>NC_060184.1:42647832-43252832 GCF_021184085.1 Oncorhynchus gorbuscha | reverse complement strand
TGTTCTCCCAAAAACTCAAACATTTGCACACGTTCAGGCATAGACATACAAATGTGCGCAAATAAATAAATACAACTCCAACAGTACACCTCACCTTTACATTACCTGGACCAACCGAGGACAAAAGCATTTTACAGTGTCTTTTATGAATAGGTAATAAGTGATAACACCATGATGATACTATAATACCATGATGCTAATACCATGATACTATGATAATACCAATGTGAAATTGTACACTTACATCACAAACATTATGCATGTATGCTTTCTCACCTCAATTTTATTCAATATAAAACTACATATAGTGCTTAGAGCTTGGAGTTGAATAACGCAGTTAAAAGCACTATAAAATACTACAATGTGATGATATACACAATGTAATAGAGTCAATGTCTACGCCCCCCATCAAAATCCTCTGTTTAAGCTAGAGATATCGATCTGCATCTCAATCCACAGCATCCGCCAATGTCGCCCTTCTCGAAACAGCGGTAAAAGTTGTCAGAGCTAGAGCAGTGTTTGTAAGACCATGAGACCATTTTTCAATTTCGGTGATTCTAATACAAAATGGGTAAAGGTAATGTATAGCAACTAGGAATGCACGATATACCGGTGAGCATCTGACGATATTAAAAAATGCCAACATCGGCATCGGCCCAATGTCTAGTTTACCGCCGATGTGCAAAACTGATGTCAAAGCTGCCGCGTGCACCCATATAACGTAGGTAGATGATGTAATGACACCGCGAAAAATACAGCGCTACACAGAACAAAAGCAGAAAAATACTAAGCGCACACTTCCAACAACTAAACAAGTTCAAGTCAAGCAGTCATTTGAAAGTAATAACATTTCAGCTAGATACCTAAAAAGGCGAAATCTATTAACGCTAACATAATGGAATTCATTGCCCTTGACAATCAACAATTCTCTGTCGTGGATGATGTTTGCTTTCGCCAACTGGTTGAGCACCTCGAGCCCCGGGAACACTACCAATTAGGCACTATTTTTCAGATGTTGCCCTACCGGAGTTACAGAGTACTGTTGAAACGCACATATATGAGCTACTTGCTATGGGCGTCACTGCTATTAGCTTCACGACTGACATTTGTACCAGCAATGTCAGCCCCATGAGCATACTGAGACTGACAGCACAGTGGGTCGATGAGGATGTTGTACTAAGGAAAGCCATATTGCATGCTCAAGAATGTGCTTAGCTGTAATTACTGCAAAGAAATGCTTGCTATAGTTGTTGAACAGTCTCTCACATTGCTGTGGAGGAATTTTGGCCCACTCTTGCATGCAGAACTGCTTTAACTCAGCGACATTTGTGGATTTTCAAGCATCAGTTTCGTTTCAAGTCCTGCCACAACATCTCAATTGGGATTAGGTCTGGACTTTGACTAGGCCATTCAACAACTTCAAATGTGTTGTTTTTTAACCATTTTCATACAGACTTGATTGTGTGTTTTAGATAATTGTCTTGCTGCATGACCCAGCTGCACTTCAGCTTCAGTTACCAGACAGATGGCCTGACATTCTCTAGGTCCTGAGGCAGCAAAGCATCCCCAAACCATCACACTACCACCCCCATGTTTGACCGTTGGGATGAGGGTCTAACTGTGGAATGCAGTGTTTGGTTTTCGCCAGACATAATGGGACGACCCCCGGCTTAGACCCTTAAGGATTTAAAAAAGGTGGTTTTTATGGTGGTTTCTATAGCTTTTACAATTTCCTGACAGACAGAGAGCATTGGCTCACACTCAGCCGGCTGTATGGAAATTCACAGCTCCTGAATCAGTATACCTTATCCAACCTATTAGTTCCACCACCCACACACGCAATGACATCTCCTGGTTTCAATGATGTTTCTAGAGACAATATCTCTCTCTTCATCACTCAATACCTAGGTTTACCTCCACTGTATTCACATACTACCATACCTTTGTCTGTACATTATACCTTGATGCTATTTTATCGCCCCCAGAAACCTCTGTTTACTCTCTGTTCCAGACGTTCTAGACGACCAATTCTTATTGCTTTTAGCCGCACCCTTATTCTACTCCTCCTATGTTCCTCTGGCGATGTAGAGGTGAATCCAGGCCCTGCAGTGCCTAGCTCCACTCCTATTCCCCAGGCGCTCTCTTTTCACGACTTCTGTAACCGCAATAGCCTTGGTTTCATGCATGTTAACATTAGAAGCCTCCTCCCTAAGTTTGTTCTATTCACTGCTTAAGCACACTCTGCCAACCCAGATGTTCTAGCTATGTCTGAATCCTGGCTTAGGAAGACCACCAAAAATTCAGAAATTTTAATTCCAAACTACAACATTTTCAGATAAGATAGAACTGCCAAAGGGGGCGGTGTTGCAATCTACTGCAAAGATAGCCTGCAAGGTTCTGTCCTACTATCCAGGTCTGTACCCAAACAATTTGAACTTTTACTTTTAAAAATCCAAGTCTCTCACCGTTGCCGCCTGCTATAGACAACCCTCTGTGTCGTCTGAGATTCCCAAAGATTGGAAAGCAGCTGTGGTCATCCCCCTCTTCAAAGGGGGGAACACTCTTGACCCAAACTGCTACAGACCTATAGCTATATTCGAATCTCACCATACCTTCTCTGCTATGCAATCTGGTTTCAGAGCTGGTCATGGGTGCACCTCAGCCACGCTCAAGGTCCTAAATGATATCTTAACCGCCATCGATAAGAAACATTACTGTGCAGCCGTATTCATTGATCTGGCCAAGGCTTTCGACTCTGTCAATCACCACATCCTCATCGGCAGACTCGACAGCCTTGGTTTCTCAAATGATTGCCTCGCCTGGTTCACCAACTACTTCTCTGATAGAGTTCAGTGTGTCAAATCGGAGGGTCTGCTGTCCGGACCTCTGGCAGTCTCTATGGGGGTGCCACAGGGTTCAATTCTTGGACAGACTCTCTTCTCTGTATACATCAATGAGGTCGCTCTTGCTGCTGGTGAGTCTCTGATCCACCTCTACGCAGACGACACCATTCTGTATACTTCCGGCCCTTCATTGGACACTGTTAACAACCCTCCAGGCAAGCTTCAATGCCATACAACTCTCCTTCCGTGGCCTCCAATTGCTCTTAAATACAAGTAAAACTAAATGCATGCTCTTCAACCGATCGCTACCTGCACCTACCCGCCTGTCCAACATCACTACTCTGGACGGCTCTGACTTAGAATACGTGGACAACTACAAATACTTAGGTGTCTGGTTAGACTGTAAACTCTCCTTCCAGACCCATATCAAACATCTCCAATCCAAAGTTAAATCTAGAATTGGCTTCCTATTTCGCAACAAAGCATCCTTCACTCATGCTGCCAAACATACCCTTGTAAAACTGACCATCCTACCAATCCTCGATTTTGGCGATGTCATTTACAAAATAGCCTCCAATACCCTACTCAACAAATTGGATGCAGTCTATCACAGTGCAATCCGTTTTGTCACCAAAGCCCCATATACTACCCACCATTGCGACCTGTACGCTCTCGTTGGCTGGCCCTCGCTTCATACTCGTCGCCAAACCCACTGGCTCCATGTCATCTACAAGATCCCGCTAGGTAAAGTCCCCCATTATCACAGGTCGCTGGTCACCATAGCATCTCCCACCTGTAGCACACGCTCCAGCAGGTATATCTCTCTAGTCACCCCCAAAACCAATTCTCTCTTTGGCCGCCTCTCCTTCCAGTTCTCTGCTGCCAATGACTGGAACGAACTACAAAAATCTCTGAAACTGGAAACACTTATCTCCCTCACTAGCTTTAAGCACCAACTGTCAGAGCAGCTCACAGATTACTGCACCTGTACATAGCCCACCTATACTTTTGCCCAAACAACTACCTCTTTCCCAACTGTATTTTATTTAATTATTTTGCTCCTTTGCACCCCATTATTTTTATTTCTACTTTGCACATTCTTCCATTGCAAAACTACCATTCCAGTGTTTTACTTGCTATATTGTATTTACTTTGCCACCATGGCCTTTTTTGCCTTTACCTCCCTTCTCACCTCATTTGCTCACATTGTATATAGACTTGTTTATACTGTATTATTGACTGTATGTTTGTTTTACTCCATGTGTAACTCTGTGTCGTTGTATCTGTCGAACTGCTTTGCTATCTTGGTCAGGTCACAATTGTAAATGAGAACTTGTTCTCAACTTGCCTACCTGGTTAAATAAAGGTGAAATAAATAAATAAAAAATAAATGTACAATGTGTGTATGAGTCCACCTGATAGGGGTGGGTCCTTATTATTCCCATCCCCGTAAGGAAACAGGATGCTACACCTAGGATGAAGTGGAACACCCGTCTCTAGAACACACACAATGCATACACACAGAACTACATATAGCCAGAATCAGAATTCCCCTTTCCACACTAAAAATAGGGAGATCATTCAGTGAGGGGATATAGCGTTTCCCCACACACACAAGCACACACACGGCAAACCCCTTGACCTAAACCCCAGGCTGACACAGCAGGGTCAGTGCACCTTCCCGAGCAGAACAAACATACACACATAAAGAGAGCCTGTGTCGAGGCTAGAGCTGAGAGAGAGGGGAGAGAGGGGAGCTAGATAGAGAGATGGTTAAGGAGAGGAGATCGAGAGCATGTGCGAGTAGTGAAAAGAGAGAAAGAAAGAAAAACAAAGTTAGGGAGGGATCATGAAAGATCAAATACGCAAGACAAAGAGTGAGGGAGATACTCAACATGTGACTAGGCATTTGGGGAGTGCTATAGCTATCTCCTGGGCCCATGCATGAATGAGACACTTATTATCGTCTTTATTGAGTTTGTGGTACTCCCTGACATAGTGAGGTGTCATTCTGATGCCATCTCATCTACAGTATCTATTCATCAGTTATGATACTCCACTTTACTGTAAACTACCGTTTTTGTGCACCCCCCATACTTCTCCTAAGGTACTATTCCTTCTTATTACCATAAAACTGTCATGAGTAAGCTCACAATCAGACACCTAAACTTCTAGTAATGTCCTCCATTGAAACCACATTGCTGTCCTAATCCTAGATGAAATGATGATGTTGTGTGTGTGTACATGTGTGCATGCATGTGCGTAGCGTACGTGGGTGTGAGCGTGTTGTTTGAGTCATAGAAACCCCAAACCTCTTCCTAATTACACAGTGGATCTAGGCAGAGCCGAGACTTGGCTACCCAGCATGCATCATGTCGTACATAAATAGTGGTCTTATGGAAGCAGCTGTCAGGGTTACCATCGCTCTGGTCTGGACAGACGGTCAGTGCCATGTTAAACCCGGATTGTACCATAAGGCACTCCCACATTTGGTGGTCACTGCTTTTTAGGGCAGAGAGAGTGGGGTGGAGTGTGTGTGTGTGTGTGTGTGTGTGTGTGTGTGTGTGTGTGTGTGTGTGTGTGTGTGTGTGTGTGTGTGTGTGTGTGTGTGTGTGTGTGTGTGTGTGTGTGTGTGTGTGTAGGGAGGTATGGTTCCTTACTGTGCCCCATACCGGAAGCCACAGGATGTGCACATTGAAGTAGACAACCAGGTACCCACCCCTATCACAAAGCCTCCTGAGACTTCATATGATGACTGCTGCCCCCTTAAAAACGTATGCACACACACACACGCACAAACACCATGGTTCCAAATAAAGTACATAGACTATATGTGCTGCACATGTTTTTGTGTCTTTTTTTTTTGCTGCTCACAATAAAGAAGACAACTTTGGTGTATTCTACTATAAAAGATCAAGTGGAAACACATGTAATACACATGTAATATGCGTGCACAAACTCTTCACAAATGTGCGAAGTCATTGATCATCTCTATGGGAAGCTAAATTATAGCTTTCTAGTCATGTGTATGTCTAGAAAAATTGATTGTCTAATTAGTTGAATATGAAGCTCCTCAGACTGGACATGGGGTTATTTGTAGGATAACCGATGAGAATCTATGTAGAATGACCCCTTCACAATTCATTTCTAGAATGAATACAATGTGTAGGTGTAGAATGTATATCAAGTCAACAGGGGATGATCGCTCTTGAATGATTGTTTATCTATTTAACTGGTTCGCTATCTGTACGTATAGATTATCTAGCTTGGCTTCACTCTCCTAGCCGTATTCACTGGTGTCAGGGGATCCGTGCTAGCTTAGCCTAGTATAGCCTTGCCTAGCCTGGGCGTACTAGCCACATCTGTTGAGCTCCTCAACACCTCATTGCCTCACAATGAGCTTACTGACGCAATGGAGAAAGCAGATTATGTGGTGGGGCACTGAACGCAAGGGATGTATAGATCTAGTATAATAAAACATATGTACTGTATATCTGGCAGAGACAATAGACATGTTACAGGCAGTTACCCCAACTACAGAGTTTTCTGTGACAACAGACAGAGCATTTTCACATCATCCATCATACTGTAGAAACCTTTTGGAGAGATGACGCTGCACACACACACACACACACACGGCGTGAAAATGTCCATCCAGTCAGAGGAGGGCATACCACAAGGAGAAGGAGTACATTCAGATCCATTCACTAGCATGGGCTGTAGTCTGTGTCTGTGTCTGTGTAGAGCCTGCCATAGAATGAGAGGGGGTAAATGAGTAAGGACCAGGGACTCACTGACCCCCTTTTTAAAATGTTTTTATTTTATTTAACCTTTATTTAACTAGACAAGTCAGCTAATAACAAATTCTTATTTACAATGATGGCCTACACCGGCCAAACCCTAACCCGGGCGGCGCTGGGCCAATTGTGCGCCTCCCTATGGGATTCCTGATCATGGCCAGTTGTGATACAGCCTGGAATCAAACCAGGGTCTGTAGTGACACCTCCAGCACTGAGATGCAGTGCCTTAGATGGCTGTGCCACTCGGGAGCCCCTTCTGGCCCATGATGCCCTCTTATCTCCACAGCAACCAACAGACATCCCTAGCTTGCACAACTGTACCACAGCACCCACACACACAGGAAATGATGTCACTATGAGCCTCTTCACACTTACTACACCTTTTGTAAAAATGCTGTTGGCTACACATATTACTCATATGTAAACTTGCATACTTGCCATGTCTCGACCGCTACCTCCGGAATTAGAGCACGACACTTGCCCGACAGTTGCCCCCCTTAAAGTAGGGCAGTGCAAACATAATTGTCTTGTTTAGTTTAGTTTTTAGTTTAGTTTATTTGATTTTTACAGGGACAGTGCACATTAATCAACGTTTCAGTAAAAGTGCCGGTTTTAGCCAGCCGGCTAATTTTCAACCGCAGTCCCTGGGCAGGTTATTAAAAACAATTACAATATAGACAATAGCACCATAGAACAAGCAAGACATAGCAACATAGGACAAGCAAGACATAGCATACAGAAAGAGCAACATAGAACAAAAAGCAGCAAAACAAAATTCATAAAAGCAACAAAGTGTTTCCACACCTCACAAGCTACAGACAACAGACAACATGGAAAGCGGCAACACACAGCTAGGGACCATGTTCACAAATCTGATTGACCTTTAGCCAGGACTTCAAGCATTTTGTGAAAGTGTGATATGTGGTGCAGTTATGTGTGTCTGATGGCAGTGTATTCCAGACATGGGAAGCTCTCACAGAGAATGCAGATTTACTAAAGGTGCTTTTCCTTAGGGGAACTATACAGTCACCTCTCATGGCAGACCTTGTGGATCTGCTGCCATATGTTTTCTGTTTAACAAAAATATTGAGTGGAGGGGGAGCCAGGCCATTTAGGATCTTGAATACACGACATGCGTCGGTGTATTGCACAAGATTTTCCCCAACTCAAGAGCTCATGCTTTCTAAGGATGTGACAATGATGATGGCTATTGGGCTTCCTATCAAGCACTTTGAGAGCCTGTTTGTAGACAGACTGAATAGGTTTTAATGTTGTACAGCAAGCTTGGGCCCAACTAGTCAAGCAGTATGATAAGTGGGGGAGTATCATAGAATTGAAGTACAGTTTTGCTACCTCTGTAGTCAAACAATTTCGTATAAATCGGAAATGAGCTAGGTTGAATTTGGTTATTTGAATTACCTTTTTCACATGCTTTTTAAAAGAGAGGTTGGAATCAAGTATGATGCCAAGGTACTTAAAATCGGATACCACCTGGAGCTTCTCCCCTGACACATAGACATCTGGCTCAGTAGCATCTGTTGCCCTCTTTGTGAAGAACATGCAAACAGTTTTTTTCACATTGAGATGCAAACACGAGTCACTGAGCCACTTTGTAACCTGGACCATTACAGTAGTGAGTTCTTGTGCAGCTTGTTGTTTGCTCTTTGCATGCACATAGATCACTGTATCATCTGCATACATTTGAACTTCAGACCCAGTACAGACAGAAGGCAGATCATTAATGTACAGGCTGAACAGGAGGGGCTCCAGTATTGACCCTTGGGGCACGCCCACATCATAGCTACGAGTGGGCGACAGCTCATTGCTCACTCTGACACACTGAGTTCTGCCTTCAAGGTATGATTTCATCCATCTCAAGGCATCAGGGGAAAAGTTGAACTTGGACAATTTTGTGATGAGAATCTCATGGTTAACAGTATCAAAAGCCTTCCTTAGGTCCAGAAACACAGCCCCAACAGCACCCCCTTTGTCCATCTTGGACTTCACATTTTCCAGAAGAAAGCAGTTGGCCGTTTCTGTGGAGTGTTTCGCTCTGAAGCCAAACTGCATGGAGTGTAATGTGAAGGGGCTGTTGTTGAGGTGGGCAATCAGTTGTTCTGCTACACACTTTTCAACAACCTTTGACACCACAGGTAGTATACTAATGGGCCTGTAGTTACTCACGTCAGCAGGGTCGCCTGATTTAAAGATGGCCGTTATTATGGCAGACTTCCATACCCTTGGAAACACACCGAGACCAATAGATGTGTTGGTGACCTTAGTAATGGGGCCAATGAGTGACTCTTTGTAGTTTTTAAGAAAGGTAGAGTCCATCCCAAACACATCTTTGGCTTTAGAGTTCTTTAGTGAGCTAATCACCTTGTTCACCTTTGACTCAGAAACCTACCTTATGATGAAGACAGGTTGAGTGTCATTCACTAGTACTGAGCCCAAGAAATCAGTGGAGGGGTTCTGTGTCAGTAACCTGACAGAGTCAATAAAGTAGGAATTGAAGGCTGTTGCTATTTCAACTGCATCCTGTGTTGAGTCAACACTCCTACAGCATAAATGGGAATAGCAGAGCAATGTTTTTGATACAGCTGAAATGCATAGACATTTCCCTAATATGAGTTTTTGCCTGAAATTGCAGTAACAGCCTGTTCAATTCTGTTAAATTCCACTTAAAATGATGGAAGCCAATTCCCACCACCAAAAACATGTAGAATGTAGATTATAGAGTTCGTTTTTTTAATAGTTTTTCCATTTGTAACATTGTGTGGTGATTTCAGAGGTGGCACCACAAGAAATGTTTTCCTGGGGCCCAGATTTTTTCCAGATCTGGTAGTAGGCTAAACTAAACAACTCCGGACACTAGTTGTAGCTTACGACATAGTAATAAATCAAAGGTTTTTATATGGGCCATGATGGAACCATATTATTTTTCTAATCAGATCATATGGCCCTAGGGAGGATGAAAATATTAAAACCCTTTACAAAGACAACGAGACAACAACTGCGACTGGACAGTTACGAACAAAATAACTAACGGGGCTGAGCGCAGCGCACAGTTCAACACTCAGACATAATTTACAAAACGAAGCATTTATGTTTGGTGAGTCCACCAGATCAGAGGCAGTAGGGATGTTCTCTTGATAAGTGTGTGAATTTGACAATTTTCCTGTCCTGCTAAGCATTCATAATGTAACGAGTACTTTTGGGTGTCAGGGAAAATGTATGGAGTAAAAAGTACATCATTTTCTTTAGGAATGTAATAGACTTAAAAGTAAAAGTTGTCAAAAATATTAAAAAGTAGAGTACAGATACCCCCAAAAATGACTTAAGTCTTTTTCCTTAAGTACTTTACACCACTGATAATATCAAGGGTCTAATTCTGGTGACATGATGACCGATGCTTGACTGCCATTTGACAACAACAAAAATCTTGCTCGTAATAATGTCATGTGGAATAGCCTACCCACACTGTATCTGCCAGCTGTTGGCTAGATCACACGTGCCAAGACCAGAGTGGGCACATTAGCTATTTGATCGCATGTAACGGTTTTCTAGGTGTGGTGAAGGAGAGTCGGACCAAAACGCAGCGTGTAGATTGCGATCCATGTTTAATGAACAAAAAAACGTAACACGAATCTAAAATACAAACACTACAAAACAAAGAACGAAACGAAAACCGAAGCAGCCTATACTAGTGAAAACTAACACAGACAGGAACAAGGACACTAAGGACAATCACCCACAAAACACAAAGAATATGGCTACCTAAATATGGTTTCCAATCAGAGACAATGATAATCACCTGACTCTGATTGAGAACCGCCTCAGGCAGCCAATGACTATGCTATACACAACCCCAAGACGAAACACACCACAAATAAACCCATGTCACACCCTGGCCTGACCCAATAAATGAAGATAAACATAATAAATATAGACCAGGGCGTGACATCGCAACCAATTTTGTGACAGAATTATCAGTCGAGTTCAAAATGCAATGGAAACACATTCAACTTTTGATTTTTATTCGGTACATGAAAACGTAAGCGAAAAAGTATATTTTGTGTGCACCACGTCATCACACAACAATTCCATTTAGTGGATCCACACCACAGTTGGGAAATGCACATATTTTCTTTATGTGGATTCTAGAATATTCACAGTTTGTGCTTACTGGCTAGTGGCTACTGTGATATTTACTGTGAATTTGAGCTACGGGCCAAGAATGTCACATTGCTAGTCCCAACGAAAGGTAAGGCAAGGATGTAATGGGAGTTGGAATGTTGAATTCTCTTTAACCAACCTGCTCGTCAGACTCACCTTCATATATCATAGTGGGAATAGGGCTTTTGAGGGACCACTTCTATGGCAATCACTTTGTAACAGGCTGAGGAAGAAATCTGCTTATGATTACTGTAATACGAAACCAGTTTGAGAAGAAAAAAACTGCAAATTCGGGAGGTAATGACAGGTACAGCTCCTAGAGACACGGTGAGTAGAATCAAGTTGAGAGACACCACACTGTGCACAGACGTCAATTCAACATCTATCCATGTTGATTCAACGTAATTTCATTGAAATGATGCGGAAACGACGTTGATTCGACCAGTGTGTGCCCAGTGGGGCTCCAGTTATTATAAGAGAACAGAATCCAAGCTTTGAACATCTGTCTATAGTCATGTGTAGGAGAATGTGATGACAGGCTTTAATATGGAAACATAAAATTTCCTCTCATATGGTGTAAGGTTAAAGAGCAACTGCCCGTAAAAAAAACTTCTCCTTTTGAAAACAGCCTATGTGGCATTGATATTCTTCAGAAACATCTATTCTATTGGCAGGATTGAATAGAAAGTGTAAATAGCATAGATTTGCAAGATGAAAGGAAAAAAGGATATGTCATTAATTAAGAGTAGGTCAGAAATCTTCCCGAGGGTTGGGTTACTTACGTGGCAATTTTTGCCAATGATGTCCAATTGCCCAGTGGAAACATGGTGTGGTCCACCCCTTGCCATGTGGACATGTTGTCAAATAAAATAAAATTGTATTTGTCACATACGCTGAATGCAACAGGTGTAGTAGACCTTACCGTGAAATGCTTTACAAGCCCTTAACAAACAATTCAAGTTTAAGAAAATTGAGTTAAGAAAATATTTACTAAATAGAGTAAATAATGAATACAAAAAGTAACACAATAAAAAAGACAATTACTAATAAGACTGTTATGCAGGTGAATGAGGACCCAAAAGCGACTTAACGGAAACAGAGTCTTTATTCCAGTCTTAAACAAAAGCGATAATCCTGGATATTATCTAGGTAAAAGCAAAAACAGGAAAACTGAAATCCACTCGTCAGTAGAGAGGAATGACTGGAGACGCGACCACAGACTGCAGGTCGCTTCGGGAAGGCACCGGCCGTAGCTGACATTGACACCTGCTCACACGCAGCATCTGAAGAAGGTAAAACACGACAGGGCGGAACAAGGACACAGAACAGCGAACATCAAACAAGGATCCGACAAGGACAGAAGCGGAAAACAGAGGGAGAAATAGGGACTCTAATCAGAGGGCAAAATAGGGGACAGGTGTGAAAAGAGTAAATGAGGTAGTTAGGAGAATGAGGAACAGCTGGGAGCAGGAACGGAACGATAGAGAGAGAGAGCGAGAGAGGGAGAGAGGGAGGGGGAGAGAGAGGGATAGAAAGAGGGAAAGAACCTAATAAGACCAGCAGAGGGAAACGAATAGAAGGGAAGCACAGAGACAAGACATGATAATCAATGACAAAACATGACAGTACCCCCCCACTCACCGAGCGCCTCCTGGCGCACTCGAGGAGGAACCCTGGCGGCAACGGTGGAAATCATCAATCAACGAACGGTCCAGCACGTCCCGAGATGGAACCCAACTCCTCTCCTCAGGACCGTAACCCTCCCAATCCACTAAGTACTGGTGACCACGTCCCCGAGAACGCATGTCCATGATCTTCTGTACCTTGTAAATAGGTGCGCCCTCGACAAGGACGGGGGGGGGGGGGAGACGAACGGGGGCGCGAAGAAAAGGCTTGACACAGGAGACATGGAAGACAGGGTGGACGCGACGAAGATGTCGCGGAAGAAGCAGTCGCACAGCGAGGATTGACGACCTGAGAGACACGGAACGGACCAATGAACCGCGGAGTCAACTTGCGAGAAGCTGTCGTAAGGGGAAGGTTACGAGTGGAAAGCCACACTCTCTGACCGCGACAATACCTAGGACTCTTAATCCTACGTTTATTGGCGGCTCTCACAGTCTGCGCCCTGTAACGGCAAAGTGCAGACCTGACCCTCCTCCAGGTGCGCTCACAACGTTGGACAAAAGCCTGAGCGGAGGGAACGCTGGACTCGGCGAGCTGGGACGAGAACAGAGGAGGCTGGTACCCAAGACTACTCTGAAACGGAGATAGCCCGGTAGCAGACGAAGGAAGCGTGTTGTGAGCGTATTCTGCCCAGGGGAGCTGTTCTGCCCAAGACGCAGGGTTTCGAAAAGAAAGGCTGCGTAATATGCGACCAATCGTCTGATTGGCCCTTTCTGCTTGACCGTTAGACTGGGGATGAAAACCGGAAGAGAGACTGACGGAAGCACCAATCAAACGACAGAACTCCCTCCAAAACTGTGACGTGAATTGCGGGCCTCTGTCTGAAACGGCGTCTAACGGGAGGCCATGAATTCTGAACACATTCTCAATGATGATTTGTGCCGTCTCCTTAGCGGAAGGAAGCTTAGCGAGGGGAATGAAATGTGCCGCCTTAGAGAACCTATCGACAACCGTAAGAATCACAGTCTTCCCCGCAGACGAAGGCAGACCGGTAATAAAGTCTAAGGCAATGTGAGACCATGGTCGAGAAAGAATGGGAAGCGGTCTGAGACGACCGGCAGGAGGAGAGTTACCTGACTTAGTCTGCGCGCAGTCCGAACAAGCAGCCACGAAACGGCGCGTGTCACGCTCCTGAGTAGGCCACCAAAACCGCTGGTGAATAGAAGCTCAGTTGGTAGAGCATGGCGCTTGTAACGCCAGGGTAGTGGGTTCGATCCCCGGGATCACCCATACGTAGAATGTATGCACACATGACTGTAAGTCGCTTTGGATAAAAGCGTCTGCTAAATGGCATATATATATATATATATATATATATATATATATAGAAGCAAGCGTACCCCAAACGCCGGGGTGGCCAGCTAACTTGGCAGAGTGAGCCCACTGAAGAACAGCCAGACGAGTAGAGACAGGAACGAAAAGAAGGTTACTAGGACAAGCGCGCGGCGACGCAGTGTGAGTGAGTGCTTGCTTTACCCGTCTCTCAATTCCCCAGACAGTCAACCCGACAACACGCCCTTCAGGGAGAATACCCTCGGGGTCGGTAGAAGCCACAGAAGAACTAAAGAGACGGGATAAGGCATCAGGCTTGGTGTTCTTATTACCCGGGCGATAAGAAATCACGAACTCGAAACGAGCGAAAAACAACGCCCAACGAGCTTGACATGCATTAAGTCGTTTGGCAGAACGGATGTACTCAAGGTTCTTATGGTCAGTCCAAACGACAAAAGGAACGGTCGCCCCCTCCAACCACTGTCGCCATTCGCCTAGGGCTAAGCGGATGGCGAGCAGTTCGCGGTTACCCACATCATAGTTGCGTTCCGATGGCGACAGGCGATGAGAAAAATAAGCACAAGGATGGACCTTATCGTCAGAATGGAAGCGCTGGGATAGAATGGCTCCCACGCCCACCTCTGAAGCGTCAACCTCGACAATGAATTGTTTAGTGACGTCAGGAGTAACAAGGATAGGAGCGGATGTAAAACGCTTCTTGAGGAGATCAACCGGACCACTTAAAGCACGTCTTGACAGAAGTAAGAGCTGTGAGAGGGGCAGCAACTTGACCGAAATTACGAATGAAACGCCGATAGAAATTAGCGAAACCTAGAAAGCGCTGCAACTCGACACGTGACCTTGGAACGGGCCAATCACTGACAGCCTGGACCTTAGCGGGATCCATCTGAATGCCTTCAGCGGAAATAACAGAACCGAGAAATGTGACAGAGGAGACATGAAAGGCGCACTTCTCAGCCTTCACGTAGAGACAATTCTCTAAAAGGCGCTGGAGTACACGTCGAACGTGCTGAACATGAATCTCGAGTGACGGTGAAAATAATCAGGATATCGTCAAGGTAGACAAAAACAAAGATGTTCAGCATGTCTCTCAGTACATCATTAACTAATGCCTGAAAAACAGCTGGAGCATTAGCGAGACCAAACGGCAGAACCCGGTATTCAAAATGCCCTAACGGAGTGTTAAACGCCGTTTTCCACTCGTCCCCCTCTCTGATGCGCACGAGATGGTAAGCGTTACGAAGGTCCAACTTAGTAAAGAACCTGGCTCCCTGCAGAATTTCGAAGGCTGACGACATAAGGGGAAGCGGATAACGATTCTTAACCGTTATGTCATTCAGCCCTCGATAATCCACGCAGGGGCGCAGAGTACCGTCCTTCTTCTTAACAAAAAAAACCCCGCTCCGGCGGGAGAGGAAGAAGGCACCACGGTACCGGCGTCGAGAGAAACAGACAAAGAATCCTCGAGAGCCTTACGTTCGGGAGCCGACAGAGAGTATAGTCTACCCCGAGGGGGAGTGGTCCCCGGAAGGAGATCAATACAACAATCATACGACCGGTGAGGAGGAAGGGAGTTGGCTCTGGACCGACTGAAGACCGTGCGCAGATCATGATATTCCTCCGGCACTCCTGTCAAATCACCAGGTTCCTCCTGAGAAGAGGGGACAGAAGAAACAGGAGGGATAGCAGACATTAAACACTTCACATGACAAGAAACGTTCCAGGATAGGATAGAATTACTAGACCAATTAATAGAAGGATTATGACATACTAGCCAGGGATGACCCAAAACAACAGGTGTAAAAGGTGAACGAAAATCAAAAAGGAAATGGTCTCACTGTGGTTACCAGATACTGTGAGGGTTAAAGGTAGTGTCTCACATCTGATACTGGGGAGAAGACTACCATCTAAGGCGAACATGGGCGTGGGCTTCCCTAACTGTCTGAGAGGAATGTCATGTTTCCGAGCCCATGCTTCGTCCATAAAACAACCCTCAGCCCCAGAGTCTATCAAGGCACTGCAGGAAGCAGCCGAACCGGTCCAGCGTAGATGGACCGACAAGGTAGTACAGGATCTTGATGGAGAGACCTGAGTAGTAGCGCTCACCAGTAGCCCTCCGCTTACTGATGAGCTCTGGCTTTACTGGACATGAAATGACAAAATGTCCAGCAGAACCGCAATAGAGGCAAAGGCGGTTGGTGATCCTCCGTTCCCTCTCCTTAGTCGAGATGCGAATACCTCCCAGCTGCATGGGCTCAGTCTCTGAGCCGGAGGGAGGAGATGGTTGAGATGCGGAGAGGGGGAACACCGTTAACGCGAGCTCTCTTCCACGAGCTCGGTGACGAAGATCTACCCGTCGTTCTATGCGGATGGCGAGTGCAATCAAAGAGTCCACGCTGGAAGGAACCTCCCGGGAGAGAATCTCATCCTTAACCTCAGCGTGAAGTCCCTCCAGAAAACGAGCGAGCAACGCCGGCTCGTTCCAGTCACTGGAGGCAGCAAGAGTGCGAAACTCTATAGAGTAATCCGTTATGGATCGATCACCTTGACATAGGGAAGCCAGGGCCCTGGAAGCCTCCTTACCAAAAACTGAACGATCAAAAACCCGTATCATCTCCTCTTTAAAGTTCAGATAATTGTTAGAACACTCAGCCCTTGCCTCCCAGATAGCTGTGCCCCACTCCCGAGCCCGACCAGTAAGGAGTGAAATGACGTAAGCGATCCGAGCTCTCTCTCTTGAGTATGTGTTGGGTTGGAGAGAGAACACAATATCACACTGGGTGAGAAAGGAGCGGCACTCAGTGGGCTGCCCAGAGTAACATGGTGGGTTATTAACCCTAGGTTCCGGAGACTCGGAAGACCAGGAAGTAGCTGGTGGCACGAGACGAAGACTCTGAAACTGTCCTGAGAGGTCGGAAACCTGAGCGGCCAGGGTCTCAACGGCATGACGAGCAGCAGACAATTCCTGCTCGTGTCTGCCGAGCATTGCTCCCTGGATCTCGACGGCAGTGTTGCGAGAATCCGTAGTCGCTGGGTCCATTCTTGGTCGGATCCTTCTGTTATGCAGGTGAATGAGGACCCAAAAGCGACTTAACGGAAACAGAGTCTTTATTCCAGTCTTAAACAAAAGCGATAATCCTGGATATTATCTAGGTAAAAGCAAAAACAGGAAAACTGAAATCCACTCGTCAGTAGAGAGGAATGACTGGAGACGCGACCACAGACTGCAGGTCGCTTCGGGAAGGCACCGGCCGTAGCTGACATTGACACCTGCTCACACGCAGCATCTGAAGAAGGTAAAACACGACAGGGCGGAACAAGGACACAGAACAGCGAACATCAAACAAGGATCCGACAAGGACAAAAGCGGAAAACAGAGGGAGAAATAGGGACTCTAATCAGAGGGCAAAATAGGGGACAGGTGTGAAAAGAGTAAATGAGGTAGTTAGGAGAATGAGGAACAGCTGGGAACAGGAACGGAACAATAGAGAGAGAGAGCGAGAGAGGGAGGGGGAGAGAGAGGGATAGAAAGAGGGAAAGAACCTAATAAGACCAGCAGAGGGAAACGAATAGAAGGGAAGCACAGAGACAAGACATGATAATCAATGACAAAACATGACAAAGACAGTACATCACAACGGTTTAGTAATTTCACCCTACCCTTCCTTGATTTTCAGAAGAGATGCTTTTGTCATAGAGTCATCTGAGTGAAAGACAGGTTTATACTGGTATCTGAATCAAATTATACAAGACACATTATTACTTTTGATAATCTTTTGTTGTTATTGAATTGAATACTACTATCAATAGGGGGTGGGGGACCCTGTGTATTCTTCAAACAAGGAACTCCTGTCTTATACGGGACACCATACAGGAAGCTATGATGACTGACATGTTTGGCAAGGTAGCCCCAGCAGCGCTCTACAAAATGCTGATAGGTACTGTATCTCTACCGGCTGTGAATGACAATAGAAGATGAAAGACAAGTGCTGTCCCACCCTTATCTGTTTCACCTGTCCTTGTGATTGTCTCCACCCCTTCCAGGTGTCGCTTATTTCCCTGGTGTATTTATCCCTGTGTTTCCTGTCTCTCTGTGTCAGTTCGTCTTGTATGTTCAAGTCAACCAGCGTGTTTTTTTCCCATGCCCCTGCTTTTCCATTCTCTCCTACTAGTCCTCCCAGTTTTGACCTTTGCCTGCTTTTCTGGACTCCATTCCCGCCTGACCGACCATTCTGTCTGCTCTGACCTCAAGCCTGCCTGCCATTCTGTACCTCTGGAACTCTGAACTAGTTTTGACCTTTTGCCTGTCCACGGCCATTCTCCCTCCCTTCCCTTTTGGATTGTTAATAAACATCTTAGACTCTAAACATCTGCCTCCTGCGTCTGGGTCTCGCCTTGTGCCTTTATAGTACGAACTGGCCATGACAGACTGGCCATGACAGACCCAGCAGACTTGGAGCTGCTTCAGACACCATTGGGAGACATGAAGAGTTTGTACAGGACCTTCTGGAAGGGCTCAGTTCCTTGACGGAACCACACGACCAAGGGTTTAAGGCTGTAATGGAGAAAATCAGGGAGTTAGCTCAGAAGCAGCCTGCCACCTCTGAGAAACCCCCAACAACCCAGTAACTTTTTCCCTATTTGTGGTGAGTTTATACAGCCTACCCTGGCTACCCGAGAACCCCGCTTACCTCCTCTGGAGCGAGGTATGTCTTGCATCTGGGTCTCGCCTTGTGCCCTTATAACATGCACATTACTTCTACAGTATTATGTGAAGTAAGGTGTATTCTGCATGGAACTGTTGTACTTGAAAGTTACCAAAACACTTTGTTTAGAATGTCTACATAAGTTCAGCCATTTGCACTCTTCTCACGCTGCTCTTTCTTCTGGAGGAAGCTTTGAATTGGTCAGTAGCCTACAGTACAGAGTGGTATGAGAAGAGTGCCATTCTCCTGCATCTCACATCTGCCTGTAGTTATTCAACTCTCTCTGCAGGACAACATGGGTTGAGGAAAACTATTTCATATCCAGTATGGAGTGTCATGCACTTCACCTCTCCGGACACCTGACTGAACCTGTTCATAACCTGTAATACTATATACAGTATATGGAAGCGACTTCATCACCCACTGAATTTTACCCAGAGAGCTGTGCATGTCAGTGTGTGGTTAGACAGACAAATAGTATGCCATTCTTGTTCTGGTTAAACAGTTGAAGTTGTACTCTACACACAACTTATACGGAACAAAATTTAAAACGTAACATGTAATGTCCCACGTTTCATGAGCTGACATTACATTTTCCATACACAAAAAGATTGTTTATCTCAATTTTGAGCATTTCTCCATTTCCAAGATAATCCGTCCACCTGACAGGTGTGGCATATCAGGAAGCTGATTAAACAGTATGATCATTACACAGGTGCATCTTGTTCTGGGGAGAATAAAAAGACACACGTGCAGTTTTGTCACACAACAGAATGCCACAGATGTCTCAAGTTTTAAGGAAGCATGCAATTGGCATGTTGACTGCAGGAATGTCCACCAGAGCTGTTGCAAGATCATTTGATTTAAAATGTCTCTACTATAAGCCGTTTTAGAGAATTTGACAATACATCCAACCGGCCTCATAACCGCAGACCACGTGTAACCTTGCCAGCCCAGGACCTACATATCCGGCTTCTTCACCTGAGGGATCATCTGAGACCATCCACCCAGACTGAAACCGTCTCAGGGAAGCACATCTGCGTGTTCATTGTCCTCACCAGGGTCTTGACCTGTCTCACTTTCGATGGCCACTGGCACGCTGGAGAAGTGTGCTCTTCATGGATTAATCCCGGTTTCAACTGTACCGGGCAGATAGCAGACATACGGCGTTGTGTGGGTGAGCGGTTTGTCAATGTTGGGATTAGTGGGGGTATGGTGGGGTTATGGTATGGGCAGGCATAAGCTACAGACAATGAAAACAATTGTTCCTGGAAGATGAAAATGTCCCTATATTTCTATGGCCTGCATACTCACCAGACATGTCACCCACTAATCCTGTTGGAATGCTCTGGATCGACGTGTACGAGAGTGTGTTCCAGTTCCCGCTAATATCCAGCAACTTCACAAAGCCTTTGAAGAGGAAAGGGACAACATTCCACAGGCCACAATCAACAGCCCGATCAACTCTATGCAAAGGAGATGCTGCATGAGGCAAATGGTGGTCATTCCAGATACTGTCTAGTTCTCATCCACACCCCTACCTTTTTGAAAGGTATCTGTGAAATCCATCTATTACGGCCTAATGAATTTATTTCAATTGACTGATTGTTTTTATAAGAACTGTAACTCAGAAAAATCTTTGAAATTGTTGCATATTGTGTTTATATTTTTGTTCAGTGTAGTTTTTGCTAGGTAAGTCCAGGCATAGTGTCTTTATAAGCACATCAATATGATATTTACAGCAGAACATTTTTTGTCTTTGCAACATGAACACACACATCGATATTTTGTTGCTAAATGTATCTACATTCAAGCGGGGAGAAGTATGTGCAATGTCTACATTTAGCCTACGCCTGTAGGGATATTAGTAGTTCTGGGATTTGTCCCCTGGAAAAGATATAACAGCGGACATAAGGAGAGACAAAACAAAACAAAACTAGCCAGTTATAATATTGTGTTGTAGGATAGCTGAACTGACTGAAGAACACGGGGCAACTAAGTTCCAAGTTACTTTTTTAGCAAGTTGTTGTAGAATGAGTGTCTTATGAAACACATTCCAGACCCTGGTTCTTGCTATCTTGGCATAACTGTGATTTGACAGTGATTTGGCAACTGCTCAGCCTCCGACCGCAAGGCACTACAGAGGGTAGTGCGAACGGCCCAGTACATCACCGGGGCCAAGCTTCCTGCCATCCAGGACCTCTATACCAGGCGGTGTAAGAGGAAGGCCCTAAAAATTGTCAAAGACTCCAGCCACCCTAGTCATAGACTGTTCTCTCTGCTACCGCACGGAAAGCGGCACCGGAGGGCCAAGTCTAGGTCCAAGAGGCTTCTAAACAGCTTCTACTCAAGCCATAAGACTCCTGAACAGCTAATCAAATGGCTACCCAGACTATTTGCATCCCCCCCCCCTCTTCTATGCTGCTGCTACTCTCTGTTATTATCTATGCATAGTACTATAATAACTCTACCTTCATGTACATGTTACCTAAATTACCTCGACACCGGTGCCCCTGCACATTGACTCTGTACCGGTACCCCCTATATATAACCCCGCTATTGTTATTTACTTCTGCTCTTTAATTATTTGTTGTTCTTATCTCTTACCTTTTTTGTATTGTCTAAAAACTGCATTGATGGTTAGGGGCTTGTAAGTAAGCATTTCACTGTAAGGTCTACACCTGTTGTATTCTGCGCATGTGACAAATATCATTTGACTTGATTTAACTAATTTGACTACCTTCTACCACCTGAAAGAAAGATACACTTAAAGTGGTTCCTCCTTTAAAAGTTGGGTCACCTTGCGGGCTGCTGCAGCATTCTGTGCCACGTTATCTATTTGTCAGCCATTTTTTTCTGTTATTGCTAGTTTGACCACCAGAGGGCATCTTTGAGAAGCATCCACTGCTCCTTAGTCCAATGGTGCCCACCATTACACCTCCGAAGCTGTCGCTTGGCATTGCGCATGGTGATCTTAGGCTTGTGTGCGGCTGCTCTGCCATGGAAACCCATTTCATGAAGCTCCCGACAAACATTTTTTTTGCTGATGTTGCTTCCAGAGGCAGTTTGGAACTTGGTAGTGTGTGTTGCAACCGGGACAGACAATTTTTTATCCTCTATGTGCTTCAGCATTCGGCGGTCCCTTTCTGTGAGCTTGTGTGGCCTACCACTTCGTGGCTGAGCCGCTGTTGCTCCTGGACGTTTCCACTTCACAATAACAGCACTTACAGTTGACCGGGACAGATCTAGAAAGGAAGAAATTTGACAAACTGACTTGTTGGAAAGGTGGCATCCTATGACGATGTCACTTTGAACGTCACTGAGCTTTTCAGTAAGGTCATTTAATGTTTGTCTATGGAGATCGGATGGCTGTGTGCTCAATTTTATACATGTCAGCAACAGGCGTGGCTGAAATAGCCCATATCCACTAATTTGAAGGGGTGCCCACATACTTTTGTATATATATATATATATATATATATATACTATATATTTCTTTGCTATTCGGTCGGTTATTATGGAGACTTCGGCCATTTGGCTGAACAATTACCGTCATCCAAAATTCTATGACCGCCACAGCCCTAACACAGACGCACACAGTCACACACACACACACACAGAGACACACACAAACAAGTTCTAAAATAAGGGTGAAAACCCAGCGATTATGAATCATTAGCCATAGCTCTCCACACAACATGGGATCCTTACAGTACCAGCTCAGTAGGGCTTGGAGCCTGTACTGTACTGCCAAGCTTATTTATTCCCCTTCTCTGTCAGCTGGGACAGAGCGAAGGAGGAAGGGAATGAGAGATGGAGAGAGGGAGGGCTAGAAGGGGTGAGGGATAATGGATAGAGGGAAAGGGATGCTGAATCTGTCTCTCTCCGTCCTTTCAGGCCAGGGTTATAAAGCACTCTTTAGAGAAGACTGGCATTAGGGAAACACACTGGCTCTCTTTACTAAAGCCCTATTAGGATGGAATTAGTTTTACTGGGGTAGATCGTGTAATATAATTATGTGCACGAGCACAAAACACCACATCTGTCATGTTAGTCCCGTCCAAATCTGCCATGTCAGTCATTTTTACATGTCAGGAAAGTAACAATTTCAGACAGAATAACCAACAGCTTTTTGGCAAACTCCAAAGTCCTCTGATACTACTAGTCCTGTGCTAATCATCCCCGTGTTTCGTCTTCTATCTCCTCCTCTGACGAAGAGGTGGAACAAGGATCGGACCAAAATGCAGCGTGATGATGATTCATGATATTTTAATGAAGGAAAAAACTATACATGAAGAAACTACAAAATAATGAAATGTGAAAAACCCGAAACAGCCCTATCTGGTGCAAACACAAAGACAGGAACAATCACCCACCACTTACTCAAAGAATATAGCTGCCTAAATATGGTTCCCAATCAGAGACAACGAAAAATCACCTGCCTCTGATTAAGAACAACCACAATCCCAATACCTACTAAAACGCCAATATAAAAACACACCACAAAATAAACCCATGTCACACCCTGGCCTGACCAAAATAATAAAGAAAACACAAAATACCAAGACCAAGGCGTGACAGTTGCTCACAGTTTGAGCAAGAAAACAATAACTGATTTTAAAAATGTAATAAAGTGCTGTGTAGCCTATATATGAAGGGCCTTGCAGTTGCGTCACAAATCACCTAGCAACCGCACCTGGTGCCAGTGTTGTGTTCGAGACCACGTAAAGGGAGAATGATTCAAGTCCAAGAGTCTAGACCAAGACCTGGATTGTAATTTTGTCAAATCCCCACCATAATAAGATTTGAAAATGTCCAGTATTTCTGTGTTCATATTTCAGAACAACATGTGGATTCTTTAGACATTCAGAATAGTAAAAGAAAATACATGCTAAGGGAAAATCGAGCCACTCTACGAATTAGTAAAGCCACTCTATTACTAACCCAAAGAGAGTGGGGAACAATGGGCCTTCTTTAATTTATTTACTTCCATGATATCAAATTGATACAGTAGTTACAGTCTTGTCCCATCGCTGCAACTCCCGTATGGACTTGGGAGAGGTGAAGGTCGAGAGCCATGCGTCCTCCGAAACATGACCCTGCCAAGCCGCACTTGCTCCTTGACACACTGCTCGCTTAACTCGGAAGCCAGCCGCACCAGTGTGTCGGAGGAAACACCGTACACCTGGCGACCGTGTCAGCATGCATGCGCCTGGCCCTCCACAAGGAGTTGCTAGAGCGTGATGGGACAAGGACATCCCGGCCGGCCAAATCCTCCCCTAACCCGGACGACGCTGGGCCAATTGTGCTATGCCTCATGGGTATCCGAGCGCGGCCGGCTGCGACACAGCCTGGGATCGAACCCGGGTCTGTAGTGATGCCTCAAGCACTGCGAAGCCTATGTAGATATTCCATAAAAAAATCAGCCGTTTCCAGCTACAATAGTCATTTACAACATTAACAATGTCTACACTGAATTTCTGATCAATTTGATGTCATTTTAATGGACAAAACCATGAGCTTTTCTTTAAAAAAAACAAGTACATTTCTAAGTGACCAAACTTTTGAATGGTAGTGTATATAATGGGGAAGGCAGGGTAGCCTAGTGGTTAGTGTTGGACTAGTAAACTGGAAGGTTGCAAGTTCAAATACCCCAGCTGACAAGGTACAAATCTGTCATTCTGCCCCTGAACAGGCAGTTAACCCACTATTCCTAGGCCATCATTGAAAATAAGAATGTTCTTAACTGACTTGCCGAGTTAAATAAAGGTTAAATAAAGGCTGTTAAGATATTAATGTTTCAAGAAAGGATATTTGCCCTGGCAAAGCAGTTTTATGCGCTGACTGGATGGAAGCTGATAATTATTGGTATTTTACTCAACTGGTCTCGGGAATAAATGACAAGTTCTTACTGTCCGAGACCGAGTCAAGACAGTGAACAAATGTATCCGACACAAGACTGAGACACTGCCAACCGCCATGTTGGAAGACCAGAGTCAGTCTGTTGGATGCCTCCAATTAGTCAACACGGCTGGATATCTTCTCCTACCACCGGAAACTTTGGGAAGATTGCCCATTATTTATTTTTTCTAAGGACCCAGAAGTCTGAGGCAATGGAATAACATATTCAAGTAAGTAAATACATTTTGAAAATGATATTTCTTCAATGATGTGTTATTAGTTAGCTTGCTACAGAAACTCAAATGAGCTGCGAACGTAATGTTCGCTACCGTAGTTATCTAACCTTACACACTGTATACACTAGCTAGCTGAGTGAATTAAATATCACCAGCTTGCTAACGTCATATTAGCTAGTTAGCTAGCTATCTATCTTGATGTATTTATCATTGTAACTAAATGCATTTGTAGCTAGGTAATTAGCTAGCTAACAACCATGGAAGAAGTAGGCTACTCTGGATAGAGCAGCATTTTTGTGGGAGGACATTATGAAAAGGGACAGACAGATATAGCAACATACTATTAAGAGCTGTGTCAACATTTTCTATAATGCAGACTGTCTCTGAGATGTTTTCTGTCCTCAGATAGTCTTGAAATACTGTCTGCAGATGAAGAGGACCCAATGAAGAAGTCCCAATGAATGTCCCAAGGGAATAAGGGTACATCAAATCAAATCAAATCAAATCAAATTTATTTATATAGCCCTTCGTACATCAGCTGATATCTCAAAGTGCTGTACAGAAACCCAGCCTAAAACCCCAAACAGCAAACAATGCAGGTGTAAAAGCACGGTGGCTAGGAAAAACTCCCTAGAAAGGCCAAAACCTAGGAAGAAACCTAGAGAGGAACCGGGCTATGTGGGGTGGCCAGTCCTCTTCTGGCTGTGCCGGGTAGAGATTATAACAGAACATGACCAAGATGTTCAAATGTTCATAAATGACCAGCATGGTCAAATAATAATAAGGCAGAACAGTTGAAACTGGAGCAGCAGCACAGTCAGATGGACTGGGGACAGCAAGGAGCCATCATGTCAGGTAGTCCTGGGGCACGGTCCTAGGGCTCAGGTCCTCCGAGAGAGAGAAAGAAAGAGAGAATTAGAGAGAGCATATGTGGGGTGGCCAGTCCTCTTCTGGCTGTGCCAGGTGGAGATTATAACAGAACGTGGCCAAGATGTTCAAATGTTCATAAATGACCAGCATGGTTGAATAATAGTAAGGCAGAACAGTTGAAACTGGAGCAGGAGCATGGCCAGGTGGACTGGGGACAGCAAGGAGTCCTCATGTCAGGTAGTCCTTTTATACCATGGATTATATGTGTACCTATGTTTTCTGGAAAAAAATACAGTTTAAAAGTCACACAATGTTTAAACTTAGTACAATTGGAGCAGGCCAACCCTGCTGGGTGTGCACGCTTCTGTTCCAGCCCAGCACTAACACATCTGATTCAATGTATCAAACCTAATTAGTTAATAATCAAGTGTGCTATTGCTGGGCTGGAACGTTAGTCTGCTCACCCAGTAGATCAGTGGAATGTGGTTGGCAACCTCTGGTATTTACTTTTCTTTGTTCACCTGAAATTATGCTTTAGTAATAGTTCCAAGATGGCGTAGCAGAAAGTCGTCCCGTCGTCCTGTCCTCTGTATATATCGCGTCTTTTTAGTTTTTTTAAACATATTTTTCTTCGCATACCTCTTTAAATACATTTTGCTAAATCTAAGCTTCCAAATACTCTCCTGCAACCCACCTCACCCAATGTAGCTATTTTTCCTAAAGTATTTATATTTACTTCGGAACCGAAACCCCTCAACTGAAGCTAGCCAACTAATACACCAGCTATGCTAGCGGTCTTCAGCTAACCGGTCATCAGCTAACCTTTAGCCCGGAAAGCTCTCGCCAGTTCGAACAACGCGACTCTAACCAGAGCATAACGGACCTATTTATTTTTCATCCCCGTATTCCCACCGCAAACGGAACATATTTCAGCTGGATCCTCACAACTAGCTAAACTGCAACCCCGGATGATTATCCCTGGCTAGCGTTTCCACCCACTTAGCTTGAAGCTAGCCCGGCCAGAGCACCTGTAGCACACCCCTGCTACCCTGTGTAGCTCGGGCCTACGAACTGTTAGCTTGTTAGCACAGGCCTGCTAACCGTATGTATCGCCGCGTCCCAAACACTCTCTGGACCCATATTTACTTTCTATCTCTTTTAGATTTTTAAATTGTTTGTACCTTCCGGAAACCTGCCTCACCCATTGTGATACGGAATCGCTATTATTTTTAATTTTTTAGAACACACTCAAGAACCTCCAGACACTAACCAGATAACTAGCTACAAGCTATTTAGTCATTGTTAGTTTTTTTTACCTGGATAACACTCGCCAGTCCAGCTTCCCTGCCCATCCACCGCTGTCCCCTGGACACTGATCTCTTGGCTACATAGCTGATGCACGCTGGACTGTCCATTAATCACGGTACTCCATTCTGCTTGTTTGTTTTATCTGTCGGCCCCATTGCCTAGTCAACGCCATTTTACCTGCTGTTTGTTGTGCTAGCTGACTAGCTGTTGCTGTCTCACCTACTGTTTTAGCTAGCTTTCCCAATTCAACACCTGTGATTACTGTATGCCTCGCTGTATGTCTCTCTCAAATGTCAATATGCCTTGTATACTGTTGTTCAGGTTAGTTATCATTGTTTTAGTTCACAATGGAGCCCCTAGTTCCACTCTTCATACCCCTGTTACCTCCTTTGTCCCACCTCCCACACATGCGGTGACCTCACCCATTTACAACCAGCATGTCCAGAGATACAACCTCTCTCATCATCACCCAGTGCCTGGGCTTACCTCCGCTGTACCCGCACCCCACCATACCCCTGTCTGCGCATTATGCCCTGAATATATTCTACCATGCCCAGAAACCTGCTCCTGTTATTCTCTGTCCCCAACGCTCTAGGCGACCAGTTTTGATAGCCTTCAGCCGCACCCTCATACTACTCCTTCTCTGCTCCGCGGGTGATGTGGAGGTAAACCCAGGCCCTGCAGGTCCCCAGGCACCCTCATTTGTTGACTTCTGTGATCGAAAAAGCCTTGGTTTATGCATGTCAATATCAGAAGCTTCCTCCCTAAGTTTGTTTTACTCACTGCTTTAGCACACTCTGCTAACCCTGATGTCCTTGCCGTGTCTGAATCCTGGCTCAGGAAGGCCACCAAAAATTCAGAGATTTCCATATCCAACTATAAAATCTTCCGTCAAGATAGAACTGCCAAAGGGGGAGGAGTTGCAGTCTACTGCAGAGATAGCCTGCAAAGTAATGTCATACTTTCCAGGTCCATACCCAAACAGTTCGAACTACTAATTTTGAAAATTACTCTCTCCAGAAATAAGTCTCTCACTGTTGCCGTCTGCTACCGACCCCCCTCAGCTCCCAGCTGTGCCCTGGACACCATTTGTGAATTGATCGCCCCCCATCTAGCTTCAGAGTTTGTTCTGTTAGGTGACCTAAACTGGGATATGCTTAACACCCCGGCAGTCCTACAATCTAAGCTAGATGCCCTCAATCTCACACAAATCATCAAGGAACCCACCAGGTACAACCCTAACTCCGTAAACAAGGGTACCCTCATAGACGTCATCCTGACCAACTGGCCCTCCAAATACACCTCCGCTGTCTTCAACCAGGATCTCAGCGATCACTGCATCATTGCCTGTATCCGCCACGGAGCCGCAGTCAAACGACCACCCCTCAACCCCTCAACCCCCCAGCCTGTTCAACCTCTCTTTCATATCGTCTGAGATCCCCAAGGATTGGAAAGCTGCCGCAGTCATCCCCCTCTTCAAAGGGGGAGACACCCTGGACCCAAACTGTTACAGACCTATATCCATCCTGCCCTGCCTATCTAAGGTCTTCGAAAGCCAAGTCAACAAACAGGTCACTGACCATCTCGAATCCCACCGTACCTTCTACGCTGTGCAATCTGGTTTCCGAGCCAGTCACGGGTGCACCTCAGCCACACTCAAGATACTAAACGATATCATAACCGCCATCGATAAAAGAAAGTACTGTGCAGCCGTCTTCATCGACCTTGCCAAGGCCTTCGACTCTGTCAATCACCATATTCTTATCGGCAGACTCAGTAGCCTCGGTTTTTCGGATGACTGCCTTGCCTGGTTCACCAATTACTTTGCAGACAGAGTTCAGTGTGTCAAATCGGAGGGCATGCTGTCCGGTCCTCTGGCAGTCTCTATTTGGGTGCCACAGGGTTCAATTCTCGGGACGACTCTTTTCTCTGTGTATATCAATGATGTTGCTCTTGCTGCGGGCGATTCCCTGATCCACCTCTACGCAGACGACACCATTCTATATACTTTCGGCCCGTCATTGGACACTGTGCTATCTAACCTCCAAACGAGCTTCAATGCCATACAACACTCCTTCCGTGGCCTCCAACTGCTCTTAAACGCTAGTAAAACCAAATGCATGCTTTTCAACCGATCGCTGCCTGCACCCGCATGCCCGACTAGCATCACCACCCTGGATGGTTCCAACCTTGAATATGTGGACATCTATAAGTACCTAGGTGTCTGGCTCGATTGCAAACTCTCCTTCCAGACTCATATCAAACATCTCCAATCGAAAATCAAATCAAGAGTCGGCTTTCTATTCCGCAACAAAGCCTCCTTTACTCACGCCGCCAAACTTACCCTAGTAAAACTGACTATCCTACCGATCCTCGACTTCGGCGATGTCATCTACAAAATAGCTTCCAATACTCTACTCAGCAAACTGGATGCAGTCTATCACAGTGCCATCCGTTTTGTCACTAAAGCACCTTATACCACCCACCACTGCGACTTGTATGCTCTAGTCGGCTGGCCCTCGCTACATATTCGCCGCCAGACCCACTGGCTCCAGGTCATCTACAAGTCCATGCTAGGTAAAGCTCCGCCTTATCTCAGTTCACTGGTCATGATGGCAACACCCATCCGTAGCACGCGCTCCAGCAGGTGTATCTCTCTGATCATCCCTAAAGCCAACACCTCATTTGGCCGCCTTTCGTTCCAGTACTCTGCTGCCTGTGACTGGAACGAATTGCAAAAATCGCTGAAGTTGGAGACTTTTGTCTCCCTCACCAACTTCAAACATCAGCTATCTGAGCAGCTAACCGATCGCTGCTGCTGTACATAGTCTATTGGTAAATAGCCCACCCATTTTCACCTACCTCATTCCCATACTGTTTTTATACTGTTTTTATTTATTTACTTTTCTGCTCTTTTGCACACCAATATCTCTACCTGTACATGACCATCTGATCATTTATCACTCCAGTGCTAATCTGCAAAATTGTAATTATTTGCCTACCTCATGCCTTTTGCACACATTGTATATAGACTCCCCCTTTTTTTCTACTGTGTTATTGACTTGTTAATTGTTTATTCCACGTGTAACTCTGTGTTGTCTGTTCACACTGCTATGCTTTATCTTGGCCAGGTCGCAGTTGCAAATGAGAACTTGTTCTCAACTAGCCTACCTGGTTAAATAAAGGTGAAATAAAAAATAAAAAAAATAAAAATAGCCTACTTGTTACTAAAATGTCTAACCTTTTCATATGAGTTAGCTTACTTGTAACCTTTGAAATTATATACAGTGCCTTGCGAAAGTATTCGCCCCCCTTGAACTTTGCGACCTTTTGCCACATTTCAGGCTTCAAACATAAAGATATAAAACTGTATTTTTTTGTGAAGAATCAACAACAAGTGGGACACAATCATGAAGTGGAAGAACATTTATTGGATATTTCAAACTTTTTTAATAAATCAAAAACTGAAAAATTGGGTGTGCAAAATTATTCAGCCCCCTTAAGTTAATACTTTGTAGCGCAACCTTTTGCTGCGATGACAGCTGTAAGTCGCTTGGGGTATTTCTCTATCAGTTTTGCACATCGAGAGACTGACATTTTTTCCCATTCCTCCTTGCAAAACAGCTCGAGCTCAGTGAGGTTGGATGGAGAGCATTTGTGAACAGCAGTTTTCAGTTCTATAAAAGGTGTTTTCAAATATCTATTCGATAATATATCAAACGGGACAGTTGGCTTTTCACTAGGCCCGGGAGGAAAAATGGCTACCACTCTGTGTTGTGCAAAAATCACACTGAGAGCCAACAACAGACGACTTACGCAATGTGGACGTTTACGCTCATTCTTCAAAATAAAGGCCTGAACCTACGTTTAAAGGCTGTAGACACCTTAGGGAAGCCACAAAAAGGGGAATCTGGTTGATATCCCTTTAAATGGTCAATAGGGAAGCATAGAAAGACAGGGGTTTCAAAATAAGAGTCACTTCCTGATTGGATTTTTCTCAGGATTTCACCTTCAATATCAGTTCTGTTATACTTACAGAAAATATTTTTACAGTTTTGGAAACTTTAGAGTGTTTTCTATCCTAAACTGTCAATTATATGCATATTCTAGCATCTGGTTCTGAGAAATAGACAGTGTCACGTTCTGACCATCGTTCGTATGTGTTTTCCTTGTTTTAGTGTTAGTCAGGGACGTGAGCTGGGTGGGCATTCTATGTTGTGTGTCTGGTTTGTCTATTTCTATATTTGGCCTGATATGGTTCTCAATCAGAGGCAGGTGATAGTCATTGTCTCTGATTGGGAACCATATTTAGGTAGCCTGTTTTGTGTTGGGTTTTGTGGGTGATTGTTCCTGTCTCTGTGTTTGCACCAGATAGGGCTGTTTAGGTTTTCACACGTTTATTGTTTTTGTTAGTTTATTCATGTATAGTGTCTTTATAAATTAAACATGAATAACCACCACGCTGCATTTTGGTCCGCCTCTCTTTCACCAGAAGAAAACCGTTACAGACAGTTTACTTTGGGCACGTTATTTTTCCAAAAATAAAAATGGTGCCCCTTAGCTTCAAGAGGTTAGTGTTTGGTTGTGTTTAAATCATGCAGGTGTTTTAGTGTCATATAAAGATTACATCTATTGTTGGGCTGGAACAACCATAGTCAACACATCAGGTTGTCCTTTCTCATTGAGGCCTTTGTCCTATGCTGTGATGTCCAATGTCCAGTTTATATGGTGAATTTCTGCATCAATTGGTCATCAAATGTGATCTGATCTTCATCTAAGTCAAAACAATAGACAAACATAGTTGCTTAAACTAATAACACACACATTTCTGTATTTTTCTGGTCTACATTGAATACATAATTTAAACATGCACAGTGTACATTGGACAAAGTGTGTGAACCCCTAGGCTAATGACACAAGTATGTCTAAAAGCCTTGATGTTCAAAAGTCCATGGTAAGACAAATTGTCTATACATGGAGAAAGTTCAGCACTGTTGCTGTTCTCCCTAGGAGTGGTCGTCCTGCATAGATGAAGTGAAGTGAAGCTCAACAGATGTTGCGTGATGCAACAGGACAACGACACAAAACACAGAAGTAAATCAACAACAAATGGCTTCAACAGAACAAAATACACCTTCTGGAGTCCTGACCTCAAGCCGTTTGAGATGCTGTGGCATGACCTCAAGAGAGCAGTTCACACCAGACATCCCAAAAATATTGCTTAACTGAAACAGATTTGTAAAGAGGAATGGTCCACAATTCCTTCTGACCGTTGTGCAGGTCTGATCCGCAACTACAGAAAATGTTTGGTTGAGGTTATTGCTGCCAAAGTAGGGTCAACCAGTTATTAAGGATTCACATACTTTTCCCACCCTGCACTGTGAATGTTTACACGGTGTGTTCAATAAAGACATGAAAACTTATAATTGTTTGTGTGTTATTAGATTTAGCAGACTGTGTTTGTCTATTGTTGTGACCTAGATGAAGATCAGATCAAAATGTATAACCAATTAATGCAGAAAACCAGGTATTTCTAAAGGTTTCACATACTTTTTCTTGCCACTGTGTATATACATATATATATATATATATATATATGATAACCACTGGAGTTTGTTGGGACAATAATGTCCTCCAGGCTATTTGGACGTCATATTATGCAATTTGCATCTCCCCTTTTTATGGTCATGGCTAGAACGGTTCAAGATTGTGTAAAATTAACATCATTTTTGACATTTCATAGCGGATTAGGAGAATTTACGCAGCAGGTTAGGATTATTAGGTTAAGAAAAAAGTTTGGGTTAGCTAAAATGCGACAATATATATATTTTTTAATGTTAATTTGACCAAATCTGGATCTCTTTTTTTGACCCCTTTTCGGATTAGATTTCAAGAAGAGGTTGTTATTACTGATCTGTCGTCAGTGTTAGTTGAGTAGGCCTAGCCTACCATCCTATTTCAAAAGACTCTGCTAATGTCTTCAGTCACATAAAGTGTAGTAGAAAGGGCCACAAGCGATACAAAGTCTCCGATATAGCCTATGCCTCTACGTGCTCATTAATAGCAGAAATGATCACTATCCAATCTACTCATCACATTAGGAAATGTGCAAATGCGACGACAGAGGCATGCAAACCTTTGTTATATAGGGGCATTTTTATGGAGAAAAAAATAGCTTCCCCAAAACTTGAAACTCACACGACACATGCTAATAGACCACAAGATATCGAGCTAGCTAATTTGATCTACAGTAACTTAGTGTTGTTGTTAACACCTGGTTAGCATAAAAGCGAAACTAAACTCGAAATTGATCCCACTTGACTTACCAGTGATGAAATGACCCTAGTAAACCCTGGACTGACAGCTGTCTCGTCTTGACGGGCAAAAAGTTTTCGCTTTTCTGACAGTTCTTATCTCATAGGTGTCACCAACGGTGTTTCATGATTGCAGAGAACCTGTAAACATCCCCCCCCCCCCCCCCCCGTTGTCTTTCCTGCCTTGTTCAGAGTAGCCAAATACTCCACAGAAAATTACCGTGGTGATGAATCAACTAGTTTTAGGTACTGTTATCATGCAGTTTGGGGTAGCCACTCGGCTGTTGTGGTCAGAAGAACGAATGCGGTGGTCTTCCAACATGGCCGCCAGGAGGCGTTCCAGGTCATCTGCAAGCCCTCTATTAACCTTCACAGTGAATGCTTTTGTTGATACGTGTTGTGCGAGTTAGGACGTTTTTTACTACTGCGGCTCGCTAAAATATTCTAATGATTATGATCACACTTCCTCAATTCAACTATTATGGCGACGCTATTCCAAAAATGGTTTTGATACTTGGGAACCAAGCTCGAGTTGTCAGTGTAGCCTGTTATCGCCCAGACTTGTTAAAATGCCTAGAAAAAAATCTCCAGACTTCCATCATAACTGTCAATTTGTTGAAAATAAAAAGAATTACAGGGGGCAGTCTGGAAAAAAAAAACAATCCCGTCCAAATCGTCCTCTGGAATAACGGACATTCTGCGGTAAAAAATACATACCAACGTTCTCTAGAAACATAGTCCCGTGCAAATGGGGCTTAAGAGTAGTCTGACAACCCCCCACTATGGGCTCTCACCACCACCGAGCCTTACACACACTGATACAGTACAAACAGATCACAGGAGGTTGGTGGCACCTTAATTGGGGAGGACAGACTCATGGTAATGGCTGGAGTGGAATCAGTGGAATGGTATCAAACACATGGTTTCTATGTGTTTGATGCCATTCCATTTGTTTCGTTGCAGCCATTATTATTAGCCGTCCTCCCCTCAGCAGCCTCCACTGACACACACACACACACACGCACACACGCACGCAGTGTACTAACAAACACACAGAGCACACATGCCACCACTGTTTATTCATGCTAATAGGAGGTGCCACAGTGTCTAAGTGAGGAAAACTCCCTATGCCTAATCCTTAACTCCCTTATGGAAATGTGGCAATGGCTTTCGCTTCAGTCTACACTGTTAATATGATATCGCCATGATCACGGTCAAAAGCATTCATTTACTATCAATTATAGTGGTTGATGAGGTCAATTGTAGTCATTCACGGTCAACAACATTCTTTCAGGATCAACGGTTTTCACCAACATTCAAAGGCCCTCATTCACGGTCAACTGTACTCATTGAAAGTCAACAGCAAAGGTTTGTGGCCAATGGGCTACGGTCATTTGCGGACAGCCTGTGCTACTCTGTAATCAGTATGCCGTGTGTGTTCGGTGAGGCATCCATGAGGCTGTCTGGCCTTCAGGCTGGGTGAAATGCTTTTAGTCTTGTCTTAAAATACAAAGGCAGGAATCTGTTTGTCCACTCTACTGTTAGAGGGAGGTCAAACTCTCTGATCCGCTTAATTACAGTGTTAGTGGGAGGAGAGAGGGAGGGTGATTGAGTGAATCAAAGACTGAAAAGAGAGAGATAATGAGAGTGATAGACAATACAGAGGGAGAAGAAGGAAAAGAAAGAAGGTGGGGCGAGAGAGAGAGAGCAAGAGAGAATAGAGAGGGAGGAGAAGAAAAGAGAATAGATAGGGAAAGAGAAAGAAAGAAAGATAGAGTATAAAGGAGAAGAAAGGAAATTTGAAGTGGAGAGGGTAAACAATCCTAAGATCTAAGAACCAACAAAATGCAGTTGGTGACATGCAGATTCATATTCATGCCTGTTTTTGGGGACAGGGGATCATCTTCCCCTCTCACACAAACCCCCAACGAACACACACACACACCCACGTCACCATTTCAGGGTGAATGCCTTATGGCTTTCTGAATGCACGGAGCATTGCAGCCGGGAATGCCAGGAATTGCTTGGGAAGAGGAACCCACACACACGTTTTTCCTGCTCTTCCAACCCCTTAATTTAGCTGGCAGACTGGGATCTTTTACACATATAAATAGACCGGCAGCAACACACGCCCTCTCACAATGGCTGTGGTGTGTGTGTCTGTGTGAGTGTGTGTGTGTGTATGTTTGCATGTTTGTCTATGTGTAAGTGTGTGTGTTTGTGCACACTGTGTGCATACTATGCTACACACTATGTTTGTGAGTGCTGGCTTCAGCTCAATGTGGACTTGAATACCAATCCTCTCTCGAATTCAGCTCTGTTGGCCTAGCTGGAACTAGCTGAGCTAGCAGTGGTTAGCGGTTAGCTTCAATCTTACTGAAATACCTCATTACAACTAGAGGTTGACCGATTAATCGGAATGGCTGATTAATTAGGGCTGATTTCAAGTTTTCATAACAATCGGAAATTTGCCTATTTTTTTATATATTTTTTTACAACTTTATTTAATCTTTATTTAACTAGGCAAGTAAGTTAAGAACACATTCTTATTTTCAATGACGGCCTAGGAATGGTGGGTTAACTGCATCGTTCAGGGGCAGAACGACAGTTTTTCACCTTGTCAGCTCGGGCATCCAATCTTGCAAAATTACAGTTAACTAGTCCAACGCAATAACAACCTGCCTCTCTCTCGTTGCACTCCACAAGGAGACTGCCTGTTACGCGAATGCAGTAAGCCAAGGTAAGTTGCTAGCTAGACTTATCTTATAAAAAAACAATCAATCATAATCACTAGTTAACTACACATGGTTGATGATATTACTAGATATTATTTAGCGTGTCCTGCGTTGCATATAATCTGACTGAGCATACAAGTATCTAAGTATATGACTGAGTGGTGGTAGGCAGAAGCAGGCTCATAAACAGTCATTCAAACAGCACTTTTGTGCGTTTTGCCAGCAGCTCTTCATTGTGCATCAAGCACTGCGCCGTTTATGACTTCAAGCCTATCAACTCCCGAGATGAGGCTGGTGTAACCGAAGTGAAAATGCTAGCTAGTTAGCACGCGCTAATAGCGTTTCAAACGTCACTCACTCTGAGCCTGTGGTTCCCTTGCTCTGCATGGGTAACGCGGCTTCGAGGGTGGCTGTTGTCGTTGTATTCCTGGTTCGAGTCCAGGGAGGAGTGAGGAGAGGGGCAGAAGCTATACTGTTACACTGGCAATACTAAAGTTCCTATAAAAACATCCAATAGTCAAAGGTTAATGAAATACAAATGGTATAGAGGGAAATAGTCCTATAATTTCCATAATAACTACAACCTAAAACTTCTTACCTGGGAATATTGAAGACTCATGTTAAAAGGAACCACCAGCTTTCATATTTTCTCATGTTCTGAGCAAGGAACTTAAACGTTAGCTTTCTTACATGGCACATATTGCACTTTTACTTTCTTCTCCAACACTTTTGTATTATTTAAACCAAATTGAACAAGTTTCATTATTTATTTGAGGTTAAATTGATTTTATTGATGTATTATATTAAGTTAAAATAAGTGTTCATTCAGTATTGTTGTAATTGTCATTATCACAAAAAAATAAATACAAAAATTGGCCGATTAAAATCAGTATCGGCTTTTTTGGTCCTCCAATAATCGGTATCGGTGCTGAAAAATCATAATTGTTCGACCTCTAATTACAACAGAGCAAGCCTCGAGCTGCAAATTACAGACCGGCACTAGTGTTGTATTGCTACAGTTCTATACATACTGCAATACTTTTTTACTGTCCACGTTTTAGGAGGCTATTTGTACAATACAGACAGTACTGTAGTACAGCTTTATTCCAGTCAATTCTCACTCTGTCTCTATGGACTAAATAAAGTAGAGAATGATTCAAAACTGTATCTACACAGTGAGCTCTCTCTCTAATCAGCTCCTACTGTCCATTTGGTGTCTGGTATCATATGTAACAACAATGAACTGTGGTTGGTCTCTCCCAGGCAGAGCAGTAGCACCAACCTGGAGTAGGGCCGGGATTCCATCCAATCGCGGGTTATAGTCATTGATTCTTTTAAAGACAACTACCCCGCTTTCAAGGAGATCCCATTCACAGTAAACGCTGCATGTGTCGGCTCAATTCGATATTGCCTTTAAAAGCCTATAACCCGTGGCTTAATGGAATCCCGGCCTAGGTCTTTGTTGTTTAGGAGAAGAGCCATCCCTCAGCAATGTTGTGTTTGTTTCTACTCCCCAGAGTGTAGTCCCTTAGTGGATATACACATTCAAAGCTTCAACATGTTCTCCTTCCTTCCTCCAGTTGATAAGACCTCCACCATTCACGCAGGCAGACCGTCATAAAACTAACAGCTCATAACCGCTTCATACTGTCATTTTGACAAATGATGAGAGCTCATAGTCAGCTCGTACTGTAATTAGCAAGCCTATGCAGCCACAGGTTAGTGCTGGATGTGGGGCGTGAGGTCTAGCCAAGATTCTTCACACATCGAATAGACACACAAATAAAATAAGAACTACACATACTCGTTCAGTTATGAAGCCCTACATATGCGCACACGCACGCACGCACGGGCACACGCACGCACGCGCACACGCACAGAGAGAGAGAGAGCGAAAGGATGCTGAGGATTCAGTGCAGTAGTTTCAAGCAATGGTTCTGTAATCCTCTGGATGGGCGTGTAATGGAACTAACTGCATGTAGTGATTAGAGACAGTCGCTGCTCTCCAGCTGGCCGTAAACACAGCCAAGTCAACCAGTGTATGTGTGTGTGTGTGTGTGCCTCTGCGTGACTGACAATGACCTTCACTGTACAAATTATAGTGTACGTAAGTGAAATGGAATGCTGTGCTGTTGTATAGGTGTGTGTGAGTGGGTGGATGGGTGAGTGAGTGAGTGAGTGAGTGAGTGAGTGAGTGTGAGCGTGTAACAAATGCCAGCGTGGTCAGTGTACTCTGGGTGACTGGTGTGGGACCAGAGTCCTGTACAGACATCACATCTGCTCCAGAGGCTACTGCACTGTCTTGTCCAGGAAATACTTCACAAGGAAGACATTAATACACACTGCCGACAGAGGAAACAAGAGAAAGAGAGAAAAAGAGTGGAAGAGAGAGAGGTTCACTGAGGAGGAAGGATATATAGAAAAATTGAGACAGAGAACTAAATAGAGACACGGTAAGAAACAGTGAGAGACAATAGACATTACTTAGGCTTGACCAAATCAAGGGGTGAGAATTTGCGTGAAGAAATTTACAATTTGCTGTCGAGTGATAAATGTATTTACAGGGGAGAGCTGTCCAGCTGGCACCAGACAGACCCAGTGCTTGTCCCTGATCCAGCCTACGCATGAAGGACTGTTGTGTACTGATGTGGCCTGACTGTAGTGTTTCTGGACCAGGCCAGTGGAAACGCTACAAAACCTGGATCAGGGCCAGTAAACCAGGCCAGAGAAATCTTGATGTCTTTTCAGGGGTCGCGGCAATAGTGGTGGATTGTGTGTGTGTGTGTGTGTGTGTGCGCGCGCACACGAGTGTGTGTGTGGGTACATGCTTGAATGTTACAGATCATTATTGACAGGAGGAAAATATGTCTACTTCTTCAGAGTTGTAGAGTCAACCAGTTCACTTCACCCAGAGTTTATACTGAGCTCTGAGATTACCTTTGACCTCTCATTATGCCTCTATGGTGGGAAGTTGGCCCAATTCAACTGAAAATCAGCTTACATTCCTACATTCAATGTAATCTTAGCTAATGCAATTGCAGTGGGATGTTTCTGACAGAGTAGGGTATAAGTTGTCCTCAAACACTGACACGGGGTCAGAATTGTCTTCATACCTGTAGTAGTTATGGATATGATAGGGAGTAGGCTAAGCTGATCTTAGATCTGTGGATAAGAGCCACTTCTACGTTCAGCATTTCTGACTGAAGAGGGAGGGGCTTTAGGTCTACAGGTCAGAGACAGACAATGCCCACTCTCTCTCACCTGTCAGGTAGAGCCAGACACACCGCTGATCTCTCTGGACCAATTGGGTGAGATTAGGGACATGACCCTCTTGTCCTACAATCATAGAGTATGGCTTCTTGGAAGTAGGGGAGTTTGTGTGTCTTTAGAGGAAGTGTTGTTAACTTTGAACTAAAGTTCTGCAGCACTCAAGATGTCTTGTTAAAACATCTGGATAAAAAAGTGGCTTTATTCAGCATAAAACGAGGGCTTGGATGTACCATACTATGGAAGGAGGTTTAAACTGGGATTCTGTGGTTCTTTTGTTCAGAGGTTAGTGAACAGAGTGGATAATACTTAGAAGGTAAATGAGTTAATTGTATTGTAACTTTAAATTGGCAGTTCTATGTTTTCAGCTCTTATTGAGAGATGATTGGAGGAGGCAAGTCTCTCTGTCTGTCAAAGGAGGCCAGGCTTTAAGTAAATGGCATCACCCACCTGAAATGAGAGACCAACTGAGTCTTAAGAGGATAGCAGCACATTTCAAAACCCGGTTGATAATATGTATGCGTGTGTGTGCACATTTTCAGTGTGTGTGTGTGTGTGCTCATATATGTGTGTGGGGCGCATTTCCATATAAAAAGCTCCATGAGCACTAACATGTGATGTTCATGGAGCAAATAAAATATGGTGTCAAATTAAAGCTATTTTTAAGAAATAAAGGCATATATAAATAAATAAAAATCCTAAAAATGTGAAATAAGCAGAGGCTTTGATCTCTGGTCGAACGGATAGAAAAGGGGTACTTAGAAAAAACATAGCAGAAAAAGTCTTAAAAGATATTAGAAATAAAAAAAGTAAAGGAAGACCTATCAATTACCTATAGTGTTTTTACTGATCATTTGGTTTATCATTTATTACGTGATTAAAACGCGTCATTCTGTTAACAAATCGGTAACAGAATTTCCCCATCATGTATGACAGAAGGACTGCAACTAAATTGTCTACAATCCGAATTCATAGTAGTCACGTTGAGGTCCAAAAAATGAGACCCGAACCCTATTGGACACACTACATTTTTACCCAACCCCGACAAGACCTAGACATTAAAAACAAAATCTATATCTAATCCGAGGTGGACGCTCCGACCCAAAACATGTCAGAGAATCGGATCTAGCCTGGTTGCAGTCTCTGTTCAGCATTTACATTCCCACTTGCCACTCCTGTCATTTTCCAAAGAGAAATTCTATCATCAATGAGCTTGAGGAGAACAGAGGATTTGAACGTGATTCGATAACCATAACAACTGTTATCAAATCACAATGTTTATGGACATCAGACTGACAGGAAAGATTAACACATATATTTGATTGGAAACATTCTTAACATTGGGCATTCTAACATTGGCCTAATATATTTTATTGTAAAAATAAACATTGGGTGCGGGGAGAACAGAGGTTTCCCCTTTAATGCCTTTTTACCACCTGCCAATGTGATCACATCACACCAGTTCAATGTGTAAACGATGTAGCCTATTTTATATACAAGCGAGTGCAAGGTGCTTGTTTCCTCAAATATGCAGTACTGGTCAAAAGTTTGGACACACGTACTCATTCCAGTGTTTATCTACATTGTTGAAAAATAGTGAAGACATCAGCACTATGAAATAACACATATGGAACCATGCAATAACCAAAGAAGTGTTAAACAAATCAAAATATATGCTTCATGGTGGGAACCACACATGCAGAGATCATCCGTTCACCTACTCTGCGTCTCACAAAGAAACGGTGGTTGGAACCAAAAATCTGTTTATTTACTAATGGTGCTGCCTACTCCAGATGATTCATTGTGAGCAAAAAAATATTTTATGGTACAGACGCAGATATTTCATGGCCTTCTAGGCAGAGTAACAAAGAAACAGCAATATCAGACTGGACAATATAAATAAAAGATTAAAATGGGCAAAAGACCACAGACATTGGACAGGGGAAACTCTGCCTAGAAGGCCAGCATCCCGGAGTCGCCACTTCACTGTTGACATCGATACTGTTGTTTTGTGGGTACTATTTAAGAAAGCTGCCAGTTGAGGACTTGTGAGGCATCCGATTCTCAAACTAGACACTCTAATGTACTTGTGCTCTTGCTCAGTTGTGCACCAGGGCCTCCCACTCCTCTATTCTGGTTAGTCAGTTTGTGCTGTTTTGTGAAGGGAGTAGTACACATCATTGTACGAGATCTTCTTTTTCTTGGCAATTTATCACATGGAATAGCCTTCATTTCTCAGAACAAGAATAGACCGACGAGTTTCAGAAGAAAGTCCTTTGTTTCTGGCCATTTTGAGCCTGTAATCGAACCCACAAATGCTCAAGATACTCAACTAGTCTAAAGAAGGACAGTTTTATTGCTTCTTTAATCAGAACAACAGTTTTCAGCTGTCCTAACATAATTGCAAAATGATTTTCTAATGATCAATTAGCCTTCTAAAATTATAAACTTGGATTAGCTAACACAACGTGCCATTGGAACAGAGTGATGGTTGCTGATAATGGACCTCTGTACACCTATGTAGATATTCAATTTTTTTTTTATAAATCAGCCGTTTCAAGCTACAATAGTCATTTACAACATTAACAATGTCTACACTGTATTTCTGATAAATATGATGTTATTTTAAATGGACAATTTCTTTTTAGCTTTAGCTTTTCCTTCAAAAACAAGGACATTTCTAAGTGACCCCAAACTTTTGAGCAGTAGTGTATACAACAATCTCAGCTCTGTAGATTTTGCTGCGAAGAGACATAATCCCTAGATAATTTATTCTGGTATTGCCACTATGTAGTTTATTTCTGGTCAGAGCTTCAGGAATGGTGACTTGGAAAGTCATAGTCAGTCAATAAACAATATAATAATAATCATAGTAAAGGTTATTTCACGACTTCCACCGAAGGTGGCTCCTCTCCCTGTTCGGGTGGTGCTCGGCAGTCGTCGCTGGCCTACTAGATGCCACCGATCAGTTTCTCCTTTTCATTTGTGTCTGTCTGTATTGTTTACACCGGTGTCTGATTTATTTGAGTTCAGTGGGTATATTTACCTCTGCTGCCTGCTAGTCTTTGTTTGTCTGTGGTTACGTTATTCAGGGGTGCGTGTCTGCACCACGGGGTTTCTTTTCTCATGGCAGTTGTGCTGTTAGGTATTGAGTTTAGGAGTAGAGGTTTCTCCTCCGTGTGTAGCGCTTTATTTCCCTGTGTGTGTGGCAACCTCGTTTGGCCATGTTTCAGTCCCATGTTGTATTGTGTTTTGGACTGCTCATTAAACTATTTTGCCACTGGGAATTCCTTGCTCTCCTGCTCCTCATTCATCATCTTTAGCTCACTATCTGTGGATACTATACGATTAGCAAAGTTCAAAATGTTTGTAAAACATCACAGCACAATAATGTATTATTGTTATGTGATTTAGTTATATTTATTAATTTATTTATTTCACCTTTATTTAACCAGGTAGGCAAGTTGAGTACAAGTTCTCATTTACAATTGCGACCTGACCAAGATAAAGCAAAGCAGTTCGACACATACAACAACACAGAGTAAAACAAACATACAGTCAATAATACAGTAGAAAAATAAGTCTTTATACAATGTGAGCAAATGAGGTGAGATGAGGGAGGTAAAGGCAAAAAAAGGCCATGGTGGCGAAGTAAATACAATATAGCAAGTAAAACACTGGAATGATAGATTTGCAGTGGAAGAAAGTACAAAGTAGAAATAATGGGGTGCAAAGGAGCTAAATAAATAAATAAATAAATAAATACAGTTGGGGAAGAGGTAGTTGTTTGGGCTAAATTATAGATGGGCTATGTACAGGTGCAGTAATCTGTGAGCTGCTCTGACAGTTGGTGCTTAAAGCTAGTGAGGGAGATAAGTGTTACCAGTTTCAGAGATTTTTGTAGTTCGTTCCAGTCATTGACAGCAGAGAACTGGAAGGAGAGGCGGCCAAAGGAAGAACTGGTTTTGAAGGGGGCCAGAGAGACATACCTGCTGGAGCTGGTGCTACATGTGGGTGCTGCTATGCTGACCAGCAAGCTGAGATAAGGGGGGAATTTACCTAGCAGGGTCTTGTAGATGACCTGGAGCCAGTGGGTTTGGAGATGAGTATGAAGCGAGGGCCAGCCAACGATAGCGTACAGGTCACAGTGGTGGGTAGTATATGGGGCTTTGGTGACAAAACGGATGGCACTGTAATAGACTGCATCCAATTAGTTGAGTAGGGTATTGGAGGCTATTTTGTAAATGACATCGCCGAAGTCGAGAATCGGCAGGATGGTCAGTTTTACAAGGGTATGTTTGGCAGCATAAGTGAAGGATGCTTTGTTGTGAAATAGGAAGCCAATTCTAGATTCAACTTTGGATTGTAGATGTTTTATGTGAGTTCGGAAGGAGAGTTTACAGTCTAACCAGACACCTAGGTATTTGTAGTTGTCCACATATTCTAAGTCAGAAGCGTCCAGAGTAGGTTGAAGAGCATGCATTTAGTTTTACTTGTATTTAAGAGCAGTTGGAGGCCACGGAAGGAGAGTTGTATGGCATTGAAGCTCGTCGGGAGGGTTGATAACACAGTGTCCAAAGAAGAGCAGAAGTATACCGAATGGTGTCGTCTGTGTAGAGGTGGATCAGAGACTCACCAGCAGCAAGAGCGACATCATTGATGTATACAGAGAAGAGAGTCGGCCAAAGAATTGAACCCTGTGGCACCCCCATAGAGACTGCCAGAGGCCCGGACAACAGGCCTTCCGATTTGACACACTGAACTCTATCAGAGAAGTAGTTGGTGAACCAGGCGAGGCAATCATTTGAGAAACCAAGGCTATCGGGTCTGCCGATGAAGATGTGGTGATTGACAGAGTCGAATGCCTTGACCAGGTCAATGAATACGGCTGCACATTATTGTTTCTTATTGATGGCGGTTAAGATATCATTTAGGACCTTGAGCGTGGCTGAGATGTACCCATGACCAGCTCTGAAACCAGATTGCATAGTGGAGAAGGTGTGGTGGGATTCAAAATGGTCGGTAATCTGTTTGTTGACTTGGCTTTCGAAGACCTTAGAAAGGCAGGGTAGGCTAGATATAGGTCTGTAGCTGTTTGGGTCAAGAGTGTCCCCCCCCTTTGAAGAGGGGGTTGACCGCAGCTGCTTTCCAGTCTTTGGAATCTCAGACGACACAAAATAGAGGTTGAATAGGCTAGTAATAGGGGTTGCAAAAATTTCGGCAAATCATTTTAGAAAGAAAGGGTCCAGATTGTCTAGCCCAGCTGATTTGTAGGGGTCGAGATTTTGCAGCACTTTCAGAACATCCGCTGACTGGATTTGGGAGAAAGAGAAACGGGGAAAGCTTGGGCGAGTTGCTGTGGGGGGTGCAGTGCTGTTGACCGGGGTAGGGGTAGCCAGGTGGAAAGCATGGCCAGCCATAGAAAAATTCTTATTGAAATTCTCAATTATAGTGGATTTATCGGTGGTGACAGTGTTTCCTATCCTCAGTGCAGTGGGCAGCTGGGAGGGGCTGTTCTTATTCTCCATGGACTTTACAGTGTCCCCCAAAAAATGTAGTTTGTGTTGCAGGAAGCAAATTTCTGCTTGAAAAAGCTAGCCTTGGCTTTTCTAACTGCCTGTGTATATTGGTTTCTAACTTCCCTGAAAAGTTGCATATCAAGGGGGCTGTTTGATGCGAATGCAGAATGCCATAGGATGTTTTTGTGTTGGTTAAGGGCAGTCGGGTCTGGAGAGAACCAAGGGCTATATCTGTTCCTGGATCTAAAATTATTGAATGGGGCATGCTTATTTAAGATGGTGAGGAAGGCATTAAAAAAAACAGGCATGCTCTACTGACGGGATGAGGTCAATATCCTTCCAGGATACCCGGGCCATATAAAAGAACCATATATGCAAAATGTGTATGTACAAAACTAAAAAGATGTGTGGTGGATGGGTAAATTTTGTATTTTTTTATTATGTAAAAAACATATACATACATATATATACAGTGGGGCAAAAAAGTATTTAGTCAGCCACAAATTATGGAAGTTCTCCCACTTAAAAAGATCAGAGGCCTGTAATTTTCATCATACTCTCTCATTACTCTCTCCAGAAACAAGTCTCTCACTGTTGCCGCCTGCTACCGACCCCCCTCAGCTCCCAGCTGTGCCCTGGACACCATTTGTGAATTGATCGCCCCCCATCTAGCTTCAGAGTTCGTTCTGTTAGGTGACCTAAACTGGGATATGCTTAACACCCCGGCAGTCCTACAATCTAAGCTAGATGCCCTCAATCTCACTCAAATCATCAAGGAACCCACCAGGTACAACCCTAACTCTGTAAACAAGGGCACCCTCATAGACGTCATCCTGACCAACTGGCCCTCCAAATATACCTCTGCTGTCTTCAACCAGGATCTCAGCGATCACTGCCTCATCGCCTGTATCCGCCACGGAGCCGCAGTCAAACGACCACCGCTCATCACTATCAATCGCTCCCTAAAACACTTCTGTGAGCAGGCCTTTCTAATCGACCTGGCCCGGGTATCCTGGAAGGACATTGACCTCATCCCGTCAGTTGAGGATGCATGGTCATTCTTTAAAAGTAACTTCCTCACCATTTTAGATAAGCATGCTCCGTTCAAAAAATGCAGAACCAAGAACAGATACAGCCCTTGGTTCACTCCAGACCTGACTGCCCTCGACCAGCACAAAAACATCCTGTGGCGGACTGCAATAGCATCGAATAGCCCCCGTGATATGCAACTGTTCAGGGAAGTCAGGAACCAATACACGCAGTCAGTCAGGAAAGCTAAGGCCAGCTTCTTCAGGCAGAAGTTTGCATCCTGTAGCTCCAACTCCAAAAAGTTCTGGGACACTGTGAAGTCCATGGAGAACAAGAGCACCTCCTCCCAGCTGCCCACTGCACTGAGGCTAGGAAACACGGTCTCCACCGATAAATCCATGATTATCAAAAACTTCAATAAGCACTTCTCAACGGCTGGCCATGCCTTCCGCCTGGCTACTCCAACCTCGGCCAACAGCTCCGCCCCCCGTAGCTCCTCACCCAAGCCTCTCCAGGTTCTCCTTTACCCAAATCCAGATAGCAGATGTTCTGAAAGAGCTGCAAAACCTGGACCCGTACAAATCAGCTGGGCTTGACAATCTGGACCCGCTATTTCTGAAACTATCTGCCGCCATTGTCGCAACCCCTATCACCAGCCTGTTCAACCTCTCTTTCATATCGTCTGAGATCCCCAAGGATTGGAAAGCTGCCGCAGTCATCCCCCTCTTCAAAGGGGGAGACACCCTGGACCCAAACTGTTACAGACCTATATCCATCCTGCCCTGCCTATCTAAGGTCTTCGAAAGCCAAGTCAACAAACAGGTCACTGACCATCTCGAATCCCACCGTACCTTCTCCGCTGTGCAATCTGGTTTCCGAGCCGGTCACGGGTGCACCTCAGCCACACTCAAGGTACTAAACGATATCATAACCGCCATCGATAAAAGACAGTACTGTGCAGCCGTCTTCATTGACCTCGCCAAGGCTTTCGACTCTGTCAATCACCATATTCTTATCGGCAGACTCAACAGCCTCGGTTTTTCGGATGACTGCCTTGCCTGGTTCACCAATTACTTTGCAGAGTTCAGTGTGTCAAATCGGAGGGCATGCTGTCCGGTCCTCTGGCAGTCTCTATGGGGGTGCCACAGGGTTCAATTCTCGGGCCGACTCTTTTCTCTGTATATCAATGATGTTGCTCTTGCTGCGGGCGATTCCCTGATCCACCTCTATGCAGATGACACCATTCTATATACTTTCGGCCCGTCATTGGACACTGTGCTATCTAACCTCCAAACGAGCTTCAATGCCATACAGCACTCCTTCCGTGGCCTCCAACTGCTCTTAAACGCGAGTAAAACCAAATACATGCTTTTCAACCGATCGCTGCCTGCACCCGCATGCCCGACTAGCATCACCACCCTGGATGGTTCCGACCTTGAATATGTGGACATCTATAAGTACCTAGGTGTCTGGCTAGACTGCAAACTCTCCTTCCAGACCCACATCAAACATCTCCAATCGAAAATCAAATCAAGAGTCGGCTTTCTATTCCGCAACAAAGCCTCCTTCACTCACGCTGCCAAGCTTACCCTAGTAAAACTGACTATCCTACCGATCCTCGACTTCGGCGATGTCATCTACAAAATGGCTTCCAACACTCTACTCAGCAAACTGGATGCAGTCTATCACAGTGCCATCCGTTTTGTCACTAAAGCACCGTATACCACCCACCACTGCGACTTGTATGCTCTAGTCGGCTGGCCCTCACTACATATTCGTCGCCAGACCCACTGGCTCCAGGTCATCTACAAGTCCATGCTAGGTAAAGCTCCGCCTTATCTCAGTTCACTGGTCACGATGGCAACACCCACCCGTAACACGCGCTCCAGCAGGTGTATCTCACTGATCATCCCTAGGAGCATGCTTATCTGAAATGGTGAGGAAGTTACTTTTAAAGAATGACCAGGCATCCTCAACTGACGGGATGAGGTCAATATCCTTCCAGGATACCCGGGCCAGGTCAATAAGAAAGGCCTGCTTACAGAAGTGTTTTAGGGAGCGTTTGACAGTGATGAGGGGTGGTCGTTTGACTGCTTATCCATAGCGGATACAGGCAATGAGGCAGTAATCGCTGAGATCCTGGTTGAAGACAGCGGAGGTGTATTTGGAGGGCCAGTTGTTCAGGATGATGTCTATGAGGGTGCCCTTGTTTACAGATTTACTGTTGTACCTGGTGGGTTCCTTGATGATTTGTGTGAGATTGAGGGCATTTAGCTTAGATTGTAGGACAGCCGGGGTGTTAAGCATATCGCAGTTTAGGTCACCTAACAGAACAAACTCTGAAGCTAGATGGGGGGCGATCTATTCACAAATGGTGACCAGGGCACAGCTGGGAGCTGAGGGGGGTCGGTAGCAGGCGACAACAGTGAGAGACTTATTTCTGGAGAGAGAATTTTTTAAATTAGTAGTTTTAACTGTTTGGGTATGGACCTAGAAAGTATAACATTACTTTGCAGGCTATCTCTGCAGTAGACTGCAACTCCTCCCCCTTTGGCAGTTCTATCTTGACGGAAAATGTTATAGTTGGGTATGGAAATCTCTGAATTTTTGGTGGCCTTCCTAAGCCAGGATTCAGACACGGCAAGGACATCAGGGTTAGCAGAGTGTGCTAAAGCAGTGAGTAAACAAACTTAGAGAGGAGGCTTCAGATGTTGACATGCATGAAACCAAGACTTTTTCGATCACAGAAGTCAACGAATGAGGGTGCCTGGGGACATGCTGGTTCTGGGTTTACCTCCACATCACCCACATCATACGCTTTCTGTAGTTCTTGACCGGGTTTGCACACACTGCAGCAGGGATTTTGGCCCACTCCTCCATGCAGACCTTCTCCAGGTCCTTCAGGTTTCGGGCTGTCACTGGGCAATACGGACTTTCAGCTCCCTCCAAAGATTTTCTAATGGGTTCAGGTCTGGAGACTGGCTAGGCCACTCCAGGACCTTGAGATGCTTCTTATGGAGCCACTCCTTAGTTGCCCTGGAACCACTCCTTAGTTGCCCTGGCAACAATAAAATAACAATAATGAGGGGGTACCGAGTCAATGTACAATCTTCCTCTGACACAGCCTAGTATAGAGGTCCTGGATGGGAGGAAGCTTAGCCCCAGTGACGTAATGGGACTTACGCACTACTCTCTGTAGCGCCTTATGGTCGTGTGCCGAGCAATTGCCATACCAGGATGTGATGTAACCGATCAGGATGCCCTCGATGATGCAGCTGTAGAACGTTTTGATCTGATCTGGGGACCCATTGTTGTCGTGCCCTCTTTACCACTGTCTTGGTGTGTTTGGACCATGATAGTTTGTTCTTGAAACTCTCCAACCCCTCCACCCCGTCGATGTTAATGGGGACCTGTTCGGCCTTCCTTTTCCTGTAGTCGACGATCAGCTCCTTTGTCTTGCTCACATTGAGGGAAAAGTGGTTTTCCTGGCCCCACACTGCCAGGTCTCTGACCTTCCCCGATAGGTTGTCTCATTGTTGTCGGTGATCAGTACTTGTGTCGTCAGCAAACTTAATGATGGTATTGGAGTCGTGCTTGGCCATGCAGTTGTGGGTGAACAGGGACTACAGGAGGGGACTAAGCACGCACCCCTTGTGTTGAAGATCAGCGTTGCAGGTATGTTGTTGCCAATCCTTACCACCTTGGGGTGGCCCAACAGGAAGTCCAGGATTCTGTTGCAGTGGGACGTGTTTAGTCCCAGGGTTCTTAGCTTAGTGATGAGCTTTGTGGGCACTAACACTGAGCTGGGAGGGAAAGAGCAGTGTGATTGAGATTGAGACATCTGTAGATCTGTTGGGGTGGTATGCGAATTGGAGTGGGTCTAGGGTTTCCAGGATGATGTTGTTGATGTGAGTGCTACGGGTTGGTAGTCATTTAGGCAGGTTACCTTTGCTTTCTTGGGCAAAGGGACTATGGTGGTCTGATTGAAAAATGTAGGTATTACAGACTCAGTCAGGGAGAGGTTGATAATGTCAGTGAAGACACTTGTTTTTTGGTCCTCGCATGCTTGGAGTACACGTTCTGGTATCCCGTCTGGCCCTGCGGAATTGTGAATGTGAACCACCTGTTTATAGGCTCACATCGGATACGGAGAGCGTGATTACACAGTCGTCTGGAACAGCTGGTGCTCTCATGTACACTTCAGTGTTGCTTGCCTTGAAGCGAGCAGTACAGTTGAGCATGCTAGAGTAGAGCGCCAAGAACCTTGGCGTGATCCTGGACAACACCCTGTCGTTCTCAACCAACATCAAGGCGGTGGCCCGTTCCTGTAGGTTCATGCTCTACAACATCCGCAGAGTACGACCCTGCCTCACACAGGAAGCGGCGCAGGTCCTAATCCAGGCACTTGTCATCTCCCGTCTGGATTACTGCAACTCGCTGTTGGCTGGGCTCCCTGCCTGTGCCATTAAACCCCTTCAACTCATCCAGAACGCCGCAGCCCGTCTGGTGTTCAACCTTCCCAAGTTCTCTCACGTCACCCCGCTCCTCCGTTCTCTCCACTGGCTTCCAGTTGAAGCTCGCATCCGCTACAAGACCATGGTGCTTGCCTACGGAGCTGTGAGGGGAACGGCACCTCAGTACCTCCAGGCTCTGATCAGGCCCTACACCAAAACAAGGACACTGCGTTCATCCACCTCTGGCCTGCTCGCCTCCCTACCACTGAGGAAGTACAGCTCCCGCTCAGCCCAGTCAAAACTGTTCGCTGCTCTGGCCCCCCAATGGTGGAACAAACTCCCTCACGACGCCAGGACAGCGGAGTCAATCACCACCTTCCGGAGACACCTGAAACCCCACCTCTTTAAGGAATACCTAGGATAGGATAAGTAATCCCTCTCACCCCCCCCTTAAGATTTAGATGCACTATTGTAAAGTGACTGTTCCACTGGATGTCATAAGGTGAATGCACCAATTTGTAAGTCGCTCTGGATAAGAGCGTCTGCTAAATGACTTAAATGTAAATGTAAATGTAATTTACTGTACTGAACTATACTCTATTGTACTCTACGGTGCTGTACTGTGCTGTCCAATGTTGTGAAATATAGATTTATATGATTGGTAAAGATTTGGTCCAGTCCGGACCAACCAAATTTGGCCTTGTCTGTGGGCGTAGCTTATTAGAATAATAGACCGTGTGTAGAATAATACCCCAAAATGCAAAAGGAGGATGTACCATTTGTCTACCTTCAGGATTCAGGATACACCACAACGAAAAGAATGAGATTCAGAATTATGCATTTCTGTATAGTACAGATCAGGAACCCATGATGCTAAATGTATTTTTGTCAAATGTTATGGGGAAATTGTTAAAAGTAGTAGTGCACGGAGTGGTATAGTTTAACTTTTATAATCAATGATTTTTGTTTGGCATACATTTACATAGAACAATCTGAGTCTCCGTATCGTTCTATTATCGTGGAATTTCCCTGTATATTACCTCAATTACCTCAACTAACCGGTGCCCCCGCACACTGATTCTGCACTGGTACACCCTGTATATAGCCTCGCTATTGTTATTTTACTGCTGCTCTAATTATTTGTTACTTTTATTTATCATTTTTAATTATCTATTTTTTTACTTAAAATGTATATTTCTTAAAACTGCATTGTTGGTTAAGGGCTTGTAAGTACGCATTTCGAAGTAAGGTCTACACCCGTTGTATTCGGCGTATGTGACAAATACAATTTGACTTGACTTGATTTGTGCGAGTGTTAACAACCTCACCTGTACCGTGAGCACATTTTCGGAATGAGGTGAGAGTTTCGGATGATGAAGTTTGCTTTCCACAGAGAAGGATCACATTCCAACAGAACTACCTCAGAGTCCCCCCCCCCCCCTGAGAACCTACCACAGTTACTGTCAAGGTGGCAGCGTAGCCTAGTGGTTAGAGCGTTGGACTAGTAACCAGAAGGTTGCAAGTTCAAACCCCCGAGCTGACAAGGTACACATCTGTCATTCTGCCCCTGAATAGGCATTTAACCCACTGTTCCTAGGAAGTCATTGAAAATAAGAATTTGTTCTTAACTGACTTGCCTAATGTAATAAAGGTAAAATGAAAATCTGCTACTGTAATATAAATTGTTTTTCTTTAGTAATTGGTTACAATTCTGCTACACTACCGCAAGGCAGTTTGATCCTTAGTTCGCAACAGTATGTCAACGTAGCATTTGTGTTACTATGGTGGTAAGCCTCATTTTTATTTACTCTCCTCATATGAAGATGAGAGTTGAGGTGACATGCAAAATGATCAAGTTTTTTTATATGATTGACAGGCAGACCTAAAGGGCAGTTGTGTTTGGAGGTGGGCTTGCTGACCGTTTTTATTGGATGTTTCTCTATGTTCCTCGTTATTTAGGTTGGCAGGCAGCAGTCCGACTTGAGCTACTCTACAAAAAAAAACCTTGCAGTGTCATTTTTTAAATAAAAATCTCCTCTGCTGTCGGATAAATAAGGTGGGCTGGGTCATAGTGTGTGTGTGTTTGGACAGTAACGCAGAAGTGTTTAGAGATGTAGTCATTAAAAATCATGTTATATAAAATGTCATTGCGAGACTGGGTAAGGTCTGAAGGGAAACGGAAAGAACAGTGAGTGAGAACCTGGTGTATTTGTCTGCTAGCGGCCGAGAGAAGGTGTCATTCCAACAGCCCAGTAGAGCAAGAGGGGCATGTTCATCACACAGTGGTAAGACAGTACAGAGAGAAAGAAAGAGAGTGTGCGAGTGAGAGACAGAAAGAGAGAGAGAAAAGCAAGTGGACAAGCAGTCGCCTCCACACCACCAAGTGTCACTCCAGTGGTACACGTACACACAGAGTGAACATCACTCAGACTAAACACAGGGCAAAGCCAGTGGCCACAAAAGTGGTCTGCTGCTGTAACACAGAATACAACCAGAACCTTAGCAACCAGAAGCTCAGCAAGCACCCTTTGAGCTAGAACGCTACAACACACTGAAATGCTGAGCTTGAGCATCTACAGAGACAATGATACTAGTGTAGCCTGCAACCAAGTAATACCTGTACCCCATTTACACAGAATAACACAGAGCCTGAAAAAAAATAGTCAAGTCCATCTGAACTGGTGAACAGGTGGCTGTTTCAGTAGAGCAGTGTGTTACTTTAGAGAGGAGGATGAGGAAATGGAATAGTCAAGTCCATCTGAACTGGTGAACAGGTGGCTGTTTCAGTAGAGCAGTGTGTTACTTTAGAGAGGAGGATGAGGAAATGGAATAGTCAAGTCCATCTGAACTGGTGAACAGGTGGCTGTTTCAGTAGAGCAGTGTGTTACTTTAGAGAGAGAGAGGAGGATGGGGAAATGGAATGGTCAAGTTCATCTGAACTGGTGAACAGGTGGCTGTTTCAGTAGAGCAGTGTTTTACTTTAGAGAGAGAGAGGAATGGGGAAATGGAATAGTCAAGTCCATCTGAACTGGTGAACAGGTAGCTGTTTCAGTAGAGCAGTGTTTTACTTTAGAGAGAGAGAGGGATGGGGAAATGGAATAGTCAAGACCATCTGAACTGGTGAACAGGTGGCTGTTTCAGTAGAGCAGTGTTTTACTTTAGAGAGAGAGAGGGATGGGGAAATGGAATAGTCAAGTCCATCTGAACTGGTGAACAGGTGGCTGTTTCAGTAGATCAGTGTGTTACTTTAGACTGGAGGATTTGGGAAATGGAATAGTCAAGTCCATCTGAACTGGTGAACAGGTGCCTGTTTCAGTAGAGCAGTGTTTTACTTTAGAGAGAGAGAGAGGGATGGGGAAATGGAATGGTCAAGTCCATCTGAACAGGTGGCTGTTTCAGTAGAGCAGTGTGTTACTTTAGAGAGGAGGATGGGGAAATGAAATGGTCAAGTTCATCTGAACTGGTGAACAGGTGGCTGTTTCAGTAGAGCAGTGTGTTACTTTAGAGAGGAGGATGGGGAAATGGAATAGTCAAGTCCATCTGAACTGGTGAACAGGTGGCTGTTTCAGTAGAGCAGTGTTTTACTTTAGAGAGAGAGGGATGGGGAAATGGAATAGTCAAGTCCATCTGAACTGGTGAACAGGTGGCTGTTTCAGTAGAGCAGTGTATTACTTTAGAGAGAGAGAGAGAGAGGGGGGAAATGGTAAACTGTCCAGACTTTTTCCATTTTCTTAACATTCCTGAGTTCATGTAAAAACATTTCCTTAATCTCAGTAGAGAGTCACGCTTTATTAGGGAGTGATTATTCCTGAAGGGGCACAAGCGCGCGCACACACACACACACACACACACACACACACACACACTGGTCCTGAGTTTCATCTTCAAACACTTGGAACACCAACAGAGGAGAGAAGCCTTAAAGACTTTCTTTAAAATACCCTCAATGCTTTCAAAGTCACGACAACTGGCAATGTAATGTTATAGCCTTGATGTCAAGCACAAATAAGATTTCACACATGTTAGGGTATTACCACATTCCTCAGAACTGGCCATACTATGTAGGCAACAGTATCATTTCAGTTTTCTTCATTCACAAAAAACCTCTGTGACAAATGAATGAATATAAATATTTGGACAAGACAAGTCTCCCAGCTGATGTCCATAGAATACTGGAAAACAACTTGGTTGGCTCTCCTCTCACAAAGAGAACCAGAGAGGGGATTGGGTAAGCTAAATAAAACTTAAAAGTGCCCAGTGTTACATTTCCCCAAACTAGCAACTAGTGGTTGAACAACATGGGCTGGGCATCGCTATTCTATCTGCCCTACTGTATATTTAAGGTTGCTATTTTAGACCTCTATATTTTTTTCATGGGCATTAAATTAGTGTAGCAGACAGGCTTGTGGTTACCGTGCCATGGCAAAAAGATAGGCAGAGAACCTATAACAAGGTACAGCGGTGATGATCTCACTTAACACAACATTTATTAACTACCAATCACTTATTAAAGACGCACGATAAATCGCTCCGCCATTTCCTGGTTGCTCAATTCTAATAGTTCACCTAATTTCAGACAAAACAAGCAAATATAGTGTAGAGAATCATTGTACCATCTAAACCAATGTAAAATATATTTTCCATAACCCCAAATATTGTATTTTTAGCTGTTTTGAAGCTGGTGTACAAAAAACAAAAATAAAAGACACAAAAACTAAACTTAAGAATGATAAGCATAGAAATAGCGCCCATAGAACAGATCTACCACAACTTAGACTTGCTTTCGATGAGAATGACAGACCTATAACTCACATTTCTATATACGTTTTGTCGGGTCTCCCAAAAAGTTACATATTGCAATTTTAAGTTACCAATGTTTCTGAGGACTAGAGACTAGAGGTCGACCGATTAATCGGCATGGCCGATCAATTAGGGACGATTTCAAGTATTCATAACAATCCGTAATCAGCCTTTTTGGACGCCGATTATGGCCGACTACATTGTAATCCACGAGGAGACTGCGTGGCACGCTGACCACCTGCTTACGTGAGTGCAGCATCAAAAGGACCGTGTTGCTGCAAGGAGCCAAGGTAACTTGCTAGCTAGCATTAAATGTATCTTATAAAAAACAATCCATCTTCACGTAATCACTAGGTAACTACACGTTTGATGTTATTACTAGATTAACTAGCTTGTTCTGCGTTGCATATAATCAATGTGGTGCCTGTTAATTTATCACCGAATCACAGCCTACTTCAACTTGATTTAACAAAAGCACATTCGTTAAAAAAGCACAATCATTGCAATAATGTACCTAACCATAAACATCCATACACAAGTATATTTTTTAAACCTGCATATGTAGTTAAACTAAATTAATGTTAGCAGGCAATATTAACTAGGGAAATTGTGTCACTTGCATTCAGTGCAAGCAGAGTCAGGGTATATGCAGCAGTTTGGGCCGCCTGGCTCGTTGCAAACTGTTGAAAGGCCATTTATTCCTAACAAATTAAGTTGCCAGAATTTTACATAATTATGACATAATATTGAAGGTTGTGCAATGTAACAGTAATATTCAGAGGTGTGGACTCGAGTCACATGACCTGGACTCGAATCAGACTCTAGTCACAAATATGATGACTTGCAACTCGACTTTGACTTTAACACCAATGACTCATGACTTGACTTGGACTTGAGCCTTACGACTCTGACCTGACTTGACACACTCCCCAAGCCCAAATATTTAAAATGATGCTATTAAAAAAAGTGTGCAGTACATCAACTCTTCATTTAAACGGATTACAGTTTGAATCGGACAGCAGCCAATCAAATTGTGCCAGCTGAGAAAAAGTTGTTCCTCTGCACTGCCATGCATGTCGGCAGGTGAATTCAGATGGAGCCCTTGGAAAGATGATACCCAAAATTATTATTTTGGAATATAAAGACGACGCTGTATTAACAAAAAAACGATTGCAACTTGAAAAACAAGCGGGAAGAAAATTATAGACGGAGGCGCAACAATTTCCAACTTTGTTCGACATTTTAAGCTGCACAAAGAACGGTAAGTCATGGCTAATATAGCCAACAGCTATATATTTTATTACTTTACTGGTGTATCATGTTGGCTAAGGCAACATTAAATAAATGAGCCTCCACACAGTCAGTCAGTGCGGGAACGTGATCATTGCACCCAAGATTGAGCTACAACTGGCTAGGCAGTTGGTAGCCAAAATCCTGCCTGATGTTACTGCTGTTCCTAAAACCATTGACATACGTTAGCATACTGTAACCACACAGAGAGAGTGTGTGTGTGTGTGCGTAAGGTTGGGCGATTGTGTACAAGCCTACATCGCCCGATTGCTCCCCATAGCGACCCTTGGTAGTCGATCACTATTGCGGGGGGGGGGGTGTCTTTCTCATGGCTACCCATGTATTTCCATGGAAATATAAAGTTTATTTGGAAAGTAATAAATATATATATTTTTTAGAGCATTCATGATTTGCGTAAATGTAATATACTATTACTCTTGTTAAAAATATGAAATGGTATTACATTTGGTGAAGAGCACATTATGACTTGTTTAGGACTCGAAACTCAAAGTTTAGGACTTAAGACTTGCCTGTCTGGACTTGGAACTTGACTTGGGACTTAGGTGCTAAGACTTGAGACTTACTTGTGACTTGTAAAACAATGACTTAATATTTAGACTTCGGGTTGCCACTCGTTCGATAAAATACGGATCAGTTCCGTATTTCACTGACAGAAAAAACGTTTTGTTTTCGCAATGATAGTTTCCAGATTTGACCATATTAAAACCTGTAGTGACGCCCCATCCCGTGAACGGGACAGTTGTCATCATCTGACACTAATTAGCATAACGCAACATAAATCTTCCTAGAAAATATTCCTATTCATGAAAATCACAAGTGAAATATATTGGAACACAGCTTAGCCTTTTGTTAATCACCCTGTCATCTCAGATTTTCAAAATATGCTTTACAGCCAACGCTAGACAAGCATGTGTGTAAATTAATCATAGCCTAGCATAACATTATGCCCTGCTAGCAGCTGGCAACCTTGTCACAGAAATCAGAAAAGCAATCCAATTAAATCGTTTACCTTTGATGAACTTTGGATGTTTTCACTCGAGACTCCCAGGTAGACAAAATATTATTTTTCTAGGCGAAATAGCTCTGTTTGTTCTTCACGTTTGGCTGAGAAATCGCCCAAAATTGCAGTCACCACAACGCCGAAAAATATTCCAAATTAGCTCCATAATATCGACAGAAACATGGCAAACTGTCACATTCTTTCAAAATCGAACCCAGAAGCAGACCAGGACAAGGAGAGTAGGAAGAAGGTGAGTATTTATTTACAAGTGAATGTGAATGTTTAGATATATCCAGGTGGCGTAGCGGGCAGCGGTGGTGAGTTGATGGGAGTAAATAGGTGGATTCAATGGGGTAGCGGAATCCTCCGACGACCAGGCGGTAATGGGGTAAATGATCCGGGTGAGTAACTGAAGATAGAACAAACGGAGGTAAGTTTAAGGCAAGCAATACGTAAAAAACAGCAAAACAAATTCTATCCAACATGAGGCTGATACTATGGCACAACATACTGTTCATGGCTAACGATCCGGCCGGCAGGGAATGGATGTCAGGTCCGGGCTTATGAAGAGGAGAGATGATGATCAGGACCAGGTGTGCAGATAGCTGATGGGATACAGGTGCGGGTAATCAGAACTCCCAACTGGCTACATTGCCCGGCAACCAGACAGGGTGCCTTCCAGGACGCCGGAAAAAACACTCCAGGACAGAACACAGGCAAAAAACACTCAGGAAACGGGATTCGTGACACAAACGTTGTTTAGAATCCTCAATGTGTTTTTCTAATATCTATTCGATAATATATCCGTTGGGACAATTCATTTTTCACTAGGACCGATTGGAATAATGGCTACCTCTGTATTTTACGCGAGAATCTCTCTCGGAGCCACCATGGCTATTCTTCAACAGAAATGCGTAAAACTACATCACAATGATGTAGACACCTTGGGGAATATGTAGAAAGCGTAAGCACGTTGATGGTACATTCACAGCTGAATAGGGAGTCATTGGAACGCAGTGCTTTCAAAACTTGGGGCACTTCCGGGTTTGGATTTTTCTCAGGCTTTCCCCTGCAACATCAGTTCTGTTATACTCACAGACAATATCTTTACAGTTTTGGAAACGTTTGAGTGTTTTCTATGCTAAGCTGTCAATTATATGCATATTCTAGCATCTTTTCCTGACAAAATATCCAGTTTAAAATGGGAACGTTTTTTTCCCAAAAATGAAAATACTGCCCCCTAACACCAAGAGGATAACCAAAGGCTTGTATTTCTGTGTGTTTATTATAATTAAGTATATGATTTGATAGAGAATTCGGACTGAGCGGGGGTAGGTAGCAGCAGACTCGTAAGCATTAATTCTAACAGCAGCTCTTAGCAATGCTGGGATGCACAGCGCTGTTAATGACTTCAAGCATTATCAACTCCCGAGATTAGGCTGGCAATACTAAAGTGCCAATAAGAACATCCAATAGTCAAAAGTATATGAAATACAAATGGTAGAGAGAGAAATAGTCCTATAATTACTATAATAACTACAACCTAAAACGTCTTAACTGGGACTATAAGACTCATGTTAAAAGGAACCACCAGCTTTCATATGTTCTCATGTCTTGAGCAAGGAACTTAAACATCAGCTTTTTTACATGGCACATATTGCACTTTAACTTTCTTCTCCAACACTGTCTTTTTACATAATTTAAACCAAATGTAACATGTTTCATTATTTATTTGAGACTAAATTGATTTTATTTATGTATTATATTAAGTTCAAATAAAAGTGTTCATTGTTCATTCAGTATTGTTGTAAGTGTAATTTATTGCAAATATATTGTAAAAAATAATCGGCCGATTAATTGCCAATAATCGGTATCGGCGTTGAAAGATCATAATCGGTCGGCCTCTATTTCGAGACCGTTACGAAATAGCCTAGCTCGACCCCCACCCCCTTCAATGCTCCACCCATGGAGACATTTACATTACATTTAAGTCATTTAGCAGACGCTCTTATCCAGAGCGACTTACAAATTGGTGCATTCACCTTATGACATCCAGTGGAACAGTCACTTTACAATAGTGCATCTAAATCTTAAAGGGGGGGGGGGGGGGTGAGAGGGATTACTTATCCTATCCTAGGTATTCCTTAAAGAGGTGGGGTTTCAGGTGTCTCCGGAGGGTGGTGATTGACTCCGCTGTCCTGGCGTCATGAGGGAGTTTGTTCCACCATTGGGGGGGCCAGAGCAGCGAACAGTTTTGACTGGATGGAGAAACATCCAGAATGAAAAGGTTTCAATTGTAATCAAAACGGGCATCAGTGACTTGGCTATGATGAATGCTTTGACATGAGCCAAGTGTTTGATGACAGGCCTAGGCTTTGTGGCATTCTATGGAGAGGATACAGCGGCTCAACATGTTGTGGGGCATTTCATGGCCATAAACAGAGGAATGTGGAGCATTTAAACACCAGCCAAAGTCAACAAACCAAACTTCCCAAATAGGTTCAGTTAGTTCTTCACAGGGGCTTTGGCAAGCAGAGTGATCATTAATATTATAATGGAATTGATCTAAAAGACAAAATAACTTTGTTTATGTAAAATAGTCAATGTATTGAATATTGACTGTTCAATGATCATGTCAACAAGCAGGCTTTTCTAGAAAGCCAGTCAAAGCCTTTCAGTAAAGCAGCAGACCCCTGGCTGTTTCCCAAAGGCTATGACTGATGATGGCACAGCCAGCCAGGTCCCACCCTTTAACCGCAGGCCTGTTGCCACCCACCCTCTAATCCACTACCACTGCCATTAAAGCCACCACAACCAGCCGTCGTCAGTGCCCTGGCAACCCTAGACAACAGCACACAGTCTGGGGGCAAAACTCTACCCAGTACCCACACCTCCATATGGGCCTCAACACTGACTGTCTACAAAGAGTTAGTATTAAGAAAATAAGAAAAAAACATACTATAAAACAGGCTACATATTTGATGATTTTGCAGACAAGTGAAACCCACCAAATGTTTTACTTCATAAAACATTTGTTTTATATACTGCTGTTCAGTTCTTTCCAGAATGAGGGAGGTCCAAAGCCTAAATGATGTGGTAAAAAGACTTGAGGGTGCTGTAGGGGAGTTTTCAAATTGCAACACTCTCAATAAATCATAATTTTCTTGGGGTTAATGCTGATTGTTGACTTGGACAAAATATTTGACTGCTTCTTCATGTGTTGAGGAAGCAGAGTTTTTTCTGGTGGCCTGTTTTGGACAGTTGGAAAGGGTTGTGCTGAGAGTTTTCAATCTGGCAGTTGTGAAATACCACACCTAATACTCTCATCGCCCCAAAGAAAACGTTGCATTCCTTGGCTGAAGAGAGCCACTCTAAAACCGAAGAGTCGAACTCTCCTTTTCAACTATGGGGAATACACTGCTGAAATAACTTCACATTTTCTAACTTTCAACAATTATGGTAATGTATGTATTCATTCACTGTCAAGTTTGAAAACAGTAGGTTATTTAGAAGAGGTAATGGCTAGGCTATTTAGTCCGTCACACAATTCCACACAGTTTTATGAGTTCTGTCCGTCATCGTTCATCAAAACTTAAACAGCAATAACAGTTAACAGCCTGAAGCTTTCCCTTCCTAACACTGAAAAGATAATGCAGTAATGGATCATAATGACCCAGTGTGTTATTACAGCGTTATTACAATGTTATTGCATTGGTCCATGCCATACCCAGCAAGAGCATTAGTAACCTCCAGAGAATGGAGCCATTCATTATTCATTGGGTGTTCTAATTATGCCAATTATTGAATCATGAGGTTGAGTCTCAGCTCCACATGCAGCATAAAACAATGCCCTCTGATGATTATGAACAAGGACAGCAGGCATATACAACAGTACACAGAAGAAAAACTTAACTTTCTGCAGTCACAGTGAGCTCAGGCTCCTGGTGAAAGAAGTGAAAGATCACCATTGTGAACCATTGAATCACTGTCAAAGTCACTCCAGATGTAAGTTATCATTGTCTTCGCTTATCTTCCTCATAAAAATGTCCTTAAGCACAGACCTAGGATCAGCTTACACTCCTCAAACCCCTCTAACCTGCCTTAACAATTTTGTGAGGAAAAAACAAAAAAAACAGACAACAACAAAAAAAATCCATCCTACACCATTATTAAGCAGATAAAGTAGTAACGCAGTTCTTCTATGCCAAAAGACTCCATCATTGAAACCAGATCCTAGTCACTGTTTTGCCTAGGGTTGGGTTTTCGAGACAAGGGCTCCCTTGCAAAAGAGTCCTTGATCTCAGTGGGACTCCCTGTTAAAATAAAGCTAAAATATTGCACATACACTTTGGGTGTGTCTCAACAGTTTAGACACACAGCTTGGCTTGGTTTAACCTGCCAGGTTAATAAATAAGAAAGAACAAAAGAACGAAAGAACAATAGAAAGAAAGAACGAAAGAACGAAAAGAAGGTACAAGAAGCAAAATATTGACACACAATATTAAGTTAAGTCTGTCTAATATGTAATGCCATTGTTAATATGTAATGCCATTCCTCTGGACTGTACACAACAGGAGCCAAATCCCTATTCTACAGGGTCAGGATAAGGTTGCTAAAGGCTGCTGCTGAAACACAAGAAGAAATGGCCGATGCCAAAAGGCACTGCCTCCAAACTGGTCGACAACTGGCAACCCTACTGGGCATCCTGAGGTCCTGAATGACAACTGAATCGATCAATGACCAGGCCAATCCATTTCTACAGAAACCTAAAACCTGTGTGACACCTTGGTCTGGTCCAATGGGATGGCACCCTGTAGTTAAAGAGGCTCCAACACTAAATCTGTCAGTATGGGGGAATCAAATATGAATGAGTATAATCAGCATGTAGTTTTTAATATCCTTAGACATGAAGTGTGGAATGGGCCTGCTGGTGTGTGGAGTAGTGGAACAGAGAAGGCCAAGTCAGTGCCAAAAATCACACTTACGTGACCGGCTGGCTCAACAAGGCTTTGCTTGTGTCTATCCACTGCAGCGTTTTCCAAACTAGGGGTCCTGATTTGAAAATGGGGTCGTGAGAGAAACTCTGAAATAAATCAATTGAGCTTGGTTCATAGAACCTCCGGTAGTCGCTGGATGCGATTGTATAAACAGAGCAGTTTCTGTTGTCTTCCTACAAATGTGTCTCTATCTTTTGAATGGTTTAAGCTACAAAATATTATGACCCCATCACTGAAAGATAAGACTCTTGTTTCCCTCTACAATGGCCACAAGCCGCATAGGACTCATCAGAAAAGAGTGGATAAGACCAGGCACTAAATCAGACTGGCTTTCAATAATGACGTTCAATGATGATCATAAAGAACGATTGCCTGATGTTCTTCCAAACTTCCCAATAACATTCTGATGCATTTCAATCACTTCAAACAATACTGTCTTCAGATCGAAATAATGTCAAAAGTACTGTCAGACTGATTTGTAAGACTGTCATAGCCCCAATAAAAAAAGTTAACATTGGCAGTTGACTACAGTGCCTTGCAAAAATATTCATCCCCTTGGTGTTATTCATATTTTGTTGCATTACAACCTGCAATTTAAATGGATTTTATTTGGATTAAATTCATGGACATACAAAAAAAATAGTCCAAATTGGTGAAGTGAAATAAAAAAATAACTTGTTTAAAAAATAAATACAAATGTTAAACATAAAAGTGGTGCGTGCATATGTATTCACCCCCTTTGCTATGAAGTCACTAAATAAGATCTGGTGAAACCAATTACCTTCAGAAGTCACATAATTAGTTAAATAAAGTACACCTGTGTGCAATCTAAGTGTTACATGATCTGTCACATGACCTCAGTTTTTATATACACCTGTTCTGAAAGACAGACCCCAGAGTCTGCAACACCACTAAGCAAGGGGCACCATCAAGCAAGTGGAAACATGAAGACCAAGGAGCTCTCCAAACAGGTCAGGGACAAAGTTGTGGAGAAATATAGATCAGGGTTGGGTTATAAAAAAATATCAGAAACTGTGAACATCCCACAGAGCACCATTAAATGCATTATTAAAAAATGGAGAGAATATGGTACCACAACAAACCTGCCAAGAGATGGCCACCCACCAAAACTCATCGACCAGGCAAGGAGGGCATTAATGAGAGAGGCAACAAAGAGACCAAAGATAACCCTGAAGGAGCTGCAAAGCTCCACAGAGGAGATTGAAGTATCTGTCCATAGGACCACTTTAAGCCTTACACTCCACAGAGCTGGGCTTTATGGAAGAGTGGCCAGAAAAAAGCCATTGCTTATAGAAAGAAACAAGCAAACACATTTGGTGTTTGCCAAAAGGAATGTGGGAGACTGCACCAACATATGGAAGAAAGTACTCTGGTCAGATGAGACTAAAATGTAGCTTTTTGGCAATCAAGGAAAATGCTATGACACTTTCTCATCACCCCGAGAATACCATCCCCACAGTGAAGCATGGTGGTGGCAGCATCATGCTTGGGGATGTTTTTCATCGGCAGGGACTAGGAAACTGGTCAGAATTGAAGAAATGATGGATGGCGCTAAGGGAAATTCTTGAGGGAAACGAGATTTGAGACTGGGACGGAGGTTCACCTTCCAGCAGGACAATGACCCTAAGCATACTGCTAAACACTCCAGTGGTTTAAGGGGAAACATGTAAATATCTTGGAATAGTCAAAGCGAAGACCTCAATCCAATCAATCCAAGCAAAGACCATACCACCAGCAGAACCCATCCAATTTGAAGGAGCTGGAGCAGTTTTGCATTGTAAATGGGCAAAAATCCCATTGGCTAGATGTGCCATGCTTATATAGACATACCTCAAGAGACTTATAGCTGTAATTGCTGCAAAAGGTGGCTCTACAAAGCATTGACTAGTAGAATAGTTATGCACGCTCAAGTTCAGATTTTTTTTGTTGTTATTTCTTGTTTGTTTCACAATAATAAATATTTTGCATCTTCAGAGTGGTAGGCATGTTGTGTAAATCAAATGATACAAACCTCCCAAAAATCTATTTTAATTCCAGGTTGTAAGGCAACAAAATAAAAAAAATACCAAGGGGGGTGAATACTTTCGCAAGCCACTGTTTTTTTACACAGTGGGGTTACATTTTGTTTTTCTGTTTTCATATCAAAATCGGGTCACGGGCCAAAAGAGTTTAAGAACTCCTGGTCTACTGTGTGCTTGTGTGTGTAGCTGTCCCTGAGAGTGAGAATGTGTGTGTGCCCCCATTGCTGAGAGTGGGCATGTAACGATTGTGATAATGTGTGCGAGTGCGTATGTGTGTGTTTTTCAATCTTATAGTCAACGTCAGAATCAGTTGGGGGTAGCCTACAACATACAAAATGTGTAAGTGTGTGTGCGTTCAAAACAGATTACGTCAGTCTAATCAGCAAAGTGTGACGGTCATGTGTGTGTGTGTGTGTGTGTGTGTGTGTTGATACTCAGCCCTGTGTGACGGTCATGTGTCAGCGGGGTCTACTCTAGTGTGTCATGTTTTTATTAACTGTGTTCAATTAGACATGTTCGTGTGTTAGTGTGTGTCCTCGGTCACAGTGGGAATCCTCACACTCTCTCTTCTTCTTACTCTTTTTTTCCTCTCCCTTTTACTGGTGTTCCCGTCACAGTTGAGTGGCATTGCTGGTATTTTAGTGGGTGTTTATCCTAAATGGTTGGCAGCCAAACTAAAGACTACTGATTTGACATGAAATTGACTAAGTGAGAGAGAGAGCAAAAGTAGGACATTTGGATAAAGAGTAAGTGGATTCCAAACCAAAATGTTCTCATTCTCCTCCGCCATTCTGGTGGCTTCTCCACTTGTTCTGGTGGCTCGGAGAGGCCTGGGTCAGGAAGAAGGAGAAAGAGACCCCTCTGTATGTTCCTATAAACAACAGTCTATTTAATCACGAACATCGCCTATATAGTACGTCTGGACCATACTGAACAGGAGGTGTTAGAGTGTGTGTGTTTGTGTGTGTTTGTGTATATATATGTATGTGTGTGTATTGGGTTAAGTGCACTGCTCACTGAGACAGCTTGTGAGACAGACAGTGTAAGCTCACCCAACTCTTATGAGTAAGGCATTTCAAAAAATAACATATACACCCTCCGCTGGCCTCTGGGGTAGGGTCCACACACACACACACAAACACACTCGGGTCAAAGTGTAACTTGGTCAAAAAAAGCTTTTGCTTTCACCTAATTTTAACATTCTGTCATGAATATCACATGTTCAACTTTGTAAAAATACATGTCTTCCCATCTCAAGATGTTAAATTTAAAAAATACTAGAGTAACTGCCTATAAAGTGCAAAATAAAGTAACAGGGTTGACAATTTCATCTTAATTGTTAGTTCGTAAATTCCCTCTGGAACTCTACTCCGATCTCAGAGCACTCTGGTTTGTGAGTGCCAGAGCACAGAATAGTTGAGGAACTTACAAATGCCCTAAACTCAGTTGTTATGACAGGTGTAAGTAAACATCGACTAAGAACAGAGTAAAATTGTTGCCAGTAACACAGTTAAAGTTACTAACCCACTTGATTACGTGCTAGGGTGAGAAAAATGTTCAGAATGAGGTGTACTCTCATTTGTGACTCAAAGTAGCTAGCAAGCTGGGGGCACTCAACATGTACTGCACTGACACAAATGACTGATGATTGGTTGAAAGAAATTGATAATAAGAAGATTGTAGGAGCTGTACTGTTAGATTTCAGTGCAGCCTTTGACATTATTGACCATAACCTGTCGTTGAGAAAACCTATTTGATATGGCTTTTCCAACCTCAGCCATGTCATTTATTCAGAATTATCTATCTAATAGAACTCAAAAGGTTTTCTTTAATGGAAGATTATCTAATGTCAAACATGTAAAGTCTGCTGTACTGCAGGGAAGATCTCTAGGCCCTCTACTCTTTTCTATTTTTACCAATGACCTGCCACTGGCATTAAACAAGCATATGTGTTCATGTATGCTGATGATGTCATGTTTGTCATTTATTATCATGTCTTGTCCCTGTGCTCCCCATGCTATTCGTTTCCCTCTGCTGGTCTTATTTGGTTCTTTCCCTCCTATCCCTCTCTCTCCCCCCTCCCTCTCTCACTCTCTCGCTCTCTCTTCTCTCTGTCGTTCCGTTCCTGCTCCCAGCTGTTCCTATTCCCCTAATCATCATTTAGTCTTCCCACACCTGTTCCCGATCCTTTCCCCTGATTAGATTCCCTATTTATTCCTTTGTAATCCGTTCCTGTTCCGTCGGTTCCTTGTTTTGTATTCACCATGCTGTGATTGCGTTTCGCCCTGTCCTGTCGTGTTTTTTGCCGTGATTGTGTATCACCCTGTTCTGTCGTGTTTTGTGCCTTCATCAGACGCTGCGTGTGAGCAGGTGTCTCAGTCGACTACGGCCTGCGCCTACCCGAAGCGACCTGCAGTCTGTGGCCGCTTCTCCAGTTGTTTTCCCCTCTACAAATCTAGAGGATGTCAGTTATTCCGTTTTGAACATTATTAAACTCTGTTTCTGTTAAGTCGCGTTTGGGTCCTCCTTCACCTGCATGACAGAAGGAACCGACCAAAGAATGGACCCAGCGACTTCAGACGCTGTTTACACTGCCGTCAAGATCCAAGGAGCCATGCTCGGCAGACACGAGCAGGAATTGTCTGCTGCTCGCCATGCCGTGGAGAACCTGGCCGCTCAGGTTTCCGACCTCTCTGGACAGTTCCAGAGTCTACGTCTCGTGCCACCTGTTACTCCCTGGCCTGCCGAGCCTCCAGAACCCAGGGTTAATAACCCACCTTGCTACTCCGGGCAGCCCACTGAGTGCCGCTCCTTTCTCACGCAGTGTGAGATTGTGTTCTCTCTCCAACCCCACACATACTCTAGAGAGAGAGCTCGGGTTGCTTACGTCATTTCACTCCTTACTGGCCGGGCTCGAGAATGGGGCACAGCTATCTGGGAGGCAAGGGCTGATTGCTCTAACAGATTCCAGAACTTTAAAGAGGAGATGATTCGGGTTTTTGACCGTTCAGTTTTTGGTGAGGAGGCTTCTAGGGCCCTGGCTTCCTTATGCCAAGGTGAACGGTCCATAACGGATTATTCCATTGAGTTTCGCACTCTTGCTGCCTCTAGTGAGTGGAACGAGCCGGCGCTGCTCGCTCGTTTTCTGGAGGGACTCCACGCAGCGGTTAAGGATGAGATTCTTTCCCGGGAGGTTCCTTCAGATGTGGACTCTTTGATTGCTCTCGCCATCCGCATAGAACGACGGGTAGATCTTCGTCACCGGGCTCGTGGAAGAGAGCTCGCATCAACGGTGTTTCCCTGCTCCACATCGCAACCATCTCCCTCCTCTGGCTTTGAGACTGAGCCCATGCAGCTGGGAGGGATTCGCATCTCGAATAAGGAGAGGGAACAGAGGATCACCAACCGCCTGTGCCTCTATTGCGGAGTTGCTGGACATTTTGTTATTTCATGTCCAGTAAGAGGCCAGAGCCCATCAGTAAGCGGAGGGCTACTGGTGAGCGCTACTACTCAGGTCCCTTCATCTAGATCTTGTACTACTATGTCGGTCCATCTACGCTCACCGGTTCGGGTGCTACATGCAGTGCCTTGATTGACTCTGGGGCTGAGGGTTGTTTCATGGACGAAGCATGGGTTCGGAAACATAACATTCCTTTCAGACCATTAGACAAGCCTACGCCCATGTTTGCCTTAGATGGTAGTCATCTTCCCAGTATCAAATTTGAGACACTACCTTTAACTCTCACAGTATCTGGTAACCACAGTGAGACTATTTCTTTTTTGATTTTCCGTTCACCGTTTACACCTGTTGTTTTGGGTCATCCCTGGCTAGTATGTCATAATCCTTCTATTAATTGGTCTAGTAATTCTATCCTATCCTGGAACGTTTCTTGTCATGTGAAGTGTTTAATGTCTGCCATCCCTCCCGTTTCTTCTCTCCCTACTTCTCAGGAGGAACCTGGCGATTTGACAGGAGTGCCGGAGGAATATCATGATCTGCGCACGGTCTTCAGTCGGTCCCGAGCCAACTCCCTTCCCCCTCACCGGTCGTATGATTGTAGTATTGATCTCCTTCCAGGGACCACGCCTCCTCGAGGTAGACTATACTCTCTGTCGGCTCCCGAACGTAAGGCTCTCGAGGATTATTTGTCTGTGTCTCTTGACGCCGGTACCATAGTGCCTTCTTCTTCTCCGGCCGGGGCGGGGTTCTTTTTGTTAAGAAGAAGGACGGTACTCTGCGCCCCTGCGTGGATTATCGAGGGCTGAATGACATAACGGTTAAGAATCGTTATCCGCTTCCCCTTATGTCATCAGCCTTCGAGATTCTGCAGGGAGCCAGGTGCTTTACTAAGTTGGACCTTCGTAACGCTTACCATCTCGTGCGCATCAGAGAGGGGGACGAGTGGAAAACGGCGTTTAACACTCCGTTAGGGCATTTTGAGTACCGGGTTCTGCCGTTCGGTCTCGCCAATGCGCCAGCTGTTTTTCAGGCATTAGTTAATGATGTTCTGAGAGACATGCTGAACATTTTTGTTTTTGTCTATCTTGACGATATCCTGATTTTTCTCCGTCACTCGAGATTCATGTTCAGCACGTTCGACGTGTTCTACAGCGCCTTTTAGAGAATTGTCTCTACGTAAAGGCTGAGAAGTGCTCTTTTCATGTCTCCTCCGTTACTTTTCTCGGTTCCGTTATTTCCGCTGAAGGCATTCAGATGGATTCCGCTAAGGTCCAAGCTGTCAGTGATTGGCCCGTTCCAAGGTCACGTGTCGAGTTGCAGCGCTTTTTAGGTTTCGCTAATTTCTATCGGCGTTTCATTCGTAATTTCGGTCAAGTTGCTGCCCCTCTCACAGCTCTTACTTCTGTCAAGACGTGTTTTAAGTGGTCCGGTTCCGCTCAGGGAGCTTTTGATCTTCTAAAAGAACGTTTTACGTCCGCTCCTATCCTCGTTACTCCCTGACGTCACTAGACAATTCATTGTCGAGGTTGACGCTTCAGAGGTAGGCGTGGGAGCCATTCTATCCCAGCGCTTCCAGTCTGACGATAAGGTTCATCCTTGCGCTTATTTTTCTCATCGCCTGTCGCCATCTGAGCGCAACTATGATGTGGGTAACCGTGAACTGCTCGCCATCCGCTAGCCCTAGGCGAATGGCGACAGTGGTTGGAGGGGCGACCGTTCCTTTTGTCGTTTGGACAGACCATAAGAACCTTGAGTACATCCGTTCTGCCAAACGACTTAATGCCCGTCAAGCTCGTTGGGCGTTGTTTTTCGCTCGTTTCGAGTTTGTGATTTCTTACCGTCCGGGTAGCAAGAACACCAAGCCTGATGCCTTATCCCGTCTGTTTAGTTCTTCTGTGGCTTCTACTGATCTCGAGGGATTCTTCCTTATGGGCGTGTTGTCGGGTTGACAGTCTGGGGAATTGAAAGACAGGTTAAGCAAGCACTCACGCACACTGCGTCGCCGCGCGCTTGTCCTAGTAACCTCCTTTTCGTTCCTGTTTCCACTCGTCTGGCTGTTCTTCAGTGGGCTCACTCTGCCAAGTTAGCTGGTCATCCCGGTGTTCGAGGCACTCTTGCGTCTATTCGCCAGCGCTTTTGGTGGCCGACTCAGGAGCGTGACACGCGCCGTTTCGTGGCTGCGTTTCAGACTGCGCGCAGAAGAAGTCTGGTAATTTTTTTCTGCTTCTGCTCCTGGTCTTGCTGGGTCTCAGTCTGTTCCCTGCCATCGCATCTCTCCTGTTCTTGTCCCTGCCCTTGCTGTGTCTCAGTCTGTCCCTAGTTCTCATTTTTTTTTTTTAGAGTAGTACCCTAGTTTCCCTTTTTATCGTTTTTCAGTTACGGTCCTGAGGAGAGGAGTTGGGTTCTTTCTCGGGACGTGCTGGACCGTTTGATCTATGATTTCCTCCGTTGCTGCCAGTGTTCCTCCTCGAGAGCGCCAGGAGGCGCTCGGTGAGTGGGGGGGTACTGTCATGTTTGTCATTTATTATCATGTCTTGTCCCTGTGCTCCCCATGCTATTCGTTTCCCTCTGCTGGTCTTATTTGGTTCTTTCCCTCCTATCCCTCTCTCTCCCCCTCCCTCTCTCACTCTCTCGCTCTCTCTTCTCTCTGTCGTTCCGTTCCTGCTCCCAGCTGTTCCTATTCCCCTAATCATCATTTAGTCTTCCCACACCTGTTCCCGATCCTTTCCCCTGATTAGATTCCCTATTTATTCCTTTGTAATCCGTTCCTGTTCCGTCGGTTCCTTGTTTTGTATTCACCATGCTGTGATTGCGTTTCGCCCTGTCCTGTCGTGTTTTTTGCCGTGATTGTGTATCACCCTGTTCTGTCGTGTTTTGTGCCTTCATCAGACGCTGCGTGTGAGCAGGTGTCTCAGTCGACTACGGCCTGCGCCTACCCGAAGCGACCTGCAGTCTGTGGCCGCTTCTCCAGTTGTTTTCCCCTCTACAAATCTAGAGGATGTCAGTTATTCCGTTTTGAACATTATTAAACTCTGTTTCTGTTAAGTCGCGTTTGGGTCCTCCTTCACCTGCATGACAGATGATTCAAACATATACGCATCAGCAACCACAGATAAGGAAGTCACTGAAACCCTTAACAAAAAGTTGTAGTCTGTTTTGAAATGGATGGCCAGTGATAAACTAATAGCATTGTATTTGGTACAAATCCTTCCCTAAATTCTATAACTCAGCTAAATCTGGTAATAAACGGTGTGGCTATTGAACAAGTTGAGGAGACTACATTTCTTGGTGTTACGTTAACTTCACTAGGGTACGGGGCACTATTTTCACTTCCGGATTAAATGCGTGCCCAAAGTAAACTGCCTGCTACTCAAGCCCAGAAGCTAGGATATGCATATAATTGGTAGTTTTGGAAGGAAAACACTGTAAAATAATGACTGTGAGTATAAAATAATTTATTTGGCACGCGAAACCCAGAGGACAAACCATCCAGGTTATTTTTTTAGTTCACAGTGTTTTCAATTGGTTTTCTATGGGAACCTAGATTTCTGTGGCACTTGGTTGAAGGTCCTATTGCTTCCACTAGATGTCAACAATCGTTAGAAATTGGGTGATGTTTTTCTTTAGAGAAATGAAGAAGTACGGCTATTCAGAACGAGGGTCCTTTGTTTGGGGCGCGTGACCTGAAGCTCGCTCCACTTTCATTTTTATCAGCTATTGAACACGGTATAGTCCGTCTTAAATTTTATCGATTATTTAAGTTTTAAAATATCTAAAGATGGATTAGGAAAGTTGTTTGAAATGTTTGGACCGAGATTACAGGTAACTTATTAGATAAATGGAATTCATATTGGGCGAATTGGAACCATTTTTTCTGAATTAACAAAAGGCTAAGCTTGTGTTTGAATATATTTCATTCATTTCATTAGCGATTTTCATGAATAGGAAAAGTTTCTAGGGGTATTTATGTCCGCTGCGTTATGCTAATTCATTTGAGGCTATGATTACGATCCCGGATCCGGGATTGCTAGTTTCAACTGATTGGCAAACATACTGCAAATTAAGAAATCCTGTGACTAAACTAAAAAACTGTACTATGAAACAAAGATAAGATAAATTATTTTAAAAAGCTTTGGGACATTTACATGAAATGCTGGGGGAAAAAGCCACATCGGTTCCTTCATTTATTGAATCTGATGGCTCATTCATCAAAGCCCACTGATATTGCAAACTACTTTAATAACTTTTTCATTGGCAAGATAAGCAAAATTAGGGATGACATGCCATCAACAAACTCTTACACTACACATCCAAGTATATCGGACCAAATAATGAAAGACAAGAATTGTATTTTTGAATTCTGTAAAGTTAGTGTCTATCAACAATGACAAGCCACCAGGGTCTGACAATCCTAGATGGAAAATTACTGAGCATAATAGCAAGTGATATTGCCACTCCTATTTGCCACATCTTCAATTTAAGCCTACTAGAGAGCGGGTTCCCTCAGGCCTGGAGGGAAGCTAAAGTCATTCCGCTACCCAAGAATAGTAAAGCCCCCTTTACTGGCTGAAATAGTCGACCAATCAGCCTGTTACCAACCCTTAGTAAACTTCTGGAAAAAAATTAAGATACAATGCTATTTTACAGTAAACAAATTGACAACAGAATTTCAGCATGCTTATAGGGAAAGGCACTCAACAAGCACAACACTTATACAAATGACTGATGATTGGTTGAGAGATTGATGATAAAACAATTGTGGGGGCTGTCTTGTTAGACTTCAGTGCAGCTTTTGACATTATTGATCATAGTCTGCTGCTGGAAAAACTGCAGTGTCCCTGCTATAATGTGGATAAAGAGTTCCTTGTCTAACAGAACACAGATGGTGTTCTTTAATGGAAGCCTATCAAATATAATCCAGTTAGAATAAGGAATTCCCCAGGGTAGTTGTTTAGGCCACTTGCTTTTTAATTTTTTTTACTAACGACATGCCACTGACTTTGAGTAAAGCCAGAGTTTCTATGTATTGCGGATGACTCAACACTATACATGTCAGGCTACTACAGCGACTGAAATGACTGCAACACTCAACAAAGAGCTGCAGTTAGTTTCAGAGTGGGTGGCAAGGAATACGTTAGTGTCACGGTCTTCCTCCTCTTCATCTGAAGAGGAGAGGCGAGAAGGATCAGAGGACCAATATGCGGCGTGGTATGTGTTCATAGTGAAGTTTAATAAAGAGAACACTGAACACTGCAACACTATACAAAAAAATAACAAAAACAATAAACCAATGATGACCGTGAAGCTACAAAATGAGACCTGTGCTAACACAAGCCACTAACATCACCCACAAACAAACAGTGTTTGTTACCTTACCTTACCCTTACCCATCTGTCTATCGCCTCCTTTGAATTTCATGCTGTCACAGTTACCAGCCCTTTCAAGCTTAACATCCTTATCATTTATCGCCCTCCAGGTCCCCTCGGAGAGTTCATCAATGAGCTTGATGCCTTGATAAGCTCCTTTCCTGAGGACGGCTCACCTCTCACAGTTCTGGGCGACTTTAACCTCCCCACGTCTACCTTTGACTCATTCCTCTCTGCCTCCTTCTTTCCACTCCTCTCCCTCTTTTGACCTCACCCTCTCACCTTCCCCCCCTACTCACAAGGCAGGCAATACGCTCGACCTCATCTTTACTAGATGCTGTTCTTCCACTAACCTCATTGCAACTCCCCTCCAAGTCTCCGACCACTACCTTGTATCCTTTTCCCTCTCGCTCTCATCCAACACTTCCCACACTGCCCCTACTCGGATGGTATCGCGCCGTCCCAACCTTCGCTCTCTCTCCCCCGCTACTCTCTCCTCTTCCATCCTATCATCTCTTCCCTCTGCTCAAACCTTCTCCAACCTATCTCCTGATTCTGCCTCCTCAACCCTCCTCTCCTCCCTTTCTGCATCCTTTGACTCTCTATGTCCCCTATCTTCCAGGCCGGCTCGGTCCTCCCCTCCCGCTCCGTGGCTTGACGACTCAATGCGAGCTCACAGAACAGGGCTCCGGAAGGCCGAGCGGAAATGGAGGAAAACTCGCCTCCCTGCGGACCTGGCATCCTTTCACTCCCTCCTCTCTACATTTTCCTCCTCTGTCTCTGCTGCTAAAGCCACTTTCTACCACTCTAAATTCCAAGCATCTGCCTCTAACCCTAGGAAGCTCTTTGCCACATTCTCCTCCCTCCTGAATCCTCCTCCCCCTCCCCCTCCTCCCTCTCTGCAGATGACTTCGTCAACCATTTTGAAAAGAAGATCGACGACATCCGATCCTCGTTTGCTAAGTCAAACAACACCGCTGGTTCTGCTCACACTGCCCTACCCTGTGCTCTGACCTCTTTCTCCCCTCTCTCTCCAGATGAAATCTCGCGTCTTGTGACGGCCGGCCGCCCAACAACCTGCCCGCTCGACCCTATCCCCTCCTCTCTTCTCCAGACCATTTCCGGAGACCTTCTCCCTTACCTCACCTCGCTCATCAACTTATCCCTGACCGCTGGCTACGTCCCTTCCGTCTTCAAGAGAGCGAGAGTTGCACCCCTTCTGAAAAAACCTACACTCGATCCCTCCGATGTCAACAACTACAGACCAGTATCCCTTCTTTCTTTTCTCTCCAAAACTCTTGAACGTGCCGTCCTTGGTCAGCTCTCCCGCTATCTCTCTCAGAATGACCTTCTTGATCCAAATCAGTCAGGTTTCAAGACTAGTCATTCAACTGAGACTGCTCTTCTCTGTATCACGGAGGCGCTCCGCACCGCTAAAGCTAACTCTCTCTCCTCTGCTCTCATCCTTCTAGACCTATCGGCTGCCTTCGATACTGTGAACCATCAGATCCTCCTCTCCACCCTCTCCGAGTTGGGCATCTCCGGCGCGGCCCACGCTTGGATTGCGTCCTACCTGACAGGTCGCTCCTACCAGGTGGCGTGGCGAGAATCTGTCTCCTCACCACGCGCTCTCACCACTGGTGTCCCCCAGGGCTCTGTTCTAGGCCCTCTCCTATTCTCGCTATACACCAAGTCACTTGGCTCTGTCATAACCTCACATGGTCTCTCCTATCATTGCTATGCAGACGACACACAATTAATCTTCTCCTTTCCCCCTTCTGATGACCAGGTGGCGAATCGCATCTCTGCATGTCTGGCAGACATATCAGTGTGGATGACGGATCACCACCTCAAGCTGAACTTCGGCAAGATGGAGCTGCTCTTCCTCCCGGGGAAGGACTGCCCGTTCCATGATCTCGCCATCACGGTTGACAACTCCATTGTGTCCTCCTCCCAGAGCGCTAAGAACCTTGGCGTGATCCTGGACAACAAACTGTCGTTCTCAACTAATATCAAGGCGGTGGCCCGTTCCTGTAGGTTCATGCTCTACAACATCCGCAGAGTACGACCCTGCCTCACACAGGAAGCGGCGCAGGTCCTAATCCAGGCACTTGTCATCTCCCGTCTGGATTACTGCAACTCGCTGTTGGCTGGGCTCCCTGCCTGTGCCATTAAACCCCTACAACTCATCCAGAACGCCGCAGCCCGTCTAGTGTTCAACCTTCCCAAGTTCTCTCACGTCACCCCGCTCCTCCGCTCTCTCCACTGGCTTCCAGTTGAAGCTCGCATCCGCTACAAGACCATGGTGCTTGCCTACGGAGCTGTGAGGGGAACGGCACCTCAGTACCTCCAGGCTCTGATCAGGCCCTACACCCAAATAAGGGCACTGCGTTCATCCACCTCTGGCCTGCTCGCCTCCCTACCACTGAGGAAGTACAGTTCCCGCTCAGCTCAGTCAAAACTGTTCGCTGCTCTGACTCCCCAATGGTGGAACAAACTCCCTCACGACGCCAGGACAGCGGAGTCAATCACCACCTTCCGGAGACACCTGAAACCCCACCTCTTTAAGGAATACCTAGGATAGGATAAAGTAATCCTTCTCACCCCCCTAAAATATTTAGATGCACTATTGTAAAGTGGTTGTTCCACTGGATGTCATAAGGTGAATGCACCAATTTGTAAGTCGCTCTGGATAAGAGCGTCTGCTAAATGACTTAAATGTAAATGTAAATGTAAAAACAGTGCAACCCAGGCTACCTAAGTATGATTCTCAATCAGAGACAACTAATGACACCTGCCTCTGATTGAGAACCATACTAGGCCGAAACATAGAAATACCCAAATCATAGAAAAACAAACAGACTGCCCACCCCAACTCACGCCCTTACCATACTAAATAATGACAAAACAAAGGAAATAAAAGGTCAGAACGTGGCAGTTAGCCCTAAATATTACTGAAATTTAAAGCATTGCATTTGGAACAAAACACTCACTAAACCCTAAAAATTAACTAAAATATTGTAAAAAATAATGTGGAAATTGAGCAAGTTGAGATAACTAAACTGCTTGGAGTAAGAGAAGAATAAGTCTGTCTATAATAAAGCGATGCTCTGCCTTCTTAACAACATTATTAACAAGGCAGGTCCTACAGGCCCTAGTTTTGTCACACCTTGACTACTGTTCAGTCGAGTGGTCAGGTGCCACAAAAAAAGGACTTAAGAAAATTGCAATTGGCTCAGAACAGGGCAGCACGGCTGTCCCATTGATGTATACAGGGAGCTAATATTAATAATATGCATGTCAATCTCACCTGGCTGAAAGTGGAGGAGAGGGACTTCATCACTACTTTTATTTATGAGATGTATTGTCATGTTGAATGCATCGAGCTGTCTATCTAAACTACTGACACACAGCTTGGACACCAACGTATACTCCACAAGACATGCCACAAGAGGTCTCTTCATAGTTCCCTTTTCACAGTCCACAGGTCAGAATTTCACATACACTCAATTAGTATTTGGTAGCATTGCCTTTAAATTGTTTAACTTGGGTCAAACGTTTTGGGTAGCCTTCCACAAGCTTCCCACAATAAGTTGGGTGCATTTTGGCCCATTCCTCCTGACTGATGTCTTGTGATGTTGCTTCAATATATCGACATAATTTTCCAACCTCATGATGCCATCTATTTTGTGAAGTGCCCCCACAACATGATGCTGCCACCCCCGTGCTTCAAGGGTGGGATGATGTTCTTCGGCTTGCAAGCCATCCCTTTTTCCTCCAAACAAAATGATAATCATTATGGCCAAACAGTTACATTTTTGTTTCATCAGACCAGAGGACATTTCTCCAAAAAGAACGATCTTTGTCCCCCTTTGCAGTAGCAAAGAGCTTGAGGCTATGATTACGCTCCCGGATACGGGTTTGGAGTTGCAAGAAGTTAACCTGTTACTCCTACGTTTATAAAACTGGTTAAATCACGGCTGTGACTATAACAGAACGTGCGTTTCATCGAAAAGAGCAGGAAAATCTGATCACTGAAAATGCAAAAATATATCCATGCGCCACTAGAACCCATTGTTGAATGTGAACCACATTAAATGGGGCCCGAGGTTGCAATACCTACAGCTTCCACACGATGTCAACAGTCTTGTCATTTGCCTACGATTTGTTTCTTGGTCAAACGGACACAAGGCAGCGCATTTCTTCCGGTCTCCGACCGGATATTTTGGTTGAGATTACCCGGACATTATTTCCAGACGTACAGCTATAGAATATACATCGCCTCGTGATCAATTTGATCGATTATTAACGTTTACTAATACCTAAAGTTGCATTACAAAAGTATTTCGAAGTGTTTTGTGAAAGTTTATCGTTGACTTTTTTTATTTAAAAAAATGACGTTACGTTATAAAACGCTATTTTTTTCCTTGATCACACAGTCTTCATAGATCGATATCTAGGCTATATATGGACCGATTTAATCGAAAAAAAAGACCCAAAAGTGATGTTTATGGGACATCTAGGAGTGCCAACAAAGAAGATGGTCAAAGGTAATGAATGTTTTATATTTTATTTGTGCGTTTTGTGTAGCGCCGACTATGCTAATTATTTTATTTACGTCCCCTGCGGGTCTTTTGGGGTGTTACATGCTATCAGATAATAGCTTCTCATGCTTTCGCGGAAAAGCATTTTAAAAATCTGACTTGTTGCCTGGATTCACAACGAGTGTAGCTTTAATTCAGTACCCTGCATGTGTATTTTAATGAACGTTTGAGTTTTAACGAGTGCTATTAGCATTTAGCGTAGCACATTTGCATTTCCAGATGTCTAGCTGGGACGCCTGCGTGTCGGGTAGGAGTAAGAGGTTAACAACACTGTCATCTCAGATTTTAAAAATATGCGTTACAGCCAACACTAGACAAGCATTTGTGTAAGTTTATCATGGCATAATGCTATGCTAGGCTCTGCTGGCAGCAGGCAACATTTACACGAAAATAAGAAAAGCAACCAAATTAAATCATTTACCTTTGAAGAACTTCAGATGCTTTCACTCAGGAGACTCCCAGTTAGATAGCAGATGTTCCTTTTTTCCAAAAATATTATTTTTGTAGGCGAAATAGCTCCCGTTTGTTTATCATGCTTGGCTGAGAAATCAACCGGAAAATGCTACCACTACAACGCCAAACTTTTTTCAAGATTTGCTCCATAATATCGACTGGAAACACGGCAAACGTTGTTTAGGATCCATCCTCAAGGTGTTTTAACATATATATTATCAAATATATATATTGAGGCAATTGGTTTCTTATAAGACGCGATTGGAAAAATGGCTACCTCAGTATTTTACGCAAGATTTTCTGTGGGAGACACCATGTGACCACTTGCTATATATGGTCCCTTACGGCTATTCTTCAATTGAAATGCGTAAAAATACGTCACAATGCTGTAGACAGCTTGGGGAATACGTGGAAAATGTAATCTCATTCGTAGCTCATTCACAGCCATATAAGGAATCATTGGCATGAGGCGGTTTCAAAAAATGCGGCACTTCCTGGTTGGTTTTTTATCTGGGTTTCGCCTGTAACATCAGTTCTGTTGCATTCACAGACAATATATTTGCAGTTTTGGAAACGTTAGAGTGTTTTCTATCCAAAGCTGTCAATTATATGCATAGTCAAGCATCTTTTTGTGATAAAATATCTTGTTTAAAACGGGAACATTTTTCATCACAAAAATGTAATAGCGCACCTTGCCATTCCTTTTGCCTAATCCCTCTCAAACATACTATTTTTTCAATTCATCATCAATCCAAGGGGATTTAACAGTTTTTACAGTCATTGTCTTAATGGGTGCGTGTTTATTAGTAACTGGAATAAGTCATTTCATAAATGTGTCCAGTTTAGCGTATGCTTGCTCCCTACCACAGACCAGCAAATATTATTTACATCATCAACATATGAATAAAAAGGCTGTCATGTGCCATTTACTGAAGAGAGGCTTCCGTTTGGCCACTCTACCATAAAGGCCTGACTACCAGACTGTCCTTCTGGAAAGTTCTCCCATCTCCACATAGGAACTCTAGAGCTCTGTCAGAGTGACCATCGGGTTCTTGGTCACCTTCCTCACCAAGGCCTTTCTCCCTCGATTGCTCAGTTTGGCCGGGCGGCCAGCTCTAGGAAGAGTCTTCGTGGTTCCAAACTTCTTCCATTTAAGAATGATGGAGGCCACTGTGTTCTTGGTGTCCTTCAAAGCTTCAGATATTTTTCGGCACCCTTCCCCAGATCTGTGCCTCGACACTATCCTGTCTCGGAGCTCTACGGAAACTTTCTTCGAACTCAAGGCTTGTTTTTTTTGCTCTGACATTGACTGTCAACTGCGGGACCTTATATAGACAGGTGTGTGCCTTTCCAAGTCATGTCCGATCAATTTAATTTACCACAGGTGGACTCCAAACAAGTTGTAGAAACATCTCAAGGATGATCAATGGAAACAAGAGACACCTGACTTCAATTTCAAGTCTAACAGCAAAGGGTCTGAATACTATTGTAAATAAGGTATTTCTGTATTTTTTATATTTGCAAAACTTTTCACTTTCTCATTATGGGGTATAGATTGTTGATTGCTGAGATTTTATTTAATCAATTTTAGAATAAAGCTGTAACATAAAAATGTGGACAAAGTCAAGGGGTCTGCATACTTTCCAAAGGCACTGTATTTGTTAGCAGAATAGTTTCACAATATTACACAGAAAAAAAATATAAATGCAACATGTAACAATTTCAACGATTTTACTGAGTTACAGTTCATGTGTTGTGTGACAAAACTGCACATTTTAGAGTGGCCTTTTATTGTCCCCAGCACAAGGTGCACCTGTGTAATAATTGTGCTGTTTAATCGGCATTTTGGTATTACATACCTGTCAGGTGGATGGACTGTTTTGGCAAATGAGAAATGTTCACTAACAGGGATGTAAACAAATGTGTGCACAAAATGAGAGGAATAAGCTTATCAGACTCACCTGGAATCCATCACCTCCCTGATTACCTTCCCTATATCCGTCTCTCCCTTTGGTTCCTTCCCCAGGCGTTATTGTTTCTGTTTCATGTCTGTGTGCTGTTAGTGTTTCTTGTTTTGTATTATGTTTACAGTTTACAATTGGCTCATTAATCCCCCTCCTGTCCCCTGTAACTATTCCCCAGGTCGTTGCTGCAAATGAGAACGTGTTCTCAGTCAACTTACCTGGTAAAATAACGGATAAATAAAATGTTCCTTGGCCATGCTGCTGCTCCAGTTTCAACTGTTCTGCCTGCGGCCATGGAACCCTGACCTGTTCACCGGACGTGCTAGCTGTCCCATACCTGCTATTTTCAACTCTCTAGAGACAGCAGAAGGGATAGAGATATTCTGAATGATCGGCTATGAAAAGCCACCTGACATTTACTCCTGTTGCACCCTCGACAACCACTTTGATTATTATCATTTGACCCTGCTGGTCATCTATGAACATTTGAACATCTTGGCCAAGTTCTGTTATAATCTCCACCCGGCACAGGCAGAAGAGGACTGGCCACCCCTCATAGCCTGGTTCCTCTCTAGGTTTCTTCCTAGAGAGTTTTTCCAAGCCACCGTGCTTCTACACCTGCATTGCTTGCTGTTTGGGGTTTTAGGCTGGGTTTCTGTACAGCCTTTGATGAGCTGATGTAAGAAGGGCTTTATAAATGCATTTGATTTGATAGAGGGTGCACAGAGGGACATGTCAAAATGCTGAATTTTGGCACTTTATCAAATCTTGATTCATTAATTTTCATTTATTCAATTCTCCATGTGGTCTATATTAAAGGGGAATTCATTTACTATAACAGACTTTTAAAATGCAATATTGGTGCACAATTCCTACCTAACATATCAATGAGACGCCACTCTGAGAAATACATTCAGACACTTATGCACGCACAAGCCCTAGGCAAGTGCACACAAAACACACACGCAAACAGACGCACTCACACAGAAATACACTCAGACACGCACATGCACGCGCGCACTATTCTCACACACACCAACACCGTCTGACCTATAGTGAGACTATTTAGCCTCGCTATTGTTATTTTACTGCTGCTCTTTAATTATTTGTTACTTTATTTATTTTTCCCCCGTAAAACTGCATTGTTGGTTAAGGGCTTGTAAGTAAGCATTTCATTGTAAGGTCTACCTACACCTGTTGTATTTGGCGCAGGTGACAAATAACATTTGATTTGACTATAAGTTTACATGTTACTTCTTTTTTTACACTATGATTTGACAGTATGATACACTATGATTAAAGGTCAGTTAATATGCACTTGTGTGATATGAGTGGTGGATGGAGAGTAGCCTAATGTTTAAACACTTGCTCTTACTTTCAAACACTGGCCCAGATACGAGGCTTCTGATTCCTCTGATGCTTCACTTTCAGAACCCACATTGTTTGACATTTCTCTTCCACTGAGTGAACTGTACAGTACTTCAGCAAATTGCCCAAACTATCTTCCATAAAAATGACATCTCAATCTAAATAGCACCTCATTTTCTGCTCCAAATGACCCACGACATACACGCACGCACACACCTTTGAATAGCAGATCTGTGGTGGCTGCTTGGCACGTTCCACAGAAATAATTGAATTCGAGGGAGATTTTGGGGCCCGGTCAGTTTGTGTGTGTGTTAATGAGAGAGAATGGAGAGGAGTGGAGGTAGGTTACCACGGCAATAAATAGAGTCACAACCTCAAACACCAACCTCCCCACTGGCCCAAACAAAACAGGGCCTGTTCCTCCTACAGTACCTCTAAGTGAGTGAGCGAGTCACGCACCCCCACACAAACATACATACACACACACACACTCGCTCACTCTCAAACACACACACAATCCTACCTCGGTATGACTCAAAGAGAAACACACACAAACATACCAAACACACACACACTCGGACCCCGCCAGGAATTCTCACACACTCCTCGGCACAGCGCAGCCAAAAGTAACACGGGCAGCTGAAGGTAAATAAATCAGCCGGATCGCCCGACTCCCATTAAAGCCTGCTGGTCTGCACTGGAAGACAAATCACTCCATGACACTGAGGGACAACACACACTATAATGCATTATTCCCACAGAATTCCCATTTCTACCATTTATTCCAGCTTTATTATTTTCCCTCCCCTCACCTGGCTCAGTTAATCACGTCTGTCACAAACCCACAGGGGGAGGGAGGGGAGGAGGGAGGGGTGAGAGAGAAGGAGCAGGAGAGAGCGAGTGAGAGAGATAAGTAATAGGAGAGAAGAGGAAAGAAAATGAGGGAGAAGAAAGGAGACAAAAAAAGGGACAGAGAGCAAGACAAAATGGCAAACTGAGACTTTGAGATGCTGCCATCCCTTGTGTTGAGTGACCTTAAAGAACACTAGAAGAAGCTCTTACAGCAGCAGCCAAAAGTGCTCCATGAACAATCTACTTGTGGAAGCACCTTTCTCCACATGTCTCTGCTCTTGCTCCCCCCAAAGTGTAATATATGTAGATGGCAATTCCATTTCTTTTAGTTATTGATTTACAATAAGTGAATTGGATTTACACCCAATGACAGAATTGCGGTAACGGAATTTCATCATGGGTCCCTGATCTGTAATACGCAGAAATACATAATTACGGATATGAATGTAAATAGGTACACAAAGGCAGAAATATGCAATATCCTCCTTTGCAGATTTGGGTATTTTTCTACACACTGGTTATTATTTTAATGAGCTCAGCCACCAAACAAGACCACATTTGGCTGGTCGGGAACGGACCAAATCTGAACCACTCATAGATGTATATGTTTCACAAGTTTGGACATCAAAGTACAGCACATTATAGTGTACTGAACTAAAGTGTGGTCTACTGTGTACTGTACTGAACTATACTCTACTTTTATTTGATGTACACTACTCGACCCAACTGTGGTTTGTGACTACTATGATTTCCATTGTAGCCAATTCAAGTTGAGAAATGTTGTTACCGATTGTTTTTGGAAATTCTGTTACTGATTTGGTAACAGAATTTTGTGATTTAATCACTTAAATAATTTATGAACAAAATTGATATCAGTAAAAACACTAACTAAATTGATAGATCTACCTTTACTTTCATTATCCTCCCTCAATAGAGAAAACATTTTGACAATATCTTAAAGATATGTGGGTTTCAAGGCACAAGGAAATGTGTATTAAACTTACAGAAGGCAGAAAAATTTATCCTAAATTATATGTGTTGATATCAGTTGGTAGGGGTCTTTTACTTCAACATGATTGTGTTTTGATGTATTTCTAATAACATCTACAAGAAAAAGTCTTCCAAGACCTCCTTTTCACCGGTTTTGACAAGAAATCAAAGCATTTGCTTATTCCAAATTTGTTGGATGGAAAATGGTTGAAATACTGATATATGCCTTAATTTTTGACATTATCTTATGAACTTCACATGTTGGTGCTCATGGGTCCTTTTACATGGAAATGGCCTAGAACAAATGATAGATTCCCAGATTCCCCAATTAAGTGATTAATCATTACCCCAATGCATCAGCGGTGTAGTTATGTAACGATTACATAATGTTCCCCCAACCCCTGGAAGCCCCTTATAGTAGCCCAGTGTTTGACAGGCCCAGAGATAGGACTGACTACACAGGTGCCTGGGCTTTCTTCAGTAGGAAAATGCTCTGGACCATGACTTCATTCATCTTTCTAGCTAGGTTACCTTTCATTTCCACACTTTTGTGTGTCTGGAGATTATCGGGATGCAAGGGAAGACTGTCCTTGTATAACTGTTTTCGTGTGGCCATCTGTTTTTGAGTGTGTTGAAGTCAGTGTGTTTGTGCGTGTGAAGGAAAATCAATCTGACCCAGAGGGATTAGTGCCTGTGTGGTGAGTGACTCTGGTTCTGATTCAGATGTGTATCAGTTCATCCAAACCAATAGAACAGAACACAAGTGTAGTACAGAACAAATCCATACACACACGACTGTGCTGTGTGTGACCTGCTGATATGAAGTCCCCTCAGGACTTGAGGCTGGTGTTGTACACACACACAAAAAATGAGGGTTCATTTGGAAGGGTGATGTATTTTATGTGGAACCATAAGGACTCAAAGAACCCTATGAGTTCTTCAATGGTTATTTGCAGTTCACAAAACGGTTCTTTGTTCTTTTAGTGATAATTCAAATCTAGGACAGGTGGCTCATTAGAATATTTTATGGCGTGGTTTGCACACAGCTCTTTTTGTGCAACCTTGAGTGAGAGTTTCATTCCAGCTTATCTAATGTGTTGTGTTATGCCATTATATACTGTATGACTATGGCCAGTGACTGTGTCTTGTGAAAGTCTTGCGTATGGCCTTGTGACAATTGAGAACAGTTGACTAAATCAGTCAGTGGTTCTAAATTCTATCATCTGGGACCCCAAGCTGTTCCAGAGTTAGCTCACTTGATTCAATTTGTCAATGAACACAATAACACCTATGGAATTTGAACAATATAATATGGCTGACCAGAATAGAAAACCCTGTATAGAACCATTCTCTATAAAGGTTCCATGAAGAATCATAAAAAATGGTTATATATAGCCCCAAAAAGGGTTGAAACCATAGCTAAACCTTTTTTTGTGCTATATGGAAGAAAAACATTATGGTTCTTTATAGAACCTTAGGGAAAGGTTATTTATAGCACCATACAGGTTCCATTTAGAACCTTATCAGCATGGTTCTTTGTTTAATCTTCAAAAAAGTGTTCTGTAGCCTATGGCACCAAAAAGGGTTCTGCTACAGTTACAATCCAAAGAACCCCTATCTGGTACTATTTATTTCAGAGATCTATCCGCTGCCTTTGACACCGTGAACCATCAGATCTCCACCATCTCAGGGCTGGGTGTCTCAGGCTCTGCACACTCTTGGATTGTATCCTACCTGGCAGGGTGGTTGTACCAGGTGACGTGGAAAGGATATGTGTCTGCACCACATACTCTCACTACTGATGTCCCCCAGGGCTTGGTTCTAGGCCCTCTCCTCTTCTCATACATCAAGTGACTCGGTGCTGTCATAGCCACACATGTTCTCTCCTATTATTGCTATGCGGATGACACTCAACACATTTTCTCCTCCCCCTTCTGAAAGTCAGGTGGCAACATGCATCTCTGCGTCCCTGGCAGATCGCTCAGCTTGGATGACGGCTCAACCTCGACAAACGCAGCTGCTATTCCTCTCGTGGAAGGCCTTCCCACTCCATCACGGTTGACAATTCCAACGTGTCCCCCTCCCTGAGTGTAAAGAACCTTGGCTTAACCCTGGACAACACCCTGTTGTTCTCTGCAAACATCAAAGCAGTGACTCGATCCTGCAGGTTCATGCTCTACAACATCCGTAGAGTACGACCCTACCTAACACAGGAAGCGGAGCAGGTCCTAATCCAGGCTCTTGTCATCTCCCGTCTGGACTACTGCAACTCGTTGTCGGCTGGGCTCCCAGCTTGTGCTATTAAACCCCTGCAATTTATCCAGAACGCTGCAGCCCGCCTTGTGTTCCGTCTTCCCAAGTTCACCCATGTCACCCTGCTCCTACGCACACTCCACTGGCTTCCAGTCAAAACTCGCATCCACTACAAAACCATGGCACTTGCCTACAAAACAGCAAGAGGAACCCCCCCCCCTACCTTCAGGCTGTGCTAAAAAAAAAATGACCTACCAACCCAAGTACTCTGTTCTATTACCTATGGTCTCTTGCCCTCCCACCACTACGAGAAGGCAGCTCCCGCAGATCCCGGTCAAAGGCCTTCTCTGACCTGGCACCTCAATGGTGGAACCAGCTTCCCCCTGAAGGTAGGGCCACACACAGTGTCCCTGTCCATCTTCTGAAAACATCTGAAACCCTACCAAGTGTATCTTAAATATTCCCACAGCAACCCCCCAGCACTTACTTTGCTGATAGGTACATTATTGAGGATAAATGTACTCACTATGACTGAGATATGTGGTTGTCTCACCTAGCTATCTTAAAATGAATTCACTAAATATGCTGGATAAAAGCATCTGCTAAATTACTCAAATGTAAATGTAGAAACAATTTGTGTGCAAAGAGAATTAATATGCCTCAAGTTTGACCATGAGAATCTGAACATTCATCTAACACTGAGCCCAACACACACGGACTATGGGTAGCCTACATACAGGATTTCAAAATGTTTCACCGTGGTCTTTTGACGCCGAATTTCATTGGAAAGAAATGAACGATGGTTGAATACTAATGATAAATCCGAAGCAGATCAAGAGTGACTGATTGACGGGTTTCGAGAAGTTGCATGTGAATTACAGCGCTTCATCTGGTTCTTCCTGTCTCCGTTTTGTCACTCGCCAAAGCGTCACTTAGGAACTGCTATGTGACATGCCAGAGTGCGCATCAGATCGTTTACAGAAACACCAAGGTAACACAGTATTTATTCATCTTTACTGGGTTAGGTTACCATAACATGTCCCTCAACTGCTCAACCAAAGAATCATTGTCATTAGCTACAAATTACAATACTTTGTGTGCGCACACAAATGAGGTGTTTCTTCATTCACCAATTGGAATCAATGTGACATTGTCGCTCAGGCATAATGCAATCGGCTTTAAACTAAGAAACTCTATCTCACAGATTTAAAATAGAAAATGGACGACAACAAACACATTTACATTTCCCCTGTCTCTGGGTCATTAATCTAAGTGGACCCATTGGCCTCGAATCGGGCTAATATATATATTTTTTAATTAAAAGATTATGCATAGCCAGAGGTGAGGAGTGGTAACAGTATGTATGCAACAGTAAACTTGCTGTAACACGTCCTAAAAGAGTGGTGTAGCCTGCTAAAGAGCCGAAACGACTTTTATTGGTATACTTGTACACGTTGGTAACGTTGCAAAACACTCAATAACCTCAGCACCACCAGAAGAGTGATTTGAAACAAATGGAAACTGCGTAAATTCTTACCGAGATACTGTCGGATGTCCAGCAGAATTTCGGGGGGTCCTCCATTCAACTGGTAAAACAGAGACCCAAAACAGAAGAGAAAAAGAGTAGCCATACAGAAACCATAACCTCTCAGGGGAAAACGCAACGGAACCGCTGAGAGAAAGCCGAATTTGTTGTTTTTCCGGTCTCTAACGTGGTTTGGAGTCTGGTTGTTGTGAAGGGGACTGTTGCTAAAATTCTTCATAATCTCCTCCTCACAAAGCGCCGCCGAGACCGGTAGTCACCCATCCACCTGTGCAACGTGAAACTTCTTGCTTTGATATCATTTCAAACGGACACCTAATTCAGAAACTTCAGGCACCCGGTGCCACCACGGGTTTTTTTTTTCGCGCACGGTTTTCGCCTCTGGTTCGGTCCCTCTCGTCTGTTCTCGCCGGACTATTACTGCAAAGGAAAGTTGCGAGTCCATCCTTCTGCTGAGACTTTTCGGGCCAGCAGCGGTGTCAGATTACTGAACGTGGAAAAAATGTTCAGCACATAAGGTTTATTTGCAGTGAGTTTAAGGTGCAAAACAGCGTCACTGTGTGTACAGCAACATATCACATTCGGGGTGTTCTCATTCTGTTATGACCCACTTTCATTTTACAGCAAGGTTGAAGGAGCTGGGGGGGACATGTCCCCATGGCACATGTTCCCCCCAATGTTACAATCAGCCCCCCCCCCCCCCCCCATTAAAAAGCAACTTCACCAGAACGCTATTGACTGCTTCGTTCTCACTCCGTGTTGTTAGAAGCAGTGGGGGAGTGAGAGAAATAGCAGTGTGCAGCATCACCATCATTACTGACTCATTACTCTGGGTAAAGTTGTTTTTGGCAACAGCAAAGTATGTTTAAGTAAAAAGTATATGCATGTGAATGTACATTGACGTGTTAGAACTAATGTGAGCAACTATACGCTTTCTCCTGGCTAGTAGCTAGTTAGGGTTACATTTACAGTTGTATCATTTTTAGCTGTGTCAGGTTTTATTTAACTAGCTAATTCTGGATAGTTCTGGTTGTGTGAAAAACTTATGGTGAATGTTTTGAGGGCAAGAATACTGGCTAGCTATAGAATGAATTGCACATTACCTGTCCTTGTCTCCATCATAGGGTCAGCAAGTTAGCAATGGATGTGCCACCAGTCAAGAAGAGAAAAAAATAGGACATAAGAGTTTTTGTCAAAGGAGTGCAACTGACTTTTTACTTAAGGTCCTTGGCAACTGCTGCACACCGCCCCTGGCAAACTAGCTTGCAAATTTGAGTGCTTTCAGCTTAGATGTTTGAGTGCTTTTCAACTTCATCACAGTGATTATGGGTCATGAAGGTGAGTTATATGTGTTGAGACTTTGTTTGGTGCTATCATGATCATGGCAGCAGAGTGACAGCCATGAACAGACATAGAGGGAGAGAGAGAGAGAGAGAGAGCGGGCACAAACCAAATGCTAAGATCAACAAGCTCTCACATTCTCACGTCAAAATTAGACATTCATGTTTCTCAAACGTCAAATTTCAAAGTGAGAATTCCTTCTCCAAGCCCATAGACTGATGATCTGTCATAGTGTGAAACAATCTGAATGATCATACTGTATATGCTCTTTGCTGAAAGGGTAACATCCAGAGGTCATCCAACGTCCAAAGTGTATATTGCATGTATTAAATAAGGTGCAATACGCAGAAATCGCTCCATCATTTTATGATAGCTAAACTTTCAACAGTTCACCTAATTTCAGTCTATGTAACAAAACAATAATCATTGTACAATCATTGTACCATCTAAACCGCTGTGAAATATATTTTCAATAACCAGAAATGTTGTATTTTCTGCTGTTTGAAGCTGGTGCACAAAACCGAAAGTAAAAGACGCAAAGACTAAACGTAAGAACGGGAAGTATAGAAATAGCGCACAGAACAGAATTACCGCTTCTTAGACTTGCTTTCAATGAGAATGACAGATCTATCACTCAAATTTCTATATGAATTTGGTTGGGTCATCAAAAAAAGTTACATATTGCAGCCTTAACTTAATGCAGGAGAGAGGTAGCCATGATGATACTCACAGACAAACAGACAAACAGACAAACAGACAAACAGACAAACAGACAGACAGACAGACAGACAGACAGACAGACAGACAGACAGACAGACAGACAGACAGACAGACAGACAGACAGACAGACAGACAGACCGAGCAGGAGGAGAGAGAGAGGCCACAAACCAACAGGAAAGATAGTGCCTCTTCAAGCTCATAGAGTTCATAGACTGATGTTCTGTCATAGTGTGAATCAATCTGAGTTATCATTTCATTATCTCTGATGAAATGATTGCAGCTTAAGTCTAGAAGGTGTATTGCATGTGGATTCAAATGCAGGAGAGAGGCAGCCATGATGATATTTTGTTTTTGGTAATTGTGGAGATTAATTTCAGTTTGACCTTAAAAAAAATATTTTACTGTGTATGTTGGTGGTTATTATTACAGTATAGTATTATATGTTAAAAATATTACGTTAAGTTTCAAACCATGCAATATGTAGATCATCAGCAGTAACAATCTGACAGAGGAAGTGAGAAAAATACTAGGGAGTACATCATACAGTAGCAGAGAAAGAGTACAAATTGGTTGTTTAATTGAATATATCGACATTAACTGTCACACTGGTATTCAGGTCAGTATGAATGGCCATGGACCAAAGACAGATTGGACTGTACCAGAGTAAGTGTCCCTCTGCAAGACCCCCCTTAGCCTATAAATGTGCCAATTTGTAGGTTGATTTGTCTGTATCAATTTCTCAAAAGTCACTAGCAATTAGTTTATGGCTGTCCCCGACTAAAAAAAAGATTGGTCAACCGATTGGTCTACATTTGAATAGTGTATTGTTTCATATATAGACACACCCTATGTGTTTTCATAAAACCAACTATATTAATTGAGCTTGTCTGATGCTTTGAAACCACTGTTTGATGAAATAAGTGTCACACCCTGACCTTAGTATTCTTTGTTTTCCTTGTTATTTTGGTTAGGTCAGGGTGTGACATGGGTGATGTGTGTGTTTTGTCTTGTCTAGGCGTTTTGTATGTTTATGGGGCTGTGTCCTTTCTAGGTAAATTGTATGTCTATGGTTGCCTAGATTGGTTCTCAATTAGAGGCAGCTGTCTATCGTTGTCTCTAATTGGGATCCATATTTAGGCAGCCATATTCTGTGGGTACTTTGTGGGTGATTATCTATGTGTAGTGTTTGTGTCAGCACGATTATTCATTAGCTTCACGGTCTCCAGACGACAGCCGTGACACAAATGACTCAAGATGCAGTCAGCGATCAAGATAACCAGAATAAGAAAAACTGACCCTCCTATCCGCCTCCTACTCCTGTTGGCTTTTGCAGATTCTCCTGAAGTTGCCATTAATAGGCTACAGGTGGAGTCGGCAACCTTTCTTATGTGGAATGACAATTTATCTTACCAGTCTTCATATTTCAAAATGATTGTCATGTGGTTAATCAAAATTATATCCAAATCTAAATGAAAATGATACAAACTTAAAAAGTAACTTCTATTGACATATGTAAAAAATAGCCTACATAAAGCCAACAAATAAAAACATTACAGCCTGCAGGTGGAAAATATAACTTGGGACCAGCCGGAAGCTTGAGCTCGAAAAACTTGCAATATTGTATAACATTATGGGCCCTCAGAGTTTCGGCACCAGCGAGCTCAGCAAACACAGATGTAGGCTATTTGCACAATGGATGAGAAGTAATCAGGTAGGCCTATTTTATGGTGTTTCTGCTGGATCAGAGCAAGACATTTTTCACTTTCACACTGAGTGGTTATCGAAAGGGAGTTGGGAAGATTTTCCAGATCCATTGAGGAACCATTGTCATTCCCAAATGGATGTAAAAAACAGACTTTGTTGGCTTGCTGTTTGAGGTGAAGAAAACATTACTTTGAGAAGCTCCACAGCTTATTAGTTGTGGTGTGTTAAGCCAATCAAAAATACTATCACGTCCCCAAATGGGCACATTTATTTGCCTACATTTTGGTGCAGTCCAGGTATCCTGCAGATGGTACTTGATAGGCCTACCTCAGACATGCTCAGTCGTGGATAGTCAGGTGGTAAGGTACAGTAAATAAAGGAGTGCAAGGTGCTTATTAGGCCTACATGTGAATTACCTGAGGGGATGCAAGTCCACTTAGTCAAAAGGACTAGAGAGTGAGTGGAACTCCAACCTTCACCCATCCCACTTAATTGTACAGTAGGTGTGTGTGTCCAGTATCTCTACTCCAGGGGTTCTTAATTTGGCCCGCTACCCCTTTTTGAAATAAGAAAACGTCTGCGACCACACCATGTAAAATAAGTTATGTAATCAACAGGCAATGTTTACTTTTTCATTGGAGCTATTTCAGTGTATTACAAATCATTCTGACAGTATTTAATTCTGAACGAAGTATGGTTAGAAGTGACTGAAATGCATCAGAAAAGTATTGGGAAGTTCAGAAGATAATCAGGCATTCGTTTTTTATGATCTTGTGTAGAAAATAACATCATCATTGAAGCCAGTCTGATTTAGTGCCTGGTGATGTCCATTCTTTACAAATGAGTCCTGCGCGGCTTGTGGCCATTGTAGAGGGAAACAGAATCTTATATTTCAGTGATGTGGTCATAATATTTCGTAGCTTAAACGGTTTAAAAGATAGAGAAACATTTGTAGGAAGACAACATAAACAGGTGTTCATTACAACCACATCTAGCAGCTATCAGAGGTTACTGGTGTAACCCCAGTTCTATGAACCAAACACAATTTAGTTTATTGTCACGCTGGTATGAAGAGATTCGGGAGACAGGCGTAGGATTGGGTAATAGTTTTTTAAAATTCAGCCCAAATTACGGCGTGCCGTGTAAAGGCACGGGGATAAAGACCAAACAAACACGTATAGCCACAGCATCTCTCCCTCTAACTGACCACAGCTTTCTCTTGATCATGTGACCAGATACAACAACTCTGGAAAAACTCCTGTTGGACCCAGATTGAGACAGTACGCTGAGACAGTAGCCTCAGTGCCGGCCCTGGGCACGTTGTTTTAACTCAGTCGGGGTCTCACAATAGTGGAGAGGGTAGAAAGTTTTAAGTTCCTTGGCGTACACAAACTGAAATGGTCCAACCACACAGATAGCGTGGTGAAGAAGGTTCAGCAGCGCCTCTTCAACCTCAGGAGGCTGAAGAAATTTGGCTTGTCACCAAAAACACTCAAAAACTTTTACAGATGTACAATTGAGAGAATCCTGTCTGGTAGGGCAACTGCTCTACCCATAACCATAAGGCACTCCAGAGGGTAGTGAGGTCTGCACAACGCATCACCGGGGGCAAACTACCTGCCATCCAGGACACATACACCACCCGATGTCACAGGAAAGCCAAAAAAAGTCATCAAGGACAACATCCACCCGAGCCACTGCCTGTTCACACCGCTATCATCCAGAAGGCGAGGTAAGTACAGGTGCATCAAAGCAGAGACCAAGAGACTGAAAAACAGCTTCTATCTCAAGGCCATCAGACTGTTAAACAGCCATCAAGAACATTGAGTAGCTGTTGCCAACATACCGACTCCACTACAAATTGATGTAATAAATGTATCACCAGCCACTTCATATAATGTTTACATACCCTACATTACTCATCCCATATGTATATACTGTACTCTATACCATCCACTGCATCTTGCCTATGCCGTTCTATACCATCACACATTCATATATTCTTTTATGTACATATTCCTATTCATTCCTTTACACTTGTGTGTAGAAGGTAATTGTTGTGAAATTGTTAGGTTAAATTACTCGTTGGATATTACTGCATTGTCAGAACTAGAAGCACAAACATTTCGCTACACTAGCATTAACATCTGCTAACCATGTGTATGTGACGAATACAATTTGATTTGACTTACTATTGTTGAATGTTATAGTAGTACAGTCGTGGCCAAAGGTTTTGACAACAAAATAAATATTCATTTCCACAAAGTTTGCTGCTTCAGTGTATTTAGATATTTTTGTCAGATGTTACTATGGAATACTCACATGCTGCCAATAAACTTCTGGGCAACATCCTGACTGATGGCAGCCAATTCTTGCATATTCAATGCTTTTATTTTGTCAGAATTTGTGGGGTTTTGTTTGTCCACCTGCCTCTTGAGGATTGACCACAAGTCCTCAATGGGATTAAGGTCTGGGGAGTTTCCTGGCCATGGACCCAAAATATCGATGTTTTGTTCACCGAGCCACTTAGTTATCACTTTTGCCTTATGCCAAGGTGCTCCATCAAGCTGGAAAAGGCATTGTTCGTCACCGAACTGTTCCTGGATGGTTGGGAGAAGTTGCTCTCCGAGGATGTGTTGGTACCATTCTTTATTCGTGGCTGTGTTCTTAGGCAAAATTGTGAGTGAGCCCACTCCCTTGGCTGAGAGGCAACCCCACACATGAATGGTCTCAGGATGCTTTACTGTTGGCATGACACAGGACTGATGGTAGCGCTCACCTTGTCTTCTCCGGACAAGCTTTTTTTTCCATATGCCCCAAACAATCAGAAAGGGGATTCATCAGAGAAAATTACTTTACCCCAGTCCTCAGCAGTCCAATCCCTGTTCCTTTTGCAGAATATCAGTCTGTCGCTGATGTTTTTCCTGGAGAGAAGTGGCTTCTTTGCTGCCCTTCTTGACACCAGGCCATCCTCCAAAAGTCTTCGCCTCACTGTGCGTGCAGATGCACTCACACTTGCCTGCTGCCATTCCTGAGCAAGCTCTGTACTGGTGGTGCCCCGATCCCGCAGCTGAATCAACTTTAGGAGACGGTCCTGGTGCTTGCTGGACTTTCTTGGGCGCCCTGAAGCTTTCTTCACAACAATTGAACCGCTTTCCTTGAAGTTCTTGATGATCCGATAAATAGTTGATTTAGGTGCAATCTTACTGGCAGCAATATCCTTACCTGTGAAGCTCTTTTTGTGCAAAGCAATGATGACAGCACGTGTCTCCTTGCAGGTAACCATGATTGACAGAGGAAGAGCAATGATTCCAAGCACCACCCTCCTTTTGAAGCTTCCAGTCTGTTATTCGAACTCAATCAGCATGACAGAGTGATCTCCAGCCTTGTTCTCGTCAACACTCACACCTGTATTAACAAGAGAATCACTGACATGATGTCATCTGGTCCTTTTGTGGCAGGGCTGAAATGCAGTGGAAATGTTTTTTGGGGATTCAGTTTATTTACATGGCAAAGAGGGACTTTGCAATTAATTGCAATTCATCTGATCACTCTTCATAACATTATGGAGTGTATGCAAATTGCTATCATACAAACTGAGGCAGCAGACTTTGTGAAAATGTATATTTGAGTCATTCTCAAAACCTTTGGCCACGACTGTAGAATATACAAAATGTTGAAATTTGGTTGTACATCAGCAATTATCTTTTCATGTCACACCAAAAAATGCTGTGTTGTTTGGTTGTCACTTAGTTGGGTGGTTTGCTTTAAAAACTGCTGGTTTATCGATGCTGAGAGCTGGGTTATTGAGATATGACCCAGCGGGTTCACCCAGGAGGCTGGAGGCGTGGCTTAGGCCACCCGTGAAAGTAAATGTCATTCCGGTTAATCTGCTATGTTGTATTGTTAGCTCATGTTAAGGCTGTACACTGACACTTTTGAAACTTTAATGAGGCTTACACAAATGTGTGAGTTATTGAAGAGCCGATGTATTGCAATGTTGGGATATGTGTATGATAATGTCATGAATTTTGTATTATAATATGTCATGTGCAAAAATATTGAAGGTTAACTGGAATTTGCAGTGTTGGTATATTAGTCTACCCAGCTGTCCAAACTTGTGGTAATCATGGTCGAATTACAGATCGGGCACAAGGAGCACTTGCCCAGCGGCCCTGAGTTCCAGGGGGCCTGCATTGATTTAGTTCGTCATTCTCGCTCAGATATCATATTAACATGGCATAAGTCATGTCAAAATGTGTAGAATTGCAGGAAATGAACTGTACAACTGCACATTTTTCTCTCCGCCCCATGGCAAAACAAGTAAGAATTGCATGAAATTAGTTATAAAATTGCACACAAAAAATTATCAGCTGTATGGCAAATTGTGTAACAGCTACAGTCTCGTGACAGACTTAGACACATACTGTATAATGGTCCTCTAACTCACTTTTAGTGATAGCAGCTGTATTGTAGTCATAGTCTCTATGTGAAACATTCTAACCAAAGCCATGGGTATAAACACAGATCTAGAATCTCACTCTATTTCTATGGGTATAAACACCGATTTAGAATCTCATTCTATTTCTATGGGCATAAACACAGATCTAGAATCTCATACTATTTCTATGGGCATAAACACAGATCTAGAATCTCATACTATTTCTATGGGCATAAACACAGATCTAGAATCTCGTTCTATTTCTATGGGTATAAACGCAGATCTAGAATCTCATTCTATTTCTATGGGCATAAACACAGATCTAGAATCTCATACTATTTCTATGGGCATAAACACAGATCTAGAATCTCATTCTATTTCTATGGGCATAAACACAGATCTAGAATCTCATACTATTTCTATGGGCATAAACACAGATCTAGAATCTCGTTCTATTTCTATGGGTATAAACACAGATCTAGAATCTCATTCTATTTCTATATGTATAAACACAGATCTAGAATATCATTATATTTATACAGGTACAAACACAGATCTAGAATCTCATACTATTCCATGGGTTATCCAGAGAGACGGGCACTGTGTCATTCCTGTGTGAGTGTATTACAAACACAGGGTGGCAAGAAATGTTTTTTATTATATTTCAGAATTACATAGTTATAGACATCATTTTTTGTTTCAATACACAAGCAAATCTTTATAGACAATCATTAGATAGTTGAAACCAAAGAAAATCATTTGTACACTTATACTTTACATTACACACTGTAGCTTTTCACTAGCTAAAGCAATATGCAGGAAGGTATTGCTATGTGTATAGTACAGCTAATAATTACAGTTGACATGAAAAGCCCCAAAATAAGTTATTTAAATACCAGATAACATATACAGAATGTGCAACTCTTGTTAATCATTTCATTTATGTAATTATGTTTTTTTGTACGATTGCAAAAACAAATTGGAAGTTAAGTCATTGGAACAGGTTAATTCATGAAAGTTTATTAATTACATTTGTACATTGACTTGGCATTGGGAACTCCAATACTAAGATAACTAAATCCCAGTATAACCCATTCAAACCCTTTACCTTACCTGAAAAGAAATGTCCGCTTATGGACTTTTTGCGTGAATTTTCTAATTTACTTTCTAAAGTGCATTTTACAGTGACAATATTTTTTCTTTACAAAAAAAATCTTCAATGTTAGGTAATTTTTGTTTCTTGAAAAACTCCCCCTACCACTACTAACCTGGAGCACCACTATGATTGAAGAGAAAAGGGATCAAACTTCTTTCGAGTGTCCACTGCAAAAGCCTCCCCAATGTTACACCACTCTGTCAAACTTTTATTTTGAAACCCGAGAGCTAGGGATAATTGTTTGCAATATGAAGTACCTCACACAAGTATAATGACATTATGTGGGTGGATCCACTCACACCAAGCTTGGACTAGGAATCCACTGCTAGGGACTCACAGGTCTGGCCTGCTGTTTCAGTGAATGGGGATTCAGTACGTCCCTACAGAGGTGAGGTGACCATCTCCCAATCTCATCTGTCATCCCTGACTGTGTCTCTCTCTAAGACTGTAGTACTGAGTGGTGCTGTGGCCGGCTGTTGAATATGGGGACACTATGTTTAAATCAGACTTCATGTGGATTAAAATCTGTGCTTAACAAGGAAACCACCATTTGAGCTATGTGGCTGCTAATGTGTGTACTTTGATCCCATACATCTGCAGGCAGCTAATCGTGTGTGTGTGTGTGTGTGTGTGTGTGTGTGTGTGTGTGTGTGTGTGTGTGTGTGTGTGTGTGTGTGTGTGTGTGTGTGTGTGTGTGTGTGTGTGTGTGTGTGTGTGTGTGTGTGTGTGTGTGTGTGTGTGTGTGTGTGTGCAACTAACAATCACTGTCGTTACATGCCTTTGCACATTCAAAACATATAGGCCTGGTGAGGCTGTGAAAAAATCAAGCCTTAGTCAAAGGGAATGTGGATGGGGGTTGAAATGCCTATTTATAATGCTGAGTACATGAATAGATATGTATCTAACTGTTTTCTCTACATAATGGTAAGGCAACTTAAAATGAGCTCGTTTAGACATATGGAGTCTGCAAAGGAAAAGATGATTAGAGCGGTACTGTGTAGACAGCCTTACTGTAAGGACCTACATATTGGAGGATTAAATGCAATTAAGATATGTTTTGAAATCTGCAATATAATCATATCGATATCTGTCTGACTGTCTACTTACATTAACTGAGATAGTCTGAAGACATTTCAGACATTGACATTCCACAAAGCAGACAAACAAATACTATTGAACACACATACTGTAAAAACACCTTGAAATTAGAATATATGGTACAGTATATTACAAAAACACTATAGCATGATAGAAAATTAGGATTTGAAATCCCAATACAACAGCATTGTTTGCCTATTTCATGTTTCGTGTAATGTTTTAGTTGATTAACTGAAAGAAAACCCATTGTCCAGTCTTGCTATAGCATTTGGCAATGGGATTAACAACAAAAGTAAAAACCGGTTCCCTCTGTACATAGCCTCGTTATTGTTATTCTTATTGTGTTACTTTTTATTATTACCTTTTATTTGAGTCTACTTGGTAAATATTTTCTTAACTCTTTTTGAACTGCACTGTTGGTTAAGGGCTTGTAAGTAAGCATTCCACGTTAAAATATACACTTGTTGTATTCGGCGCATGTGACAAATAGAGTCACATATAAAGTCAAACCTAAAGTCAAACCTAAAAAAAAAAGGGGAGAGACTGTGCTATTTTTCCTTCAAGGCAGTACTTCAGAGAGAGAGAGAGAGAGAGAGAGAGAGAGAGAGAGAGAGAGAGAGAGAGAGAGAGAGAGAGAGAGAGAGAGAGAGAGAGAGAGAGAGAGAGAGAGAGAGAGAGAGAGAGAGAGAGAGAGAGAGAGAGAGAGAGAGAGAGAGAGAGAGAGAGAGAGAGAGAGAGAGAGAGAGAGAGAGAGAGAGAGAGAGAGAGAGAGAGAGAGAGAGAGAGAGAGAGATTTAAAGGCATCTGATAACTGTTCTCGACAGTTGGGAACAATTTCACCGTAAACAAGACAGAAATCGATTGATAAAGACATGGGGGAATAAGAACAGGTTTTCTGCTCTTAAGTTTCAGGTGTGGGCTGGGCTGCAACAGCGAGCCATCCACAGTCCAGTCAAAAGCCTCAATAGCTGTTGAAAGCTGTGCTATGGTCACTTGCACAGTTATTCAGTTCTGCATTTATTTGCAACTGTGTTTCAGTCTCAACTATGTGAACTGAGCAGACAGCCATGACATAGCTGTTCAACTTTCCGAGTTTCACCTGCATTTGTTCCACTGTCACAGTTATGACTGTACATTTCTGTGTGCGCTGATTAAACCGGCCTCGCTCACTAGTCTACGGGCGTGTCTCTTGTCCCTCACCCCCGCCTCCCACACATCGCTCTCTGTGAGAGATGACACGTGCCCCAACGTGTCATATCCTGCCGCTTCCAGGTACGTGGCGTACATGGGCAGGCCGATGGACACCAACCAATCAGAGACGGTGTTCAAGTGACCCGGGGAGAGAGGCTTCCTGCACATCTCTGTTAAACCTCCAAACGGGATCTGGGGAATACCGGTGAAAATATTCAGGAATTTTGTGTAAATAATAACACATAAAACATAGCAATGACACCTTAAATGTGGCATCTGAAAACTTTGCCCTGGTGACCATGTAGCTAAACGCTTATTGAATCTGTCCCGTAAAAGGCTTGCAGACAGACAGGTCGTGGTGCGGTACAATACTCACAGCCATGCGGTGCTGCTTGCGGAGCAGCTTGAGGCGGACCTGGTCTATGGCGGGGGCAACATCTTTCACTGGCTGCTCCAGGTCTTCACTGTAGCGCTGCACCAGGGGCTGGGGGATACCACACCGACCATGCTGGATGGAGGGAGGAATGGAGACAAACAGATGTAGAGAAACTGGGGATGAGTGAGAAGAGAGACACACGTATACACACACAAACGTGCACACATGCAAGCACACTTGAAACATATTGGCGTGGGAACTCATGCACATTGGGAGATCTGATTTCTTTGCTACCATACTGATGGAGAAAGAGAGACCCTCTAGTTGGGGGCACAACAACTCACATTTTTCTACTAAAACCCCAAACCATGAAAACCCTAAGTAACCCTAAGGAAAACCTAAGGTAAACATCAAATCATATTTGAAAGACACTGGAATCCCTCCCTCAAACTATAGGCCTAGAAAAGACAAGCCAATCAGAAACCATAGTGACTTCGTTCTCTCTTTTTCAATAAAAACATCTGTTAGCCTCTGTCAAGACCATAAGTTCATAGACCAAAACACAAGATGCAGTGAGACCAAAACCCTCTGCACATTTATTGGCTACAGTCAAGGTGTTTGTCAATCGAAACCTCTAGAAGAACCACATGTTTTTAGAACAGCTCAGGGACTAGGGCTGAAGTAGGAGCTAGCTCTCTCACTTTATTTGCTAATTTGAACATTATGAGTCTGGTGAGGCCCGGTTTCTGTCTGTTTAAGAGAGCAGGAAGCAGACGAGTAAATGTGAAATAATGAGTCGAACTGACAAGCCTATCGGCTGGGAGATAAGCTCATATTTAAAGGATAGACTGCTGAGGGAGGGTACCGTTTTATTAAAACAGTCTCAAAAGAGAGAGAGAGACAGAGAAACACAAATGATGCGGGTGATCCCATAACATGTCATAAGTAGATTAGACTAGCCAAAGGTTGATTGCTATGCATGAAGAGAGAACCCAAGGGAATTATGTGGGGAAAATGTTTGAAAACATCTCTCTCTCCCTTTTTCAAAATGCTTCAGACCCCTGGAGTCATGGTCAGTCTCCAGCCAGTCCAGGACAACCCAGCCAAACTGGATCGGAGGCCACTCAGAGTGGAGGAATAGAGAGATGCAGGGGTGCATGTAGATGTGGACACAGCCAAGTGTCCTGTCTGACCCTAGCATAACCCTACTCCCAATACTACACCCCTAGTGTCTGGAGAGTGTCTCTGCACTGCAGCATGAATCCTCATTAATATAAACAAGAAGTGCTTGCAGTGCTGTGTTGTGCGTCCCTCTGAGATACACCACACATACAAAAGTACAGTACCAGTCAAAAGTTTGGACACACCTACTCATTCAAGGGTTTTTCTTTATTTAAAAAAAACTATTTTCTACATTGTATAATAATAGTGAAGACATCAAAACTATGACAAAACACAAATATAATTAATATAATGTAGGAACTACAGTGGGGCAAAAAAGTATTTAGTCAGCCACAAATTGTGCAAGTTCTCCCACTTAAAAAGATGAGAGAGGCCTGTAATTTTCATCATAGGTACACTTCAACTGTGACAGACAAAATGAGAAAAAAAATCCAGAAAATCACATTGTAGGATTTTTAATGAATTTGTTTGCAAATTATGGTGAAAAATAAGTATTTGATCAATAACAAAAGTTTATCTCAATACTTTGTTATATAAACCTTGGTTGGCAATGACAGAGGTCAAACATTTTCTGTAAGTCTGAGAGTCCCACTAAGTGCAAACCAGATGGTATGGCGTATAGCTACAGAATGCTGTGGTAGCAAGGCTGGTTAAGTGTGCCTTGAATTCTAAATGAATCACAGATGGTGTCACCAGCAAAGTACCCCCACACCATCACACCTCCTCCTCCATTCTTCACGGTGGGAACCACACATGCGGAGATCACCCGTTCACCTACTCTGCATCTCACAAAGACACGGAAACACAAATCTCAAATATGGACTCATCAGACCAACGGACAGATTTCCACCGGCCTAATGTCCATTGCTTGTGTTTCTTGGACCAAGAAAGTATCTTCTTATTATTGGTGTCCTTTAGTAGTGGCTTCTTTGCAGCAATTCGACCATGAAGGCCTGATTCATGCAGTCTCCTTTGAACAGTTGATGTTGAGATGAGTCTGTTACTTTAACTGTTAAGCATTTATTTGGGCTGCAATCTGAGGCTTCTAACTCTAATGAACTGTGCAGCAGAGGTAACTCTGGTTCTTCCTTTCCTGTGGTGGTCCTCATGAGAGCAAGTATCATCACATCGCTTGATGGTTTTTGCCACTGCACTTGAAAAAAAATTCAAAGTTCTTGACAATTTCCGGATTGAAAACATTTGCCGAATGCGAGCCAGGCCTGTTCGACGAGCAGGTGTCCACATACTTTTGTTCATGTAGTGTATTTCTCACCTCTACCCCAGCCCAGCCTCAGAGCCTGTCTGTGGTTAACCTGGCAGAGATGGAGCTCCATGTTAAAGAGCTGGTCTCTGGCATCGTGTGTTTGTGTGTGTGTGTTCAACTTGGGCTCTGGCATGGTGTATGTGTGTTTGTGTGTGTGTGTTCAACTCGGGCTCTGGCATTGTGTGTGTGTGTGTGTGTGTGTGTGTGTGTGTGTGTGTGTGTGTGTGTGTGTGTGTGTGTGTGTGTGTGTGTGTGTGTGTGTGTGTGTGTGTGTGTGTGTGTGTGTGTGTGTGTGTGTGTGTGTGTGTGTGTGTGTGTGTGTTGAACTTGGGCTATGGCATGGTGTATGTGTGTTTGTGTGTGTGTGTGTGTGTGTATGTGTGTTCAACTCGGGCCCTGGCATGGTGTATGTGTGTTTGTGCGTGTGTGGGTGTGTTCTACTCGGGCTCTGGCATGGTGTATGTGTGTTTGTGTGTGTGTGTCTTCTACTCGGGCTCCGGCATGGTGTTTGTGTGTTTGTGTGTGTGTTCTACTCTGGCTCTGGCATGGTCTATGTGTGTTTGCGTGTGTGTGTGTTCTACTCGGGCTCTGGCATGGTGTATGTGTGTGTGTGTGTGTTCAACTCGGGCTCTGGCATGGTGTATGTGTGTGTGTGAGTTCAACTCGGGCTCTGGCATGGTGTAATGTGTGTGTGTGTGTTCAACTCAGGCTCTGGCATGGTGTATGTGTGTGTGTGTTCAACTCGGGCTCTGGCATGGCATGGTGTGTGTGTGTGTGTTCAACTCGGGCTCTGACATGATGTATGTGTGTTTGTGTGTGTGTGTATTCAACTCGGGATGTTTGTTTTATAATCTCAACCCACCAGCCTTCACTGAGTTTCAGGCCCTTAAACTTAACAGACTGTATCACTATCACTATTTCTCCCTCTCATAGTCTAGCTGTTAGTCTAGCTCTCCCTCTCTCTCTCTCTCTCTCTCTTTCTCTCTCTCTCTCTCTCTCTCTCTCTCTCTCTCTCTCTCTCTCTCTCTCTCTCTCTCTCTCTCTCTCTCTCTCTCTCAGAAAATACATACATCAAAATATAGGTCCAAGATGCAAGCAGGAAGAAAAACCCGGTCGAAAAACACAAACACATTCATCAACAAGGACGTCTTCAATCAGCTTTATGAATTTCCCTAGAAGCACCAAAACATCAAAGAACATTTTTGGTCCACAAAATAAGGTGCAAGAAAACTAAAAGCTGATTTGCCTAACTTAGTAGAGACAAAGGGAATTTTCCAGAGTTAACCATCCTTGAGACTAGGTGTGGTAACTCACAAGTCTAAAGTTGAGTAATCATGTTATGCACAGCGGGACTATTTGTAAAAGGGCTTTAAACACTTATAAATATAGCAATGTATTAACGTACGTGTAATCAAAGAGGGCCAACCAACTTCCTGGTATAAGGATGCAGTGATGACTACTAAAACTGCTACCTATAATATAGTGCAGTGTGCTATGATAAACTGCATCTAACGGCCTTAATGAAGTGGCAGCTGTGTTCGCCATAGTCTAGGACCGATAGGAACGTCAACAGAATAATCTGCTTTCTACTATTTAGCGAGAGGCATGATCTATCTCTATAGAAGAAGCACATTTTTTAAAGAAGCGCACAGCTTCTTAACTAAGTCCTCAGTATGCTTTTTAAAAGACAGCTTTTCATCTATCAAGATGCCCCAACAGATAACTCAGATATTTCTCTCTTCTGATTGACAGATATCTCATGCCCAGATATTTGTAAGCAGGGACACGATCAATACAGACACCGTCCAAAATACATGTTTTGAAATTGTCACCGAGTTATTTGATGCACTCTAGAGAACAAAATATACTATAATGAACATAAAATGAAGCATGTTCACATCCATGTGTGAGCTGTATAACCCCCAGCTGTGACAAACTGGACTTGTGAGAGTGAGATTTAGGATGTGGTGGATGGGTGTGTGTGTATTCTACACAGTAACAGCAGGTACATAACAATAGTAGCAGGTTGTGGGGGTAACTGACCTTGTCTGAGTAGGGTTCCTCTGTGAGGTCAATGCCCTCGGCCTCCAGTCTCTGCTCCAGCACGGTGTGGAGATCGACGGCCATCTTAACATGGGACACCTTCCTGGCCACCGTCATCTTGCCACTACCCCCCTGGATCTGAGCCTGAGGGCAGGCCGACTCGGGAAGTTCAGACAGCCAAGGAGGGGGCACGGCCGGGGGTGTGCCTGGTTCCTCTGGTTCTAGAGAGGGGGTGGTGGTGGAGGCAGGAGTAGGGCTGGCTGGAGAGGGGGAGATATGGGTACTAGAGGCCTTACTGGGGAGGGCTGGAGCCCTGGAACTGGGGCTGCTGATGACAGGGCTGGGGGGATGAGAGTTGGTGGAGGAATTGGAATGAGTTGGGGAGGAGAGGACAAGAGAGGGGTAGCACATCCCATTGGCTAGGCACTCCTTGGACTTCTTGATTGGGACAGGAGGGGGCACTGGGGGCTTTTTGGGGTTAGTCCAGATGCTTCTCTCCCCCAGCTGGGTTTCGGGAGGGCTGGAGATCAGGTTGGGCAGGATTTTCTGGGGCTGGGGAAGCAAGGCAATAGAACAGGGTGGTCTGAGGGGCAGCTGGGAGGGCACAGGGGGGAGATCAGAACGTCCTTTAGGGCTCACAGCAATCCCCCCATTCTGAGCCGGTGGTGAACCCCTATCTCCATGAGCCTGGAGGCCCTTCACTGGGCTGGTGGTGCCCAACTTGGAGCCCCCATTAGCGGGCTTGGGTTCCAGGCTGTGGTCCTTCTTCTGGTGGAAGGCCTGTTCCCAGTGGAGGTCCCCCAGGGAGTGGGATCTCTTCCAGGCCTGGGGGCTGGTGGCCTCCAGTTTCCCGTCCAGGTCCTCACAGCTGAGACTGGCTGGCATGGGGGTCCGGCGTGGGCCCTTCCTCAGCCCCAGCATGCTCAAGCCCCTCAAGGTGGGCTTGAGGAAGAAGTGCTTGGTGAAGTTGACTGTGCGCTCCATCTTGCTCTGCTGCAGGGCCTCAGTGGACTGGGTCATGGGCAGGGTGGGGTAGTCTGGGGACTGGAGGCCCACAGAGGAGCGGTTGGAGCGAGATGTCTTTCTGCTCTTGCCTGAAACACAGTGAACAACATATCCCTCTTCAATCTGGAGCTGGGACAGGTTGCATAAACAGATCTTGAGACTTTGACTTAAAACAGATAGCGACATAGCACTAACTGAAACCTGATACTGAGCTGTACTGTATGTATTGGATAATCGATTTCATATCACTATGGGTGCTGTGCTGTTTGCATTGCGTTTTGATCATCACTATCAGTTGTGAATGTGAAGAGGACATGTGAATCTGAAACAGCCTGTTCACACAGAGCTTTACAGCAGTGACACTGAAGTGGTTCAGTCTCTTTCCCACTATTTATGGCCTTAGGTCAAAAGGTCGATCTGATTTAAGAGCATAGCTGGACACAGTGACGTTGTGTTATCTGTCAGTACACAACTTGCCTGTGTAACGTTCAACTAGCCAGAGTAATGTGCATGACAACACAAACATTTTTTTTTTGTGACGATAGCCTTGTAAATGCAACGCTGCACTCGCAATACAATTTCAGATGCAGAACATCAGTATAGTGCATCTCAGAAAACACATTACAGTAACAGAAGGCTAGGGGCCAACCTGCCATTCATGGCTTATTAGAGCAACATGAAGACGTTTCTGAAATAGCACTAAATGCCATATTTCATATTTTATCTCATATAATAATGAATAGTGACATTGCATGACACACAATTTTTATCAAACATATCACACACACATCAGTAATCTGTATCTCTATTCATTTGGAGAGCAGCGAAAGATTTGTTCAGATTGAAGTCAGTCTGATGTTTTTAAAGTTCATGTGCTGTTTCAATGTGCTTGTTATTGCCAATTTTCCCTCCAAAAGATGTTTGATATCTGGCCCAGCTAACCACCATCCCAGGCTAGCTTCCAATCATTTGTTTAATAAAGATATTTTGGATTTCCTATCAGGGCATAAGACAAAAGTTGTGACCCCAGAGTCAGATGTCTGCTTTTCAAAAGAAATTAATGCTCAAACACTCCAATACACACAACTTTTCTTAAAAAACAGACACTCAGTAATCAATCTAAATGTTGCTGATTCTTTGTGATGGTGGTACATCAGTTGTGAAGAATGATTCATCTTTAAGAATGATCTGGCCTCTTCCTAGGTTTCTTCCTAGGTTCCTGCCTTTCTTGAGAGTTTTCCTAGCAACTGTGCTTCTACATTTGCATTGCTTGCTCTTTGGGGTATCTATATAAGTACTTTGTGATGCAAAAAGGATTTATAAAATACATTTGATTGATTGATTGACTGATTGATGAGGATGCAAAGTGGATCACAGTTATGCTCTGAAGACCATGTCCAAGTGTACAAAACATTAGGAACACCCCCTTTTGCCCTCAGAAAAGCCTTCATTCGTAGGGGCATGGACTCTACAACGTGCCAAAATCATTCCACAGGGGTGCTGGCCCATGTTGACTCCAATGCTTCCCACAGTTCTGTTAAGTTGGCTGGATGTCCTTTGGGATGTCAACCATTCTTGACACACACGGGAAACGGTTGAGCATGAAAAACCCCAAAAGCGTTGTAGTTCTTGACACACTCAAACTTGTGCACCTGGCACCTACTACCGTACCCCGTTCAAAGGCACTTACATCTTTTGTCTTGCCCATTCACCATCTAAATGGCACATATACACAATCCATGTCTCAATTGTCAACCAGTCTCCTCCCTTTCATCTACACTGATTGAAGTGGATTTAAAAGTGACATCATTAAGGGATCATAGCTTTCACCTAGATTCACTTGGTCAGTCTTTGTCATGGAAAGAGCAGGTGTTCCTAATGTTTTGTATACTCAGTGTATATATATCTATGTTCATAATTGTGACTCTTGCCCAAGTGCTATAAGCAGAATGTACAGCAATTTACAATGCAATAGATAGAAAGATTGTTGCACTTGATCATATTACCGGTCACTAATTAAGATGGGACAAGACCAGAGCCTGAACAACTAGTTGTTGGTTTTTGTGTCAGCCACACAGCACATCTTTTTATAACAGACATACCCCTCTCCAGCTTCACAACAACTTTGACAATATGACTTGACCATGATAATTGACCATCCAATGTTATACCTATGAGTTTAATTTCCTCAACTTGCTCAATGGCCACACCCTTTATGCACAACTCCAATTGAGGTTTAGGTCTTAGAGATACAATGCTTTTAGTTTTAGGTGTATTTAATACCAGTGTGTTATTAATCACCTATTCTGATACTGACTGTAACACCTTATTTAGAATTTTAGTGAGCTCACTGGCTTTGAGTGCTGACATGTAGAGTATGGAACCGTGGTGGTTGGTGGTACTTAAAATGGGGAATAAACTGAATGGTATCAAACACATCAAACATCTAGTTATCTATCTGTTTGATACCATTCCATTCACACCATTCCATTCATTATCATGAGCCGTCCTCCCCTCACCAGATTCCTCTGGTGTGGAATCTTCCGCATACATTATCACTCTAGCTTTGTGTAAAAAAATAGAGAAGGGTAACGGCCCAAGGCAACTGCCCTGAGGGACACCACACTGTACATATCTGATGTTAGAGAAGCTTCGATTGAAGAACAAGGTTGCAGGTAGCCTAGTGGTTAGAGCATTGGGCTAGTAACCGAAAGGTTGCTGGATTGAGTCTCCGAGCTGACAAGGTAAAAAATCAGTCGTTCTACCCCTGAACAAGGCAGTTAACCCACTGTTCCCCGGTAGGCTGTCATTGTAAATTTGTTCTTAACTGACTTGCCTAGTTAAATTATGAGTTCTATTGGATAAATAACTCTCCAACCATGTGATGGCAGGTGCTGAAAAGCCATATCAAGTGAATTTCTTCAATAACAATTTATAATCAATAACATCAAATGCTGCACTGAAATCTAACAATACAGCTCCAACTATCATCAGTCATCTGAGTAAGTGCAGTACAAGTTGAGTGCCCTTTTCTATACACATGTTGAAAGTCTTGTTCTCTGAAAAATAGCATTGTATTTGGTCAAACATAATTATCTCCATCAGTTTAGTCAGAACTGGCAGAAAACTGATTGGGTGGCTGTTAGAGCCAGCAAAGGATACTTTACTATTTTTATGCAGTGGAATTGCTTCCTTCCATGCCTGTGGACACACAAACTCCTTTAGGCTTTGGTTAAAGATATACCAAATAGGGGTGGCAATACAGTCTGCTACCATTCTCAATAGTTACCCATCAAGGTTGTCTTTTCCTGGTGGCTTATCATTATTGATGGATATAGTTTTTTTCACATTTCCCAAACTCAGTGGCGCAGCCTTCTAAGGCACTGCATCGCAGTACCTAAGGTGTCACTACAGACACCCTGGTTCAAATCCAGGCTGTATCACAACATGCCATGATTGGGAGTACAATAGGGCGGCGCGCAATTGGCCCAGTGTTGTCTGGGTTTGGCCATCATTGTAAATAAGAATTTGTTCTTAACTGACTTGCCTAATTAAATAAAGGTTGTCATTTCTCTTCTGAGTTTTTCCACTTGAAATGATTGGCAAAATAGAAAGGTTATAAATGATATGGTTATAAATTATTATGTGAATATTGGAGGCAGGTGTGTTGGCTGGCGCAAAACTGTGACACCAATCAGGCCCTTCAAGGACTGGAATTGCCCACCCACCCCTGGTTCAGACCAACAGATTTTTTACATCTTCAACAAAACATTTTGTGTGAAATTCCTTTCGGTCCAACTTTTGGCACTTTGAATTTCATTGTTATTGCCACAATGTTATGGTCATGTCTTAAAGTAATGATGGACTGTCGTTTCTCTTTGCTTATTTGAGCTGTTCTTGCCATAATATGGACTTGGTATTTTACCAATTAGGGCCCCCCTACCTTTTCACAACACAACTGATTTGTTCAAACGCATTAAGAAGGAAAAAAATTCCACAAATGAACTTTTAACAAGGCACACTTGTTAATTGAAATACATTCCAGGTGACTACCTCATGAAGCTGGTTGAGAGAATGCCAAGAGGGTTCAAAGCTGTCAACAAGGCAAAGGGTTGTTGCTTTGAAGAATCTCAAATATAAAATATATTTTGATTTGTTTAACACTTTTTTTTGGTTAGTGCATTATTCCATGTGTTATTTCATAGTTTTGATGTCTTCATTCTTGTTCTACAATGCAGAAAACAGTCAAAATAAAGAAAAACCCTGAAATGAGTAGGTGTGTCCAAACATTGGACTGGTACTGTATGTAGGAGGATGGTTGAGAGTTATGGCTGTAGTAGAGAATGTATGAAGCAGAATAGTGCAGATTGGTTTGGCAGGGTGACCGTATAGAGACGAAGTAAAATGCATGTATTAAAATGCAGAATGTACACTGGATGTTATGCAGCTAATGTCGAGTGTTAACGACTGAGATGGAGAAATGTGAGACACAAAGAAAGAAGGAAGAGACATGAAATAAAGCAAGCAGGTCGGAGTAACTTCCATCACAGAAGTGGTTTATTCCACAACTCAAATCTCTACTGTGGCAGATTGCACATCTTTCAGATCCGTTACGACACACACACACATAGAACAGAACAGAGAGCAATCATAGAGAGAGAACCCACTGGGCAAAAACTGTTTGAATCAAAGTTGTTTCCAAGTTATTTCAACAAAGAAATTCAATGTAATGACTTGAATAAATGTGGAAAACTGATTGGATTTGCAAAATGTAATCAACGTGAGGGAGTTTTTTCTACCTAACTTTTAACCTACATCCAATGACATGGTGACATTTTTTGTTGATTTCGCATTGAATTCACTTTACATGTAGAATATTTCAGACTACATGTAGAAATGAAGTCTGTGCCCAGTGGGACATCAATTATTTAAGCTATGATTGAAGCTAAAACACAGAACTCAACAGTAGTGGGACAGCAAAGCACAGTCATGTTTCATTTTTTAAACTTTTATTCTTCCCAATTTCGTGACATCCAATTGGTAGTTACAGTCTTGTCCTGACGCTGCAACTCCCGTACGGACTTGGGAGAGGTGAAGCCCGAGAGCCATGCGTCCTCTGAAACACGACCCTGCCAAGCCGCACTGCTTCTTGACACTGCTGCTTGACAAGCCAGCTTGCAGGTGCCCGGCCCGCCACAAGGAGTCGCTAGAGCGCGACGGGACAAGGAAATCCCGGCAGGCCAAACCCTCCCCTAACCCTGACAACGCTGGGCCAAATGTGCGCCGCCTCATGGGTTTCTCAGTCACGGTCAGCTGGATCAAACAAAGATCAAACCTGGGGCTGTAGTGACGCCTCAAGCACTGCGATGGAGTGTGCACACAGTCTTTTTAAAGGGGAGTTTGAATAGTCTTAACTATACACAAAATGTTCTCACAAATATAAATCTGAAATACACTTCCATAATCAGATAATAATGTATCTGCTTTTTTATATATCCACTATCATTAAAAAATATTTCCATCTAATATTTTTGGGGGGTTGTTTAGGCACGTACGATCTTTGTTCAACATTGTCACTATGAAACAAAGCACAAGATAAAGTTACAGAAATGTTTTCAAGTGACTTGAAATGGCATGGAGAAGAGAGAATGAGCCGGGATTGGGAGAATGGATACAGAGCCAAAACACAGCAAATAACTGGGCAGTGACTTTACAAGGTCTCAGTTTCTACAGTAATACCTCTCAAAAGAAATACTCCCTCGTGGTGTCATGATTGGTTTGGTCTCCCAGCAACCACTCAACCTCCTGAGGTGAAAGAGGAGGAGTAAGAGGAGAAGGAGGGGTTCATTGTCCATTGTGAGATTAGAGCAACATGGGCACTAGGCTCGAGTTGGACAGAACAGTTCTGTGCATTTGAGATGTGTGGTGTTGTTCCCTTTATGCATAGGGCCCCATTGTAGGGTAAACTAGCGATCTGGGCTTGGGGGTTAGGTCCTTGTCCCTTAGGATAGGGCTTCTTCAGAGAAGGCAGAGAGAGCCTGAAGATGGAGAGGGCAGTGGAAAGAGTGGAGTGACAAAGAGAAAAAGAGAGAGAAAGAAAGAGAGGAGGGGGGGGTGCATCTCTCCCCTTACTATGACACTACGCAGCTAGGCGGGCGGAGGTAAGTGTGGTGGGAGTGTGGGTGAAGCTAGGAGACAGACATAACGGGACAGAGAGCAGAGAGGTTTGATTGGCTGGCCTTGGTCCAATGGAGTGCGATGACGGGCGGTTCAGGTTAGAATGCTGAAGCATGGCAGAGGAGGAGGAAGAGGAAGAGGAGTTGGCCCAGAGTGGAGGAGGAATCACAGTCACTGTAGCGAGAGGCTAGGCTACTCATTACCATTCTCCAGGTTCTCATTGCTTTCGTAGCAGCCAGAGTCACGTGGCGAGTCGCCCACCAGGCCGTGGCCCTCTGACAGCAGCTTCTCCTGAGAGCCTGACAGGCCGCTACGCTCCGGTTCACTGCTGCCTGTAGACACACACAGCACAGAGACAATATAGTCAGACATCCAGAAACATCCAGAATGATGTAGTATCTCACTCTGTGTGTGTGTGTGTGTGTGTGTGTGTGTGTGTGTGTGTGTGTGTGTGTGTGTGTGTGTGTGTGTGTGTGTGTGTGTGTGTGTGTGTGTGTGTGTGTGTGTGTGTGTGTGTGTGTGTGTGTGTGTGTGTGTGTGCATGTGCGTGTGCGTGCGTGAGTGCGTGCGTGCGTGCGTGCGTGTGCACACGTGAGGTTGTGTGTGTGTGAACTCACTGTCATACTCCTGCAGTAGCTCCACGGCGGTGAGCAACACAGCTCTGTGTTGAGGGTCTCTGATGTTGAGCTCATCTAGATCCTCCTCCTCCAACAGCTTGAAGGTGTCCAGGTCCTCATAGCCGTTAAATAAGAAGGTAGGCATGTGCTCCTGGAGAAGAGAAGAGAGAACAGATTACAGATCAGAACTTCCTACAACATGTGTGAGCGTGACTGGCCGCCTTTCCTTCCAGTTCTCTGCTGCCAATGACGGGAACGAACTGCAAAAATCCTTGAAGCTGGAGACTCATATCTCCCTCACTAGCTTTAAGCACCAGCTGTCAGAGCAGCTCACAGATCACTGCACCTGTACATAGCTCATCTGTAAATAGCCCACCCAACTACCTCATCCCCATACTGTATTTATTTATTTATCTTGCTCCTTTGCACCCCAATAGCTCTACTACTGTCTGGGTTGGTGCCCTCCCTTGGGTTGTGCCGTGGCGGAGATCTTTGTGGGCTATACTCAACCTTGTCTCAGGATGGTGAGTTGGTGGTTGAAGATATCCCTCTAGTGGTGTAGGGGCTGTGCTCTGGCCACCCCACATAGCCTGGTTCCTCTCTAGGTTTCTTCCTAGGTTTTGGCCTTTCTAGGGAGTGTTTCCTAGCCACCGTGCTTCTACACCTGCATTGCTTGCTGTTTGGGGTTTTAGGCTGGGTTTCTGTACAGCACTTTGACATATCAGCTGATGTACTAAGGACTATATAAATACATTTGATTTGATTTACTTGCACATTCATCTTCTGCACATCTACCATTCCAGTGTTTAATTGCTATATTGTAATTACTTCACCACCATGGCCTATTTATTGTCGTAACTCCCTTATCTTACCTCATTTGCACACACTGTATACCGTCTTTTTGTTTTCATTTATTCTACTGTATTATTGACTGTGTGTTTTGTTTATTCCATGTGAAACTCTGTGTTGTTGTATGTGTCAAACTGCTTTGCTTTATCTTGGCCAGGTCGCAGTTGTAAATGAGAACTTGCTTTCAACTAGCCTACCTGGTTAAACAAAAATTATAATAATAAGTTAATCAGCTAAACTGGCCTATGACCAATAGTTAAAGACACAAAGGTCATTTTTCCTCTGGCAAAAACAAGCTATGAGCTAAAAAATGTAGCAATGAGGGAAGAGTTGGGAAGGGTGGAAAACAGAGTGATGAGGTGAAGGAGATGATCTACCACACCTTTCCACCACAGGCGACAAGGAGAACACGCACACAATTTAACAAGAACACAACACTAGCCATTACACCCTGTGGTGCTATCTCTTAGTGGGAGGACACCAGGAATCAGAGTCTCAAAATATCACAGTACACCCTCTGTTTGTTTCGGGAATAGGCACGGCTAACCATTAACATGTCAACCCGTCATAATTGGTTTCCACTTTCAACACGGAGTTCGTGGAAACTGGTTCAGTCTAAAGTTTTGTCCAGCCCACGCATCGAAAGGGCACAACACACACAGACTGCATGTCACCACTGCAACCATGGAGACTTAGCATAACAGTGAAGTTTAGCTCTATTTCTGCTAGGAGAAATAGAAATAAGGATGAGACCAAACCAAATACCACTCTACTCTACACAGCCACAAGAACCTTCTCATATGATCTTAGTCATGTATGTGACCTAACATATTTTTGGGGTCAAAACACGTTCGCGCCAAGATACCCCTACAATGGAGACGTAAGATTCAAAAGATAGAGAGTAGAAAGAGATGGAGTAGGTGGCTGCTTCGACGCAAACTCCACTTTGTCATTGTGTTTTTAGGAACGCCCTGAGAACAATGAGGTCTTTGTTACGTAGAACCTATGTAGGTAATATCCTACTATCTACTGAACTCCCTAATGCTAACCAGATCTGGACTGAGAAACCCAGAATAAGCCCTAGTACTTCTTTCAAATAAATCCTTGACAAAAAACAATAATTTATCCTGAGAGTGACTTGAAACAGACCCAGAACAAGGTGGAACAGTATAATGTCTTTACATGTAATGGCGGGGTTAGGGGAACGTTTGTTAAGTCTGCTCTCCCTCTCCCTAAGTCACAGCTACTTATGTATGCGTACCTTGATGCACATGTACTGTATAGTAGAATAGTAGCACGTACGGGAGGTCTCGAAGCCTGTAATATAGCTTCGCTCTGCCCAGGCAATGATAATGTACCATCATGTTACTTATGTCCCTGAGTAGAGAGCCCTTGGACATAGCCTGGTCTGTAATCTGTTATGTCAGCACTCCATCAGGCTGGGCTTACCCAGAAACAGCTCACCTACAGTGCTCTCTCCCCGAGGAGGCTGAGCTATGCTGGCTGGTTTCTAGATGGCTGGGATATGAACGGGACTGTAGGAGGGAAGTTGTAGGACTACTCTTACCTTGTCCAGAAATTCCTAGCATTGGTGTGTGAGATTTGTGTGGAGTTGTGTGTGTGCGAGGGAGAGTTGAGAGTGTGTGTGCTCGCTTGGCATGTGCAAAGATGTGTGTGTCCAGTGTGCATACCTTGAGGTTGATGCGTTCGAGCAGCTCCTCTACAGAGGTGGGTTTGGGAGGTCTGCCCTTCCTCTTCCTTCTGACGGGTCTCTTGGGCTTCTCCTCCTCCTCACTCAGCACGTCCACATAGATGAACTTAAAGGTGCCCACCTTATTGTTGAGCAGACCCATCCATGTCCCCATGGGGGGCTTACTGATGATGTCAATCACATCCCCTCTCTGGAACACAACATATACAGGATATCTTTAGTACAAATCTAAAGCCACACACAATCTAGACAAATCATTTGCATGTAAGACTGTGTGTGTGTGTGTGTGTGTGTGTGTGTGTGTGTGTGTGTGTGTGTGTGTGTGTGTGTGTGTGTGTGTGTGTGTGTGTGTGTGTGTGTGTGTGTGTGTGTGTGTGTGTGTGTGTGTGTGTGTGTGTGTGTGTGTGTGTGTGTGTGTGTGTGTGTGACTTACCTTTAGTTTGAGGGAATCTGAATCGTAGGGGCTAGGGGTGAAGTCAGTGTGTACTCGTGCTCTGCCACAGAAGGGCCCTCTGTAGGGAGGCTCCTCGTCATCTCCATCCTCAGACTTGACACTCTCTCTGTTACTGGCTGACGAGTCTGTGGTGCTGACCGTCTGACCACCTGGAACACACAGATATACATATCATGTCCTCCAAATATTGTAGAGAGATTCAGTACTCATGTGATTTGAGAGTGTTTTGCAACTAACTAAGCTTCTATTTATTGGATAAAATGTACTTTGATTCGTACAAAGCCTGAGTGAGTGTGTGAATACTGATTAATAACAGCTTTATAATTGAAAATTAACAGACAAAACTCATCACTCGAAACCAGTGTGTATATAGTGTGATGCTGTCTCCCCATAGACGTCTTTGTGTGTATCTGACTTGTGATGGTAAGAGTGGGTACCAGAGAGCAAGGCCTTCCTATCTAATCACTAGCATGTGTCGTAGACTCTCTGACCCTATGGGCCCTGGTCAATACCATTCAACAAGGGACAGACTCTCTCTCACTATCAAACTTACAAGAGGGTGGCAGGTAGCCTAGCGGTTAGAGAGTTGGGACAGTAACCAAAAGATCGCTGGTGCAAATACCCGAGCCGACTAGGTGAAAAATATATCGATGTCCTTGAATAAGGCACTTAACCCTAATTTGCTCTAGGGGCGCCGTACGACAAATTTCACTGCACCTATCTGGTTTATGTGACAATAAAACATATATACAGTTCCAGTCAAAGGTTTGGACACACCTAGTCATTCAAGGGTTTTTCTTTATTTTTACTATTTTCTACATTGAGGAATAATGGTGAAGACATCAACACTATGAAACAACACATATGGAATCATGTAGTAACCAAAAAAGTTTTAAAACAAATATAAAAAAGTGTCAAAATATATTTTAGATTCTTCAAAGTAGCCACTATGTGCCTTGTTGAAGCTTTACATACTCTTGGCATTCTCTCAACCAGCTTCACGAGGAATGCTTTTACAACAGTCTTGATGGAGTTTCCACATATGCTGAGCATTTGTTGGCTGCTTTTCCTTCACTCTACGGCCCAACTCATCCCAAACCATCTCCATTGGGTTGAGGTAGGGTGATTGTGGAGGCCAGGTCATCAGATGCAGCACTCCATCACTCTCCTTCTTGGTCAAATATCCCTTAAACAGCCTGGAGGTGAGTTTTGGGTCATTGTCCTGTTGAAAAACAAATGATAGCCCCACTAAGCTATCCAAGATTCCAAGATGGCGTAGCAGTGGGATGTCTGTTTTGATTGTCTTGTCCCATCCCTAGTATATATCATTTTTTTCTTTGTATATATTTCATATAGGTTTTACTGTCGTAAAGCTGACTATCCTACCAATCCTTGACTTCGTCGATGTCATTTACAAAATAGCCGACACTCTACTCAGCAAACTGGATGTAGTCTATCACAGTGCCATCCGTTTTGTCACCAAAGCCCCATATACTACCCACCACTGCGGCCTGTATGCTCTCGTTGGCTGGCCCTCACTACATTTCTGTCACCATACCCACTGGCTCCAGGTCATCTATAAGTCTTTGCTAGGTAAAGCGCTGCCTCATCTAAGCTCACTGGTCACCATAGCAACACCCACCATAACACGCACTCCAGTAGGTATATTGCACTGGTCATCCCCAAAGCCAAGACTTAATTTGGCCGCCTTTCCTTCCTTCCTTTCCTTCCAGTTCTCTGCTGCCAATGACTTGAAGGAATTGCAAACATCGCTGAAGCTGGAGTCTTATATCTCCCTCTCTAACTTTAAGCATCAGCTGTTAGAGCAGCATACCGATCACTGTACACAGCCAATCTGTAAATAGCACACCCAACTTCCTCATCCCCATATTATGACTTACCCTCTCGCTCTTTTGCACCCCAGTATTTCTACTTGTACATCATCATCTGCACATCTATCACTCCAGTATTAATGCTACATTGTAATTATTTCACCTCTATGGCCTATTTATTGCCTTTACCTCCCTACTCTTCTACATTTGCACACAATGTACATAGATTTTTCTATTTTTCTTTTCTATTGTGTTATTGACTGTACGTTTGTTTATGTGTAACTCCGTCTTGTTGTTTTTGTCGCATTGCTTTGCTTTATCTTGGCCAGGTCGCAGATGTAATTGAGAAATTGTTCTCAACTGGCTTACCTGGTTAAATAAAGGTTAAATACAATAAACAAATTAAAGCGCAAACCAGGTGGGATGGCGTATAGCCTCAGAATGCTGTGGTAGCCATGCTGGTTAAGTGTGCCTTGAATTCTAAACACAGTTGAAGTCGGAAGTTTACATACACCTTAGCCAAATACATTTAAAACTCTGTTTTTCACAATTCCTGACATTTAATCCTGGTAAAAAATTCCCTGTTTTAGGTCAGTTAGGATCAACAATTTATTTTAAGAATGTGAAATGTCAGAATAAAAGTAGAAAGAATGATTTATTTCAGCGTTTATTTCTTTCATCACATTCCCAGTGGGTCAGAAGTTGACATACACTCAATTAGTATTTGGTAGCATTTCCTTTAAATTGTTTAACTTGTGTCAAACGTTTTGGGTAGCCTTCCACAAGCTTCCCACAATAATTTGGGTGAATTTTGGCCCATTCCTTCTGACAGCTGGTGTAACTGAGTCAGGATTGTAGGCCTCCTTGCTCAAAAACGCTTTTTCAGTTCTGCCCACATATTTTCTATGGGATTTAGGTCAGGGCTTTGTGATGGCCACTCCAATACCTTAACTTTGTTGTCCTTAAACCATTTTGCCCCAACTTTGGAAGTATGCTTGGGGTCATCGTCCATTTGGAAGACCCATTTCCGACCAGGCTTTATCTTCCTGACTGATGTCTTGATATGTTGCTTCAATATATCCACATCATTTTCCTCCCTTGTGATGCCATCTATTTTATGAAGTGCACCAGTCCCTCCTGCAGCATAGCAGCCCCACAACATGATGCTGCCACCCCTGTGCTTCACAGTTGGGATGATGTTCTTTGGCATGCAAGCCTTTCCCTTTTTCCTCCTAGCATAATGATGGTCAAAGAGTTATATTTTTGTTTCATCAGACCAGATATTTCTGCAAAAAGTACGATATTTGTCCCATGTGCAGTTGCAAACCGTAGTCTGGCTTTCTATGGCGGTTTTGGAGCAGTGGCTTCTTCCTTGCTGAGGGTCTTTCGGGTTCTGTGGATATAGGACTCATTTTACTGTGTATATAGATACTTTTGTACCCGTTTCCTCCAGCATCTTCACAAGGTCCTTTGCTGTTGTTCTGGGATTGATTTACATCTTTCGCACCAAAGTACTTTCATCTCCTTCCTGAGCGGTATGACGGCTGCGTGGTCCCATGGTGTTTATACTTGTATACTACTGTTTGTACAGATGAACGTGGTACCTTCAGCCGTTTGGAAATTGCTCCCAAGGATGGAGCAGAATTTTTCCCATGACGTAAAGCAAGGAGGCACTGGGTTTGAAGGTAGGCCTTGAAATACAGCCACAGGTACACCTCCAATTGACTCAAATTATGTCAGAAGCTTCTAAAGCCATGACATCATTTCGTGGAATATTCCAAGCTGTTTAAAGGCACAGTCAACTTAGTGTATGTAAACTTCTGACCCACTGGAATTGTGATACAAGACATTTGTGGAGTGGTTGAAAAAAGAGTTTTAATGACTCCAACCTATGTGTATGTAAACTTCCGACTTCTACTGTAAATCACTGACAGTGTCACCAGCAAAGCACCCCCACACCAGCACACCTTCTCCTCCATGCTTCACCTACACTGCGTCTCACAAAGACATGGCTGTTGGAACAAAAAATCTCAAATTTAAACTCATCAGACCAAAAGACAGATTTCCACTGGTCTAATAACCATTGTTCGTGTTTCTTGGCCCAAGCAAGTCTCTTCTTCTTATTGGTGTCCTTTAGTAGTGGTTTCTTTGCAGCAATTCGGCCAGGAAGGCCTGATTCACACAGTCTCCTCTGAACAGTTGATGTTGACATGTGCCTGTTACTTGAACTCTGTGAAGCATTTATTTTGTCATGTTTTGTCTTATTTTGTCTTGTCATTTTGCTTTTCCCTCTGTTCGTTTTCCCCCTGCTGGTCTTTTTAGGTTCGTTCCCCTCTTTCTCTCTTCCTCCCTCTCTCTCTTCTCTCTATCGCTCCGTTCCTGCTCCCAGCTGTTCCTATTCCCCTAATCAATCATTTAGTCTTCCCACACCTGTTCCCTATCTTTCCCCCTGATTAGAGTCCCTATTTCTCCCCTTGTTTTCCGTTTCTGCCCTGTCGGATCCTTGTCTATTGTTCACCGTGCTGTGTCTGTGTATCGCCCTGTCGTGTCGTGTTTCCCTCAGATGCTGCGTGGTGAGCAGGTGTCTGAGTGTGCTACGTTCAAGTGCCTTCCCGAGGCAACCTGCAGTTCTTGATCGAGTCTCCAGTCTGTTCTCGTCATTACGAGTGGAATTATGTCTTATGATTGTAGAATTACTTTACTGGATTAAAGACTCTGTTTTCGCCAAGTCGCTTTTGGGTCCTCATTCACCTGCATAACAGAAGGATCCGACCAAGAATGGACCCAGCGACTATGGATTCTCTCTACTCTACTCTCGAGTTCCAGGGAGCGATGCTCGGCAGACACGAGCAGGAATTGTCTGCTGCTCGGCATGCCGTTGAGACCCTGGCCGCTCAGGTCTCCGACCTCTCAGGACAGTATCAGAGTCTTCGTCTCGTGTCACCAGCTACTTCCGGTTCTTCCGAGCCTCCGGAACCTAGGGTTAATAACCCACCATGTTATTCTGGGCAGCCCACTGAGTGCCGCTCCTTTCTCACCCAGTGTGATATAGTGTTCTCTCTCCAACCCAACACATACTCAAGAGAGAGAGCTCGGATTGCCTACGTCATATCACTCCTTACTGGTCGGGCTCGGCAGTGGGGCACAGCTATCTGGGAGGCAAGCGCTGAGTGTACTAACAATTATCTGAACTTTAAAGAGGAGATGATAAGGGTTTTTGATCGCTCAGTTTTTGGGAAAGAAGCTTCCTGGTCCCTGTCTTCCCTATGTCAAGGTAATCGATCCATAACGGATTACTCTATAGAGTTTCGCACTCTTGCTGCCTCCAGTAACTGGAACGAGCAGGCGTTGCTCGCTCGTTTTCTGGAGGGACTCCACGCTAAGGTTAAGGATGAGATTCTCTCTCGGGAGGTTCCATCCAGCGTGGATTCTTTGATTGAACTCGCTATTCGCATTGAACGACGGGTAGATCTTCGTCACCGAGCTCATAGAAGAGAGCTCGCGTTAACTGTGTCTCCCCTCTCTCCGACACTACCGTCTTTCCCCACTGACTCAGGTGTTGAGCCCATGCAGCTGGGGGTATTCGCATCTCGACTAAGGAGAGGGAACGGAGAATCACCAACCGCCTCTGTCTCTATTGCGGTTCCGCTGGTCATTTTGTCATTTCATGTCCAGTTAAAGGCCAGAGCTCATCAGTAAGCGGAGGGCGACTGATAAGCGCTACTAGACGGTCCTCTCCGTCAAGTACATGTACTACCTTACCGGTCCATCTACGCTGGACCGGATCGGCAGCTTCCTGCAGTGCATTAATAGACTCTGGGGCAGAGGGCTGTTTTATGGACGAAGCCTGGGCGCGGGAACATGACATTCCTCTCAGACAGTTAGGGAGCCCACGGTCATGTTTGCCTTGGATGGTAGTCCTCTCCCCAGTATATTATATGAAACACTACCTTTAACCCTCACTGTATCTGGTAACCATAGTGAGACCATTTCTTTTTTGATTTTTTGTTCACCTTTTACACCTGTTGTTTTGGGTCATCCCTGGCTAGTGTGTCATAATCCTTCTTTTGATTGGTCTAGTAATTCTATCCTTTCCTGGAACGTTTCTTGTCATGTGAAGTGTTTAATGTCTGCTATTTCTCCTGTTTGTTCTGTCCCCTCTTCTCAGGAGGAACCTGGTGATTTGACAGGAGTGCCGGAGGAATATCATGGTCTGCGCACGGTCTTCAGTCGGTCCAGAACCAACTCCCTTCCTCCTCACCGGTCGTATGATTGTTGTTCTGATCTCTTCAAAAGCGTTTTGCATCCGCTCCTATCCTTGTTGCACCTGACGTCACTAAACAGTTTATTGTTGAGGTTGACGCGTCGGGGGTGGGCGTGGGAGCCATTCTGTCCCAGCGCTCCGATACTGACGATGGGGTCCACCCTTGTGTGTATTTTTCTCATCGCCTGTCACCGTCGGAACGTAACTATGATGTGGCTAACCGCGAACTGCTCGCCATCCGTTTAGCCCTAGGCAAATGGCGACAGTGGTTGGAGGGGGCGACCGTTCCTTTTGTCGTTTGGACTGACCAAAAGAACCTTGAGTACATCCGTTCTGCCAAACGACTGAATGCGCATCATGCTCGTTGGGCGTTGTTTTTCGCTCGTTTCGAATTCGTTATTTCTTATTGCCCGGGTACTAAGAACACCAAGCCTCATGCTTTATCCCGTCTCTTTAGTTCTTCTGTGGCTTCTACCGATCCCGAGGGGATCCTTCCTGTTGGGCGTGTTGTCGGGTTGACTGTCTGGGGAATTGAGAGACAGGTTAAGCAAGCACTCACGCACACTGCGTCGCCGCGCGCTTGTCCTAGTAACCTTCTTTTCGTTCCTGTTTCTACTCGTCTGGCTGTTCTTCAGTGGGCTCACTCTGCCAAGTTAGCAGTCCATCCCGGCGTTCGGGGTACGCTTGCTTCTATTCGCCAGCGGTTTTGGTGGCCTACTCAGGAGCGTGACACGCGCCGTTTCGTGGCTGCGTGTTCGGACTGCGCGCAGAAGTCTGGTAATTTTTTTTCTGCTTCTGCTCCTGGTCTTGCTGGGTCTCAGTCTGTTCCCTGCCATCGCATCTCTCCTGTTCTTGTTCCTGCCCTTGCTGTGTCTCAGTCTGTCCCTAGTTGTTACTCTCCTGGCCTGTTTGGTCCTGTTTGCTCTAAAGCTTTCAGTTCTCTACCCGTGTCTCATTTTTTTTTAGAGTAGTACCCTAGTTTCCCTTTTTATCGTTTTTCGTTACGGTCCTGAGGAGAGGAGTTGGGTTCTTTCTCGGGACGTGCTGGACCGTTTGTGATCTATGATTTCCTCCGTTGCCGCCAGTGTTCCTCCTCGAGAGCGCCAGGAGGCGCTCGGTGAGTGGGGGGTACTGTCATGTTTTGTCTTATTTTGTCTTGTCATTTTGCTTTTCCCTCTGTTCGTTTTCCCCTGCTGGTCTTTTTTAGGTTCGTTCCCCTCTTTCTCTCTTCCTCCCTCTCTCTCTTCTCTCTATCGCTCCGTTCCTGCTCCCAGCTGTTCCTATTCCCTAATCAATCATTTAGTCTTCCCACACCTGTTCCCTATCTTTCCCCCTGATTAGAGTCCCTATTTCTCCCCTTGTTTTCCGTTTCTGCCCTGTCGGATCCTTGTCTATTGTTCACCGTGCTGTGTCTGTGTATCGCCCTGTCGTGTCGTGTTTCCCTCAGATGCTGCGTGGTGAGCAGGTGTCTGAGTCTGCTACGTTCAAGTGCCTTCCCGAGGCAACCTGCAGTTCTTGATCGAGTCTCCAGTCTGTTCTCGTCATTACGAGTGGAATTATGTCTTATGATTGTAGAATTACTTTACTGGATTAAAGACTCTGTTTTCGCCAAGTCGCTTTTGGGTCCTCATTCACCTGCATAACATATTTGGGCTTCAATTTCTGAGGCTGGTAACTCTAATGAAATTATCCTCTGCAGCAGAGTTAACTCCGGGTCTTCTTTTCCTGTGGCGGTCCTCATGAGAGCCAGTTTCATCATAGCGCTTGAAGAACGTTCAAAGTTCTTGAAATTTTGAGGATTGACTGACCTTCACATCTTAAAGTAATGATGGACTGTCATTTCTCTTTGCTTATTTGAGCTGTTCTTGCCATAATATGGACTTGGTCTTTTACCAAATAGGGCTATCTTCTGTATCCCACCACCACCTTTTCACAACTCAACTGCTTGTCTCAAACGCATTAAGGAAGGAAATTCCACAAATTCACTTTTAAGAAGGCACACCTGTTAATTGAAATGCATTCCAGGTGACTACCACATGAAGCTGGTTGAGAGAATGCCAAGAGTGTGCCAAGCTGTCAACAAAGCAAAGGGTGGCTATTTTGAAGAATCAAAAATATACATTATATTTGGATTTGTTTAACACTTTTTTGGTTACTACATGATTCCATATGTGTTATTTCATAGTGTTGATGTCTTCACTATTATTCTACAATGTAGAAAATAGTAAAAATAAAGAAAAAACCTTGAATGATTAGGTGTGTCCAAACTTTTGACTGCTATGGATATATGTTTAACAAACATCAACCCAACTCTAACATCAACACATGAGAGACAGATAGAAGAGTTGCTGGTGCTCTGTCTGAACACATGCCATGCTCAGATTATGATCAGTCACTACGAGAGAAGAAACTCTCATCAAATAGGACCAGATAATCTCACATGGCATCTCTAAACCCTCCAATGGGGATGGGTGAGACTGTGAGAGAGCTGGAATGATAGGAGACGAGCTCATAACAATGATGATGTCATGTATTCTAACTGACACGGCAGGCTTGATAAGGGGTATTTATGGATTAAATCACTTCGGATTATCTGTGTACATGTTGCCCGGGAGATGTGATGACAGTGCCCCATTGTGTCGAGGTTTGTGCACTTAAGAGTCTTTCTCACTCACGCACGCGCACACACACAATACACACACACACACTGCTTACTCATGGAGCTCTGTCCGCTGAGGGAGCTCCGGAGGCTCTCCACTGATCCTCCAGCCTTCAGTTTGGGTTTCTCCAGGGAATCTGTGTCTGGCTGGGGGGACTGGGGGGAGCTGGGTGCCCCATCTGGGCTCGACTGGAGGGAGGGAGGAAGGTGAAGAGAGGGGGAGGAAGGGTACAGATGAAGGCGGGGGGTAGGAGAGGTATGGAATGGGGAGGTTGGGGCAGAAAGGTAGAAGCGAAGAGGAGAGGGGAGATAGAGAGATTGAGAAAGAGATGGAGAGATATAGAGACAGAGCGAAGGGGAGAGGGGAGAGAGAGAGAGATTGAGAAAGAGATGGAGAGATATAGAGACAGAGCGAAGGGGAGAGGGGAGAGAGAGAGAGATTGAGAAAGAGATGGAGAGATATAGAGACAGAGACACAGATACCAGTATCAGTGATAAGTAACGATCACAGTATCATACACATGACAGCAGCTATTCTGAAGGGTAATTCATCACAGCCACTAGGTGGCAGCGTGGCATGTAAAATAGTATTTTGAGTGAAGTTGGAGGTCATTTAGTCTCCTGCCTTCTCTTTCCAACCAACATATTCATAACTAATTCAACCTTTTTCTGGGTCGTTCCGACTATCTCTGCTATTCATCTCTGAGGGAGCTGGTTTGCAGTGCGCGGTCTTAAGGTTGTGGCACTCCCTAGGCTTTGACAGTACTGTACCCTCTGACAGCCTAGATACCAGGCCAAAACCAATACTGTAGTTGTCCATCGTTTGAATGTGAATGCTCATATGATATGAATGAGCCACACACACATACACATGCGCACGCACACACAGCCCCAGAGCCAAAGGCCCCTTGTCTCAGAGCACTGGCCTGGCATGCGGGAGGCTTGCCTCACTGGATGAGCTCAGCCACTTCCATACACACCCCACCCTACACCCCGAGACCTGTCCTGGGCCTGAGAGAGCTGAGACCAGAATGTGGACAGCTCCAAGATAGTCCCAGCAGTGTCTGTGTGTGTGTCTGTTTGTGTGTGAGAGAGCTGGCTATTTAGTTTGTAACCAACACAAACACGTCCACCCACACACATATGTAAAGCCCAGAATGCTTATGAATAACAGGATCTCGGATCAAGACTCTTTATTCAACTATGAAAGTTGGGATCTTTGTGTGTGTGGGTGTACCTGTTCAGACAGTGAGCTGCTGTACTTCTTGGACATCCGTTTCCTCATGGTTTCTTTTACAGACTTGACCTTCTTTCCCAGAGAGATACGAGACGTCGTGGGAGACTTGACTACCTCCCGGTATACAGCCTCTGGATACTTACTCTGAGAGATAGAGGGAGGTAGGGAGAGCGAAAACACAGAGACAGAACAAAAAGAGGAGAGAGAAATAACAAAATAGTTAATTCAATGTTTGAGTTCCCTTCTCTAAGCTTTGCGCCCCCTCAGCCCCGAGTCATCAGTAATTTGTTAGCACTTACATTGGGCTCCGAGCCTGCACTGACCACATGGAGTGACCTGTTGGACAGGTCAAACCCTCCGAAACTACACGTCCTCTGTGAGAGAGAGAGGGGGGGGGATAAATATTTAGAGTGAGAGTGGAGCGAGTGGGAGTTAGAATCAAGTAGAATCTATTCAAATGACATCAACTCCCATTCGTGCCCAGTAAGAGTCAAATCAAAATGATTCATGCTTGGCGGAGTCACAATGGCAGCAGGTTGATTCATGGCTGTATGTTATATGTGGTCTTGCTGAGTGAGCATTTCCAGCCGTCTATATACGTATGTCATGGTATGACCTCATATGGGACAGGCAACAGACGTGAAACTCCTATACATGTACCTATATTATATATGTTAGTTAATTGGGTGGCCATCTGTGTTAGATCATCCCCATGGGGATTTTGTCAGTCACTGTTATTCTGCAAGGGTATGTTACTTTAAACCTAAAGCCATGGGGAGCAAGCATAGAGTGAAATTAAATGCAATCATTTGGCTTGATGTGGCCACGCTGAATTATAACACGGTGCCTAATGAATGTTATATAGAGCACATATACTATGGCCCGACTCAACCTTTCTCTTGTGTTTAATTATGAAAGTACGGCTACCGGATTAAGTCTCTGGAAACACACACATTGTATAGACAGATATGAATACTTTTACACTGGATTAGGTTGTAGAGAGGATTTGGGTTGTACCGTGTCGGAGATCTTTGTGGGCTATACTCGGCCTTGTCTCAGGATGGTAAGTTGGTGGTTGTAGATTTCCCTCTAGTGGTGTGGGGGCTGTGCTTTGGCAAAGTGGGTGGGGTTATATCCTTCCTGTTTGGCCCTGTCCGGGGGTGTCCTCGGATGGGGCCACAGTGTCTCCTGACCCCTCCTGTCTCAGCCTCCAGTATTTATGCTGCAGTAGTTTATGTGTCGGGGGGCTAGGGTCAGTTTGTTTATCTGGAGTACTTCTCCTGTCCTATTCGGTGTCCTGTGTAAATCTAAGTGTGCGTTCTCTAATTCTCTCCTTCTCTCCTTCTTTCTCTCTCTCGGAGGACCTGAGCCCTAGAACCATGCCCCAGGACTACCTGACATGATGACTCCTTGCTGTCCCCAGTCCACCTGGCCATGCTGCTGCTCCAGTTTCAACTGGCCTGGGCCCTAGGACCATGTCCCAGGACTACCTGACATGAGGACTCCTTGCTGTCCCCAGTCCACCTGGCCATGCTCCTGCTCCAGTTTCAACTGTTCTGCCTTACTATTATTCAACCATGCTGGTCATTTATGAACATTTGAACATCTTGGCCACGTTCTGTTATAATCTCCACCCGGCACAGCCAGAAGAGGACTGGCCACCCCACATATGCTCTCTCTAATTCTCTCTTTCTTTCTCTCTCTCGGAGGACCTGAGCCCTAGGACCGTGCCCCAGGACTACCTGACATGATGGCTCCTTGCTGTCCCCAGTCCACCTGACTGTGCTGCTGCTCCAGTTTCAACTGTTCTGCCTTATTATTATTTGACCATGCTGGTCATTTATGAACATTTGAACATCTTGGTCATTTTCTGTTATAATCTCTACCCGGCACAGCCAGAAGAGGACTGGCCACCCCACATAGCCCGGTTCCTCTCTAGGTTTCTTCCTAGGTTTTGGCCTTTCTAGGGAGTTTTTCCTAGCCACCGTGCTTTTACACCTGCATTGTTTGCTGTTTGGGGTTTTAGGCTGGGTTTCTGTACAGCACTTTGAGATATCAGCTGATGTACGAAGGGCTATATAAATAAATTTGATTTGATTTGATTTGATTTTGATAGGGAGAGTTTCTCAATAGGACCAGTCACGAGGGTAGCAGGGAGTTACTGTTGAGGAGAGAGATTGGCCATCCTATCATTGAATTAGCTTTGAGACCATTGCTTTCTATCGTGTCCATGTCCGCAGTTCCACTCTCTGCACTTCACAGGAATCCATAGTTTTGTGAAGAGGAGCGACTGAGAAGGCGTCCAAAAAAAGAAGACTGGAGATGGAGTGATGTTGGATATATTGAATGGAATGGCCATGCATCTATGGATGAAGAACCACGTCCAATGACTGACAAGTAAACAGGCAAGGAATCGGGCTTCCTCAAGGCTGCAGAATATCTCTGTTTAGCTTCCCTGTGTCGGTCTGAGTACTCTTTCAGTAGGATTCCTACCATCAACACTGAAACGTCCACGCTCATTTTGTTATTGACTTGTGATTGAACTTTCACACACTGACTACACCTTATCATACCATCTCTCTCAATGATGTGTGGAGGCGTGCTTGGCCTTGCCACCCCTGATTATTTAGCAGGGCTTATGGCCACTGTCACTGTCCCAGATTTATCTTTCTCTTTTTATTTCTCACTGAGCTGGAAAAGAGATACTTTGTTCCCCTTCCACTGAGTACAGAGATATAAAGGAAGAGAAACAAGGGAGGGGAGAAAGTTAAAAAGAAGAGAGGAAAGAGAATGTGTGTGCATGTCTGTCAGCTCCTGAGCAGTGACCTAATCAAAGCTGTGTCTGCCTGTTCCACTCTGACTCAGGAGACTCTATCTAGGGTTTGGGCTGGGTGACATTTCGAAATGGCAGTTACCTCTACTGTTACACTGGTACCCACATCCTGAGTCAGAACAGGCACATCCCATTACTATTTCTTATCACATGAAAACAAACTTTTATTCCAAGGGCTTTCATATCTAAAGGTTGTGGTTCTCTGTGGAGGTCTGTTAAACTAGCCTTTCTAAATATTCAAGCTCCATGTGGATTAAAGTAGAGAAGAAAGGAACATTATCAGCCCTGTGTCTGTATCTAAACCTGAGGGTTATTGTGCAGCCTTGAAGCTAGCCTTGGTCCCCCTAGCCAGGTGGGGGTGGCTTGTAGCCCATCCCTGCCCCACTGTACGGTAGAACTCACAGACTTCTGCTGGATGCGTAAGAGCACGCGCTTGGTGCAGCGGTCAACGCTGGCCGCCCACTTCCTGTCCGCCTCCCTGTCCTCCTCCAATAGGCAGCGTTGCTCTGCGCGGCTGAGGGTGACAGGTCGGACCAGCTGGGCCCAGTTGAGGTGGCCGTAGAGGCTGCGCTCTACCACGTATGTGATGTTCAGCTCGCTCACTGCCGCCCGGCCGCGGAGCCTGCGAGGGGGGAACGCCCAGCCCCCACACCCCCCTCCACCCAGTGTACCACTCTTAGCCTTGGCCAGGTCACAGCGGGCAGGAGGCGAGGGGGAGGAACAGAAGGGGGGAGCCCCAGGTGGTTTGGCATAGTTCCGGGAGCGCTGGTAGAGCAGGTGTTTGGTGGAGTAGGCGTAATTGGGGTCGGGCTTCCTGAGCCAGTTGGCATGGTGACGGGTGGGTTTGGGGCTACTCTGGGAGACGTTGTCAAGGGCAACGAGGAGGCGGGGCTGGGGGTGTGGTTTGGGGCGTGGCCGGGTGAGGCCGTAGAAGCCATAGAGTGTGTCGTTACTTACCCCGTGGGAGAGAGAGGTCATGGCTTTCCTCATCTCGCCCTCCGTCATGGAGCACGACACCTTCTCTTCTTCCTCGGCTCCACAGCCGTCCAGCTCCGAGAAGGAGGAACCACTATCTTCCACCCCGACGGCTACCAGACGCCCAGACCCAGCAGGGACTTTCCTGGGGGGTCGGATGAGGCCGTGGGTGCTGCTGGACTTAGAAAAGGTCTTGACCAGCTTGTGTCCGGACCAGGTGGTGTCCAGGCTGCTGGAGGAAGGGGAGGTGGTCAGGCTGTCTGTGTCCCCGTCCAGAGAGAGCTGGTCCTGGGTCAGGGAGGACAGGGGGGCATCCTGGGGCAGGCTGGACTTCTTCAGGACCCCTGTGTACAGGGCTGTGTTGTCCTCACAGGTCGAAGACACCTCCAGTCTCAAAGAATCTACAGGGAGGATAAAAAAATCAAACCAATTATCCATTAGAGAGCAATGTCCAATAGAGCAAAACCAGTACTAACCCATTCACATAGTAACAGTGTAACGTCATTTTAAATACACAGTATACATAATACTGTTTGGGTTAGTACGGACATGTGCTGTACCTTCGGAGATGGGTCTCTTCCCCTCTTCCACCTTGATGAGTTTCTTCCTGACACGGCGGGTAGAGTTGACCAGCTTGTGGAGCCGTTTGAACTTCACAGAGTCCTCTGACTGCTCATCATCAGACTGCTCCCGAGACTGAGAGGGAGAGAGGGGACGTCACATGGGGTTCCGAGACACAGGGGGGAGACTGTCTGTCTGTAGGGTACAGGGACCCCCAGAACCATAGGCATAACACAGTGACCCATATCAAAACCTTTATGAAACAACATTGTACTGCAGGTCATTCACTTAGGTCGTGGGGAGACTGACCACACCATGAAAACACACAGGTGTCGGGGGTTGGTGACAGTTACGGTGCGTGTTTTAGGGTGGACATAGCTATTGATATGAGAGCATGGAGGGAGGGTTGCGGGGTTGGAGGGCATTTATATTGCATTGTAGAACATTATGTAAGACACTCATATGAAAAACATTTTCCGGTCACATTAATGAGGCCAAAACAAGAAAAACACTGAACGGAAGCGGGCAATGTGGAGATGCCACAGATATTCACCACAGATATTCACCACAGATATTCACCCCAGATATTCACCCCAGATATTCACCCCAGATATTCAGTGAACTTGGCATTTGTGGTGCGTCTCTGCATCAGACTCTAGTCTGTGTGCTGCCTGTTGGAATGAGCCTCGAGCTGTTTACTACCCAATAGCCACTAAATGGAGTGATCCACAGCATTGTGCTGAGGCACACAGCGCTCCATTGTGAGGGAATGTGTATGTGTGTACAGTGTTTCCCCAAAGGATTTATTTCAGCAGTGTCTTGGTAGTTGGCTAGGCCAATGGTGTGGTCATTTTAGAGGCCCTCCTCTTGGCCCCACAGCCCACATTTGGGCGGAGATACATTTGCATTTTTAAAGCTAGTTTCCTGCAATTCTACACATTTTGTCATGGGCCTAAGAGAGAGAGAGAGAAAAAAGTGGTATTGAAGTAAATTTCCTGAATTTCTACATATTTTCCAATAGGGCTGAGAGAAGATATGCTGATTTAAAGCACATTTCCTACAGTTGTACACATTTAGCCATGGCGTATGCAGTGTTCTTATTCCATCTGAGTGACTCAATTATAATAACAAAATCAATGGGGGCCCAATTTCATTTTATTATCGTGGTTATTAGTTCGCAAAGATGACCTTATTGAAAAAGATATATCTAGGGCCTCCCGAGTGGCAAAGTGGTCTGAAGGCACTGCCTCACAGTTAAAGCTGTGCCACTAGAGATCCTGGTTTGAGTCCACCACCCATGGGGCGGTGAACAATTGGCCCGGCGTCATCTGGGTTAGGGGAGGGTTTGACCAGCAGGGATGTCCTTGTCCCATCGCACTCTAGCAACTCCTGTGGTGGGCATTGCAGACTTACATAGTCACCAGGTGTACGGTGTTTCGTCCAACAGGTTAAGCCGGGTTGAGCAGGCATTGTGTCAAGAAGCAGTTGTGTATCAGAGGATGCACGGCTCTTGACCTTTGCCTCTCCAGAGTCTGTACGGGAGTTGCAGCGATGAAACAAGATTGCAACTACCAATTGGATACCATGAAATTGGGGTAAAATATATATATATACACTACTGTTAAAAAGTTTGGGGTCACTTAGAAATGTCTTTATGAAGAGGCAACTCCTGCCTTCTAGGCAGAGTAGCAAAAAAAATGCCATATCTTAGACTGGCAAATAAAAAGAAAAGATTAAGATGGGCAAAAGAACACATACACTGGACAGAGGAACACTGCCTAGAAGGCCAGCATCCCGGAGTTGCCTCTTCACTGTTGATGTTGAGACTGGTGTTTTGCAGGTACTGTTTAATGAAGCTGCCAGTCGAGGACTTGTTTCGCAAACTAGACACTCTAATGTACTTGTCCTCTTGCTCAGTTGTGCACCGGGGCCTCCCACTCCTCTTTCTATTCTGGTTAGAGACAGTTTGCTCTGTTCTGTGAAGGGAGTAGTACACAGCGTTGTATGAGATCTTCAGTTTCAATTTCTACCATGGAATAGCCTTCATTTCTCAGAACAAGAATAGACTGATGAGTTTTAGAAGAAAGTCCTTTGTTTCTCGCCATTTTGAGCCTGTAATTGAACCCACAAATGCTGATGCTCCAGATTACTCAACTAGTCTAAAGAAGGCCAGCAGAGGGAGCACCCCCCTATCAACATCGACGGGAGAGTAGTGGATAAGGTGGAAAGTTTTAAGTTCCTCGGCGTACACATAATGGACAAACTGAATTGGTCCACCCATACAGACAGCGTGGTGAAGAAGGCACATCAGCGCCTCTTCAACCTCAGGATGCTGAAGAAATTCGGCTTGTCACCAAAAACACTCACAAACTTCTACAGATGCACAATCGAGAGCATCCTGGTAGGTTGTATCACCGCCTGGTATGGCAACTGCTCCGCCCACAACCGTAAGGCTCTCCAGAGGGTAGTGAGTTCTGCACAACGCATCGCCGGGGGCAAACTACCTGCTCGCCAGGACACCTACACCACCCGATGTCACAGGAAGGCAAAAAAAATCATCAAGGTCAAAAACCACCGAAGCCACTGCCTGTTCACCCCGCTATCATCCAGAAGGCGAGGTCAGTACAGGTGCATCAAAGCTGGTACCGAGAGACTGAAAAACAGCTTCTATCTCAAGGCCATCGGATTGTTAAGCAGCCATCACTAACATTGAGTGGCTTCTGCCAACATATTGACTCATCTCTAGCCACTTTAATAATAAAACATGTAACGTAATAAATGTATCACTAGTCACTTTAAACAATGCCACTTTATATAATGTTTACATACCCTACATTACTCATCTCATATGTATATACTGTACTCTATACCCTCTACTGCATCTCGCCTATGCCATTCGGCCATCGCTCATCCATATATATTTGTATGTACATATTCTTATTCATTCCTTTACACTTGTGTGTATGAGGTAGTTGTTGTGAATTTGTTAGATTACTTGTTGGATATTACTGCATGGTCGGAACTAGAAGCACAAGCATTTCGCTACACTCGCATTAACATCTGTGTGTGTGTGACAAATATGATTTGATTTGATATTCCATGAAAAATCTGCCATTTCCAGCTACATTCGTTTCCAGCTACAATACAATTTACAACATTAACAATGTCTACACTGTATTTCGGATCAATTTGATGTTATTTTAATGGACAAAAGATGCTTTTGAACGGTAGTGTATATCCATTATCTTTTCTACATAGTTTTATCTGGTTTTAGTCATTTAAGTTTACACTGAAAATGTTTTACCATACCAAAAAAAATATATAACAAAAACCATTTTTTTCACATATTTTTGGAAGCGGCGGACTTAAATTAATATAGGGGAAACACTGGTCTGTATGTGTGTGTGTGGACTTTGGAGCGAGGATGGTACTGTAGTTCAGTTGGACGTCACAACGTTATTACAAATCTCTACAGCAAAGCATAAACAGAGGGAACAAGGAAGTCACCAATTGGATAAAATGAAATTGGGGAGAAAAAAAGGTCAAAAGTAAAAAAGAAATCTATGTAATTCTTAATTTTTTTTATATATATATATATATATATATTTTAAATGGACGAAAATAACTAAACAAAAACAAAACAGAGCTGATTGAACCGCAGGCAACAAATGCACACACACCCAGTGTGTTAGAGTGCTTGAGTTTAGTACTAAGGCAAGTCTGACTGGGCTGTGTACTGTAGGCCTGGAGGAGAGGCTTTCAACTCCCCTTAGCTTCTCCAGCCTACCCATGTGGGGTGGCAGGTAGCCTAGTGGTTAGAGTGCTTGAGTTTAGTACTAAGGCAAGTCTGACTGGGCTGTGTACTGTAGGCCTGGAGGAGAGGCTTTCAACTCCCCTTAGCTTCTCCAGCCTACCCATGTGGGGTGGCAGGTAACCTAGTTAGAGTGTTGGGCCAGTAACCAAAAAATTGCAAGATCAAACCCCCGATCTGACAAGGTAAAAATCTAGTGTTCCTAGACTGCCATTGTACATAAGAATTTGTTCTTAACTGAATTGCCTAGTTAAATAAATACAAAAATACATGTGAAACACTAGAATTGTATTATATCTGTAACCTAACAAGATGAGAGCTGCTGGGTTCGACCACTGCCCGAGTCTGGTGTTACTGATACACATGCATCAGGCCCAAGGATAACAGCTGAGGGAGGGATGTCTTTAACACCTGGCTTTGGACACTTTATTTTTTTTAAATATTATTTCACCTTTACTTAACCAGGTAGGTTAGTTGAAAACAAGTTCTAATTTACAACTGCGACCAGGCCAATATAAAGCAAAGCAGTTTGACACATACAACAACACAGAGTTACACATGGAGTAAAACAAACATATAGTCAATAATACAATAGAAGAAAATCTATATACAGTGTGTGCAAATGATGTAGGATAAGGGGAGTGAGGCAATAAATAGTCCATAGTGGCGAAATTATTACAGTATGGCAAATTAAACACTGGAGTGATAGATGTGCAGAAGATGAGTGTGCAAGTAGCGGTACTGGGGTGCAAACGAGCAAAATAAATAAAACAAATAACAGTATGGTGATGAGGTAGTTGGATGGGCTATTTACGGATGGGCTACGTACAGGTGCAGTGATCTGTGAGCTGCTCTGACAGCTGGTGCTTAAAACTAGTGGGGGAGATATGAGTCTCCAGCTTCAGTGATTTTTGCAGTAATTTCCAGTCATTGGCAGCAGAGAACTGGAAGGAAAGGCGGCCGAAGGAGGAATTGGCTTTGGGGCTGACCAGTGAAATACACCTGTTGGAGTGCGTGCTACGGGTGGGTGTTGCTATGATGACCAGTGAGTTGAGATAAGGCGTGGCTTTACCTAGTAATGACTTATAGATGACCTGGAGCCAGTGGGTTTGGTGACAGATATGAAGCGAGGGCCAGCCAATGAGAGCATACAGGTCGCAGTGGTGGGTAGTATATGGGGATTTGGTGACAAAACGGAAAGCTCTGTGCCATGAGGGCATACTGGCACCTACAAGGCCTTCAGAATGTATTCACACCCCTTGGCTTTTTCCATTTTCCAGCCTGAATTTGAAAATTATTCAATTGAGATTTTATGTCACTGGCCTACATACAAGTTTCGCGATTTTGACTTTAAATCGGCTTGAAAATCTATGGCAAGACTTAAGAACGGATGTCTAGCAATAATCAACAACCAACTTGACAGAGCTTGAAGATTGTTTTTAATAATAATGTGCAAATATTGTACAATCCAGGTGTGGAAAGCTCTTAGAAACTCAAAGCTGTAATCGATACCAAAGGTGATTCTAACAAGTATTGACTCAAGGGGCTGAATAATTAACAGTACTTAACCAGTTTTATTTTTCATTTATTTATTGATTTGGTATTTTGGGTAGATCGTTGACCAAAAAAAAGACAATTACATCTATTTTAATCCCACGTGGTAACACATCCAAACAAAGTCAATGGGTTTGAATACTTTCTAAAGGCACTCTTGGTGACACAAGGACCTCTGGCCTCCACATTCCCTTGGACTCCTCCAGCCATTTCGGGAATTCTCAGTCAGAATGACATAGGAGCTCTGTGACCTGCACGTTACCCATAAATCCCTCTGGTGTCCCCCCAGCCCCCTCTTTCCACCGCTCGTCTCAGTGGTGCATGCTCCATACTCCATTCCTCTGTCAACAGCAGAATCAGACCATGAGGCCGGGGTTGAACCCTCCCCCTTCGTTTTTTTGACAACCTCTCAGCTTCTAAACCGCAGAATGACTCCCCCCCCCTCATCCCTGCACCTCTTAACCCCACTGTCCTCCCTCTTCACTAACCACACACATCTGTCTGGAATTCTATTCTCCTAGTTTCCACCACTACAGAAAAGATTACAGAGTAAGGTTTTTTTTTGTTGCTGTATAATAACAGGTATGTGTGCGCGCGTGTGCATGAGAGAATCGATGAGGAGACAGGAGAGGGACAGAGACAGAGAAGAGTGAGCCAGCCCGCTAGAGTCTGGAACCAGACCTGACTAATGCTTATTACTGAGGTACTGTACATAAGGGACATTACTGGAGGCAGGTTGATGTTTATTGTCAGGAATCTTGCCCTGGGGGCAGAACTGAGCGGTTTCCGCTAGCTGGGCCAGCTGCAGTCAAAATTGGCTATATTGTACGTAAGAATTATGAATGTCCTTTTTGGTCATCATTTAAGGTCAGGGTTAAGCATTAGTGTTAGCAGTGTGGTTAAGGGTAGGGTTCATGTTAGGGTATCCATTAGGTTTCAAATCTGATTTTATGACTTTGTGGCTGTGCCAGCTAGTGACCCCTCTGCAGAGCTGTATCCAGGGCAAGAATCATGACAATAAACCTGCTTTTATATACAGGAGAGAAAGCTCTGCTTCAATGAGTGCTCAATTAACACATTTAAATGAAATGCATTCTGTTGTGCTGTTTTCATACGCATAATCTCTTGTACTGTAAATCAGGGTGTTACGGATACAGTTATCCTGTGTGTGTGTGTGTGTATCCTGTGTGTGTGTTTCTTTTCTCTCCTTCTCCCCTCACAGGTGAAAATCATCACTCCCCAATCAGTCAACAATCAATCATCAATCAGAAGACACACCTCCTCCTATTTCCTGACCTATCACAGTTCCTTCCCCATGGTTTAAAAACCCCATCATTTGTTTGTTCTAAAGCTCAGCTCAATTTCTAGCTCAATCTCTCTGTAAATGCCATGTCTGTAGGTCTCTGTGTTTCACTCTCGCTTTGTGTTTTAACCTCTCTTTTGTATAAAGCACCTCCATAGCACTTTGTCATCACCTGTGAGTATTATTTTTGGTTATGGTGTTTGTTTGTTTGCTGGTGGGAAAAGGGGAAACCAAGACAAGTCGCCCATGGGCATACACTACCCGTAGGTGAACTTTGTTAAATACACTAGGTAGAACTGGGCGGACCCCCCACTGTATTTTTGGTTAGTTAGTTAGCTGTTAAAGTAGGCTAGTCTAGCTTAGGGGTGTGTTTTTGTATATTTATTGTTTCTTTCCTTGGGTCCAGCTCAGCCCCTTTTCCTGCTCCCCCCACTACCGTGTGTTTATAAATAAACCTAGAGTTTGACGGTAGATTTCTGTTGTCGTGGTTATTTCGTGCACACTTTTACTTTGTCACAATAATAATTTGCATGAGTTATGTTACGGGTCTCATTACCATCCCCCCTAGACTGTCGGGCCAAAAGGGATTCGTAACATAGGGTCATTAAGAGGAATGCAATAGGAGAGAAGAGAAGACAAAGAAAGACACTTCTGCCCCTTGCCAATACATAACAGCCTGGGGGGAAGAGGAGGAGGTGACAATGACATAGTCCCGAGATGCAGCCGTGAGGGACACCAACATCTGGAAATCAATCAGTGGTGAAAAGCTGCTGCAGTTAGCAACCCCGCAGTGGAACAATGCCACACAGTCGTGACCCATCACACACATGCTTCCACATACACACACATGCCTCCACACACACGCCTCCACACACACACACACACACACACACACACACACACACACACACACACACACACACACACACACACACACACACACACACACACACACACACACACACACACACACACACACACACTGTCATTAACGGCTTTGGGTCTTGCTACAAATATCATTGTGCGGTCGAGCATGCATGGTGCATATTACAAGCAAAACTAGATTTAGAATAGCCAGTAAAACCCTTGCAAATGGATGCAAACCTAGAGGGAATCTCACTGTGTCTGCAAACACACAAGAGGTTCCCTACCTCAGAAGAAAATACAGAAAAATCACTGAAATTCAATTAAGCATGCTAGGCAGTTGAGTGTGACTTGTTACTCACAGCTTCCGGCATTTAGTACAGCAGACTCGTGCTCATCCCATTCCTAGGTCAGCAGAAAGAAGCAGGCATCACGATGCATGAGGCTGAACCTGTCCTAGCTACTCCCAGGTTAGTCATGCTGCACGCACAGTCACACAACACACAGGCACACAGCATATCCAGAGTGAGGCACGCACAGTCACACAACCACACAACAAACAGCATTGACGCACACACTCTCACAAAGTATCTGCAGCCTTTTGGTCGAAGGCAGCTCTGCCGAATGAAAGCGGCGGAAGTGAGTAGCAGCAGAGAAAAGGCACGTTGTGCCTGGTGGAGAGAGGAGAACAATCACAGCGTTTGAGCCCCTCTGACCCTGCCTTGGCCCCCACATCTCTATTGGCCAGCCCGAGGAGATGAGAGAGACGTAGAGAGAGAGAGACGAGGCTAAGAGGAGGACGGATCTTTGGACAGAGCGACCACAGAGCTCCCCACCGACACACACACCCATTAACCATTTGGAAGCTGGGGGATGACATAATTACATTTTTAAGCAGGGGACATTGCCCCTGACACACACCCTCAGGCCCAAGAGGGGAAAGATATTTCCTCAACGGGTCCATTTTAAACTGGTACTTAATCAAGCAGAGTCTCCCTCCTCCTACTGCTGCTGTGTTTCGGGGGCCTGAGGGGAGTGAGAGCTCTTTGTCCTCCATCCATTACTTCCTCTCTTCCTCCCTCCCTCCCTCCGACGATGCGTGCTAACGGCCCTGAAGACAGGCCAAGTGTTCCCCCGAACAATACACCTTCAGTCATTCTCCCATCCTCTCTCCCTCCGTCTATCGGACACCCCATCCATCAGTCCAATGGAACAGGAAGCAGGCCTGTGGCAGCCGAGAGCATGGAGAGGATTAACAGCTTGCTAGGGCCCTGCCTGCAGCGCCACATCAAATACCAGGCAGAGCCATACTGCACCACAGACCAGGCTTGGAGGCGGCTCTCTGCACAAGTCCTTACAACAGGACTTTCTCATCTACTTTACTTGCGTGTGAAAGCTGTTTGAAAGCATGACAGGGTCTTGTCCAGAATATCCACAGAGCCCAGAGCAGGACTGAAGGCAGCCTGGTGTCAAGGCTGTGGGTGCACCATGCTAGAACAGACGTCTTCAGAGCGGAAAGACGCAATTGGCTAATTAATATGGAAAGGGAAATGTAGGATACACGCGATAGCATGCGAGAGGGCAAACACTTCTAGGCAGTCGAGGGCAGATGTTAAGACTGCTGATCATTCAGAAGGAAGAGAATGTTGAGCTCCAGCTGTTAGCAGCTGGGTTTCCACGGCAACACATATGTGCATATAAATATTTGGGTATCCAGATGGTGCTTTTGTGATGTGTATCCATGACCATCTTCACAGGAAGATGTGGCTCTGTGACTGTGTTTCTGTCTCTGTCTCTGTCTCTGTGTGTGTATGTGTGTGTGTGTGTGAGTGAGTGAGTGAGTGAGTGAGTGAGTGAGTGAGTGAGTGAGTGAGTGAGTGAGTGAGTGAGTGAGTGAGTGAGTGAGTGAGTGAGAGAGAGAGAGAGAGAGAGAGAGAGAGAGAGAGAGAGAGAGAGAGAGAGAGAGAGAGAGAGAGAGAGAGAGAGAGAGAGAGAGAGAGAGAGAGAGAGAGAGAGAGAGAGAGAGAGAGAGAGAGAGAGAGAGAGAGAGAGAGAGAGAGAGAGAGAGAGAGAGAGAGAGAGAGACTGGGTCGGTTCTTCTATCCTTGTGGGGACCTGAAATCCCCAAATGTCCCTATAATGATAGTAAAACAAGGAACATTCTCACTTGTGGAGACATTTCCCACAGCCCTATGTTGCCAGTGAAAGGTGTGACCTTTATAATGGGAAACGATGGCTGTTTTAAGCTTAGGGGTTAGGTTCAGGGTTAGGGTTACAATTAGGGTAAGGTTTAGGGTTAGGAGTTAGGTTTAAGGTTTGGGTTAAGGGTAAGGTTAGGGTTATGGTAAGAGTTAGGGAAATTGTGATTTTTAAATAATGTTGGATCCAAAACATCTGTGTGTCTTGGTTCCGTGTGTGTGGGGGTGCTTGTGAGGCAAAAGGTCCCATCTGGACCCGGTTCTGCTTCAGAGCTATTGATCTCCAGTACATCTGAAAGCCCAACGTGTACACACACAGTCCTCCTTTTAGCCTGTCAGCCAATGTGTCTATCCCCTGTGATGTCTCCCCACCCCACACACGAACACGAACACACACACACACACACACACACACACACACACACACACACACACACACACACACACACACACACACACACACACACACACACACACACACACACACACACACACACACACACACACACACACAGAGCCACCAATCTAGTGGGCCGCGAGGCTAAACCCAAGAGGAAAACAGAGCTTGACTTGGCCCAGCAAGAAAGAAGCATTGGATTTGAACGATCATCAGTGAGTACGACTAGTCTGCTAGTCCAAACCAACCCCTCACATCCGCCTTGAGGATCCACTCCAATAACAAGCAGTATCCTCCGGGTGAGGCCGTGTTCTGTGACCTGTCACTAAGGACAAACTAAACCCCATGGCTTGGAGGGACACTTCAAAAGGACTGAGAGGTTCATCTTTAGGACTACAGTAAAGCTTACTATGACATGCATTATGCTGATGATGATGCAAACCTCATGGCCCAAGTCAGCTCACTATTTGCTATTCAGTGCGGAAGCCAATATACAACACACGTATTATTCTCCACAGTAGAAGGCAGCGCCATTCCATCCTTGTGAATGAAAATACATCCACCTAGCCCAAACAGGGACCCCACACATGGCCACCTCTCCTAACCCGGAAAGAGTGCCTCAGCCTGGGTATGAGCATGCCCTGTGGGCCCCTGACAACCAGGACACTGATCCTATCCTGATCACACCTTACATGATTACTATGACCCAGAAGGAGGGAGGGAGGCAGGTTCGGGCTCCCGAGTGGCACAGGGGTCTAAGGCACTGCATCTCAGTGCTAGAGGCATCACTACAGACACACTGGTTCAAATCCAGGCTGTATCACAACCGGCCGTGACCGGGAGTCCCATAGGGCGGTGCATAACTGGCCCAGTGTCGTCCGGGTTTGGCCGGTGTGGGCCGTCATTGTAAATAATAATTTGTTCTTAACTGACTTGCCTAGTTAAATAAAAAATTTTTTTTTAAATAAAACTTTTTTATGCATGGACGGGCATACCATATAGTCTGCTGCTGGATAAAAGAGCAAGGGGAGGGTAGGGGTGGGAAGCTCAGGGAATTTTACACAGGAGAGATTTAACACAACTAAAACCAGTCATTGTGGAGTAACGTAATCAGTAATCACCCTGCAAACAGTATTCAGCCAAGCCCTGTCCAATGTGGGTGACCTCTGATGACACCTGCCCCGGTCTAAGTAACATTGGCTGGCTTGAGTGTGACGGGTGCCGTGGCACTTTGAGTCGCACACTAATCCACACCGTAAAGACCACACTGATTGGCTAATCTCAGTCATACAGGCTTACTGTTTTCACTACACTGTAACAGAAAACTGTCATTCATACAGTCATTTGGGGTATCATCAACAGTAAAATACTCTGAAATGTTTTACTGCAGCGTGCTGCAAACTATGGTGCATTGTGGGAAAACGTTGTGAGCTGGGAAATAATTGCTGCATTTCAAATGGTGCTGTAATTCCACCCCACAGAATATGGAATGCCATAAACCTTTTGACCACAAGTGGGTGCATGGTAATGTCTCTGTCTCATTAACACATTCTGAAGTTTGCCTGTATGTGTTTCACCCGTGAGTGAGAATGCTGTACCAATTTAAGGCTTATGCGGTTATAGTGCACCATCAATTTGTATAAGGGACAGACTGAAGAGGCAGAAAGTCTTAAAACCTTAAACGGTTCTGCATCTTGCCATGTCCTTTCGTTCTGCTTTGCCCTGTAGTCACTGTTTGGAAGTGCAAGTGATATAAAACACAAAATATTCATTAATATACTGTAATGTGTGAACACTTCCCCACGCAGCCGACCTGCTTGACCAAACCCTTGTAATTACAGGGACACACTGAAATACAAACCCCTCCCCTCAACAGATTTAATTCATTTGATTACAGTAGCATTAACCTTTTTTTTTTGTTACAGTATAATACAGTCAATTTTACTGTATTGTACTGTATGGCATTATAAGGTACATGCATTGATACCGTATTTATATTACAGTAGGTGTACTGTAATATGAAATACAGAATTTTAGTTGCCATTTAGCTACCTGTAAGTTACTGCGGGATGCGGTATGTCTGGGGTTATGTCATAATATCCAGGTTAGTTAGAGAAGGGACGTGACTGCCAATGATCTAATACACACAAATACTCCTAGGTGACACACACACACATGCACATACACACACACACACAAAGATGGCTGCTCCTTTGTGGGGCTTTGATCCTGAGGGTCACGGGGTTGAGATGCGAAAGGTCGGTCAAAAGGTCAGAGTTCAGAGAGGTACTTACGTTGCAGTTAGAGGACTGGTTTAGATTGGGACTGGATCCGTCAGTCCACTCTGCAGTGTCAGTACTGCTGGACTGTCTGCTGTGGCTCTCGTACTCCTTCAGCTATAGGAGAAGAAGAGTTTAGCGAGAAGGGAGGGCAGCGGACGATGGCCCACTCTCACTATAGAAACAGCTACCCCTCCACACACACACAAACGAACACCAATACACAAACGTAGGATGCCACACACACACACACGCTCACGCTCACACACGCACGCACACAAAGGTCACAAGTCCGTCGACACAAACATACACGGTCACAAGATAAAACAACTGTCCACAGAGCAGGGATGGGCATTTGAAATGATTTCACTATCCGAATAATATCCTAAAAACATTTTTGGAACTCTGGGTAGGCGAAATGCATGTGTTTTAAAGAAAACTCATATATATTTTTTTCAACTTCAATGGGGACTTGCTCTAACGATTCAGGAGAGGCAGCACACTGCTTGTTGTTTCAGAACAGATGGGAGGGGGGGGGGTGTGAGAGGAGCAGGGGAGGGGCGTGAGAGGACCAGGGGGACAGGCATGAGAGGAGCAGGGGGAGGGGTGTGAGAGGAGCAGGGGGGGGACGTGAGAGGAGCAGGGGGGAGGGGCGTGAGAGGAGAAGGGTGAGGGGCGTGAGAGGAGAAGGGGGAGGGGCGTGAGAGGAGCAGGGGAGGGGCGTGAGAGGAGCAGGGGCAGGGGTGTGAGAGGAGCAGGGGAGGGGAGTGAGAGGAGCAGGGTGAGGGGAGTGAGAGGAGCAGGGTGAGGGGAGTGAGAGGAGCAGGGGGAGGGGCGTGAGAGGAGCAGGGGGAGGGGAGTGAGAGGAGCAGGGGGAGGGGTGTGAGAGGAGCAGGGGAGGGGAGTGAGAGGAGCAGGGGAGGGGCGTGAGAGGAGCAGGAAGAGGGGCGTGAGAGGAGCAGGGGGAGGGGCGTGAGAGGAGCAGGGGCCGGTGTCTCTGACACGGAGGGAGAGAGAAAGTAGCCAAACCAATGAGACAAACGTGTGGCTCCGACAGGTTATCTACAACAGTATCATCTCATCCGGTAGTGTCTATCTTGACTGCATTACATCGATGTAAAGAAGCTAGCTAGCTACAGCAGTCAGCTAAGTTAGTTAGCCAGCTAGCTTGCATAGCAAGGCTAATTAAGGCTGCGCTCCCCATCCTTCTCTACAACAACTCCATTCATATTAAACCGCCTACCTGTTGTTTGATCATTGTAGCCTACTCCTTCTCATTTAGCCAACTTAATTCCCTAATTGCAATTCCATTTGGAATTGATTAGAAAATTCACGCATCACTTGCTACACAAGGAGGAGCCTCTGACAGTAGTGCTGCTTTGATTGACCAACAATAACAAGCTACACTTGTGAAAAGTGTGTAGGTTACCCATATTACTTTTCTACAGTGGGAACTAAAATGGTCTAATGTCATGGTCTGCCCTTATACTAGCAATGTTACAGATAATTACATTTGATTTTAGACAAAGACTTTTCATTAATAGGCCTGTATTTTTTTCTTTCTAAAACGAATACTCTTGCAATTAATCGAATACTAACGTCCATTTGGGAAAATTCAAAATATTCAAAATAACATTTACATTTAAGTCCGTGTTCATCCCTAACCACGGAGGCTGTTCATCGATTCCAGAACCGGATTGGTTTGTGTCAACCACAGTGGAGGAGGGTGGAGGTCAGACCAGCACCCAATGATACACCAGCGATACAGGAAGAGGTGGAGGAAAATCAACGTCTGCCTTAAAGAGAGACCTAGTTCTACAGGGCTACAGAGCTAACATGTCCAGCTACCCCCATCAGAGTGAACAGGACCACACATAAACACTGCGAGTGACCCCCAGGCGCCCTTCTTGGACAGGGGATTGGGGATGGCGTGGGCGTGTTTTGTCAAAGATAAAGTGCCATGCAGGGTTATAATGAAAGCTCGGTGAATAGTTAATAAGAGTAAGTCATTTTAGTGAGAGCTGGCTTGGAGCCGGTCGAGACCACGTTGCAGTGGGGGAACTGGGGCTGGGGTCAGGCTGTGGGTGGGGTGGAGGTCCCCTCCAGGCCCTGCTTGTCTGCCCCAGGAGGAGCCTGGAGAGGAGAGTGGGGAATGGGTGTAGGGGGTACAGAGAAGAGGGTGGGTGGGGGGGTTCCTACCCGAGCTAAAGCCTCTTCAACAGTGATCATCTTCTCCTTCACCATCATCATCAGCTGGATGCGCTCTTCGTCACTCATGGTGATCTCACTGGCCACGTAGCCTATGTCCTCTCCTAGACGGTCAGAGAATAAGAGGTCACTAAAACAGCTGGGGCATGACATAAAGTAGTATGGAGACACATTCAAAATTAGTCATTATTAGATAATAAGTATGCTATTAAAATTTCACTGTGTAATTTCTAGGAAAATAACACGCTGTACCAAAAAGCGTAATCCTGCCGTACCTTTCGAAGTCTGCTGCATGACTCCCTTCTGCGACGTCTTGCGAAAGTTCTGCCAGAAGGACTTGTTCTTCTTCTTATTGTCCCATTTGCCTACGAGGAACAGGGAGAAAGAGAGAGAGCTTCAGTCAGACAACGCTAGAACACACACTCAAAAGGCACACACACTTCCTTAAGACGGACCCAGTGTTGCCGGGTAATGGAAAATAAGCTCAATGTTTTTGAATGATTCTCTGATAAAGACAAACCCAATGGGACATACCATTTTCCCATCATTATAAACCGTGTAAAGGAGTGTGTGTGTCTACATGTGTGTGCATGACTTCTCTATCCCCTGAGTCACCTGTCTGGGGATAGGCTCAGAAAGCGGGCAGCTGGCGGCTCCGCCAGGTGACATTTGTATGTAAGGCCTGAGGAGAGCTGTTTCTCCCTAAAGTCTTGAGATCACACGCAGCCCTGTCTGTCTAGCTGGAATAAAAAAAACTACAGCCACAACAAGCTGAAGGTCAGCATGACAATATCTCATGAGTGTTTAACCCCACTGTTATTCTCTCCCTGGTTCTTTGATTCCCACCCCTTTTTCTCTCGCTCTCTCGCTCTCACTACTCTGTTCTCTCTCTCTCTCTCTCTCTCTCTCTCTCTCTCTCTCTCTCTCTCTCTCTCTCTCTCTCTCTCTCTCTCTCTCTCACTACTCTGTTCTCTCTCTCTCACTACTGTTCTCTCGCTCTCACTACTCTGTTCTCTCTCTCTCTCACTACTATGTTCTCTCTCTCACTACTCTGTTCTCTCTCTCACTACTCTGTTATCTCTCTCACTACTCTGTTCTCTCTCTCACTACTATGTCCTCTCTCTCACTACTATGTTCTCTCTCTCGCTCTCACTACTCTGTTCTCACTCTCACACACTACTCTGTTCTCTCTCTCTCTCTCACTACTATGTTCTCTCTCTCTCACTACTCTGTTCTCTCTCTCACACTACTCTGTTCTCTCTCAATATCTCTCTCTCAAACTACTCTGTTCTCTCTCACGCTCTCTCTCATTACTCTGTTCTCTCTCACTCTCTCACTACTCTGTTCTCTCTCTCTCTCTATCTCTCTCTCTACTCTGTTCTCTCTCACACACTACTCTGTTCTCTCTCTCTACTCTGTTCTCTCTCACTCACTACTCTGTTCTCTCTCTCACTACTCTGTTCTCTCTCTATCTCTCTCTCACTACTCTGTTCTCTCTCACTCACTACTCTGTTCTCTCTCTCTCACTACTCTGTTTTCTCTCTCTCACTACTACTCTGTTCTCTTTCTCTCTCACACTAATTGGTTCCCTCCCCTCTCTGTCTCTCACAAGGCTGAGAGTTAGCCCCTGAGAAAATGCCAACACACACATGAAAGCAGTTTCAATTCACACACATAATGGCAAATAACTGCTGTAGCTTGCAGGGTTAGAGCCAATCATTAATGATTGAAATATCACAACAGAACATAACGGGGTATGGTCAATGTATAAATACAATTTTAGTTGATTTATTCACTCACTGAAATATAATAGACTCCAACCCTGCTAGGAAGCTGGAAACAGTAAGAGAAAACAGGAGTATATTTTTGTAAAAGTTGAACTGCTACTAACCTCCGTCTTCAGAGCTGGACTTCTGCAGAGACATCCTGGAAAGAACAGAGCAGACAGAGAGAAGAGAAGAGAGAGAGAGTTAACGTCCGGCAGATAGACCCTCCTCTCCTCTTAGCATCACACACCATCACTTCTCTAGCACCGGGGACTTCCAGTCAATCCCGGCCTTCCCCTGTCCCTCTAAGAAAGAACATATGCCGCTGTGTTGACGTGATGCTGCTGAGGTTTTTACTCTGGCTGCTGCTCAGTGTCTTCACCACTAGAGGACAGTGGTGGCGCTCTATAGACACACACACACAGGCTGGCACCTGAGGAGCACAGGGACGAGATATCCACAGAGGAGAGGCGTTGAATAGGTGGGAATGAGTGGGGAGCGAGGCGATGAGAGGAACAGAGGAGTGGGGTTAAAAGGAGCGGAGTGGATGACAGGAGGAGGAGGAAATGGATGATAGGAAGATGAGAAAAGAGTGAAAGAAGAAGGGAAGAGAGAAGGAGAAGAGCAGACAGAGAGAAAACCACTGGGCAGACTAAGCCTGTATGTGTTTCTACTTCCCTCCTCTGGATAGTCACGAGGGAGGGAGGGAGGGAGGGAGGGAGGTAGGGAGGGAGGGAGGGAGGGAGGGACGGAGGGAGGGAGGGAGGGAGGGAGGGAGGGAAGAAGACAGCGTGGAAAGTTACTGGAGTGAGGAGGAGTAAGAACGAGAGAGTCTCAATTTTTGTCAACTCGATAGTCACTGCACACGAGACATTACAATAAGACATAAGAAGAACACGATAAAGTAACTAAGCACACTGTATACAGGGTCAGTTCCAGTACCACATTTACAATGTCAAAGAGTCGCAAACGCAGTCTGTGAGAGTAGGTTATCTGTCAGTTCTCCCTGCTCTGTCTGAGTTGGTTAGAGACATGAGTCATACAAGGGGGAGTCAAAGACAAGAGCTTGTCCAGTAGTAGAGGTTGTCTTCATCGGGCCCTCACATACCCCTCCTGGCGCTTCTCACTTTAACCAGTGTCTGTAATCTGGTTCAGGTTATTAACTCAACAACCAGAGTGTTTACAAACACTACAGGAACAAGATCATCCACATGTATCGATTCACATTTTCACTAACGCTGTAGAAGTTTGTTCTGAAGCTGTACCCATTGGATGCAGTGATCACAATATAGTGGCGATATCCACTAAAGCCAAAGTTCCAACAGCTGGGACTAAAATAGTGGAGGATGTAAAAAATATTTGTTGGTCTGATGTGACTAATGAGGAGCATCCAGACGCTGCACTTGATGAATTCATGTTATCCTCTTCCAATTATCGATAAACAGGCACCTGTTAAACACATCTAGCGCGTGCACACACGCACAAACACATACATGCACGCACAAACACACTCGCTGATGCGTGCAGAGAGGTAGAGACAGGTGGCTGTCAGTTCAGTGAGCAAGGCACGTGTGGGTTTGGGGCGGAAACAAACCAAGTCTCCCCCTCTTCTGTGTATGTGTGTAGTAGAAGTGACAGCCTTCTGGACTCTACGGGAAGGTTTAGGGATGTTTAAATGTTGGCTGCCATGACAAAATAATGAGAAGCTAATTGAATGGAGGCCTGTATGCTTGCCTGTATGCTTGCGCTTCCCCCTCCTCTATCTCTATCCCCCGTCTTTCTATTCTCTCCCTCGCTCAGCACTAGGCCCCAGTGTGCTAGCGAGGGCCCTAGCTAATGCTAATGGGACTTACTCACTAGGTCTTTCTGCTGGTGTCTTGCCCTCCACTCCCACGCTCTATCAATTATTACACACGCAAGCACACGCATACACAATACAACTGTTTGTACTTCCACTTCTGCTTTGTCTTACAATTGTATAAGATAGTACAGAGAGGCAGACCTGCTTTAAAACCTTTTAGTTTGGTTCCAAACGTTCCACACACTGAGTCTGTGGCAGTAGCTCCCATGTCGTGTGCTTAAAAATGACCACACAGTATGCAGTTAGTGCCTTTCACTTTCCCTGTGGGGTGAAGAGTTTTAGTCGTGGACTAATGAAGATCCGGGAGTGTTGCATAAAAAACAGTCTCTAACTCTCTCTCTCTCTCTCTCTCTCTCTCTCTCTGCACATCAAGATCTCATGGTCTGACTTTCACTATTCTATATTTGTCCATCATTTTTTTGGCCTTTAACTCAGACCTGTTAAAGTAAGGGTTAAGGTTTAGGTTAGGGTTTCAAATAAAAACAGAGTGCCTAACCCTGGGATTGATCACGCGATCCTCGGAAGCTCGTGGCTTACGCACATCCACAATCCCCGTCTACTTGATCGGAGTGATATCGCCTTGAATCTGGTGTAACCTTCCTGCACTGTGCTGGGTGTGTATCCCATGCAATGATCTCTCCACCAAAAAAATGTGGCACTGAGCACATTTCAGGTCGGCTGAGCGAAAAATTCTGTGCAACTTCCAGCATGAGTTTACTGTGAACACTTAGGCTGTGCTCACTTTAAGTTCCACTTTTAACAGTGACCATGTAGGCTACTGTGGCTATTTGATCATAATGTAGGCATATCAGAGTGGACTACCATCAAAACATTGGAGAAAATGCATCCCATAACATTTTTAACATGGAAATAGCTTTTCTATCATTCAGCCTACAGTAGCAGACAATGTGTGGTGTTTCATTTAGGCCTGCATTCTATGAGACTTTTGAAATAAACATGCAGGGCTTGACTTTAACCTGTTCATCCACTTGTTAGTCAGACAGGGAAGTGACTGAAAATATTGTGTTGTTTGATGCAAGAAACCACTTTACAAAATAAAATGCATTGTTATTCCCATACCATTATTACAGAGAATCAGACAAATGAGGCTACCCTCTGCCTATTGGCTGATTAGCTTATTCAAGTCTCTCAAAATACAATACTGGCCCATTAGGACAAAATAAAATCTCTTTAACTGACCTGCTTTTCAAAAATGTCAAGAAATTTACAAGTTCTGTGATCTTGTAGGAATCAATCACTCCCCCATTGCTGAATACAACGTATTGATATGAACAAATGTTCACACGTGGCTACATGCAGCTCTCACTTTGATCTCACAACAAGTGCATTGGCTCACGTCTGCTCATGCTGTAAACACAGTCCAGTTCAAAGTGAATGGCAAAGATCCATATTTGGCAATGGTCTATTTGCATATAGGCCTATTGCAGTTCTGATTGGTTATGCCTGACCGGTCTGTGTAGAATCCTACTCCCGATGCGTTCTGCATATTTCGTTTTGCATACTAAGTCTTGCATAATTCTTTTTGTTTCGGTATGTTGCATTTGTTTCGGTATGTTGCCTAATATTGCGTTGATACGATCACAAATACCACAGTAAAGGGAAACATTAATAGGGTTAACTGAAGGGGAAAACTCTTGAGTGAAGTTCAATCTCGTGCTTCTCTGCGCAGGCTGATATTTCTTCTGCACAGCAGTCCCGGGGAGAAGCGTCCCAGTGCCCATGCGCAGCTTAGAGGGAACATTGGTCCTATGCCTCACCACTGCAGTGAGGAAATAGCCTGGGGAAATTAGACTGAGATTACTAGGACTGAAAGCTGGTATTTTGGTTGATGTTTTCAGAGTTCAATGTTGGGATTAAATGAGGACAAATTGTACAGTGCTATGCCAGTAATAAGCTTCTCTATGTCCACAAACACACAAACAACCCTCTGAGAGGAGTACGGCAGCCAGGGAGAAATATGCACGCAAGCACAAACACAGCATGGTGTACACTTTAACAACAGGAGCCCCTACAATGAGCCAACAGTGCGGTAAATCACTGGCCCGAGAATGTCAACGAGAGACTGGATGGTGCAACCCAGCAGCTCTCTAAGAGAAAAGATGACCTAATAATTATAGAACTCCCTGTGTCATGTGACATGATTTGGCTTGTGTATTATATATTGAACTGTCAACAGCTGCCCTCATCCTGTGGAAAAAAGACATAGCTAGACCACAGAGCCCCTGGCATCCGGCTGTGTGTGTGTGTGTGTGTGTGTGTGTGTGTGTGTGTGTGTGTGTGTGTGTGTGTGTGTGTGTGTGTGTGTGTGTGTGTGTGTGTGTGTGTGTGTGTGTGTGTGTGTGTGTGTGTGTGTGTGTGTGTGTGAAGGGTTTCCAGTGATCAGGGAGGGACAATGAGAACAGCTAACCCTAAAGAAGTGGTCCTTCTGTAGCTCAGTTGGTAGAGCATGGCGCTTGTAACGCCAGGGTAGTGGGTTCGATCCCCGGGACCACCCATACGTAGAATGTATGCACACATGACTGTAAGTCGCTTTGGATAAAAGCGTCTGCTAAATGGCATATATTATTATTATTATTATAAGTGGAGACATAACCCACAAGAAGACCGGTAGGGTGACCCCTCTAGAGGTAAAGGTCAGAGGTCACAGGGATATCCTCCATGAGAGTGCTGCAGGACAGTCATATGACAGGACACACAGCATGCACACACACTAGCTGTCAAAGTGCCGTGTTCTCTGACAAACTGTATGTTCAAGTTCCATGCGGGGCACAACATTGCGCCTCGTGTGATGGATTATGCTGATAACACATGCTCAAACATTGCACAGTTGCCCAAACAAGACATTCACATTGTATGGGATAGTCTTGCATGCAAATCGCTGATCTTAAAGAAATAATCTCTTGATCTTAAAGAGAAGGGAGGACACCTTTAAACCCTCCAACAAAGGTATATTGACAGCACTCACATAAAAAGCAAACTACACTGAACCAAAATATACATTTCAAATGTCAAAGATTTATCAGTGTTACAGTTCATATAAGGAAATCAGTCAATTGAAATAAATGCATTATGTATGTCACATGACTGGGAATACAGATACAGTATGCATCTGTGGTCACAGATATCTTTTTTTTTTTAAGTAGGGGTGTGGATCAGAAAACCTGTCCGTATCTGGTGTGACCACTATTTGCCTCATGCAGCACGATTACATCTCCTTCGCATAGAGTTGATCAGGCTGTTGATTGTAGCCTATTGAATGTTGTTCCACTCGTGTGCAAAGTTGCTGGATATTGTGGCGGGAACTGGAACATGCTGTCGTACATGTCGATCCAGAGCATCCCAAACATGCTCAATGGGTGACATGTCTGGTGAGTATGCAGGCCATGGGAAAACTGGAAAATGTTCAGCTTCCAGGAATTGTGAACAGATCCTTGCGTCATGAGGTGATGGCGGGGGGTCAACGGGACGACAATGGGCCTCAGGATCGTCACGGTGTCTCTGTGCATTCAAATTACTATTGATAAAACGCAATTGTGTTCATTGTGTGTAGCTTATTCCTACCCATTCCATAAACCCATTTCCTCCATGGGGCACTGTTCAACGTTGACATTAGCAAACCACTTGCCCACACGACGCCGTACACACTGTATGCCATCTGCCCGGCACAGCTGAAACTGGGATTCATCCATGAAGAGCACACTTCTCCAGCATGCCAGTGGCCTTCGAAGGTGAGCATTTTCCCACTGAAGTAGGTTACGATGCCGAACTTCAGTCAGGTCAAGTGCCTGGCGAGGACAACGAGCACGTGGATGAGCTTCCCTGAGACGGTTTCTGACAGTTTGTGCAGACATTGTTCAGTTGACACCCACAGTTTCATCAGCTGTCTAGGTGACTGGTCTCAGATGATCCCGCAGGTGAAGGAGACGGATGGGGAGATCCTGGGCTGGCGTTGGTACATGTTTTCTGCGGTTGTGAGGCCGGTTGGATGTACTGCCAAATTTTATGGTTGAGAAATTAACATTCAATTCTCTGGCAACAGCTCTAGTGCACATTCCCACTGTCAGGAATGTCCACCATTAAAACTTGAGACATCTGTGGCATTATGTTGTGTGACAAAACTGCACATTTTAGAGTGGTCTTTTATTGTCCCCAACACAAGGTGCACCTGTGTAATGATCCTGCTGTTTAATCAGCTTCTAAAATATGCCACACCTGTCAGGTGGATGGATTATCTTGGCAAAGGAGAAATGCTCACGAACAGTGATGCTTTTTGTGCGTATGGAACATTCATGGGATCTTCTATTTCAGCTCATGAAACATGATACCAACACTTTCCATGTTGAGTTAATATTTTTGTTCAGTGTACTTCCACTCTGGCCGTTTGAAACCATATCAAAGTAATTGACCGCTCTGCTGGCCAACCAAGCATTATCCCTGGATGTCCATCAAAAACTTGTAACCTTTGCTGCCCTTTCCTAACAATAAGCCTGTCTCTCTCCACAGCCAACATTGTGTGGCGATCAATCAATCCAAAGGGGAAGTTCTCTATTTGGTCCCTCAAAACGTTGGCGATCGTTTGTGTCCTGAGCACCCTATGTCATCACCTCACTCTGAGACTCATGCCGTGCATTGTGGGAGTTGTGCCGACTTCCTGCCAATGTAGGGTTGAAACAGGCAGGATGGCAGGCAGGGTGATATGCCCAGAGGAAGTATGGGTAATCTCCTGTGGGCCATTGTCCCGAGGGAGACGGTGATGATGGGACCAGAGCAGGACAGGAATGCTTTAAAGCGAGGGAGAAAGCAGCCTGGTCTCATAGACGAAACGTAACATAGTAAACAAAAATCTGGGATACTCAATTTACTATATGTTACGTTTGATATGGTTACATAAGACAGATAGTATCTTAAGGTAAAAACAAAAGGAGGGTGGTTGGTCGGGGTGGATAACGTGAACGTCTAGCAGCCCAAGGTTTGCCTTCGAATCTCATCATGGACTAATTTAGCATTGGAGCTACATACCATACCAAACGTAACATATCATACTAATTTGAGTCTCCCGTTTACTATGTTACGTCTAGTCCAGGTTGGGGAAAGCAATGGAGGGAGCGAGGAGAAAGTCCTGTCTGTAGCTTCTGTAGCTCAGTTGGTAGAGCATGGCGCTTGTAACGCCAGGGTAGTGGGTTTGATCCCCAGGACCACCCATACGTAGAATGTATGCACACATGACTGTAAGTCGCTTTGGATAAAAGCGTCTGCTAAATGGCATATATTATTTATTATTTATTATATTATTATATTATTATATTATGTATATTTATTATTATTTTATCTGTCTAGCTGTCAGCAATAGCACAAGTCAATGGGTAGGATAGAGGGGAGACAGGGTGATACTTTTTCTTCGGAGAGGAAATGGCAAGCAAGGGGTCACTGATACTTGAAATGTGTAGGGGTGGGGGGGAGAACATGCCAGGGAGGAAACCAAGATTCCCTTTCAATGATGAAGCTTTAGGGGGTATGGCGAGGGAAAGGGGAAGGGGTTAGGTAGAAAGCTCTAGGGTGAAATGAGCTCCAAAGAGGGGCTTTAGGGTAGAGATAATATGGTGGGGGTGAGAACCTAAGAGGAGAGAGGGAAAATATACACCAAGGGGCCTCCCTCCCTCCCTCTGGAGAGAATGTCATTCATCTGGTTCCTATCAGTCCCAGTCCCAGCTTAAATTCCTACAGTACAACACACAGGGAGATGGGAGCAGACATACTACGTCTGGTATGTGGTTCCCCGGTTGCGCGTGGGCGTCACGTGAACAGACCAACTCCATCAAATTTTACCATAGGACTGTATGGGGAGTGGGGACTCTCAACTGAACTTCCCTCACAGTCCCCATAGCCATTCCTCTGTCCAGTCTTCACGACTAAATCACTCTCCCCCCCAACGCAAACAATGCTGTTTACGTCACTCACTGGTCCCTGGGACAGAGAGACGTCTTTTAAGGACTGTCACAGGAAATAAAACTGTCATAGTGATGAACAACACAGGACTTGGTTGAGTGTTTGATAACTGGCTCATGACGACCTGGGAGGTGGCAGGTCCCAGTGAGTAACACACGCACACATACTCCAGGAATTCAGGGGGAGGGGGACAGGAACCTATGAACAGTACCCCACCCATACCCCCATCCTGTCCTACTCGCTAGCCTGTTGTAATCGACCCATCTCCCCTTATCTCTCCCCCTGTCTCCCTACCCTCCAGCTGACACAATGGGAGGAAGGAAGCCTGGAGGGCCATAGAATTGGGCCTGAGGATTGAGGAAAAGCGAGGCAGAGCTGGGCTGGCCTTCCTTCAGCCAAAGGAGGCCGTGACAGAGAGGAGGGAGTTAGACTTAACCATGGAGAAAGTGTGTTTTTTTTGTTATGTTTCAGTCACAAGAGACACAGGGCAGTGACTGGGCCATAGGCTGACTGTAAGGTCACCTCCGCTGTCCCTAACTCCTTTGCATAACTCCTGTCTAAGAGCCCAGTCAGTCCCCATGGCCAAGGTCTCTGGCCCTCAGCGGGTGTACAGTCAGATGTTGTCACGAGCTGCTATCTGGAGACGCTTATCATAGCTCTGGACATGCTGCAAGGATAAACACGATTCATGACCCACATACAGTGGGGCAAAAAAGTATTTAGTCAGCCACCAATGATGCAAGTTCTCCCACTTAAAAAGATGAGAGAGGCCTGTAATTTTCATCATAGGTACACTTCAACTATGACTGACAAAAGGAGCAAATATGGGAGCAATTATTAGGAAATGAAAGACATACAAGACCACTGATAATCTCCCTCGATCTGGGGCTCCACGCAAGATCTCACCCCGTGGGGTCAAAATGATCACAAGAACGGTGAGCAAAAATCCCAGAACCACACAGGGGGACCTAGTGAATGACCTGAAGAGAGCTGGGACCAAAGTAACAAAGCCTACCATCAGTAACACACTACGCCGCCAGGGACTCAAATCCTGCAGTGCCAGACATGTCCCCCTGCTTAAGTCAGTACATGAACAGGCCCGTCTGAAGTTTGCTAGAGAGCATTTGGATGATCCAGAAGAAGATTGGGAGAATGTCATATGGTCAGATGAAACCAAAATATAACTTTTTGGTAAAAACTCAACTCGTCGTATTTGGAGGACAAAGAATGCTGAGTTGCATCCAAAGAACACCATACCTACTGTGAAGCATGGGGGTGGAAACATCATGCTTTGGGGCTGTTTTTCTACAAAGGGACCAGCACGACTGATCCGTGTAAAGGAAAGAATGAATGGGGCCATGTATCGTGAGATTGAGTGAAAACCTCCTTCCATCAGCAAGGGCATTGAAGATGAAACGTGGCTGGGTCTTTCAGCATGACAATGATCCCAAACACACAAGCCCGGGGAATGAAGGAGTGGCTTCGAAAGAAGCATTTCAAGGTCCTGGAGTGGCCTAGCCAGTCTCCAAATCTCAACAACATAGAAAATCTTTGGAGGGTAGTTGAAAGACCGTGTTGCCCAGCAACAGCCCCAAAACATCACTGCTCTAGAGGAGATCTGCATGGAGGAATGGGCCAAAATACCAGCAACAGTGTGTGAAAACCTTGTGAAGACCTACAGAAAACATTTGACCTCTGTCATTGCCAACAAAGGGTATATAACAAAGTATTGAGATACACTTTTGTTATTGAAATACTTATTTTCCACCATAATTTGCAAATAAATTAATTAAACATCCTACAATTTGATTTTCTGGATTTTTTCCCTCCTTTTGTCTGTCATAGTTGAAGTGTACCTATGATGAAAATTACAGGCCTCTCTCATCTTTTTAAGTGGGAGAACTTGCACAATTGGTGGCTGACTAAATACGTTTTTGCCCCACTGTACGTGTGTGTGTGCATGCGTATGATGACAGTCTAACTGCATTGCACATTACCCGTCACACATGTAAAGGGAAGTGGGGTTGACCTGTAGCCTTACTTTCTCTCTGTCTCTGGAGTGGACACCTCACTGCTGAAGCCAAGGGACTCCTGTGGACAGAGGAGGTACTGCACTTAGCATGGTATTCAGCCATGTAACATAGATGTACCACTCAAGACAACCATAATCCGAGGTCTTAATCGATATGGATCAAATAACATTGATGTAACAAAGCATGTAACTCCGACGTAAGCTAGCTAACTCACATCCTAGGCTATAAATATATATCATGTGATGCCGATGTCACGATACGGGTATAAATGTGGCGTGACCCAAGGCAAGAGGATTCTGGGCTTACTTGGATCTCTGAGCGAAGCTGCGGGGAGGTGGAGCTTGTGTCAACGTTCTCCTGTAAGAGAGAGAGCAAACGAAGAGATAAGTTAGTGCAAGGTTATCATTATTGGCCAGTGAAGGGACAGGGTGGCGTAACAAATAAAAACATATGAACGTTCTGTCGCTCAAGTAGAGAAAAGACTGTGAGTTTGAACTCACGCAGACTCCGCCCGACAGGGGAGAGAGAGAGAAAGGAGGAGAGAACACGAGCAGTGTTTACATATATATCGCCACACGTGCATACATACACCGGCACATCCATGCACGTGCTATTATTGGCACGTGCAAACAAAACAAAACCTGCCAGACTTGAGTCGAGGTCCAGAACATGACGAGAGTGTTGGAGTGAGGTGCTATAGGAATCCTACCTATCCAAATACACAACAGGTGACTGGCATTGATTTGGTTTGATTTGAATTACTGACCGGACTACAAATAGCAGAATGGCAACATACTGTATAACAACAACCTAACTCCACCCTCGTACGATACGTGATGACGTACGTCACTCAGGGAACACCTCAAGGTCATGAACCGTCTTGAAGTGCTTTGAAGGTGTATTCAGAGGCGTATGTATGGCCATCACGGACTAAAGCATTCAGCCTATGCGTCGCCGTAGCAGCGGGAGAAAGGGTGAGATTGAAACTAATTATAGTTATTGAGACGCACGGGAGAGAGAGGAGTGTGAGCATGAAGATGGATCAATGGCCCATCCAAAGTTCAGTGAAAACAGTGGGGGGAAAACCCAGACAGATCTGTGTCACCTCTCTGGACCCATAAATGTTGTGAGCTGCTCTGCTGCGTTTGTGTGTATGTGAGCGTGTGGGTTTGTGGGTGTGTGTGTGTTGGCTACAGCATCTGTTGTTGTTAAGGCCTATCCAGAGCGAGAAAGCGAGGGAGAGAGAGAGAGAGACAGAGAGAGAGAGAGAGAGAGAGAGAGAGAGAGAGAGAGAGAGAGAGAGAGAGAGAGAGAGAGAGAGAGAAGAGAGCACTTTGAGTCATTTAGAGACGCTCTTAGCGAGAGAGTGCATTCACCTTATGACATCCAGTGGAACTGTGCAAGACTGGTTTCTGTGGGGTTTCACAGCACTTTGTGACTTTGGGGAGCTTTTGACATCAGCTTCAGTGGTACACAGGCATCCCATTTGGGTGTAGGGCCTGATCAGAGCCTTCCTCCGAGCATGTGCAAACCAGCTGGCTGGAGTGTTTACGGACATATTCAATCTCTCCATATTCCAGTTTCTTGTCCCCACCTGCTTTAAGAGGTCCACCATTGTTCCGGTACACAAGAAAGCAAAGGAAACTGAACTAGATGACTATCGCACCGTAGCACTCACTTCTGCCGTCATAAAGTGCTTTGAGAGGCCAGCTAAGGACCATATCACCTCCACCTTACCTGACAACCTAGACCCACTACAATTTGCATACTGCCTGAACAGATCTACAGTTGACGCAATCGCCATTGCACTGCACACAGCCCTAAATGATCTAAGAATGCTGTTCATCGACTACAGCTCAGCCTTCAACACCATAGAAACCAAGCTCCAAGCTCATCACTAAACTCAGGTTCCCGGGTCTGAACTCTTCACTATTCAACTATTCATCTGAAATGATCCCTTCACACAGACATTGTGGTGAACAAGGGGGAACAATGCCTCTTCAAGCTCAGGAGGCTGAAGAAATTCAGCTTGGCCCCTAAGACCCTCACGAGCTTCTACAGATTCACCATCGAGAGCATCCTGTTGGGCTGAATCACTGCCAAGTACGGTATTGCGCCGTCCGCACCCGCAGGTACAGCGGTGGTACAGTGGAAGTTTTTGGAGAGGACATGGGGCGGCATAACAAATTTATTCCGCCGCCTTTGGAAGAAGAGACGTTGTTGCGCCCTGTTGACAAGACTGGTGGTGTTGTTGGTCCATGACAAGTCCTCTATGATGTGGATGTCGAGGAACATAAAACTCATGACTATCTCTACTACAGTCCCATTGATGTGGATCGGGGGATGTTCCCTCCTTTTCTTTCTGAAGTCATTAATCAAAGAACAGAGTCCTATGATATTTCTGAAATCTGATGACTCAATCCCTTTCCTCCTCTCCATAGGACTAATAGGGCTTGACAGTGAAACCATGGAGATTTGCCTTCAGTGTCGTGCTGAGCCGTGATAACTCTTACCGGGGTTTGGATGCGGATTTGGGTTTGGTTTTTGTGATAGTTTTTCTTGTAATGACTAAGGACAGATTATCTACAATGAGTAGTGAGTATACTGTTGGGGCATGTGTGGGAAATCCACAACGCTAATCAGGAAGTGGTACGTGAAACGTACGGTGGCAGCCAATCAGAGAGGTTAAGCTTAGGGTGGATTCATCATTTCCACCAATGAGAGATAGCTAGATAGTAAGACTCACACTTCCTTCAGGGAGGAGGATACAGGAAATAAAGGGGGATTCTGCGTACACCCAGATGAGCAGGCCTTAGACAGGGGATGAGTGAAACTGTTCCTAGATCGGTCCCTGAACCACATCATTTCCCAGAAGTCATCCGGGAGGAGGAAATTACATCGGCAGGATTGGCTGTTTCTCAATGTCCTTTTCCTCTGCTGAAAACATATGGAGAGATTACAATTGGAGGAAGTGTGACATAGAGAACTTTCTGTCTTTCTGTCTCTGTCAGTACATTTCCTTATTTCCTAAATACATTTAGATTGAGTGTACAAAACATTTGACTTGACCGGATTAATCCAGGTGGAAGCTATGATCCCTTATTGATGCCACCTGTTAAATCCACTTCAATCAGTGTAGATGAAAGGGGGGGGGCAGTTTAAATAAGGCTTTTTAAAGCCTTGAGACAATTGAGACATGGATTGTGTATGTGTGCCATTCAGAGGGTGAATGAGCAAGACAAACGATTGGTGCCAGGCGCACCAGTTTGAGTGTGTGAAGAACTGCAACACTGCTGGGTTTTTCACACTCAACAGTTTCCCATGTATATCAAGAATGGTCCACCGCCCAAAGGACATCCAGCCAACTTGACACAACTGTGGGAAGCTTTGGAGTCAATATGGGCCAACATCCCTGTGGAACGCTTTTGACATCTTGTAGAGTCCATGCCCAGATTAATTGAGGCTGATCTGCGGGCAGAGCGGTTGCAACTCAATATTAGCAAGGTATTCCTAATGTTTTGTACACTCTGTGTAAAGTGAGTGTGCTTTTTAGAGTAAGTTATTCAGAGGTGATATAAGCCAGCTATAAACCTTCCTAGCCTGAGGGCAGTGTAAGTACAGCTGAAGTGCTACGAAAGTAAATGGCTTAGCCTTCGGACCCTACGCTTACTGTATATCACTATGGTTACACCAGGGGCCAGCCAGCCTGGCTTTCTTCTAGTAGAGTTTCTGTCTGTCCCCTAGCCTCTCTGGTATTGCGCTTCAGGGAAGTTGTGGTAGGTGTCCGGAAGTTTCTCCCTCTGTAAATCAAGGAGTTGGTAAGAGCTGGTCAACAGAGTGAACAGAATGTTCATCCAAGAGAATAAGGGGATTCACATAAACCAGGGAGCAGGCAGCACCAAGCCAAGGACATAAAACTCTAGTTACTCTGACTTAGGGGGACCTGTAGTCCTTTTGTTCCTGTGGTACTACACAGTCCTATGCATACAGTGCCTGTGCTGTTTGAGATGAGTCGCTTTGAATAGAGAGGAATATATCTGCGAGGCAAGCAGAACCTTGGCCGTCTGTCATCAGACTCAGACACACACTCGGCCGGGGTTTGGTGTTTTCTTGCTATCTGATTGTCTTTGATGCCCACTCCACTGTGACGGGTGTCAGATGATATGCCCGTCTCAGCCGCATTGGTGTATGGGCACTGTGCCCGCTGACTACACAGACGTATCGCTCTGCATCATCTCAGCGCCAGCCTGGCAAGCACACACACACGCATTAGCACAAACACACAAATGAACACACGCAAACATGCGCCCGCCGACCTCCGCTTCCAGCTCTCCTCCAAAAAAACAGATAGAGCCCCACAGAGACAGGCGCACAAAGCAACCCTCAGTTCCTACTCCTCCTTCTCCAAGATGCAGGCACAGACAGGGAGAGAGAGAGAGAGAGAATGAGGGAGAGAGAGGAGGGAGGGGGATTCAATCAAAAACAAACAAACAAACCCACATCCCCTCTCACTTTCAACAACGAGCCGTGGCGTTAATTCCAGCCGCTCCAGAAATGCAAAAACAATCTCCTAGAAAAGGCACGTAAGCCAACAACTGTTTTCCTGCCTTGTGCATGTCAAATATGAGAAGTAGTGGAGCGGTGACATAGATTTTGAGTGAGCAAGAATATCGAGGGTTCAGCGGGGAATAAGAGCCAGAGAAGTTGACGTGCTATGTTTCAGAGAAAAGATCTCAAACAAATAGAACTGTGCCTGTGTGTTTGTGTTGGACTCCGAAGTTTGTGTTTCAAATGCGTTTTATTGTGAAGAAACAGGATCAAGTTTGCAAGATGAATTGTGGTCTCTGACGTGTAGATCTCACTTACACACACACCCGGAGGGGGAGAATTCTCCTGTATTTGAACCTCTGAAAACTGTCAGCATCAGCTGTGTGTGTCCCTGATTGTTTATACGTGACTGTATTGAATAAAAGAGAAAGAGAGGGGAGAGAGAGAGAGGGAGCGAGAGAGATAAAGAAAGAGAGAGAGAGAGCACAGGGGACAGTAGCTAATGAGAATCACGATGTCTACCCTGAAAACAGAAGCCTGATTATCTGACAAGACTAAACCTGGAACACACACACTTCTAAACCATGGCCAGCAGCCTTCAAAGACAGCGCAAAAAAAAGAAAAAAATACACTTTTCAAAGGGCACAGAAACTAAAAGTCAATGTGCTGTGCTATCCTTAGACCCAAACGTATAACGGGAAGGGAAGAGGTGAGAATGAGACACAAGAGCATACGTCCATACATACGTCCATACATACGAGAGCATGCAAACTAACTATGAAAAGCCCCAGTACACGGCAGACCATATGTAGGAGCCACCACAGCCTGCTTTGGAAGCACATTGATGCCTGCTATGTGGGTAGTTAGACCAAGAGGTCCAGACCAGGAGGCCCAGGTTAGACCAGGTGAGAAACGTGGCATTCCCTGGAGAAAGACGTGGGAGCACCGGGGCCAGCTGGGGAGCCTGGCACCAGCACCAACCGAGAGAGACCGTTGTTTTTTAAAATTTATTTTACTTTTATTTAACTAGGCAAGTCAGTTCAGAACAAATTCTTATTTTCAATGACGGCCTAGGAACAGTGGGTTAACTGCCTGTTCAGGGGCAGAAGGACAGATTTGTACCTTTTTCCGGTTCCGGTTGGAGCGAGTGGTCGCATCTGCACTTCGCTCCCGCGGGTAGTATAACTTTTTCATTATATTTCATTATAGCACAACGGTTTGATTTGTCTAATCTTAGCAATTTCTTCTCAGCTAGCTACATAGCCGTCTTTGTATCAAAGATAATTGCGTAATTATCGTATTTCGCCGTCCTAACGTAGTCTTCACTAGCCAGCTAGCTAACGTCCACTGATTAGCTGCACTGGAGAAACTATTACACTCAACTGAACGACTTGATTAGTGTAGTGTTAGCTAGCTACATAGCTGTCTTTGCTGTCTTCGTATCATCGTATCCAAGATAATTGTGTTGTTTAGGTTTAGAGTGTGTAGTCTTAGAGTGATTATCTTAATTTACCGAGGTTAGCTAGCCAGCTATTTGTCGTCCTTAACGTAGGAGACTCTGCTAGCTAGCCAACAGCTAGCCAACGTCTTCTGAATAGACTCAACAACCCGGTCGCATTCACAGGTAGTATCACATTTTCACTTCATTTCATTACAGTACAACGGTTTGATTTGTTTGATCGTAGCTAGCTACATAGCTACATAGCCGTCTTTGTATCAAAGATAATTGTGTAGTCTAGAGCGATTTTCTAGGTTCGCTAGCCAGCTATTGTCGTTCTTTTAACGCAACGTAACGTAAACAACACTGCTAGCTAGCCAGCTAGCCCCCGAATAGCAACACTGCAGAAACTATTACACTCAACGGAATGACTTGATTAGTGTAGTGTCAACAACGGACCCACTGCCAGCTGGCCTACTTCAGCAGCTCTGTATCATTTTAATCATTTTAGTCAATAAGATTCTTGCTACGTAGCTTAACTTTCTGAACATTTGAGACGTGTAGTCCACTTGTCATTCCAATCTCCTTTGCATTAGCGTAGCCTCTTCTGTAGCCTGTCAACTATGTGTCTGTTTATCCCTGTTCTCTCCTCTCTGCACAGACCATACAAACGCTCTACACCGCGTGGCCGCGGCCACCCTACTCTGGTGGTCCCAGCACGCACGACCCACGTGGAGTTCCAGGTCTCCGGTAGCCTCTGGAACTGCCAATCTGCGGTCAACAAGGCAGAGTTCATCTCAGCCTATGCCTCCCTCCAGTCCCTCGACTTCTTGGCACTGACGGAAACATGGATCACCACAGACAACACTGCTACTCCTACTGCTCTCTCTTCGTCCGCCCACGTGTTCTCGCACACCCCGAGAGCGTCTGGTCAGCGGGGTGGTGGCACCGGGATCCTCATCTCTCCCAAGTGGTCATTCTCTCTTTCTCCCCTTACCCATCTGTCTATCGCCTCCTTTGAATTCCATGCTGTCACAGTTACTAGCCCTTTCAAGCTTAACATCCTTATCATTTATCGCCCTCCAGGTTCCCTCGGAGAGTTCATCAATGAGCTTGATGCCTTGATAAGCTCCTTTCCCGAGGACGGCTCACCTCTCACAGTTCTGGGCGACTTTAACCTCCCCACGTCTACCTTTGACTCTTTCCTCTCTGCCTCCTTCTTTCCACTCCTCTCCTCTTTTGACCTCACCCTCTCACCTTCCCCCCTACTCACAAGGCAGGCAATACGCTCGACCTCATCTTTACTAGATGCTGTTCTTCCACTAACCTCATTGCAACTCCCCTCCAAGTCTCCGACCACTACCTTGTATCCTTTTCCCTCTCGCTCTCATCCAACACCTCCCACACTGCCCCTACTCGGATGGTATCGCGCCGTCCCAACCTTCGCTCTCTCTCCCCCGCTACTCTCTCCTCTTCCATCCTATCATCTCTTCCCTCCGCTCAAACCTTCTCCCACCTATCTCCTGATTCTGCCTCCTCAACCCTCCTCTCCTCCCTCTCTGCATCCCTTGACTCTCTATGTCCCCTATCCTCCAGGCCGGCTCGGTCCTCCCCTCCCGCTCCGTGGCTCGATGACTCATTGCGAGCTCACAGAACAGGGCTCCGGGCAGCCGAGCGGAAATGGAGGAAAACTCGCCTCCCTGCGGACCTGGCATCCTTTCACTCCCTCCCCTCTACATTTTCCTCCTCTGTCTCTGCTGCTAAAGCCACTTTCTACCACGCTAAATTCCAAGCATCTGCCTCTAACCCTAGGAAGCTCTTTGCCACCTTCTCCTCCCTCCTGAATCCTCCCCCCCCTCCTCCCTCTCTGCAGATGACTTCGTCAACCATTTTGAAAAGAAGGTCGACGACATCCGATCCTCGCTGGTTCTGCTCACACTGCCCTACCCTGTGCTCTGACCTCTTTCTCCCCTCTCTCTCCAGATGAAATCTCGCGTCTTGTGACGGCCGGCCGCCCAGCAACCTGCCCGCTTGACCCTATCCCCTCCTCTCTTCTCCAGACCATTTCCGGCGACCTTCTCCCTTACCTCACCTCGCTCATCAACTCATCCCTGACCGCTGGCTACGTCCCTTCCGTCTTCAAGAGAGCGAGAGTTGCACCCCCTCTGAAAAAACCTACACTCGATCCCTCCGATGTCAACAATTACAGACCAGTATCCCTTCTTTCTTTTCTCTCCAAAACTCTTGAACGTGCCGTCCTTGGCCAGCTCTCCCGCTATCTCTCTCTGAATGACCTTCTTGATCCAAATCAGTCAGGTTTCAAGACTAGTCATTCAACTGAGACTGCTCTCCTCTGTATCACGGAGGCTCTCCGCACTGCTAAAGCTAACTCTCTCTCCTCTGCTCTCATCCTTCTAGATCTATCGGCTGCCTTCGATACTGTGAACCATCAGATCCTCCTCTCCACCCTCTCCGAGTTGGGCATCTCCGGCGCGGCCCACGCTTGGATTGCGTCCTACCTGACAGGTCGCTCCTACCAGGTGGCGTGGCGAGAATCTGTCTCCTCACCACGCACTCTCACCACTGGTGTCCCCCAGGGCTCTGTTCTTGGCCCTCTCCTATTCTCGCTATACACCAAGTCACTTGGCTCTGTCATAACCTCACATGGTCTCTCTTATCATTGCTATGCAGACGACACACAATTAATCTTCTCCTTTCCCCCTTCTGATGATCAGGTGGCGAATCGCATCTCTGCATGTCTGGCAGACATATCAGTGTGGATGACTGATCACCACCTCAAGCTGAACCTCGGCAAGACGGAGCTGCTCTTCCTCCCGGGGGAAGGACTGCCCGTTCCATGATCTCGCCATCACGGTTGACAACTCCATTGTGTCCTCCTCCCAGAGCGCTAAGAACCTTGGCGTGATCCTGGACAACACCCTGTCGTTCTCAACCAACATCAAGGCGGTGGCCCGTTCCTGTAGGTTCATGCTCTACAACATCCGCAGAGTACGACCCTGCCTCACACAGGAAGCGGCGCAGGTCCTAATCCAGGCACTTGTCATCTCCCGTCTGGATTACTGCAACTCGCTGTTGGCTGGGCTCCCTGCCTGTGCCATTAAACCCCTTCAACTCATCCAGAACGCCGCAGCCCGTCTGGTGGTCAACCTTCCCAAGTTCTCTCACGTCACCCCGCTCCTCCGTTCTCTCCACTGGCTTCCAGTTGAAGCTCGCATCCGCTACAAGACCATGGTGCTTGCCTACGGAGCTGTGAGGGGAACGGCACCTCAGTACCTCCAGGCTCTGATCAGGCCCTACACCCAAACAAGGGCACTGCGTTCATCCACCTCTGGCCTGCTCGCCTCCCTACCACTGAGGAAGTACAGCTCCCGCTCAGCCCAGTCAAAACTGTTCGCTGCCCTGGCCCCCCAATGGTGGAACAAACTCCCTCACGACGCCAGGACAGCGGAGTCAATCACCACCTTCCGGAGACACCTGAAACCCCACCTCTTTAAGGAATACCTAGGATAGGATAAGTAATCCCTCTCACCCCCCCCCTTAAGTTTTAGATGCACTATTGTAAAGTGACTGTTCCACTGGATGTCATAAGGTGAATGCACCAATTTGTAAGTCGCTCTGGATAAGAGTGTCTGCTAAATGACTTAAATGTAATGTAATGTAAATGTAAATGTAATGTAAATGTACCTTGTCAGCTCGGGGGGTTTGAACTTGCAACCTTCCGGTTACTCGTCCAACGCTCTAACCACAAACCACTAGGCTACCCTGCCGCAGTTAATAAGACTGGGGATAGAAAGGCCGGCTCAACCAGTTGATCCTGAAAACATCACTGATAAACACATGGTTGTGTGGTCATGGACATACACACGGACACTCAATTGCAGATATTGCGAAAAGACACGCACACAAAGGAAATAAAGGTCTATGGCAAGCATGCTGCACCGAAAACGGTCCACAACCTCACACACAGACTATATTATGACCATTGTGAGCCTCTATCCGCTTCCCTTCTGAGATGGCTTAAGTGTGTATTTGTGTGTGTGTGTATTGTCACTATGTTGGTATTCTCAGAAGAAAAGAAAATTGTTACTAGAAATGACCAGCCAGCGTCGTAAACCAGCACTCACTAATACAGTTCATACAAATACGCACTATCAGTCTATAAATATCCCAGTTGCTGAGCAGCTAAGCCAAGAGTGAGTCAAACAATACAGCCACACTAAACATCTACAGACAAACCTCTCCTGATATGATAGTGCAGCGACAATGCCAACCCCTTTCTTTTGTTCAAACGACGTACAAAACATTGACGCGTTGGCTTTCCCGTCGGGTGCTTATTGTGCCTGAAAGATAATATGATTACGTAATAAAGAACTTTTAGAAAGTAGGAAAGCGAGACCAAACCCAGTCAGGTCACCTCCTAACATTGTCATAACATTGTTGACCCACTTTTAGAGGAATGAGCTGAGTTCTCTTCTCCCATTATTTTCACCCAGGTTATTTTGGGTAAAAAACACTCTAGGCCACTCTTGAACGTCTAAAACCTGATAGAAAGCATATAGAAATTATAATAGTCCTATACGCTTTCAAATAACTGCCCTTTTTCTGCCCCGCTAATTTCTTTAGACAAACAAATCGGTCCCGAAACATTCTCGAAATCCTGATGTGGCCCTGGAGTCAAAACATTTTTGCCCACCCCTGCCCTACAAGGTTCCTATCTCCAGTATCGACCAACCCTTTCCACAGTGTCTTTCTGTGGATACGTCAGCATAAAATACCCCTGCCCTACAAGGTTCCTATCTCCAGTACCGACCAACCCTTTCCACAGTGTCTTTCTGTCGATACGTCAGCATGAAATACCTCTGCCCTACAAGGTTCCTATCTCCAGTATCGACCAACCCTTTCCACAGTGTCTTTCTGTGGATACGTCAGCATAAAATACCTCTGCCTTAAAAGGTTCCTATCTCCAGTATCGACCAACCGTTTCCACAGTGTCTTTCTGTGGATACGTCAGCATGAAATACCTCTGCCCTACAAGGTTCCTATCTCCAGTATCGACCAACCCTTTCCACAGTGTCTTTCTGTGGATACGTCAGCATAAAATACCTCTGCCCTAAAAGGTTCCTATCTCCAGTATCGACCAACCCTTTCCACAGTGTCTTTCTGTGGATACGTCAGCATGAAATACCTTTGCCCTACAAGGTTCCTATCTCCAGTATCGACCAACCCTTTCCCCAGTGTCTTTCTGTGGATACGTCAGCATAAAATACCTCTGCCCTACAAGGTTCCTATCTCCAGTATCGACCAACCCTTTCCACAGTGTCTTTCTGTGGATACGTTAGCATAAAAGACCTCTGCCCTACAAGGTTCCTATCTCCAGTATCGACCAACCCTTTCCACAGTGTCTTTCTGTGGATACGTCAGCATAAAATACCTCTGCCTTAAAAGGTTCCTATCTCCAGTATCGACCAACCCTTTCCACAGTGTCTTTCTGTGGATACGTCAGCATGAAATACCTCTGCCCTACAAGGTTCCTATCTCCAGTATCGACCAACCCTTTCCACAGTGTCTTTCTGTGGATACGTTAGCATAAAATACCTCTGCCCTACAAGGTTCCTATCTCCAGTATCGACCAACCCTTTCCACAGTGTCTTTCTGTGGATACGTCAGCATAAAATACCTCTGCGGCCATCCAGCACTAAGTGGATCTAAGATGATACCATATACACACACATCCAACACTGATTACAGGGCTAGAGTTGATGTACTGATAATCAAATCAAATCAAACTTGAGGTGTAGACCTTACCGTGAAAAGCTTACTTACAATGCCATTAAATAAAGAGTTAAGAAAATATTTACCAAATAACTACCCTCTATAGCGCCTTAAGGTCATATGTCGCGCAATTACCACACTAGGCGGTGATGCAACCAGATGGTGCAGCTATAGAACATTTTGAGGATCTGGGGACCGTGCCAAATCTTTTCAGTCTCCTGAGGGGTAAAAGGTGTTGTCCTGCCCTCTTCACGACTGTCTTGGTGTGTTTGGACCATGATAGTTTGTTGGTGATGTGGACACCAAGAAACTTGAAACTCTCGACCCGCTTCCCTACAGCCCCGCCGTTGTTAATAGGGGTCTGTTTGGCCCGCCTTTTCCTGTAGTCCACGATCAGCTCTTTTGTCTTGCTCACATTGAGGGTGAGGTTGTTGTCCTGGCACCACACTGCCAGGTCTCTGACCTCCTCCCTATAGGCTGTCTAATCATTGTGGGAGATCAGACCTACCACTGTGTCGTCAGCAAACTTAATGATGGTGTTGGAGTCGTGTCTGGCCATGAAGTCGTGGGTGAACAGGGAGTACAGGAGGGGACTAAGCACACACCCCTGAGGGGAAACAAGTATTGAGGCTCAGCGTAGCAGACATGTTGTTGCCTGCCCTTACCACCTGGAGGCGGCCCGTCAGGAAGTCCAGGATCCAGTTGCAGAGGGAGGTGTTTAGTCTCAGGGTCCTTAGCTTAGTAATGAGCTTTGTGGGCACTATGGTGTTGAACGCTGAGCTGAAGTCAATTAACAGAATTCTCACATAGGTGTTCCTTTTGTCCCAGTGGGAAAGTGCAGTGTGGAGTGTGATTGTGTCCTCTGTGGATCTGTTGGGGCAGTATGCAAATTGGAGTGGGTCTAGGGTTTCTGGGATAATGGTGTTGATGTGAGCCATGGCCAGCCTTTAAAAGCACTTCATGGCTATCGACGTGAGTGCTACGGGGTGGTAATCAATTAGGCAGGCTACCTTCGCTTCCTTGGGCACAGGGACTATAGTGGTCTGCTTGAAAAATGTAGGTATTACAGACTCGGTCAGGGAGAGGTTGAAAATGTCAGTGAAGACACTTGCCATTTGGTCCACACATGCTTTGAGTACACATCCTGGCAATCCATCTGGCCCCACGGCTTTGTGAATGTTGACCTCTTTTAAGGTCTTTCTCACATCGGCCACCCAGAGCATTATCATACAGTCACCCAGAACAGCTGGTGCTGTGTTGCTTGGATCGAAGCCAGCATAAAAGGCATTTAGCTCGTCTGGTATGCTTGCGTCACTGGGCAGCTCGTGGCTCGGTTTCCCTTTGTAGTTCGCACTAGTTTTCAATCCCTGCCACATCCGGGCAACAGTCAGGACAATAGAGAGACAAGAGTGAGACTGGGACAGAAATAGGTTTCAAAGCCTTTGACAAAAGTGGCTTTTCTATATAATGACAACAAGAAGATACCACTGTTTAATGCTCACTCTTGTTAAAATGGCACCTATTAGAATCACCAGTGGAGCTTAACTGTTCTTGGCCAAACCAATCAATTTGAATCAAGCAGGAAGAGAAAGCCGCACAGTCAGTGGGTCTCTAAGGCAGCTAGGCGACTGTGTGTGATGGAGTTAATCCATAGCCCTCATTCCAAGAGGGGTGTTTGCTTAACCTATTGTGTTCTGGCTGCTCATAAAGCTAAAATGAAGACGGGGGGACTAGCCGAGCAACGGTCAGACAGGAAGAGGGTACACTGATAGTCATCACAGAGAGAGCCTGCATCAAGAGCTTATGGAACACAGCCAAGATCCCACTGCTGTCATCAGGGCACAGGACAAGCCCCTGGGGTTGGGGTAAGTGTTTCACAAATCAAATTAACTAGCCATTTTGTTTGGTTTGTGCAACACGCCCCCCCCCCCCCCCCCCCCCCCCCCCCCCCCCGAAAGGTTTGATGTGTTGCAAGACGTCTGGGGGAGAAGTGAGGGAGAGAGACAAAATAAAGCAAACTGGATCTTTATCAAGTATGTGATATTGAGACATGGTGAACTCATTATGAGGCTAACAGAAAGTGAGTTGAAGGGAACAAAAAGAGAAACACGAAGCGGCTATGGTTTTGCTCTAACGACAAATACTTAACCACAGCCATAAGCGGATTCCAAAGGGTTTTTCAAGGGGCAACTTCAGCTCTGTGGCTCAGTCAGTAGTCTACAGACCACTACAGCCTGCAGTGGTCCAAAAACTTCTCAGACTCACCGAGGGAAGTGGTCCTTAATCCTGGTCATGAAGATCCACGGTACATTAAAGACATTGATTAGTCGAATCTGGTCAGGTGTGTTGGTACTGGGCAGGAACAAAAGCATGCATGCCGTGTGGGTCTCCAGGACCAGAATTAAAGAACATTGCCCTATGGCCTTTCTCACTACAGAGGAACAGTCTTCCAATGTCCACTGTCATGTTTGCTTGCCCTCAACTTACTTTTCTAGTCAGACTGTTAGGTTCAGGGAACGTTACAGCTACAGTGACCAGAGGCTAGTCCAGACCGGACAGGAAGGATCTTTGTGTGTTGCAGCAGGAGGGTGAAGAAGGGAGAGGAGGCAACATAAGAGAAGAAGCAAAGAAAGAGGAGAGATCCCAATGAGTGCCAGTAGAGAGAAAAGGCCAGGAGAGAAGCAGCGGGGTGGAAGTCGTCTGAGAACCACCATGCTCGTACCCTTCAGCTGTGACAGACAACCCCTCCCTAAATGCCAGCCCATTTAATGTCCGTATCCGCCATTTTAACATAATGACCTTATCTATAACTCACTCCTATTGCTCCTCGGGGAGATCCTAGATAGGGCTGGCTGGCAGCCACACTTTTTATGGCACAATAGTCCTTTCTCTCTATCTTCCACTGCCCTGTCTCCCTCTTTAGCTCTACCCCTTCTACCCCTTCTCACTCTCTCTCTCTCTCTCTCTCTCTCTCACGCTCTCTTTATTTCTTAATATTTTTGCTCCGTCTCTCTCTCTCTCTCTCTGTTCTCTCTCACACACTACTCTGTTCTCTCTGTTCTCTCTGTTCTCTCTCTGCCCCCTTCTCCTTCCCTCGTTCCAGTTTTCCATAGCTATTGTGCCAAGGACATTGAGACCGTCTGTGAAGGTCCAGTCTAGACACATAACACCAGCTAGGGAGAGAGTGGAGCAATGGCAGCTGGCAAGAAAACTGTGCTGAAAACACTCAATACTGACTGTAGAATGTTTGCTATGTGCTTATGTTTCAAGACTGGGGGCAATCCGCAAGCATGCGCCTGGCCTGGCCACCTCATGGGTCTTTCCGGTCATGGCCGGCTGCGACACAGCCTGGGATCAAACCCGGGTCTGTACTGACGCTTCACACACCACAATGCAGTACCTTAGACCACTGCCCCACTCGGGAGGCATTGTATCCAGATGTTCACATTGTCATACCATCCGTCCTTCTCTCATCCCAGGATTTACAATATTACCTGTATAGCACACAAGTAGGTGCTAAAAACGCAAGAAAAGCCCATTTGGCCTCTATTACCAAGACTGCTAACAATTAACACAAACTAATAGCGGAATCATATAGACCATGTTAGCTAAATGCTAACAAGCGAAAACGAACAAACTAATTGCAAAGACAGGCAAATCCAGCTCATAAAGTTATACAAGCATAGTCAGTAGCTACCGAATGTCATTTTTGGTGAGTGGGTACATTTACACGCGAAAGTAAACAAGATCAATTGTTGGAAATGAGCAAAGTTGTGATGCATGCTTTTCTGGAGAAAGAGCAGCAGGTGTACACAGAGCAGACAGGAGATGAACAGAGGAGAAGAAAACGCTAGTAGGAAGCACAGGGGGGAAAAATGGCAACTGTACAGATAAGTCACCCAGAGCTACTTGACTTCTGGCAGAAAGCCATTATAAGATATCTGAAGGCAAAAAATGTAGTAGTGAATAGCATACAATTTGAAGTCATCGCCTGATGTGCGCCGCACATCAGAGACTCACCCATAGATATGGACTCATCAGCTCCAGCTTCAGCCCGTTGTGCTATTGACAAACGAACACGTGACTGGCTCAACTGTTCTGGGGAACTACGTAAGCTTCATCATGCCAAATGTGACCAGTGAAATGAAGGAAGCAACCTGCTTTATCTCCTAACGTATTGCACACGTTGACTGCAAGTGTTAACTTAAAAGGCCGCTGCAAATATTCAAACTTTGAAAAACTTTTTTTTTAAATAGTTTTGACTGTATTGAAAAATCATCCAGTGGCTTTTTCTAAATACCCCAGTAAACGGTATGTAGGGTATACCTCCCAAGCCTAGTTCTGACACCATATCTTCTATGTTCTCTCTGTTCTTCCCCCTCTTTCTTGCCAAGTTGTGCAGGGGGGACAGACAGCTGCAGGCTCTCTTGTCCTCCTTCTTCTTCTTTTCCTCCTCTTCCAGCTTTCCCTTTAAGAGATGCTCATTACGCTTCCCTGACCAACTCCAGGCTGCCCCGGGCCCCCAGGGCCCAGTCCTGTCCCATCCCAGGATGGAACCTTCCCAACCTTCCCAATACGTGCAGAGGTGACCCACTTCACTCATCTTCTCACACACTTGTAAGCACACACATGGAAACACAAAACACACACACACCAGGTTTTCCATTAGGAAAATGTGGCACCGGACTTTTGACCTGCAGCATTTTAATTGAACAGACATTTGAGAAGTGTACCATATGCATTGGGTGCGTAGCCTTCTTAGAGCGTCCAAGACGGGTCACTCGACCGAGACGGGTCACTCGACCGAGACCACTCTTCTCTGTGTCACGGACGCTCTCCACACTGCCAAAGCTGACTCTCTCTTCTCTGTTCTCATCCTCCTTGATTAATCTGCTGCCTTCAACAACGTGAACCATCAGATCCTCCTCTCCACCCTCTAAGGGCTGGGTGTCTGCACCATGTAATGTCACTAATGGTGTCCCCCAGGACTCGGTTCTAGGCCCACTCCTCTTCTCTCTATACACCAAGTCACGCAGCTTCATCATATCCTCGCATGGTCTCTCCTACCGTTGCTATGCGAATGACACTCAAATACTTTTCTTCTTTCACCCTTCTGACACTCACAAACATCAAAACAGTTGTGTAGAGGGCACGACAACACCTCCCCCCCTCAGGAGTCTGAAATTATTTGGCATGGGCCCTCGGGTCCTCCAAAAGTTAGACAGCTGCACCATTGAGAGCATCTTGACTGGCTACATCGCCCCTTGGTTTGGGAACTGCTTGGTGTCTGACCGCAAGGCTCTACAGGGGGTAGTGTGTACGGTCCAGTACATCACTTGGGCCGAGCTCACTGCCATCTAGGACCTCTATACCTGTCTGTGTCTCCAGCTACCCAAGTCAGAATGTTCTCTCTGCTAGAGCACAGCAAGCGGTATCAATGAACCAAGTCCGGAACCAACATGACCCTGAAAAGCTTCTACTCCCAATCCATAAGACTGCGAAATAGTTAGTTCAATACTTAACCAAATAGCTACTTGGTCAATCTGCATTGGCCCTTTTTGCACAAATACTTTTGACTGGCTACTATTTATTATCTTTCCTGGTGCCTAGTCACTTTATTTCTAGTTATATGTACATATCTACCTCAACTATCTGGTACCCCTGCACATTGACTCGGTACTGGTATCCCATGTATATAGCCAAGTTATCATTACTCATTATGTATTTATTATTACTTGTAAAAATTATTTCTCTATTTCCTATCCCTCTGCATTTTTGGCAAGGGCCCGTAAGAAAATATGTCACTGTTAGTCTACACCTCTTGTTTACGAAGCACGTGAAAAATGATTGAAATGTTTAAGTCGGCTCCCTCCTTTTAGGTTCAGGATGAGTAGACTGTACTGAGGTCAGGTTAGATGTACCCAGTTTCCTGCTATTGGTTCTGGAAATGAGACTTCATAACTGAAATGATGCCATCTGTTTTCAAGAGGTCTAAACAGATACAAATCACTTTGAATAGTGTCATCATAGCACATTTATAAAGCTAGCGTATGAACACAACCCCCCCCCCCCTCGCTCTCTCTCTCTCTGAGTGTTGTGTGTGTGTGTGTGTGTGTGTGTGTGTGTGTGTGTGTGTGTGTGTGTGTGTGTGTGTGTGTGTGTGTGTGTGTGTGTGTGTGTGTGTGTGTGTGTGTGTGTGTGTGTGTGTGTGTGTGTGTGTGTGTGTGTGTGTGTGTGTGTGGAGTATAGACCCTCAGGGGTGCTCCGAGCAGCACAGGGGCAGAGCGGTGTTCGCTGCCAGAACCAACTGCATTCTTCAATACCTCCATCAGTAACGAGGCAACGCAGGAGTGCCATGCCCCACTACCCTACATCCCTGTGAACGTGAACCCCTAGAACACAAATAAGCACTTTCAGGCACTGGGGAGGCGGGAGGGCAAACTAACTGCTTTAGAAAAGAGTCACAAACACAAAACACTCGCTCGCTCACTTTCCAAACTAAACTCCCCCTACTTCCTGACTGACTTCCAGGCTGTTGGCAGCACACTGGACAATCACACTGTAAAGATACCAAGCCGATCCAAGAATGGGGTGTTTGAGGATATTATGAATTATAAAAGGAGATCTGAGAAAATGAAACATTTCCTCAGAACCTTGGCTCTCACTTCACATTTCTAGACTGTGTAAGCCTAGCCTAGTTGCTGCAGGTCTATATGGTGGGTTTCCTGTTTTGATGGGACTCAGGTATACTCTACTGCAGTAGTAAATTATGGTTGGTGGGAACTCAGTTCTCTTGTATTCCAGTAGGGTTTGTGGACTTGAGTTTGTAGGGACATGCAACAGTATGATCGGTGTTTGTGGGTACTTAGTATGTGACGTGATGTGATGAGTGTGTTTGTGGGGACGTACCGTGTCGAGGTCCTGGGACACACGTCTCTTGCGTAGCTCCTCCATGCGGTCGCTTACGTCACTGAATGAGGTGTTGTAGTACTCTGAGTACTCCTGGGCCAGGTCATCAATGTTCCCCAGAGAACCATCCTACACAACACACACATACACACAAAGAGAGAGAGTGGTCAGTCATTCAGAAGGACAGACAGAGTAAGAAAACATCAGATTCAGAGGGAGAGAATAAAAGAAGAGCACAGCAAGCGGTATCAATGAACCATCAATGTTTGCACTGGTATGGAAGGAAGAAATTGTAAGTTGGGGAGACACTTGCAGATTCACACTGATTACTCAATTTGAGGGCCCAAAATGGCACCAAAGCCTTTGTCTGGACGAATAACATTGGTTTCACTACTGTATACAGTGTATAAGATTCAAGCTGAGCCAATCCCTTCAGTAAGCTCCACCCTCCCCCCACTGCTTCCACCTCCACAGTACAGTAGTCCGGGCGAGGGAAAAGGGACTGACTAACAACCTCAGCTCCCCATCTGTCTTTCACTCTGGGTGAAGCACAGCTTAATAAAACCCCTGTCACATACGCTTGTAATTAGTTCAGCTAGCATGGCCGGGCACGGCGGTGCAGTGTGGCGGGCGGTGTGCAAGAGAACACAAATCAAATTACTCGCACGCCACTTCTAGGGCCACTCTAGGGTGAGATTATTAGCTAACGCACTACTGAGGGAGGGCAAGTCTGTTAGAGATGGATCAGGTTAGAGCTTCCAGCACATTTACCAATTAGCTCTGTGGGCTATACTAGCTATGACCTGTTGCGTAGGAGAATAGGAAGGAGAAAGGAGAAGGAAAGTAAATCAGTATGATTTGTGGAAGAAAAAGACCTTTAAACAAATTCCTGTAGAGATGAAGAGTGTCTGGGTCAGTGTGTTTCCGTTTGTTTGTTTCTCTGGTAGAGGCCGGTGTGCTGTGCATGTGGCGTATGTGTGCTGTGTGTACATGCCAGTGTGTTTCTCTACTAGCCCATAGCCTCCATGGTCCATTAAGCCTAAGGCCTCCAGCTCCACCTGACACACACACACACACACACACACACACACACACACACACACACACACACACACACACACACACACACACACACACACACACACACACACACACACACACACACACACACACACACACACACACACACACACACACACACACACACACACACACACACACACACACACACGAAAGGTGGCAGCCACCCACTGTGTCTGGACAGGGAGTGCAGCACAACCTTGCCATTCATACACATCTGTTTACGCTAGAGGTCGACCGATTATGATTTTTCAATGCCGATACCGATACCGATTATTGGAGGACCAAAATAAAGCTGATACTGATTAATCAGACGATTTTTAAAATGTATTTGTTATAATGACAATTACAACAATACTGAATGAATACTTATTTTAACCTAATATAATACATCAATAAAATCAATTTAGCCTCAAATAAATAATGAAACATGTTCAATTTTGTTTAAATAATACAAAAACAAAGTGTTGGAGAAGAAAGTAAAAGTGCAATATGTACCATGTAAAGAAAGCTAACGTTTCAGTTCCTTGCTCAGAATATGAGAACATATAAAAGCTGGTGGTTCCTTTTAACATGAGTCTTCAATATTCCCAGGTAAGAAGTTTTATTTAGGTTGTAGTTATTATAGGAATTATAGGACTATTTATCTTTATACCATTTGTATTTCATTAACCTTTGACTATTGGATGTTCTTATAGGCACTATAGTATTGCCAGTGTAACAGTATAGCTTCCGTCCCTCTCCTCGCTCCTACCTGGGCTCGAACCAGGAACACATCGACAACAGCCACCCTCGAAGCAGCGTTACCCATGCAGAGCAAGGGGAACAACTACTCCAAGTCTCAGAGCGAGTGACGTTTGAAACGCTATTAGCGCGCACCCCGCTAACTAGCTAGCCATTTCATATCGGTTATACCAGCCTAAAGTCGGAAGTTGATAGGCTTGAAGTCATAAACAGCGCAATGCTTGAAGCACAATGAAGAGCTGCTGGCAATGCTTACGAATGCTTACGAGCCTGCTGCTGCCTACCACCACGCAGTCAGACTGGTCTATCAAATCATAGACTTAGTTATAACATAATAACACACAGAAATACGAGCGTTAGGTCATTAATATGGTCAAATCCGGAAACGATCATCTCGAAAACAAGACGTTTAATCGTTCAGTGAAATATGGAATCGTTCCGTATTTTATCTAACAGGTGGCATCCATAAGTTTAAATACTTCTGTTTCATTGCACAACCTTCAATGTTATGTAATAATTACGTAAACTCGGCATTCAACACCATAGTACCCTCCAAGCTCGTCATCAAGCTCGAGACCCTGGGTCTCGACCCCGCCCTGTGCAACTGGGTACTGGACTTCCTGACGGGCCGCCCCCAGGTGGTGAGGGTAGGCAACAACATCTCCTCCCCGCTGATCCTCAACACGGGGGCCCCACAAGGGTGCGTTCTGAGCCCTCTCCTGTACTCCCTGTCCACCCACGACTGCGTGGCCATGCACGCTTCCAACTCAATCATCAAGTTTGCGGACGACACAACAGTGGTAGGCTTGATTACCAACAACGACGAGATGGCCTACAGGGAGGAGGTGAGGGCCCTCAGAGTGTGGTGTCAGGAAAATAACCTCACACTCAACGTCAACAAAACTAAGGAGATGATTGTGGACTTCAGGAAACAGCAGAGGGAACACCCCCCTATCCACATCGATGGAACAGTAGTGGAGAGGGTAGCTAGTTTTAAGTTCCTCGGCATACACATCACAGACAAACTGAATTGGTCCACTCACACTGACAGCGTCGTGAAGAAGGCGCAGCAGCGCCTATTCAACCTCAGGAGGCTGAAGAAATTTGGCTTGTCACCAAAAGCACTCACAAACTTCTACAGATGCACAATCGAGAGCATCCTGGCGGGCTGTATCACCGCCTGGTACGGCAACTGCTCCGTCCTCAACCGTAAGGCTCTCCAGAGGGTAGTGAGGACTGCACAACGCATCACCGGGGGCAAACTACCTGCCTCCAGGACACCTACACCACCCGTTGTTACAGGAAGGCCATAAAGATCATCAAGGACATCAACCACCCAAACCACTGCCTGTCCACCCCGCTATCATCCAGAAGGCGAGGTCAGTACAGGTGCATCAAAGCTGGGACCGAGAGACTGAAAAACAGCTTCTATCTCAAGGCCATCAGACTGTTAAACAGCCACCACTAACATTGAGTGGCTGCTGCCAACACACTGTCATTGACACTGACCCAACTCCAGCCATTTTAATAATGGGAATTGATGGGAAATGATGTAAATATATCACTAGCCACTTTAAACAATGCTACCTTATATAATGTTACTTACCCTACATTATTCATCTCATATGCATATGTATATACTGTACTCTACATCATCGACTGCATCCTTATGTAACACATGTATCACTAGCCACTTTAACTATGCCACTTTGTTTACTTTGTCTACACACTCATCTCATATGTATATACTGTACTCGATACCATCTACTGTATGCTGCTCTGTACCATCACTCATTCATATATCCTTATGTACATGTTCCTTATCCCCTTACACTGTGTATAAGACAGTAGTTTTGGAATTGTTAGTTAGATTATTTGTTGGTTATCACTGCATTGTCGGAACTAGAAGCACAAGCATTTCGCTACACTCGCATTTAACATCTGCTAACCATGTGTATGTGACAAATAAAATGTGATTTGATTTGATTTGAATTTCTGGCAAATTAGGCGGCCCAAATTGTTGTATATAAACTGACTCTGCGTGCAATCAACGCCCAGAGAAGTGACACAATTTCACCTGGTTAATATTGCCTGATAACCTGTATTTCTTTTAGCTAAATATACAGGTTTAAAAATATATACTTCTGTGTATTGATTTTAAGAAAGGCATTCATGTTTATGGTTAGGTACACATTGGAGCGACGATACCCACCGCATCGATTATATGCAACGCAGTGTAGTTAACTAGTGATTATGATTGATTGATTGTTTTTATAAGATAAGTTTAATGCTAGCTCGCAACTTACCTTGGCTTACTGCATTCGCGTAACAGGCTCCTCGTGGAGTGCAATGTAATCAGGTGGTTAGAGCGTTGGACTAGTTAACTGTAAGGTTGCAAGATTGAATCCCTGAGCTGACAAGGTAAAAATCTGTCGTTCTGCCCCTGAACGAGGCAGTTAACCCACCGTTCCTAGGCCATCATTGAAAGTAAGAATGTGTTCTTAACTGACTTGCCTAGTTAAATAAAGATTAAATAAAGGTGGAAAAAAATAAAATAATGATATATAAAAAAATCTGCCAAATTGGTGTCCAAAAATACCGATTTCCGATTGTTATGAAAACTTGAAATCGGCCATTCCGCTTAATCGGTCGACCTCTAGTTTACACACATTAAATACAACTCCCAGTTTAAAAATACACCTCACTAAAGTCTTCGCGATGTGTATTTTAGGCATTCATTCAAATTGAAAGTCCAAATAATTGATACGGCCAACCATGAGTGTTTCCTGGATTTGGTATGCTAACATACAGACCTAACATGCCCTTTAAATCCCATACCCAAACACCCTCTTCCGGACAGGGGAGCTTTCAGCTCTCTGCTGGGTTCCTGTCTTTGTGTGGAAGTGTGGTGTGGTTCCTCATACATAAACAAGAAAGACCTTATTCAACAGAATACACAAACCCCAAATGCCTTCAAGGAACTGTAAAATAACAATAGAGATGCAGAACATGCTGGTGCCTAGTGTATTTCTTTACCAGGAAACCAGAGGGAGAGAATCAACTAACTCATTGGTCTTGGACAGCTTCTCTCTGAAGCTTTTGGACTCATAACTACTTAGTAGGGCTGGGTAATATATTGAATGAATTTGATGAATTCAAATGTATGTGTCGCGCGATATTCCAAAGGCCTGTATCGCAATAATGGTTTATTATGAGGCTTTACCGGTAGTACCCAGTCACCCTATGTTTGTTAACAAGCACACAACGACAAGAGACCGGAGTCTTGTGAGTCACCCACCGGGTGATCTAGTTGCAGTGTGGAATTCACAAATGAATGTTTAGCAGCTAGATAGTGTATCATTATTAAGGTAACTGTCTAAAAGTTGCTAAATGCTCTGCAGCTGTGCATTTGGTTTGCTAAGAAGCTCGTTAGCTATCTTGCCGGTAAAAACAGATAATCCCCTCCTGGATCAAGAGCATTTCTGTTTAGTATTAGTTTTGTGCAGCAAACTGTGAGTAGCATTTTTTTGTTACTTGTATAACTTTATGAGCTGGGATGATTATCCTGAAAATGGTTTCGGTCAGAGACTGTATAAAATGTTCACACTATGCTCATTAGCATTTAGTTAGCATTCCATATGGAATTTTGCTAACCTTTCAGGATTACAAAAGCTCAGTGGGGTTTTACTGAATATCCTTGTATGGCAGAAGGTCGTTATGAGGGTATGACAATCTGGATACTGTCCAAGCCTAGCGGTGAACAGCAATCTTTCCACAGATTTTCAATGGGATTCGAGTCTAGGCTTTCGCTGGGCCACTCAAGGACTTTCACATTCTTGTTCTAAAGCCATTCCAGCATTGTTTTGGCTTGGGGTCATTGTCCTGTTGTTGACTCCAATCAAGTTGTAGTGACATCTCAAGGACGATCAAAGGAAATCTGATACACCTGAGCTCAATTTGTGGTGTCATAGCAAGGGATGTGAATACTTATGTAAATTAGACATTTCTGTATTTAATTTTCGACATATTTGCAAACATTTCTAAAAACATGTTTTCACTTTGTCATTATGGGGTATGGTGTGTAGATGGGGATAAAAAATATTTAATCCATTATAAACTCAGGCTGTAAAATGTGGAATCTGTCAAGGGCATGAATACTTTCTGAAGGCACTGTATATCACAAATTGCCCGTTAGTTTGAAAAAATGTTGGTATGCTTTTTAGGCCATATCACCCAGCCCTCATACTTAATTATGAGTCCATAACTCTATCCTCTGTTGACATGATAGACATCTCAGTCATAGCAGTGATGGCCAATCGTTCAATATTCATCCATGTTGATCTAGTCAGTGCCTGGTTTGGTGAGTGGTCAGCATGTATGGAGTCTCTCTGTGAGGAGTGAACAGTCTCTCTGTCTGTCTCTATATGGTCGTCTGAACGGGACCCAGTATCTCCATGCCAGCCTGGTATGAATGGGGCACTGTGGAGGCAGTGTGCCACACACACAACGGGCAGGCACACACATACATCCTGAGGGATGCAGAGAGAGGCTTCTTCTGAGAGGTCTATTGAAAACAATAGACAATTAAAAACAAACGAGTCTGAGCCACACTGTGGAAAAACACAAACCGGAAGTGAATTTTAACCATCGCCCATCGGTAATGCATTAGACATTAACAACAGTGTATTAAAATGAGTCGCAGACAGAGGCCCTGAGTCAAAAGGCCAGACAGATTGTTCTGTTCTATTTTTCTCTCCTCACTCTGCCTCCCTGACTAGAATATATTCCTTAGAACCTCCAGCTACATCCAGACTGTGACATATGGTTAGAGATGGCTGATATTCCCTATGGAGCCCTCTCTCCCTCGCTGGGCCCCGGGCAGGCACATGCTTTCCCTCACATTCCTCACACTCTTATTAGAGACTAGCTACAGTACTGCCTAATCACCACAAACATGCCACTATCGATCCAGAGTTAAGCCTACCATGTCCACGAGGGAGACAGAGACAGACAGACCCAGCCAATACAGGTGCATTCACTGTGTGTGTTCATGTAGAACGCCTGATTACAACTCACCCAGATCATCAGTAAAAGTTCATGACCTTTCTGGGCCTACTAAACACGCTGGTCATGTTAAAGTGCTGTTACAGTGTGCTAGGTCTTTCCTTACTGCAGTGTTCCTCTGAGGGAGGCCAGTGTGTGTTAGCACAGCTGGGATTCCTCTGGGCCATGAGCTCATACAGCCCATCATGCAGCTGAGACCAGTATGGATCAATATCCATATCACGCATGATTAGACGAGATGACAATAAATACAACCATACGTTTATAACAATGGAAGTTTATGTGTGTGTGTGTGTGTGTGTGTGTGTGTGTGTGTGTGTGTGTGTGTGTGTGTGTGTGTGTGTGTGTGTGTGTGTGTGTGTGTGTGTGTGTGTGTGTGTGTGTGTGTGTGTGTGTGTGTGTGTGAGGAAATGTGGGGTGGGGGGGGCAGTGGACAGGGGGTGATTTGTGGGGTATTGACTGTCGATGGTGGGGGATTGGAGGGGATGAAACATCTGGAAGCTGAGAAAATCAAGACGGCCTTTTTCTAACACAGAGTCTTTGGAGAAGGCATTTTTCTCTCAGTGTTATCTGACCAACAACAGAACTGGGGCCTGTAAAATTCTGTCAATGTGTGTGGAATGTGTGTGTATTGAATTCAGAGAAAATAGAAGGAATGACAACGTGACGGTTGATGGAGTTCAACAGAAGCCATAATGCAGTCGACCAAACCAAATGTTTTTGCTTTTATAATGGCTCCCACTCATGCATACAAGAGTGCACCACCCTGTCTCGATCCAAGTTCAATAGTCATGCTAACAATAAGAACAGGCTATTAAAGACAACACCCAGACCATTAACCCAGACAATTACAGAGAGAGCGAGAGAGAGAGAGAGAGAGAGAGTTCCCCAGGCCCCACGTTTCAAGCCAGAACACTGTTCTCACTCTCCTTACCAACCATTCCCAAATGTCCTGTTCAGCTGAACCTCTTCAGAAGAACACTGTGACAACCCATTTGGGGCAGGTCCAATCTCCTCACTTCAGTAGTTTACGCAACAACCATCTGACCAACAGCTTGGTGGGGAAATATTGTGTCGATCTTCCAGTAAAAAAACTGGAGGCTGGAGTTTGTTATTCTAAGTCAATGGGGTAAACCACTAGTGGGAGGACTAACCTGACTCACCAGTCTCATGGTTTACTGTATCTAAAACTGATGACAGGGATTGCTCAACTGCGTACTGTTTATAAAATCATTTACCTCTGAAGAACTTCAGATGTTTTCAATGAGGAGACTCTCAGTTAGATAGCAAATGTTCAGTTTTTCCAAAAATATTATTTGTGTAGGACAAATCGTTCTGTTATGTTCATCACGTTTGGGTAAGAAAAAAAACTGAAAATTAAGTCATTGCAAAACAAACTTTTTTCCAAATTAACTCCATAATATCGACAGAAACATGGCAAACGTTGTTTAGAATCAATCCTCAAGGTGTTTTTCAAATATCTATCGATGATATATCATTCATGGCAGTTTTGTTTCTCCTCTGAAGAAATGGAACGCGCATGGACCTGGAGATTACGCAAATTTCGACGCAGGACACTGGGCGGACACCTGGTAAATGTAGAGTCTTATGGTCAATCTTCCAATGATATGCCTACAAATACGTCACAATGCTGCAGACACCTTGGGGAAATGACAGAAAGTGCAGGCTCATTCCTGGCGCATTCACAGCCATATAAGGAGACATTGGAACACAGGGCATTCGAAATCTGGACCATTTCCTGTATGACATTTCATCTTGGTTTCGCCTGTAGCATTAGTTCTGGGGCACTCACAGATAATATCTTTGCAGTTTTGGAAACATCTGTTTTTTCTTTCCAAAGCTGTCAATTACATGCATAGTCGAGCATCTTTTCGTGTCAAAATATCTTGTTTAAAATGGGAACGTTTTTTATCCAAAAATGTAAAGATCGCCCCCTATCTCGAAGAAGTTAAACACATGGCTCACTAACAGCCACAGGGAGAGAGGTTTCAGTCCAGGATTCCACATTAGAATATGCCACCTTTTCCCCTTAACAGAGAGATGTATAGGACAGAGTGTTCTGACGGGAATCTAGGCCTATTGGTGGGTAACATACACGCTTAGGCTATATCCCGTCCCAGGCCATGTGAGTGCATGGGTGAGGAGATGATGAGATGTTGGGGATGGATGTGACATTGGGACCTTCTGACCCCTACTCATCAAATCAATTAGCCATAGCATTCCTGTCATTCTCAATGTGACCACCCTGGGAAGGTGGTGGGTGGTGCTGCAACAGTATTATTAATGGGATCTGGAGAGGCATCCAAGGGTCACTGCTGAGCAGTAGTAGTGGATGGCAGCTCTCTACAGATCACAGGCATAGCATACAAACCAAACGCCTCATCTGTCACAAAAGCAAGCCCCTTGATGACCAAGAAACACTTTCCGTATCAGGCAGCTGTAGGCAGCCATGTGGCCATGTAATCATCCACTCTGAGCCAAACGCCAATTACACTCACGCACACATCGAAAGTACTCATCAACTTCACTCTGCAACTTAACAGCCAATTGACTATGTACGCACAGAGAAAAACGGCAAAAAAGAAACGTCCTCTCACTGTCAACTGCGTTTATTTTCAGCTAACTTAACATGTGAAAATATTTGTATGAACATAACAAGATTCAACAACTGAGACATAAACTGAACAAGTTCCACAGACATGTGACTAGCAGAAATTGAATAATGCGTGCATGAACAAAGGGTGGGGGGGTCAAAATCAAAAGTAACAGTCAGTATCTGGTGTGGCCACCAGCTGCACTAAGTACTGCAGTGCATCTCCTCTTCATGGACTGCACCAGATTTGCCTGTTCTTGCTGTGAGATGATACTCCACACTTCCACCAAGACACCTGCAAGTTCCCGGACATTTCTGTGAGGAATGGCCCTAGCCCTCACCCTCCGATCCAACAGGTCCCAGACGTGCTCAATGGGATTGAGATCCGGGCTCTTCGCTGGCCATGGCAGAACACTGACATTCCTGTCTTGCAGGAAATCACACACAGAACGAGCAGTATGGCTGGTGGCATTGTCATGCTGGAGGATCATGTCAGGATGAGCCTGCAGGAAGGGTACCACATGAGGGAGGCAGATGTCTTCCCTGTAACGCACAGCGTTGAGATTGCCTGCAATGACAACAGGCTCAGTCCGATGATGCTGTGACACACCACCACAGACCATGATGTTCCACCTCCAAATGAATCCCGCTCCAGAGTACAGGCCTCAGTGTATCGCTCATTCCTTCGACGATAAACGCGAATCCGACCACCACCGCTGGTGAGACAAAACCGTGACTTGTCAGCGAAGAGCCATTTTTGCCAGTCCTGTCTGGTCCAGCAAAGGTGGGTTTATGCCCATAGGCGACGTTGTTGCCGGTGATGTCTGGTGAGGACCTGCCTTACAACAGGCCTACAAGCACTCAGTCCAGCCTCTCTCAGCCTATTGCGGACAGTCTGAGCACTGATGTAGGGATTGTGCGTTCCTCGTGTAACTCAGGCAGTTGTTAGTGCCATCCTGTACCTGTCCCGCAGGTGTGATGCTCGGATGTACCGATCCTGTGCAGGTGTTGTTACAAGTGGTCTGCCACTGCGAGGACGATCGGCTGTCCGTCCTGTCTCCCTGTATCGCTGTCTTAGGCTTCTCACAGTACGGACATTGCAATTTATTGCCCTGGCCACATCTGCAGTCCTCGTGCCTCTTTGCAGCATGTCTAAGGCACATTCACACAGATGAGCAGGGACCCTGGGCATCTTTCTTTTGATGTTTTCCAGAGTCAGTAGAAAGGCCTCTTTAGCGTCACAAGTTTTCATAACTGTGACATTAATTGCCTACTGTCTGTGAGCTGTTAGTGTCTTAATGACCGTTCCACAGGTGCATGTTCATTTATTGTTTATGGTTCATTGAACAAGCATGGGAAATGGTGTTTAAACCCTTTACAATGAAGATCTGTGATATTCTTTGGATTTTTACGAATTGTCTTTGAAAGACAGGGTCCTGAAAAGGGACGTTTCTTTTTTTGCTGAGTTTGTTTGTTTCCTTTTTTCAATCATAACCCTTCAATCCAACCTAAACCACCGTGATGAAACATTTACTCGAGGCTCTAATTGTGCCAGAGCTGCAACCCTTTACTGATAAGGCCTGTTCTTTGGAGGGAAATCTGGGTGTTGCTATTCAACCCCTCTCCTGGATGCATTCAAGGTCCTGATCTCCCTGAGCAGTAAATGTTATTAGTCTATGAGGACAAATACCTCATGCGCCAGCAAGATGTTCTTTCTGTCATTTTTTGAGAAACCCCCCCAACAAAAGCAGCAATAATGTGTACTCCACAGCTGAAATAACCCCCATTGTAAATAGCACACCAAGCCATTTCTGTCAGAGTTATTGAAGAATTCCATAACCAGCATGCAGGGCTAAACTCAGTTTGCTGACTGACCTCTTTGGTCCTCTTGCATGCTAAACTAATTGCCAAATTAGCTACAGTAGTATTCTCTTACTTTAGAGTTATGTCTCTGTCCTTCTCTCAAAGCAGTGCTTGTTATTTGTCATGGCAGCAGAAGGTTCCAGATGTCTCTAAACCATTAACTTCAGATAAAGTGTTTGTTATTTGTCATGGCAGCAGAAGGTTCCAGATGTCTCTAAACCATTAACTTCAGATAAAGCGTTTGTTCGGATCCTAGCTTTAGGAACACATTCCTGACACCACGGTTTGTCATACTGGTTGTATGTTGTTCTGTTCGCGCTGTGGACAACACTTTTGTCAGTGTCAGGACTAGCCTTGAGACTAGTTAGACATCTTCTAGGACAGTGGTTCCCAACTCCAGCCATTGAGTACACCCAACGGTACACATTTGTATTGTAGCCCTGGACAAGCACACCTGATTCAACTTGTCAACTAATCATCAAGCCCTCAATGAGTTGAATCAGGTGTTTATATTTCTGGGGCTACAACAAAAATGTGTGCTGTTGTGGGTACTCATGGACTAGAGTTGGGAACCACTGCTGTAGGGGAGCGCATAGTGACAAATGAAAATGGCCATTGCGTATCTGATGTAATGATAGAATGACAATGATACCATCAGTTACATTTGTTACCTGTTCAGAACACTATAGGGCGGAGGTTAAAGAAACCCTCTCACTCACTTGAATCCTTTTCATGATTCATTTCAAATGGGAGTGGGTGAATTAGCAACTGGCTCCCGTTTCCTCCTCGTGGAACACACCGTCCCCAACCCCAGCCCCAAGAGACCGGCCAGGCTGGCGGTGCCCACACAACTTCTCCTTACAATGGAGGGTAAACGATCTCTCGCTCCTCTCCTCCTTCCAGGCTTTAGTAGAGGGGGACAATGGCCTCCGTCCGTGCTAATGCACCTGTCCCAACCATACACCCCTACTAGTAGTGCGCGGGTCAACTGTTTGTTCACTGGCACCCACCTGCAATTGCTAGTAAACCATCTACAACCGCCAGACTATATGTTCAAGAAAATATTTTTATGTGGCAGACTTAGATATTTTTTGGCCTGACTTAGATATGTTTCTGCATATAATTTCTGACATTTTGGTAGTTTATTTGTTATTCAACTTGCCTATAATTAGATACATGCAGCTTCTCTTCTGTCATTGTATGTTACCCTACAAGACTAAATAAACTCTTGCTCACCAGAATAATGCCATAAATGGATAGAATGACTGCTTCAATCTAGTTAACATCGGTAAAGTTCCCTGTGATCTCTGATTATTTCGTGGAGAAAAGACGTTTAGGGACCAAGGGACGAAATGCAATAACTTAACAACAAAAAAATAGGAAAGATTGTTTGTGCAAAATTTCCAAGTGACATCGGTGTGACTGGTTGTAAGGAAATCGAAAGCTGTGAAATCGACCCAACATGCTGAAAAAAATCAATCATCTCTCCACTCCTGTTCCCAAGTCAAAATTGTGCCTACATTTGTTGCATAATTTTACTGCAAGAAATTCTACAAGTAAGGATATGTGAGAGGTTATAGACCTACAGTCAGTGTCCACATTTCTGTTTCCATTTAACCCATCTGAACAGTAGGCTACATTTCCCTTGAAGTGCCATAGGCCTGTTTGAAGTCCCCGTCTTTTGACAAATTTGTATATCACCTCACAAACATCACACATAACATAGCTGGCAGCACTCCTATCATTCTCTTTTACCCCTTCACCAAATCTTTCCCAACCATTACTTTTCTGGCCCTCATTTCTCTTCATTCTAAAGTCTCCATTTATCCAATTTTCTCATACTGAATCAAACTCCGACATTGGCCTATTTGCTTCTGTGGATCGACATGAACCTTTTCAGTCCAATCCCAAAAGCATTTGGTGCACGTACAGTGCCTTGCAAAAGTATTCACTCCCCCTTTGCGTTTGTTCCTATTTTGTTGCATTACAACATGTAATTTAAATGGATTTTTACTTGGATTTCATGTAATGGACATACATAATAATAGTCCAAATTGGTGAAGTGAAATAAAAAAAAATGACTTGTTTCAAAAAATTATTATAATAAAAAAAGAAAAAAAAAGTGTTGTATGCATATGTATTCACCCCCTTTGCTATGAAGCTCTTAAATAAGATCTAGTGCAACCAATTACCCTCAGAGGTCACATAATCAGTTAAAGTCCACCTGTGTGCAATCTAAGTGTCACATGATCTGTCACATGATCTCAGTATATATACACCTGTTTTGAAAGGCCCCAGAGTCGCTCTGGATAAGAGCGTCTGCTAAATGACATAAATGTAAATGTAAAATGCAACACCACTAAGTGGCACCACCAAGCAAGCGGCACTATAAAGACCAAGGAGCTCTCCAAACAGGTCAGGGACAAAGTTGTGGAGGGGGTTGGGTTATATAAGTACTGATCAGGGTTGGGATAAATAAAATCAAAATCTTTGAACATCCAACGGAGCACTATTAAATCCATTATTATAAAATGGAAAGAATATGCCATCACAATAAACCTGCCAAGAGAGCCCACCAAAACTCACGGACCAGGCAAGGAGAGCATTAATCAGAGAGGCAGCAAAGAGACCAAAGATAACCCTGAAGGAGCTGCAAAGCTCCACAGCGGAGATTGGATTATCTGTCCATAGGACCACTTTATGCCATACACTCCACAGAGCTGGGATTTACAGAAGACTGGCCAGAAAAAAAGCCATTGCTTAAAGAAATAAATAAGCAAAAACATTTGGTGTTCGACAAAAGGCATGTGGGAGACACCCCAAACATATGGAAGAAGGTACTCTGGTCAGATGAGACTAAAATTGAGCTTTTCGGCCATCAAGGAAAACACTATGTCTAGCGCAAACCCAACACCTCTCATTACCCCGAGAATATCATGCTGTGGGGATGTTTTTCACCAGCTGGAACTGGGAAACTGGTCGGAATTGAAGGAATGACAGATGGAGCTAAATGCAGGGAAATTCTTGAGGGAAACCTGTTTCAGTTTTGTCCAGAGATTTGAGCCTGGGACGGAGGTTCACCTTCCAGCAGGACAATGACCCTAAGCATACTGCTAAAGCAACACTCGAGTGGTTTAAGGGGAAACATTTACATGTCTTGGAATGGCCTAGTCAAAGCCCAGACCTCAATCCAATTGAGAAACTGTTGTATGACTTAAAAATTAATGTACACCAGCGGAACCCATCCAAGCTGGAGCAATTTTGCCTTAAAGAATGGGCAAAATTCCCAGTGGCTAGATGTGCCAAGCTTATAGAGACATACCCCAAGAGACTTGCAGCTGTAACTGCTGCAAAAGTATTGACTTTGGGGGGGGGGGTGAATAGTTATGCACGCTCAAGTTTTCAGTTTGTTTGTCTTATTTCTGGTTTGTTTCACAATAAAAAAAATATTTTGCATCTTCAAAGTGGTAGGCATGTTGTGTAAATCAAATTATTCAAATCCCCCCACAAATCCATTTTAATTGCAGGTCACAAGGCAACAAAATAGGAAAAATGCCAAGGTTGGTGAATACTTTCGCAAGCCACTGTACAGTTAGGCCTTGAAGCTCAGGCTGATGCACTAATGCCAGATAGCTTAAGATAATGAAAGAAACACATCAATGTAGCCTATAGATTTAAATTGCACAAAATGTATAAATTTATGGATTTTTAAGGTATTGTTTTGTCTTTATTCAATCTGCCCTTCATCCACACAATATTTGATGACTCTAAACCCACCCACCCCGCAGATATAACCGCAGGGACTGCAGTTATGAGTCAACCCCCGCATCACTAACCCCTACACCTCAACCAGCAGCCAAGTCCAGGCTGGAGGAAAGACAGGGGCCAAGGGGAGGCGAGCCCCACCCTCACCAGAGGTGTTTCCTGAGGATATTCTCCCACAGCTCTGAGAGAAGAATATGCCAGCACTGCCTGGCCCCTGACGCCAACAATAAGAGCCTGGACTGGGAGGGGTAGATCTGAGCTGATCTGGCCATTCTAGGCTCAAATGCGGCTAACCTAGGTTGGATGTGGCTATACTAGGCTGGGCTACGACAGACGGGGGGCTGAGGCTGACGCAGACTACACAATGCAACATGGGAGGAGAAAAAGCTCTTTGAACAAATAGAGGTTTCTGTTAAGTTGACCATATGTTGTCACATATACAATCGAGAGTTCTAAAATAGATGTGGGCTGAAGGGGCTCACTCTAATAAAACACATCAAAGGTTGAGTAACAGGAAAAGGGCATTCAGCATATGTGAAGTGTGAACTAGCCCTTGAGATGGAGACAAAACACACTCATACTGTATTGAGATCTGAACAACTTTACACTCCTACGAGATACTCCTTTCTCAACTAATAAAATGTGTTCTTGATGCTTAACTTTGAGTCAAACATCCATGCAGATTGGGATGAAAGAGCTCTTTGAGACTGGCTGCCTGGGAGGACGGTCAGCTGTCCAGATATGTGATCAAATTAGAGGCTGACGCAGAATACAGCATAATCACTGTTTGAACTAAGTGCTATGCCAGCTAAAACAACATGGTATGAACTCAGACACCATTTGCAGTGGGAGGTATTAAAGGTGTACTAAATTGTGGGCGATGTGCTGTTGAGAAGTGGTACTTCCACATATCCACTGTTACGCCCTGACCTTAGAGAGACTTTTATTTCTCTGTTTTTGGTTAGGTCAGGGTGTGATTAGGGTGGGAATTCTAGGTTTTCTGTTTCTATGTTTTCTATTTCTTTGTTGTTTTTTGCCATGTGTGGTTCCCAATCAGAGGCAGCTGTCTATCGTTGTCTCTGATTGGGGATCATATATATGTTGGTATTTTCCGTTTGGGTTTTCTGTTTAGCTTTTTTGTTGCCTGACAGAACTGTCCCTTTATTTTTTTCTACTTTGTTATTTTGTTGCGGTGTTCAGTTAATAAAAAAATCATGAACGCCCACCACGCTTCACCTTGGTCTCCTTCTTCAACCCACGAGAGCCGTTACATACACACCTGCGTCCATACAGAGTCACATTGTGGAAATGTTGTACATGGCCTTTTACACTATTTTGGAAAGCTACACAAGACTAACAACACCCATCATACAAAACATTTTAAGATCCGATTTGAGGAGACCCAATTGGATCGGTTCCAGACCACTAACCCTGTTCAAGCAGCAGTATTGCCAATGTACCCATAATGCAAAAGCTATATACCCCATAACAGCCCCAGACTGTTAATTGAATTAGGGCTGTGTATACCCGGTTGCAACCACAAACAAATGACTGGCTCACTGAGGTATTCTCATGAAAAACGTTCCTAGAAGTGGTTTAACCTCAGCCAGGGGGGCTCCAAGTAATAACACCAAAGGCAGCATGACACACAGGACCATATCCCATATCCCAATCACCTTGTCATTTAAAAAATATCAATATTTAACCTTTATTTAACTAGGTAGTATGTTAAGAACAAATTCTTATTTCATTACACAATCATTGATAGGTTTAGGATCAATTATAATTCAATTAATTTATTCAATTCAATTCACTTCCTGGTCATTAGCCTACTGAATCCAAGCCTCTCTATTGCAGTTAAAACTGCACCGAGTGACAAATAAACTGCAGTGGTGGACATGTCATATGACCAAATTACCTAGATTAGATTTATATCAGGGGGGGGTGCATACTTTACATACTTTACATTGTGTCAACTCCAACCAGCTGCTGTACATACTAATCTGTAACAGCAGATGTTTTAATAGGCCCAGGCACCAGCTAACTCAAAAGAGCATTCTTATGTAGGGCCCCAGAGACAAAGGCCATAGAAAGGCCTTACATACTAAAAACAAACTAAATATAGCATGGCCATTTTGCTGCCAAAATGATTGGGAATCAATTGTGTTGAGGCCCATTGAACTGTACATGTTTCGTAAAGATTGGGGATGGAATATATTGTTGGCCCTGTAATAACTTTCAGAGAAATACTGAGTGAAACACCACAGATTTCAAATGGCGTGTTTCCAGTCAGTTACAGCCTGTTTTTCTAGAAAATTGGTCACCAACCTTTTTTGAATCAAGATCACTTTCGCAGTCTAAAAGAAAGCCGAGATATATATTTTTAAGCATGACTTTTAAAAGGTTACATTAACCTAATAAAAACAGTTCTGTAGGAATGAGGTTTGTGGAGTATGCCCAATACATTATCACAGCATATTGTCTGGCCTGCCAATATTGTTATTCTCAGACGAAATTATATTTAAAAAGTCGAGCTTTGATGACAAAATAGGTCAGTTGGTGTAGCACTTGCGAAGAACAGCTGAGCATAAACTGAAATAATTTGCAAATAATTTGCTTTTATGTTTTCCTAGACTGACAGTACCTTCATCTGATGGGTCATGCTGCTTTCAAGACAACAGGGAACTCGGTGAAAAAAACTAGGTCAAGTCATGACGTCAGTGACCTTTAGGTCGGAAAGTCGGAGCTCTAGAAAGATGACAGAGTTCCCGTCTTAGAAGTCTGTCACGAACCGGCTCAAAGCCCGTAACAAACATGGAGATAACGTGGAGATAAGGAATAACAAAAATAGATTTATTAACTGAGGTAACCTACATACAATTAACAATGGTGCGTGTATTCAGTCATCAGTAGTGTAAGTGAGTGGTTGCATGTATATAGGTGATAATGAGGAGTGTTGAAAGATGTCAAAGCAATCAAAAAAAAACAGCCCCAAAAAATGCCACAACCAAAATCAATGCAGTGTGTCAGCACTGCTTGGCAGGTAGGCTAGTGGTTAGTGTGTTGGGCCAGTAACCGTAAAGGTTGACTTGCCTAGTTAAATAAAAGTTACATTTATTTTTTAAATCAACAAAAATAAACACTGCTCAAAACAATTAAGGGAACACTAAAATAACACATCCTAGATCTGAATGAATGAAATATTGTTATTAAATACTTTTTTCTTTACATAGTTGAATGTGTCGACAACAAAATCACACAAAAATGATCAATGGAAATCAAATGTATCAACCCATGGAGGTCTGGATTTGGAGTCACACTTAAAATTAAAGTGGAAAACCACACTACAGGCTGATCCAACTATGATGTAATGTCCTTAAAACTAGTCAAAATGAGGCGCAGTAGTGTGTGTGGCCTCCACGTGCCTGTATGACCTCCCTACAATGCCTGGGCATGCTCCTGATGAGGTGGCGGATGGTCTCCTGAGGGATCTCCTCCCAGACCTGGACTAAAGCATCCGCCAACTACTGGACAGTCTGTGGTGCAACGTGGCGTTGGTGGATGGAGCGAGACATGATGTCCCAGATATGCTCAATTGGATTCAGGTGTTGGGAACGGGCGGGCCAGTCCATAGCATCAATGCCTTCCTCTTGCAGGAACTGCTGACACACTCCAGCCACATGAGGTCTAGCATTGTCTTGCATTAGGAGGAACCCAGGGCCAACCGCACCAGCATATAGTCTCACAAGTTGTCTGAGGATCTCATCTCGTTACCTAATGGCAGTCAGGCTACCTCTGGCGAGCACATGGAGGGCTGTGCGGCCCCAAAGAAATGCCACCCCACACCATGACTGACCCACCGCCAAACCGGTCATGCTGGAGGATGTTGCAGGCAGCAGAATGTTCTCCACGGCATCTCCAGACCCTGTCACGTCTGTCACATGTGCTCAGTGTGAACCTGCTTTCATCTGTGAAGAGCACAGGGCGCCAGTGGTGAATTTGCCAATCTTGGTGTTCTTTGGCAAATGCCAAACGTCCTGCACAGTGTTGGGCTGTAAGCACAATCCCTACCTGTGGATGTCGGGCCCTCATACCACCCTCTTGGAGTCTGTTTCTGACCGTTTGAGCAGAAACATGCACATTTGTGGCCTGTGGAGGTAATTTTGCAGGGCTCTGGCAGTGCTCCTCCTGCTCCTCCTTGCACAAAGGCGGAGGTAGCGGTCCTGCTGCTGGGTTTTTGCCCTCCTATGGCCTCCACCACGTCTCCTGATGTACTGGCCTGTCTCCTGTACTGGCCTGTCACCGCCAGCATTCAAAAGTGACAAAAACATCAGCCAGGAAGCATAGGAACTGAGAAGTGGTCTGTGGTCACCACCTGCAGAGCCAGAGTTACATTGTGTTGTTTAAGTGTTCCCTTTATTTTTTGAGCAGTGTATATTCAAAGTAGCCACCCTTTGCCTTGATGACAGCTTTGCACACTCTTGGCATTCTCTCAACCAGCTTCATAAGGTAATCACCTGGAACGCATTTCAAGTAACAAGTGTGCCTTGTTAAAAGTACATTTGTGGAATTTCTTTCCTTCTTAATGCATTTGAGCCAATCAGTTGTGTTGTGACAAGGTAGGCGTGGTATACAGAAGATAGACCAATTTGGTAAAATACCAAGTCCATATATTGGCAAGAACAGCTTAAATAAGCAAAGAGAAACGACAGTCCATCATTAATTTCAAACATGAAGGTCAGTCTATCCGCAAAATTTCAAGAACATTGAAAGTTTCTTCAAGTGCAGTTGCAAAAACCATCGAGCGCTATGATGAAACTAGCTCTCATGAGGACTGCCACAGAAAAGGAAGTCCCAGAGTTACCTCGACTGCAGAGGATAAGTCCATTAGAGTTAACTGCACCTCAGAATGCAGCCCAAATAAATGCTTCACAGAGTTGAAGTAACACTTGTTTAACCGGTTAAGACTCTAGGGGCAGTATTTCATTTTTGGATAAAAAGACGTGCCCGTTTTTAGCGCAATATTTTGTCACGAAAAGATGCTCGACTATGCTTGGAATTGATAGTTTTGGAAAGAAGACACTCTGACGATTCCAGAACTGCAAAGATTTTCACTGTGAGTGCCTTAGAACAAAACCTACAGGCAAAACCAAGATGTTTGAGCGACCAGGAAATCAACAGGATTTCTGATGGCACGTTTTCCATGATCGCCTTATATGGCTGTGAATGCGACAGGAATGAACGGACACTTCCTATCGTTTCCCCAAGGTGTCTGCAGCATTGTGACGTATTTGTAGGCATATCATTGGAAGATTGACCATAAGAGACTACATTTACCAGGGGTCCCGCACGGTGTCTGTGTGGAAATTAGTCACCTACCAGTATTTTTCCATCCGAATCTGAGAACAATGCAGGCTTCCAGGAATGGCATTTCAATGAAGAGATATATGACAAAACACCTTGAGGATGGATTCAAACAACGTTTTCCATGTTTCAGTCGATATTATGGAGTTAATTCAGAAAAAAGTTTGACGTGTAGGTGACTGAATTTTCGGTTAGTTTCGGTAGCCAAATGCATAGTAACAAAACGGAACGTTGTGTCCTACACAAGCATCTTTCAGGAAAAACTGGACATCTGCTATGTAACTGAGAGTCTCCTCATTGAAACATCTGAAGTTCTTCAAAGGTAAATTATTTTATTTGATCCCTTTGCTGGTTTTTGTGAATATGTTGCGTGGTAAATGCTAACACTAAATGCTAAGCTAGCTATCACCACTCTTACACAAATTATTGATTTTCTCTGGTTCTAAAGCATATTTTGAAAATCTGAGACGACAGGATTGTTAAGAAAAGGATAAGCTTGAGGATAGGCATATTTATTTCATTTCATTTGCGATTTTTAGAAATCGCTAACGTTGCGTTATGGTAATGAGCTTGAGGCTATGATTACGCTACCGAATACGGTGTGGGTAGGACTAACAGGTTAACACTTTTTTGGTTACTAAATGATTCCATATGTGTTTTTTCATAGTTTTGATGTCTTCACTATTATTCTACAATGTTAAAATAGTAAAAAATAAAGGAAAAAACTTGAACGAGTAGGTGTGTCCAAACTTTTGACTGGTACTGCATATATATGTTTTATATTCTAACGGTTATTGACTGGCCAACTACAGTCATCCAAAATTCAATGTCACAGCCCTAATAGTGACCAGTGTGAAAAACATCAATCAGATGTGCCTCTGTTCTGCGACATCATAATTAGTGATGCACCGATATGACATTTTTGGCCAAAACCGATATCCGATACTTTCCTTGCCAAAAAAAAAAAAATGATACCGATAATCAATATTAAACATTTTAGCGGCATTTTAAGCATTCTACTACAGTTAAATAGTTAACACACACACATGGACGCAGCGGTCTAAGGCACTGCATCTCAGTTCAAGAGGCGTCACTACAGTCCGTGATTGGGAGTCCTATAGAGCGGCGCGCAATTGGCCCAGCGTCGTCCGGGTTTGGGGGGGGGGTAGGCCATCATTGTAAATAAGAATTTGTTCTTAACTGTCTTGTCTAGTTAAATAAAGGTTACACACACACACACCCCACACTGACCAAAAAGTTATTTGGTTGGCAATTAGGTATGTCCCCATTACCTGTAAAACATAATCAAAACCTATTTCTTTCACTTACTTTTGTGATGTTTCGTTGTTCATTTGTTCAGTCGTTTCATTCTCAAACAGGATTTCTCTGGAGCACCGTTTGGATCTTTTCTTGTCAAAAAATATTCTATTTAACACTATTAGACGTGTCAAATAACACTATTTGACGTGTCAAATAAGCTTGTTGACCAATCAGGACTTGAATATGACTGCACGTCACATAATAATTTAACGCGCTCATACATTTTTTACGTAGTTATTACATATTGATTACACTATCACTTGTATTTCATATGTTGCAACGATTCATCGATACATATGCTATGATGCTGGTAAAGTTGTCTCGCGCACCTACAGTGCTGGTCATAAAAAAAAGCTAGCTAACTCATGGATGAAACAATGTTCTTCCCCAACTACATAGCAAAACGACATAATGTTTCAGTAGCAATAGTTAGCTAGCTAACTATATAGCTAGGTGTCATCATCTAAAATAACCCTAATTTATAAGACAGTTCTTATTTGATTAATGGTGGTCGGACCCATCTATGTGAAGCTAGCCACTAAGGATTAGCCACAATAGTGGACTTTTGCAGTTAGCCTTCAAAATAAAAGTAATGCATAATTCTATTATTTGTATTCATTTGCATCACTGTCAATGACATACTTTTATTTTGAAGGACAACCGCAAATTCCACTATTGTGCCTAATCCTTATTGCGGCAAGCTTCACAACACATAACCCGGTACGGTCGAGCCTCATTAGTCAGATGAAGCTAGCTGGCTGCTTACAACGTTAGCTTTGGGCAACAGGGTTAAGTTGCTGGCTAGATATTTATTTTCATGAACTGAAGTTCAATTTCAATAGGAGAACAACAAGTGGCAACCTAGCTAATACTTACTCACAAGGAATCCTAAATCATTTCTAAGAATAATGAAAATGACTGTAGTTTTTACTGGTCACTGTTTTCAGGCTGGTTGTATTGGTGCTAGCTAGGCACCAAGCTAAAGCTAGCTACACCAGAAGTTGCGGTCGAACAAATTATGCTTTATTACCAACACGGTATTGTAAACACATCGTTCATGGCTGGTGTTTGCTCGTTTGCTGACTTTTTTGTACAGTTTTGACAGTGCAACTGTATCTTTTTTGACATGCAAAGACCCACACGGCATTCCATAGTATGTATGTCGTGAAGCTAATAGCAGTGACTCAACTACCGTGTAACTCCGGTAGGGCAACATCGGAAAAATAGCGCACTTGGTAGTGTTAACCGGTCGGCAAAAGCCAACATCACCCACGCCCGAGAACCGTTGATTGTCAAGGGCAATGAATTCCATTATCTTGGCTTTAGCCTTTGGTCTCACTGAATTTGTTTTACTCTTTCAAATGACTGCTCAACTTGTTGACTGCTCGATCCACACAGCAGACATTGTGGGCTAGGTTAGGAATGCTGTGTTGCGCAACATTTTACGTGGCGTCATATAGGTATGCAAGGTAGCTTTGACATCGGTTTTGCACATCAGGCATTAAATACGACATCGACCGATACCGATGTTTGCATTTTTAGCTAATATTGGCCGATTCCGATATTTTACCTTTATTTTACCTTTATTTTACTAGGCAAGTCAGTTAAGATCAAATTCTAATTTTCAATGACTGCCTAGGAACAGTGGGTTAACTGCCTGTTCGGGGCAGAACGACAGATTTGTACCTTGTCAGCTCGGGGATTCGAACTTGCAACCTTTCATTTACTAGGCCAACTCTCTAACCACTAGGCTACCCTGCCGCCCCACATATGTTCACCGATATATCGTGCAGCCCTAATCATAATGACATTATTGGTGCTAAAACATCCATTAAAAGACCACAAGCCCCAGTCTCAGGTATTCTAAGGGAGGATGTGTGAACGGCTGTGGCTCGCAGTCACCTATGGAGGAGATGTCACACTAGTGTTTTTGTGTGTGTGTGTGTGTGTGTGTGTGTGTGTGTGTGTGTGTGTGTGTGTGTGTGTGTGTGTGTGTGTGTGTGTGTGTGTGTGTGTGTGTGTGTGTGTGTGTGTGTGTGTGTGTGTGTGTGTGTGTGTGTGTGTGTGTGTGTGTGTGTGTGTGTGTGTGTGTGTTCCATCTGCAGGCAGGAGAAAGACATCAAAGAGCACTGCTAGACATTTGCCTCCAAAGTACTACATCTGGTAAAATCGCCTGGCTGGAGTCCCAGGTCTCCCACCCCGAGTCAGAGGCCAGAAGACACTTTCATCAATTACACACACCCCACACAAAGAAACACACACACACCTCTGTCTCTATCTTCAGTGCTAGGCCCTTTCACACTCCATTCACATATACTGAGCCAGACGAGACCAAATTAACAATACCAAATTAACACGTTGATTTTCAAACGACACACCATTCACACTGGGAAAAGACCAAAACACATTTACTCTACTGATCAATCAGATCCAATGACCCACACACGTCAAGATGGCTGTGTCACCCTGGCCCCTAACAAAAAACATGAGGCAAAGGTGACTATGTAGATGAGCGTGACCTTTTCCATATCTTAATTGCAGGATTTGCCATGCACTTTAGGTAGATGTGGATTGGTATAGGCCTATGTGGACTACGATTGCTAGAAATCAAAGTGATATTGTAGTCAAAACAGTGCCAATTATTATTCCAACGAGCTTGAAGGTCCGCACTGATAACGGACTAACAAGAAAAACTTACAATTACATATTTTCAGTCCTGAAATGTGACAATCTGATTTGAGAAATGAAATTTGCAATAATGTTTCTCATCATAACCTTCCCAAAGTAACATTCCCATTACAGTAGCACAGCAACAAGTGTTTTTCGGGCATTATGATTATTTCACAGCCGTGCTCAACTCATCTAAAACTTAATGAACTCTTACGAAAAAATACTGCAGTTAGAGTGCAGTACAACTGCAGTTATAAAATGGGTGGTTTGAGCCCATTCGGATTGGCTAAAAGCCGTGGTATATGAGACCGTATACCACGGGTATGACAAAAATTTCGTTTTACTGCTCTAATTACATTGCTAACCAGCTTATAATAGCAATAAGGCTCCTCGGGGGTTTGTGATACATGTGTCCAGGCACTCCGCGTTGTGTCGTGGTTAAGAACAGCCCTTAGCCGTCATATATTGGCCATATACCACACATCCGCTCCTCCTCTGGCCTTATTGCTTAATTAGGGTGCAGTATAACTGCAGTATGCTGCAAATATTGCGTCCAAAATAATACTGTTTTTACTGAAGTTATTTTGCAGTGTAACTGCAGTTACAGTGCGGTATAACTGTAGTACACTGCAGCTATTCTGTAATTGCTGCGTCCAAAATACTACAGTCTACTGCAGTTACTGCACTTTTACTGCAGTTTCAAAACAGCAATATTTTTTGTAAGGGAACTGTTACAATGGTGTAACAATGCGACAGCGCAGTTAAATCAACGAATTGTAACGAAGCTTGTTCTGCAAAGATGTAACCACGGACATCTTCGCAGCTCAAGCGGACTTGAAATATTGCACACAAACAGTTACTTTTTCACCTCAAGAGCAACATACCATTTTCATAGGATTCCAACTTTCCTTCAAATCCCATCACCTCAAATACAGAAGAGCTCCCCGTGAACAGGTTGAAGAAGGGAAATGCCCGAATCCGAAACCCACACGTTGGGCATGGAGGATGGAAAGTAAACGTTGAGCTTGGCGCTTTGAGAAATAGAACCGCTTCCCTTGCGTTGTTGTTTTGGGACGTGATTTAACCCTACTAGCAACAACCACTGAATGGGCAATGACTGTCCCCCTTTGAGGACCACAGTTGAAAAGCTTTTATCAGTTGGTTGTTACCTTCCCGTCTCCCCTCCCCCAAACCAAACTGCCCCCAAACTTACCAGCATCCCCATCACGTCTGTCCAGAGTTTGGAAAAACTGTCAGACACCGCGCCGCCCGCCTCGGGTTCTACGAAAGCCGCTGCCTGGTCGCCTTGACCCTCCATAATGTCTATGGTTATGAAGTATTTCCTTTAGCGCACATTTAATCCGTGACCATACACAATTGGTTGGCTACAAAAACGGTGGCGACCCGTGGTGGGTGACAGACACCTCTGCTTGAGAAAGTTGTCCCTGTCTTGTCCCTGTCTCATTCAGTATTCATTCCTTGGGAGAAAAAAATGACTGCAGGTTTGAACGCTCTCCAAATATCCCCAGACCTGCTTGTGAAGTGAAACAAGTGCCCTAAAACTCCGGGGCAAGTTGAATATGTGCCCTTTACGCGAATACATGCACTACATATTGCAATAACACTTATACAGCTCAGTCAACACAGCAGAAGCCTGGTTCCATTGCATGGATTCCATATGAAAAGTTCACTTGGTTGAGATCCCCGCAGCACCGTGCCCTTGCACTGAAAATATCCACCTAGTTATCTTCTTCCACTATGTCCGGAGAGAACGAAGTCAAAACGAATAAAAAAAACTCAATCACGAATTTAGAGACATATTTCCATTTAACAGCAAAGTAAGAGAAAACGCCCGAAGACCTTTTTCCTTGTCCGTAATTATTCACGCTCCCTCCTCTAACAGTGAGCTCCAGCAACAGTTCGCTCTAGTTCACCCGACTGCTGTAGCAGGTCACTCCTCCCAGCAAAAACACTTCGACAACAGAAAAGTCCTCTGGTGTCAGTCTCCTCTGCTCTAACCAAAGGAAATCTTCAATCGATGTAGTATATTTCGCAAACTTCTCAAAGCCAGTAAATGTGGTGGGACGTTGCCAGATGGACGTACACTGCTGGAGTGTACAAAACATTAGGAACACCTGCTCTTTTCCACAACATAGACCAAGGACGGGCCAAATGAGGCCCGCAGAGTAATTTTAACAAAAATACACAACTAAAAACTACCGAGGTGCAATTTTCGAAATGTGTTTGTACATCAGCAGTCACTTAATTAGAACTGGCAGCAAAACATTTTTAGATTGGTAAATTTGTAGCGAATGACAGCAAATATTTGCCTCCGCCCTATGGAAAAATGTGTAGAATTGCAAGAAAATAAAACTGCATTTCTTTTCTCTCTGCCTGCGGAGAAAATTAGTAATATTGCATTCAATTAGTTATAACATGGCATAATATTATCTCTGCACAAAGACAAAATGTGTTAAATTTCAGGAAATATGGATACCGGTATGCAGATCCACGAGCCAACTTGTAGAGTCCATACCAGATGAATTTAGCCTAATTTTTTGTGCACTCAGTTTATAACCCCTTTATTAGGCTACTAAGCGATTGTCCTGTTGCTTTTCAACCATTCTCCACACAATTTTATCAAAACTAAATCTTTTTAGGACGGGTGATGTACACCATGCCCTATTAGCAAATGAGGAAACTTCACAGAGCCCAGAAAGAAGTATATAAAATAGAATAGACTACACATTGAATTTCTGAATATGTGTATAATGTATGGTCCCACTGTACCACAGCAATAACAGTGGAAAAACTACAAACCTGTCCACTACATTATAATATTTATGTAACTACATGTCATTATAAAACACTTGTGCGAGCCGGAACGGCTTACAGGGTAGGAGCCTATATCTCAGGTTTTTGTAGCATGAGGCAGCTTAATGTACACGTACACCAACTGGAAAGACGCTAGTCTATCGCATGGCCTTACCTCCTTAATGCTGATTGCCAAGTGGAGACGCATCAGGTCCCATTTTTACAGTCGTTGGTATGACTCGACCAACTCACAACCTTCCAATCTCAGGGCGAATGCTCTAACCACAAGGACACTGAATTGGTCCACTGCTTCATGTAGGTTAGTGTAATTAGTGTAATGATGACAAGAAAATCTGCAGAATTTTTATCCACTTATTTACAGTAGTTATCCCTATGGGTAAAAACTACCAGACGTCATAGAGTTATAAATAAAACCAAATTATGCTGCATACAATTCTGAATTCTACAAGAACATAATCTTGCACCTGGCATACATCTCTGGATTGTACATTGTGTTGAATGGATGATTAGGTGTTTGTGTTGCTCTACCGGGCAACTACTGTAGCCAGGCCCACTGAATAAGTTTTGACTGTGTCTCTGTGCTGCCAGAAGCACGTGTCTCTGAGAGAGCAACGTGTCTGGTGAACAGCAACAGCTGCCTGGTCTTGTGACAGATTCCGAGAGAGAGAGAGATAGAGAGAGAGAGAGAGAGAGAGAGAGAGAGAGAGAGAGAGAGAGACAGAGAGAGAGAGAGAGAGAGACAGAGAGAGAGAGAGAGAGAGAGAGAGAGAGAGAGAGAGAGAGAGAGAGAGAAATACAACCTAAAACCCTGCCTGGCCTACCGTGTGTCAAACACTAACATAACCACCAGTCATAACTGATAATGTGGAATGGACAATGACACATTCGATCTGCCCCTGGGCTACTTAACTCCAAACTTTATGTCGTGAAACATGATCAGAGGATCTTTGAGGATTACAGAGCTCCCCCCCGGCGGCTGGGCACTGGCCCTGGGCTAGCCTGCCGGAGGGGAGCTCTGAAATGGTGGGAGTGGGAGGGTTTGGGATGGTGAGTATGTGTGTGTGCACATGCATATGTGCACGTGTGCTTATTTCCCTCACATTATTTTCCTACAACATCAGGTAATGTTGGAGGAACCATGATTATGTCTCTAGAAGCACCACCACCAGCCTTCAACTGCTGAGGTGTTGTGTCCCTACTGGCAACCCCTCTCACTTCCTTGTTCCATCCTACCCTTCCCCCACTACAGGATAGGTTAGGACAGGTCACAGGATACGCCCCTCACTGTGCCCCACCTGTAATGGCTCAAACAGAGGGGTCAGCTTGCTAATGAGGGGAAAAGAGACAGTCTGTTGACTCAGAGCACACATTAAACACAGCCTCTGTTAATGCATAAAAGTGTGTGTGCACGCATGTGTGTGTGTGTGTACCTGGCTGTGTAATCTCATTCCTTTTCCATCACCTCCAGATAGTAGGTGTCATGTTGCCAGATAAAACCCTCTGTTGAGGCAGTCAATACTGCACTTACTGCTTCCTTCACCAAGGCCGATCTCCATTGAATGTATACAGCAGGGATAGGCAACTGTCAACTTTAGTTGAGTTGAGGGTTAGAATAGTAGAACACACAAGGTGCAATTTCAAAATTTGGTTGTGTGCATCAGCTGTTTCTCAGTCACTGACGGGCACTCAATTAGCCCAATTAGCAAACATTTTGTAGATTGTTAAATTAGTCTAGCGGACAGCTATATACACTTGTAGTAATCAAGGTTGAATTACCGACCGGTGAGCCCCCATTGATTTTGTTTGTTACTCTCACTCTGATATATTAAAAACAGCAAATGTGTAGAATTGTAGCAAACTTGCAACATTTTGGCAAAATTTGTAGAATTGCAGGAAATTCACTTTAAAACAGAGGGGTGACCAACAACATTTTGGTTTGGGCACCCAAAAGGCTAGGGCCGGCTCTGATCGCATGAGTGGGTATGGATTTGGGTACATAAAAGACAAGCCCAGCTCGTAGTCTTCCCCACTTCAGAGTGAGGATGGAGAGGAGCAAGGAAGAGAAGTGTGGCCCTGTGGCCCTGACAGACTTACAGATATTACACATGACATGATGACCCACATCCACACACAACACACAACCAAACCTCTCACTAACATGTATGGGTCTTTTAGCCAACGTATAATAACATATAATCTATGTCACTCCTCTAGTCATCAACTCTGTGATAAAGACAACAGTCCTAAGGGGGAGCAGAGAAGAGATATGGTACATAAGAGGACAAAGATGGAGTGGAGGAAGATAAAGTGAGGCAGAGGAGTGCTGGACCTCCCTAGTTAGTGAAAGTGACCCATGGAGGTCAGTGGCCCCTGGCCTGAAAATAGCCCCCAGAGCTCATGACCCTGTCGGGCAGGACAGATAAACCATCTGGTGGAGGGACAGACCCAACCAGACACACAGGAAGACCTCTGTTTTATTACTGCACCACAGGATGCTAGGACAACAGAGAGAAATGGTAGTACCATGGTAGTACCATATAGGGACTGCTACTAGTTATGTACTCCTATGCTATGGGAACTACTACCGTGTAACAACAAAATATCTGTGGCATAGTATTATATTTCAAATGTGTTAAGTGAAAATATATATTTTAATTTCATTACTTTTTATGTTTCATTGCAAAGACAATCAATGTGGCACCAGGGTGATATGCAACAAAAAGTATGTTTGTTATAATCATATTTCTTCATATGTCTCTGGTTTCCTGGTTAGATAAATAAAAAATATACATTTGATTTGTATTTTAGGGCAGTCTTTCTCCCAGTCATCCCTGTGTTGTAGCTATTCTAATTAAGCCCTGTGTTTCTCATTTCCTAATTCTTTCACATGATAATTGGGGACCATGGTTCTCCAGCCTGGTCTCATACATATGTAACCTATTAAATGTAAATACGGGACACTCAAATTAAAAGGGAAAGGGAAGGGGGATACTTAGTAGGTTGCAAAACTGAATGCATTCAACTGAAATGTGTCTTCAGCATATAACCCAACCCCTCTGAATCATATTAGAATGGTATGTTACGTTTGGTATGGTTACATTAGACAGAAGGTTTCTTAAGACAAAACAAAATTAGGGTGGTGGTTGGGGTAGAGGGGTTGGTGTATGAAAACAAATTTCTAGCAACCTTAAGGTTGTGTGTTTGAATCTCATCACAGACAACTTTAATATTTCAGCAACTTTTCAACTACTTACTACTTTTTTAGCTACTTTGCAATTACTTAGCATGTTAACTAACCATTCCCTTAAGCCTTTAACCTAACTCCTAACCTTAACCCTAACCTTAATCCGTTACCCCTAATCTCTGACCCCAATTCTAGCTAATGTTAGCGTTAGCCAATTAGCTAACGTTAGCTACTACAAATTGCAATTCATAGCATGTCATATAAATTGTAATTTGTAACATATCATATGAAATGGATGATGGATATCCACAAATGAATACATACCATACTAAAAGTAACATATCATACGAATCGGAGTGTCCCGGATTTACGTTTACTATGTTACTATGAGTCCAGGTTGGGTTCTCTGTCATTATACCACGAATACTAGTTTCTGATTGTACATAGTTTTCCTGTAACGCACAGTATATCAGCACGGTAGATTTCAATGGCTACAGTTAATTCTTAAATGTTCTACATTTGAGCTGCTTTTGAAAGCAAAAGTCAAATTGAAAACATTTTTGGCATTGTTGAATTAGATTTTCATAATAGCAAGCTTTGACTGATGGTTTGTTTAGTTAAACTAGCAAGTTTGTTTGTTTGGTACATAAGGCAACTACTGTAGCTATCTAGTAAACTTGCTAGCTACTACAGTGGATGTTGAACACATTTCTACCTGCAAATGAACACATTTTTAGTGGCAAATATGTTCAATTATAACCATGGTATAAAAGGGATAATCAACTTGGGGTTCTCCGGAAATTAATATGGTCCAGTTGCCAGGACTACGAATACAAATTCCATCTAGACACAGTTGCCATAGAGCACACAAAAAATGATACATACCTCGGCCTAAACATCAGCGCCACAGGTAACTTCATCAAAGCTGTGAACAATCTGAGAGACAAGGCAAGAAGGGTCATCTATGCTATCAAAAGGAACATAAAATTCAACATACTAATTAGGATCTGGCAAAAAAATACTTGAATCAGTTATATAACCCACTGCCCTTTATGGTTGTGAGGTCTGGGGTCCACTCACCAACCAAGAATTCACTAAATGGGACAAACACCAAATTGAGATTCTGCAGGCAGAATTCTGCCAAAAATATCAGCGTACAACGTAAAACACCAAATAATCCATGCAGAGCAGAATTAGGCCGCTACCCGCTAATTATCAAAATCCAGAAAAGAGCCATTAAATTTTACAATGACCTAAAAGAAAGCGATTCTCAAACCTTCCATAACAAAGCCATCACCTACAGAGAAATAAACCTGGCAAAGAAACCCCTAAGCAAGCATGTCCTGGGGCTCTGTTCACAAACACAAACAGACACCACAGAGCCCCAGGACAGCAACACAATTTGACCCAACCAAATCATGAGAAAACAAAAAGAGAATTACTTGACACATGGGAAGGAATTTACAAAAAAGCAGAGCAAACTAGAATGCTATTTGGCCCTAAACAGAGAGTACACAGTGGAAGAATACCTGACCACTGTGACTGGCCCAAAATGAAGGAAATCTTTGACTAGGTACAGACTCAGTGAGCATAGCCTTGCTATTGAGAAAGGCCACTGAAGGCAGACCTGGTTCTCAGGAGAGGACAGACTATGTGCACACTGCCCACAAAATTAGGTGGAAACTGAGCTGTACTTCCTTATCTCCTGCCAAATGTATAACAATATTATTTCCCTCAGATTACACAGACCCACAAAGAATTCAAAAACAAATCTAATTTTGATAAACTCCCATATTGTAACGGATGTCGTTGGGAGAAAGAGAGGAGGACCAAAGCGCAGCATGGTAAGTGTTCATGATGATGTTTAATTAAAAGTCAGAACACTAAACAATAAATGACCATGTGAATTTACAAAACCGAAACAGTACCGTGTGGCCCAAACACTCACACGGAAACAAACACCCACAAACCAAAATTGAAACCCAGGTTACCTAAGTATGATTCTCAATCAGAGACAACTAACGACACCTGCCTCTGATTGAGGACCATACTAGGCCGAACACAAAAACCAACATAGAAAAACAAACATAGACTGCCCACACCAACTCACGCCCTGACCATACTAAAACAAAGACAAAAACAAAGGAACTAAGGTCAGAACGTGACACATATCGACTGGGTAAAATACCACAGTGTGCCATCACAGCAGGAATATTTGTGACCTGTTGCCACAAGAAAAGGCCAACCAGTGAAGAACAAACACCATTGTAAATACAACCTATATTTATGTTCATTTATTTCCCCTGTGTAAAGGATATGCGCTGAGAGTCGGGAAGCCAGTTAATAAACGGAACTTAAAACAAAACAAGAACCTCAAACAATGCACAGACATGAAACAGAAACAATAACGCCTGGGGAAGGAACCAAAGGGAGAGACGTATATAGGGAAGGTAATCAGGGAGGTGATGGAGTCCAGGTGAGTCCGATGGTGACAGGAGTGGGCCATAATGAGCAGTCTGGTGACCTAGAGTCCGGAGAGGGAGCACACGTGACACCCTGTATATACTGTAGACATAATATAACATTTGAAATGTCTTTATTCTTTTGGAGTTCATTTTTATTTTTATTGTTTATTTCACTTTTGTTTATTATCTATTTCACTTGCTTTGGAAACGTAAACATATGTTTCCCATGCCAATAAAGCCCCTTAAATTGTAATTGTAATTGAGAGAGAGAGAGAAAAATGTGTGTGATAAGCGGCACGACACACAGCGATCAGTATGAAAACACTAAACACCGCACACAGCATATGGTATGTCAACATACATCATCTGAACAGGGAATTGTTATAGATGGTCGGTTAGAGCTGCTCAACTCTGGATAGGAATGGAATATGATAACTTACACACACTAAAATGGTTTCAGAATGCTACAGTTTGATAGAGACATTTTTGGATGATAACCCAATTGCATTCTTTGCTCAGACTGAGATGGGATGAGGACGAAATAGCTTGTTTGGGTTGAACGCCGAGGGCATGTGGCAACAAAACAACATGTAGGAAAACTGGCACTATTGTTAACTGAGGAGAGAAGCTTTACGTTGTGTATCATTTGTCTGCACTATGATCGAATGTGTGTGTAGGAGAGAGTGTGCATGAGCATAAATCTATGCTCCAACATACACTTCTGACTTGCATATCACAATTAGTCATCCATGCAATCACGGACGTAAGGGGATTTCAAGCCATTCATGTTTTGTCTCTTCTAAACCAGTAATACAGAACCAAATCATATTTATGCTAAGCCTCCCAGATTCTCCATGCAATTTGAGTCCCCAGTGTCATGTGTTATGTGTGTGTGTATATATATATATATAGATATATATATATACACAGTGGGGAGAACAAGTATTTGATACACTGCCAATTTTGCAGGTTTTCCTACTTGCAAAGCATGTAGAGGTCTGTAATTGTTATCATAGGTACACTTAAACTGTGAGAGACTGAATCTAAAACAACATTCCAGAAAATCACATTGTATGATTTTTAAGTAATTAATTTGCATTTTATTGCATGACGTAAGTATTTGATCACCAACCAACCAGTAAGAATTCCGGCTCTCACAGACCTTAGTTCTTAGTTCTTTAAGATGCCCTCCTGTTCTCCACTCATTACCTGTATTACCTGCACCTGTTTGAACTCGGTACCTGTATAAAATACACCTGTCCACATAATCAATCAAACAGACTCCAACCTCTCCACAGTGGCCAAGACCAGAGAGGGTGTAAGGACATCAGGGATAAAATTGTAGACCTGCACAAGGCTGGAATGGGCTACAGGACAATAGACAAGCAGCTTGGTGAGAAGGCAACAACTGTTGGCGCAATTATTAGAAAATGGAAGAAGTTCAAGATGATGGTCAATCACCCTCGGTCTGGGGCTCCAGGCAAGATCTCACCTCGTGGGGCATCAATGATCATAAGGAAGGTGAGGGATCAGCCCAGAACTACACAGCAGGACCTGGTCAATGACCTGAAGAGACCTGGGACCACAGTCTCAAAGAAAACCATTAGTAACACTCTACGTCGTCATGGATTAAAATCCTGCAGCGCACGCAAGGTCCCCCTGCTCAAGCCAGCGCATGTCCAGGCCCATTTGAAGTTTGCCAATTACCATCTGGATGATCCAGAAGAGGAATGGGAGAAGGTCATGTGGTCTGATGAGACAAAAATAGAGCTTTTTGGTCTAAACTCCACTCGCCGTGTTTGGAGGAAGAAGAAGGATGAGTACAACTCCAAGAACACCATCCCAACCATGAAGAATGGAGGTGAAAACATAATTCTTTGGGGATGCTTTTCTGCAAAGAGGACAGGACGACTGCGCCGTATTGAGGGGAGGATGGATGGGGCCATGTATCGTGAGATCTTGGCCAACAACCTCCTTCCCTCAGTAAGAGCATTGAAGATGGGTCGTGGCTGGGTCTTCCAGCATGACAACGACCCAAAACACACAGCCAGGGCAACTAAGGAGTGGCTCCGTAAGAAGCATCCCAAGCTGCTGGAGTGGCCTAGCTAGTCTCCAGACCTGAATACAAAAGAACATATTTGGAGTGAGCTGAAAGTCCGTATTGCCCAGCGACAGCCCCGAAACCTGAAGGATCTGGAGACGGTCTGTATGGAGGAGTGGGCCAAAATCCCTGCTGCAGTGTATGCAAACCTGGTCAAGAACTACAGGAAACGTATGATCTCTGTAATTGCAAACAAAGGTTTATGTACCAAATATTAAATTATACTTTTCGGATGTTTCAAATACTTATGTCATGCAATAAAATGCAAATGAATTACTTAAAAATCATACAAATGTGATTTTCTGGATTTTTTCACAGTTGAAGTGTACCTATGATAAGAATTACTGACCTCTACATGCTTTATAAGTAGGGAAACCTGCAAAATCGGCAGTGTATCAAATACCTGTTCTCCCCACTGTATATGTTACTGGAAATGCTGGGATTCCAGTCTGTTTTATAAGGTGAGACCGAGTTTATGTTTCCGACTAAAGCGAGCTCCCAAATGTACAGACTGCACTGTGTGAAAAGGCCTTACGAAGGCTGTGTTTGTGTTTGAGAGAGAGGGGGATAGTTAGAGAAAGAGAGAGAAAAAGAGTGAGAGCGCGAGAGAGAGGAGAACCCACATGTAGATTGCTGAGAGTGGATCACACAGTGTCTGGGCAAGTGAGGAAGTTGGCAGCTGCGTTGGCATGACTTTGACAGTGCCAGGCACAACCAGGGGGTATGGGACAGACAGTTAAGGCCCAGCGTGCAATTGTTAATTAGAATGACCAGTTAGTCTTTCCACCGTAGACCTGTGTGAACCAGAATACTCTGGTTCCTCAAGCCAGTACAGACTACACTGTGCACATCAATCACCTCTCTCTCATGCACACGTTTGTACAGACTTATGCACGCACACACGTATGCCTTATATTATGCACACATATGCATGCACGCACACGTGCGCGTGCACACACACACGCACACACACACACACACACACACACACACACACACACACACACACACACACACACACACACACACACACACACACACACACACACACACACACACACACACACACACACACACACACACACACACACACACACACACACACACACACACACACTCTTTTGGGGCTGCAGGTAGCCTCGCGGTTAGAGCGTTGGGCCAGTAACTGAAAGGTTGATGGATCAAATCCCAAAGCTGACAAGGTAAAAAATATGTCGTTCTGCCACTGAACAAGGCAGTTAACCCACTGTTCCCTGGGCGCCGAAGACGTGGATGTCGATCAAGGCAGCCCACGCACCTCTCTGATTCAGAGGGGTTGGGTTAAATGTGGAAGACACATTTATGTTGGACAACTGACTAGGTATTCCCCTTTCCCCCACAGAGTTGATCAGAGTTTAGCGCTATGAAACCAGAGCTGTCTGTGACAGAGGCTCTAGTCAGAGTCAGCCAGCAGCAGTGACACAAAGCACCATAGAACAGGTGTCCACGGTGGTGGTGGCATTACCCCAGGGAAGACTGGCACTCTACTCACTGACCTGTTCGACAACACACCACACTGCACATGACCCATACTGACTTATAACACAGACTGCTCTAACTGAGGTTAGAGAAACATACTATGTGAAGCCTATGGTATTGACTAGGAGAGAAAGGAAGTGTGTTTTTGTCATCTCAAAATGACAAAAATGTTGGTAGCATTTGAGCCAAAACATGTGTTATCTGTTTGTTTCCTATTGGGACATCAAGTAACGTCTCCCTCCCAAGTCCCCTCCTGTCTGTCTGACTGTCTTCCTCTCTTTATGCCTTTCCTCTCTCATTAGGGTAGCAGGGCTAAGTAGCACCCCCTGCTGTTGGCCCTTATATGCCACCGGGCACAAACTACAGCTCTATCCCTATCTCCTCCCTGCACATACCTGTACTGTATCCTGCTGTATGTACCTCAACTAAGATCCTCTGTTTGGATAAAGGCAGGTTACCTCCTAGGGTTAATGGTAATGGGTGCCACATACAACAACATTAATGTGTATAATTATCGCCTGCAGTTTCATCCAAGGTGAGTTTTACTGTACCTGGGCCTGTTTTACGGGACTCACAATTCTCAAACATACACGTGTGTGTGTCTGTATGTCTGTGTGTGTGTGTGTGTATGTGTACGTGTGTGTTTATCCTGTGTGCTTTAATGGGTTGCTGTACCGTACAGTTAGGGGGGTTGGCCAGACAGAAGCCAGTGGGGCATGGTAAATCTTTGTTTCATAGGTCTTTCTCTGGTCTGTGTCACCCGAGCAACTACTCTAACCTGGTCTCCTGATGACTAGCCTACCCAACACTTTCTAGGATAGGTCTCACTGAAAGGGAAACTTAAAAATGTTCTTTATTGTAAATCACACAGTATCATTTTCATTTTAAAGCAATTCATCCTGTAAGTCAACAGCTCAGTCAAATGTCTGTATAAAAGTACTATTGTTCATTAGTTTATAATATTTCATTTCAGGTGTCTTGGGTGAAGAGAAACTCCAAGTTTTACATATACCAGAGCCTCTATCTCTCAGGGCCTGTGCACTCTCTAATCCTTCCCAGAGGAAACTTTGACAGGCTGACTTGTGTTCCCATGTGAAGTGGAGAGAGCAAGACTAAAGTGGAATGCAATCTGGAAACAATGACTGTGGTGAGGAGCGGATAGGCCTGGGCTTAGACAGACTGGGAAGGGATGTCCTGTACGCTCATCTCTAGAGCTTTACAGACACACACACTGTGTGTAGATGCACATATGCAAGCAAGCATATGCAAGAAAGTACACACACACACACACACACACACACACACACACACACACACACACACACACACACACACACACACACACACACACACACACACACACACACACACACACACACACACACACACACACACACACACACACACACACACACACACACACACACACACACACACACACACACACAGCAATTCTGTCAATACATATCATTACAAATAATTAAGAATTTTACTCTATATGAAATGGGTTTCACACAATCACCAGCACTAATAAACGTTTACTGTTCCAGTCTGCCTGTGTGTGACAGGTCCTATGTAGATGTATTCTCCTAGAAACAGCAGCAGCAACAGACTGCCAACATGGTTAATGTTTGGTTATACAGTGCATTCGGAAAGTATTCAGCCCCCTTGACTTTTTCCACATTTTGTTATATTACAGCCTTATTCTAAAATTAATTCAATAGTTTTTTTCCCTCCTCATCAATCTACACACAATACCCCATAATGACAAAGCAAATAATTTTTTCCAAATGTATATAAAATGTAAACTGAAATACCACATTTACAGACACGTCTTCTTGAGTATGACACTACAAGCTCGGCACACCTGTACTTGAGGAGTTTCTCTCATTCTTCTCTGCAGATCCTCTCAAGCTCTGTCAGGTTGAATGGGGAGCGTTGCTGCACAGCTATTTTCAGATCTCTCCAGAGATGTTCAGGCGGGTTCAAGTCCGGCTCTGGCTGGGCCACTCAAGGACACTTGGCGATCCCGTGCTTATGCTTGTTGTCCTGATGGAAGGTGAACCCGCCTGAACATCTCTGGAGAGATCTGAAAATAGCTGTGCAGCAACGCTCCCCATTCAACCTGACAGAGCTTGAGAGGATCTGCAGAGAAGAATGAGAGAAACTCCTCAAGTACAGGTGTGCCGAGCTTGTAGTGAACACTTCGCCCAAGTGTGAGGTCCCGAGCAAGTTTTCATCAAGGATCTCTCTGTACTTTGCTCTGTTTTAAATTTTCCCTCGACCGTCACTAGTCTCCCAGTCCCTGCTGCTGAAAAATATCCGCAAAGCATGATGCTGCCACCAACATGCTTCACACTGTCGGGATGTGCCAGGTTTCCTCCAGACGTGACACTTGGCAATCAGGAGTGGCTTCCGTCTGGCCACTCTACTATAAAGGCCTGATTGGTGGAGTGCTGCAGAGATGGTTGTCCTTCTGGAAGTTTCTCCCATCTCCACAGAGGAACTCTGGAGCACTGTGAGTGTGACCATCGGATTCTTGGAGACCTCCCTTACCAAGGCCCTTTTCACAGATTGTTCAATTTGGTCAGGCGTCCAGCTCTAAGAAGAGTCTTGGTGCAGACATGTTTTGGTACTCTTCGCCAGATCTGTGCCTCGACATAATCTTGTCTCCGAGCTCTACAGAAAATTCATTCGACCTCATGACTTGGTTTTTGCTCTGACATGCACTGCCAACTGTAGGACCTTATATAGACAGGCGTGTACCTTTCCAAATCATGTCCAATCAATTTAATTTACCACAGGTGGACTCCAACATAGTTGCAGAAACATCTTAAGGAATGATCAATGGTTAACAGGATGCACCTGAGCTCATAGCAAAGGGTCTGAATACTTATGTAAATAAGTTATTTCTTTTTCATTTTTAATACATTTTCAAAAGTTTCTAAAAACCTGTTTTCATTTTCTCATTATTGGGTATTGTGTGTAGATTGATTTTTTTTAAATGCATCAATTTTAGAATAAGGCTGTAAAATAACCAATCAAGCCAATCAAATGCTTCGAGCTCTCCATCTCTCGTCCTTCCATACAAACAGAGAAACACTCTGGTTGCTATAGTTAGTGTGTGTGTGTGTGTGTGTGTGTGTGTGTGTGTGTGTGTGTGTGTGTGTGTGTGTGTGTGTGTGTGTGTGTGTGTGTGTGTGTGTGTGTGTGTGTGTGTGTGTGTGTGTGTGTGTGTGTGTGTGTGTGTGCAGTACCCGTCCTAGTAACAGACTCACACATGCCGTGCCGGAGGAGGAAAGGAGGCGTCTCCATCTAAGTGTCTGTCTGCACGAAAACCCAAACTCAACCACACAACACACAAACATTGTGCACACTCAGCTGAACCACCACGGATTGCTTTCACCACTTTCACAGGATTTTCTCCCCATCACAAGACCAATGGACCCTGCTTACAGAGTCACAATCTGAGCCCAGCAGTGGCAGGCAGTATCTCAGCAGAAAAACTAACTAGAAACAAAATAAAATACTGTGGTAATAGTCCATAATGACGTTTACAGTTTTGCATGGAGACACATAAGACTTAGGCCAGGCTGGGAGTCTGCCAGTCTGTCTGTGTTTGAGCAAAGTCCTTTGTCAGTCATATCAAACAGTGTGGTCTATCTACCTATCTCCAAGGTTATAGAGAGTGCTTGGTTATTTGCACTCTTGCTCCGATGATCAACAGTTCCATGTCACAATGGTTAAGTCTGCCTCGGTCATGATACATCTCTTCTCCTCTAATTGGCTCAATCAGAGCCTATGAGGAGTGGGAATGGGTGATGGCAAAGGTCACTGTGGCAATGCCCTGATGCTTAGAATCTCCCGCGACAATGGTTGCCCCTGACTGAACAGGGCTCATTATGGGCCTTGTCTGATTTTGTCCAACCACACCAGACGCGATCAGGACACACAGGTTGAAATATCAAAACGAACTCTGAACCAACTATATTCATTTGAGGTCAAAAACCATTAAACATTTATGGAAATGTAGCTAGCTAGCTTGCTGTTGCTAGCTAATTTGTCCTGGGATATAAACATTGGGTTGTTATTTTACCTGAAATGCACATGGTCCTCTACTCCGACAATAATCCACAGATTATAATCTGAGTTTGATTCTAGTAATCTCTCCTCCTTCAGGATTCTTCTTCTTCTCTGGACTTTATATGGCACTTGGCAACCAACTTTAAGGTACATTACCAACTGGACTGGAGTGTGGACCTCAGTTCATCTTTCAATCACCCATGTGGGTATATGCTCCTAAAACCTAATGAGGAGATGGGAGAGGCGGGACTTGCAGCATGTCAAACATCACAAATAGAACCAAGTAGAACCGTTAACGTGCCGAGCAGTGCGGGTGCAATGATTGAATAACATGTACGTGAACTTTTATTTTGCAACACTCGTGCAGGTGACGCGATTGGTGAGATCAGCATGTAAGGATCACAGCAGCCCAATTAAAACACAGCTTTCAGCTCTCAGCTCAACCCTGCTACAGTCTACAAATATCTCTCTCCCTCTGCCTGTATTTCCTCTTGTCTCTTTTGCTCTCTCTACCTCAGCACCTGCCCCTTTCACCAGCCCAGTGTTCTTGGCTTAACAAACACTTAAGCAAACACATGCCTGCACTCACTGACTAGGTTCATTTTGTTAAGGAGGCAAGCAAAGCAGTGCGGTCAATTGTGATTAGTGTTTTGGGATTAACGAGAGAGGAGGCTACAGGACCAGGGGCTATGGCCAACCAAGACACAGGTAAGGAGCCTCCTCTCCCCCTTACAGCCGGGCAGCTGCCCCCCTATAACCCTTTGGTTCTCTGGAGCCCTGCGATAATGACTAGGGCCAAATTCTCAGTCTATCAGATTCTCAGTCCAATATACTGTGTACTTGATTGAGTGAATATCAAATTAATTAAATGTTATTCATTGATGCTCTTTAGCAATTATCTTTGATTTGATGTTGATGTCTATTTGTTTTGTATTTTTGATATTTTCTGGGGGCTTGAAAACATATGGACCAGGCAACCAGGAAAGAAACCCTGTCTCCACCTGTCCCCTCCTGTGTGTCACATCAAGGTGACTGCCTGCCAAATGCAGGGAGAGAGGGAGGCTGAGATGAACGGCTAGAGGGATGTAAAGGAGGAATGGATGAGAGGTTGGGAGAAGTTCTGTAAGGTGAGGGATTGTGTATGAGGGAGGAATCCCTGGGGGGGGTCTGTGTTGGCCTTCACACACACACACACACACACACACACACACACACACACACACACACACACACACACACACACACACACACACACACACACACACACACACACACACACACACACACACACACACACACACACACACACACACACACACACACACACACACACGCACACACACACACAGAGGAGGCTAGGATCAGCTGGAATCTGTCCCAACTACGTACAACATCCCTCTCTCTCTCTTCCCGTTTCCCTCCCACACTCCACTTTAACTCGCGTCCCCTTTTCCACTGTCCCTCTCTTTCTACTCTCTCCCTCTCTCCAGTCTTTCATTTTGAGATGGTACAGTATGTTTTGTACTTTACTACTGTATATGAGGTCTTGAACGTAGGGGCATACAATTGACACAGTAGACTCTAGTGACTAGACTGAGAGGGACTTGACCTTGCTGGTCCATGGTCTCAATCTGCCTCATCCTTTCCAATATCGTTGAGCCTGAGATGAGGAGCTGAGACATAAGCCTTAGAAAAGTATGCAGCCAAATAGTCAAGTCTGTATTAGCTATAGAAGCAGCTGTTTCCAAGAAACACTTGTGTTACATTTACATTTACATTTAAGTCATTTAGCAGACGCTCTTATCCAGAGCGACTTACCAATTGGTGCATTCACCTTATGACATCGAGTGGAACAGTCACTTTACAATAGTGCATCTAAACCTTAAAGGGGGGGGGGGGGTGAGAGGGATGTTAGGAGCAGGACCAGTGTCTGTATTTGGAGTGCTCACAGCGTTGAGTTGAAGAAGGAGAGAGATACAGGGATAGAGGAAATGTGGAGTGTGTTTGTGTGTGTTTAGGTTGGATGGGAGGCCCCCTCTCTGGCACTGAGCCCAAAGGCTGATGGGGGATGTGGAGCTGTACGGTCGGACTGGCGTAACCACGGAAACAGAAACAATAACATCTCCTCCGTTATGAACACTTGACATACTCTAAATGACCAAAAGTATGTGGACACCTACTCGTTGAACGTCTCATTCTAAAATCATGGGCATTAATATGGAGTTGGTTACCCCTTTGCTGCTATAACAGCCTCCACTCTCGGCGTTCCAATTCATCCCAGGGGTGTTAGATGGGGTTGAGGTCAGGACTCTATGCAGGTCAGTTAAGTTCTTCCACACCGATCTTGACAAACCATTTCTGTATGGACCTCGCTTTGTGCACGGAGCTATTGTCATGCAGAAACAGGAAGAGTCCTTCCACAAACTGTTGCCACAAAGTTGGAAGTGCAGAATGTCACTGTAAACTGTAAACTGTAGAGTTAAGATTAATCTTCACTGGAACTAAGGGGCTTAGCCCAAACCATTATTCCTCCTCTACCAAACTTTACAGTTGGCATTATGCATTGGGGCAGGTAGCGTTCTCCTGGCATCCGCCAAACCCAGATTTAACCGTTGGACTGCCAGATGGTGAAGCGTGATTCATCACTCCAGAGAACGTGTTTCCACTGCTCCAGAGTCCGATGGCAACGAGCTTTACATCACTCCAGCAGACACTTGGCATTGCGCTTGGTGCTGCCGTTGCTTCCAGAGGCAGTTTGGAACTCGGTAGTGAGTGTTGCAACTGAGGACATACGATTTTTATGCGCTACATGCTTCAGCAATCGGCGATCCCGTTCTGTTTGCTTGTGTGGTCTACCACTTCGCTGCTGAGGCGTTGTTGCTCCTAGCCATTTCACAATAACTTTACATACAGTTGACCGGGGCAGCTCGAGCAAGGCAGAAATCTGACGAACTGACTTGTTGGAACTTGTTGGAACTTGTTCTTTGACGATGCCCTGTTGAAAGTCACTGAGCTCTTCAGTAAGGCCATTCTACTGCCAATGTTTGTCTATGGAAATTGCACGGCTGTGTGCTCGATTTTATACACCTGTCAGGGTGTCCACATACCTTTAAATATATAGCGTATCTTTATCATGGGTGGAAAAATATCTCCATCTCAACAGATCACTCTGTCACTTGACCTGATAAAATACAATGTTACGTGGCACAATCTGATGAATCGTATATAAAAACAAAGAATATAAATACGAGTTAGTATTTTCGTAAATGGGCCAGACTACGCTTGCACTTATCCCCGACTTTCTGCCTGCGCACGATGCCTGATCTGAATATCAATGCCCAGTGATGCGGCTTGCAGTACAACTGCACAAACCAGCCTCTCTTAACTGGCAATCAAATCGTCTCAGACCGATGAAGCCGAGCATAAATCCATCCAGGTTCCAGCGCAGCCCAGAAGCACCCAGATCTTTATGGCAGATTGAATGGCATATATATGTATATATGAGAGAGAGAGAGAGAGAGAGAGAGAGAGAGAGAGAGAGAGAGAGAGAGAGACCCCCAGCCCCCACGTCTAAAGCCAGAACACTGTTCTCGCTCTCCTTACCCACCATTCCTCATTTCCTGTTCAGCTGAAGCTCTTCAGAAGAACACAGGGACAACACATTTGGGGCAGGTCCAATCTCCTCACTTCAGTAGTTTACGCAACAACCATCTGACCAACAGCTTGGTGGGGAAATATTGTGTCGATTTTCCAGTAAAAGAATTGAGGCTGGAGTTTGTTATTCTAAGTCAATGGGGTAAACCACTAGTGGGAGGACTAACCTGACTCACCAGTCTCATGGTTTACTGTATCTAAGACAGATGACAGGGATTGCTCAACTGCGTACTGTTTATATTGTAGTAATACGTCTGCATGATATGTAGACATTTATCAGTAAAGTTACCCCGCTCTTCTTTTAAACACTTGGCTCACTAACAGCCGTAGGGAGAGAGAACATTTGACGGAATCATGTGTTAGTGCTGCTCTCTGAGGCCTGGGCTAAACGGAAAGAGGGAGAAAGAGAGGGAGGAAGAGAGGGAGGAAGAGAGGGAGGGGAGGTGTGTGTGTGGAGTACAAGAGGAGCTTTCATGGATGGAGGATCATAAATCAGGAGAGGGTAGGATGGGGTGGGAAAGGGCCGTGCTGGAGCAACAGCACACTCTGGGGCTGGGGATAGGAAGTACAAGAACCAGTCACACAAGTATGGAGTGGAATGGAGACCAGGAGAGAAGCAGAGTACTGATGTTCAGATTATGGATGTATAGGTTTGAGGGTCAGTCATTCACACACACGCACGCACGCACGCACGCACACACACACACACACACACACACACAATACTTCAGCACTTTTATGTATTTACAGACTCATAGTTTTACAACGGCCATTAACCACCACAGCCCAAATGAGACAGACGTTCACTGAAGAATCTATAAAATAATTATAATTTGGTGAATTATTAATTGTGGCCCCTTGAGCCCCACATATATACACACCCACACACATTCTGCAGTTCAACATGTTCAAGGATAACATTCCTGCTATAAAAAATGGATGTGTTCTCTCCATTAATGTTTAAAAAGTTAGCAGCACAGCTGTCTGTGGCTGGGGCTTATGGCTGAGGGTAGGCTGGCTGTACCCTGCTCCCTGGCAGAGCAGAGCTCCATGGATGCGGTATGGACCAAATGAGAGGAGCTGTGGTCACACGCCAGGGCAGAGCTGGGCCCGGCACCGTAACTATAGCCTTCTCAACTCCCACCCTCTCTCTAACACCAGCCTTCTCAAACCCCCTTCTCTTAACCATCAGCTTCTCAACCCCCTCTCTCTAACATCAGCCTTCTCAACCACCCCCTCTCTCTACCATCAGCCTTCTCAACCACCCCCTCTCTCTAACATCAGTCTTCTCAACCCCCTCTCTCTAACATCAGCCTTCTCAGACCCACTTCACTCTAACATCAGCCTTCTCAACCCCCTCTCTCTACCATCAGCCTTCTCAACCCATCCTCTCTCTTACATCAGCCTCCTTAGCCACCCCTCTCTCTAACATCAGCCTTCTCAAACTCCCTTCTCTCTAGCATTAGCATTCTCAACCCCCTCTCTCTAAAATTATCCATCTCAACCCCCTCTAACTTCAGCTTTCTAAACCCCCTCTCTAACACTAGCCTCCTCAATCCCACCCCTAACAACAGCCTCCTCAACCCACCCGCTCTCAAACATCAGCCTTCTCAACCCCCTCTCTCGCTGACATCAGCCTTCTCAACCACCCCCTATAACAACAACCTTCTCAACCCCCACTATCTCTAACATCAGCCTTCTCAACCCCCTCTCTCTAACATCAACCTTCTCAACCACCCCCTATAACAACAGCCTTCTCACCCCCTCTAACATCAGCCTTCTCAACCCCTCTCTCTCTGACATCAGCCTTTTCAACACCCCCTTTTATAACAACAGCCTTCTCAACCCTCTCTCTCTAACATCAGCCTTCAATCAACATCCCCCTCTCTCTAACATCAGCCTTCTCAACCTCCCTCTCTCTAACATCAGCTTTCTCAACCCCCTCTCTCTAACATCAGCCTTCTCAACCCCATCTCTCTAACATCAGCCTTCTCAACCAACCCCCTATAACAACAGCCTTCTCACCCCCTCTAACATCAGCCTTCTCAACCCCCCTCTATATCATCAGCCTTCTCACCCCCTTTTATAACATCAGCTTTCTCGACCCCCTCTCTCTAACATCAGCCTTTTCAGACCCCCTTCTCTCTAACATCAGCCTTCTCAACCCCCTCTCGCTAACATCAGCCTTCTCAACCCCCCTCTCTAAAACATCAGCCTTCTCAACCCCCTTTCTCTAACATCAGCTTTCTCAACCTCCCCTCTAACAACAGCTTTCTCAACCCCCTCTCTCTCTCTAACATCAGCCTTCTCAACCCATAGTCTCTCTAACATCAGCTTTCTCAACCCCCTCTCTAACAACAGCCTTCTCACCTCTCTCTAACATCAGCCTTCTCAACCCCCTCTCTCTCTAACATCAGCCTTCTCAACCCATACTCTCTCTAACATCAGCTTTTACAACCCCCTCTATAACAAGAGCCTTCTCAACCCACTCTCTCTAACAACAGCCTTCTCAACTCCCACCCTCTAACAACAGACTTATCAACCCCCCTCTCTAATATCAGCCTTCTCACCCCCTCTCTAAGATCAGCCTTCTCAACCCCCACTAAAATCAGCCTTCTCAACCCCTCTCTCTCTGGCATCAGCCTTCTCATCCCCCACTCTCTCTAATGTCAGCCTTCTCAACCCCCACCCTCTAACATCAGCCTTCTCAAACCCCTCTCTCTAAGATGGACGGACACAGCTAGTAGCCTCTAGTGTCAAACTTTGTGTCTGTGTCTGTTTCTGTGCTGACTAGCACAGGACAGCACAGGACAGCCCAGGACAATTGCGACACCCATCTGTCAGTAGGGATAGTATCCCTTCATTTTCAAACCATAAATTCACTGTAAACTCTATAAAACCTGTATACCAAATCATACATCATTGAACACTTAAATTGTCAATGTCTACAGGGAGAATGCTGTCCGCTTGAGAATAGTTAGGCTGCCTCAGAAATAAATACTGCACCTCTCTTAAAATCAAAGCGCTCCTGCTTTGTGCCTGAACTTCCATCAATTTGAGAGGTTTTTTTCTTGCTGTGTTGGAGATTTGTGATCACCATGAAGGTGGTGAGATTCAGCTCCAGAGCTTTAGCCCAGATAGGGAGCCCCAGACCATATACTGATTGCCAGAATGTCCTGATACTGGGAGCTGGCTCTCGCTGATACCCACCTCCCGATACCCCCCTGGTGCTGAGGTCACCACCTCACTCACACCAGTCGTATATATCCCTGCATGACATCATCGCTGATACAAACAGGAAAAGCGTGTGTACACACACACACCAGTACAATCTGTTGTTGGCATTATCATATAATCTGTGAGTATTATTGCTGCTGCCCAGGTAACATAGCTAATTGTCTCATCTCAATATGACATGTGATCTCTGACCTGCTAGAATAACACAAATTAATTCCACCGCAGCTTTCTACTGTAGGCCTATCTGCCCTCTGAAATGAATAAAACTAGATGTAAATGAGCATTTAATATCAACCTCCACACAAGCCGCATACATCCAGCAAAAACAAAAAACAAGGTTTCAGAGCTGTTATCAAACAGGTACCACACACAAAAACATGCGCACAGGGCACCTACTACAGCCATTTCCTACTCACTTTCATCCCTGATCGGAACGAAGGATGAAATAAATGATGGAAAATGTTCTACAGGAAAACAGACTGATTGGTCTAGTCAGGATGGGTTTGGTTTGTATAAGTAGTGTAATGGGTGTTTAAATTGTGAAATGAGAATGAAATCTGACCATTAAATCTCTATGACTGGGTAGAGTGTGAAGGAAGATGTTGCGGCAATGTGATAGTCCTAACAAAGGCACACGCAGGCCGGACGCAGACAGGATGGGTTGTTACTGCAGACACATTTACACTAACACAGAAATCATGGAAGCCAATTCAATTGTAGTATGCTTGCACAATCCAAAATAAACTAGATGGAAATTATTTTCGGCCTGCTGCTCTGTTACATATTGGGCAATTCCCTATTCTACTTCATATCAACTCTACTGCATCTTTCACAAAAGAGCAAGTACAGTGCCTTCGGAAAGTATTCAGACTCCTTGACTTTTTCCACGTTTTGTTAGGTTACAGCCTTAATCTAAAATGTATGAAATAGTTTTTCTCTCTCATAAATCTACACACAATACCCCACAATGACAAAGCAAAAACATGTTTGTAGAAATGTTTGCTATTTTATTTAGAAACTCAGCAAAAAGAAAAACGGCCCTTTTTCAGGACCCTGTCTTTCAAAGATTATTCGTAAAAATCCAAAGAACTTCAAAGGTCTTCATTGTAAAGGGTTTAAACACGGTTTTCCATGAACCATAAACAATTAATGAACATTGTCACGCCCTGGTCATAGAGATGCTTTTATTCTCTATTTTGGTTAGGCCAGGGTGTGACTAGGGTGGGCATTCTAGTTATTTCTGTTTTCTATTTCTTTGTTTTTGGCCGAGTGTGGTTCCCAATCAGAGGCAGCTGTCTATCGTTGTCTTTGATTGGGAATCATACTTGGGCAGCCTTTTTCCCGTCTGTGTTTGTGGGTAGTTAGTTTCTGTTTAGTGTCTGCACCTGACATAACTGTTTTTTTCTCTCTCTTTGTTATTTTGTTTGAGTGTTTTTTAGGAATAAATTATCATGGACAGTTGCCACACTGCGCTTTCGTCCATGCCTTCCGACGAGAGACGCTACAGAAATACCCACCACCAAAGGACCAAGCAGCGTGGTCAGGAGGAGCAGGGATCCTGGGCCCGGGAGAAGAGTGAGTGGAGGACCTCATGGACATAGGAGGAGGTTATGGCAGGGGACAAGACCCTGCCATGGAACAGGCGGAAACAGCAAGGGATGAACGGCGGCGACACCAGGAGTCACGGGAACGAGGCAAGCACGAGAGGCAGCCCCAGAAAATGTCTTTTTGGGGAGGCACACGGGGAGAGTGGCAGAGTCAGGGTTCAGACCTGAGCCAACTCCTCGTGCTTACCGTGGTGAGCCATGCTATCCGGTTCTGCGCACCATGCCTTCAGTGCGCATCCACAGCCCAGTGCGTTCTGTGCAAGCTCCCCGCAGTGGCCATGCTAGAGTGGGCCTTCAGCCAGGACGGATTGTGCCAGCTCAGCGTTCCTGGCCTCCGGTGCATCTCTTCTGCCCAGGTTATCCTGCGCCAGCTCTACGCACGGTGTCCCCGGTTCGCCAGCAAAGCCCAGTGCGGCCTGTTCCAGCTCCCTGCACTTGCCGGGCTAAGGGGGGTATCCAGCCAGGACGAGTTATGCCAGCTCTGCGCTCCAGACCTCCGGTGCGCCTCCACGGCACGAAGCCTCCAGTGATGATCCATGGTACGAAGCCTCTAGTGATGATCCATGGCACAAAGCCTTGAGTGATGATCCATGGCAAGAAGCCTCCGGTGACGATCCATGGCATGAAGCCTCCAGAGACTATCCATGGCACAGAGCCTCCAGCGACTGTCCTCGGTCCGGAGCCCCCAGCGACGGTCCCCAGTCCGGAGCCTGCAACGACGTTCCCCAATCCGGAGCCTGCAGCGACGGTCCGCAGTCCAGAGCCTGCAGCGACGGTTCCCAGTCCGGAGCCTCCGGCGATGATCGGTGGTCTGGTTCCTCTGGCGATGATCTGCGGCCCGGTTCCTCCAGTGAAGGTCCATGCATCAGGGTCGCCACCAAAGCGGAGGGATCTGCGGGCGGAGGGGGGTCTACGGCCCACACAGGAGCCGCCGCCGTAAGAGATGCCCACCTGGACCCTCCCCTTTAGAGTCAGAGGGGGGGGGGTACTGCACCTGACAGAACTATTTTGGTTTTTCTCTTTGTTATTTTGTTCGAGTGTTTTTGAGGAATAAATTATCATGAACACCTACCACGCTGAACTTTGGTCCATGCCTTCTGACGAGAGAAATTACAAACATGGACCTGTGGAACGTTCGTTAAGACACAAACAGCTTACAGACGGTAGGCAATTTAGGTCACAGTTATGAAAACTTTGGACACTAAAGAGGCTTTTCTACTGACTCTGAAAAACACCAAAAGAAAGATGCCCAGGGTTCCTGCCTAACTGCGTAAACATGCCTTAGGCATGCTGCAAGAAGGCATGAGGACTGCAGATGTGGCCAGGGCAATAAATTGCAATGTCAGTACTGCGAGTTGTCTCTGACAGCATTATAGGGAGACAGGACGGACAGCCGATCCTCCTTGCAGTGGCAGACCACGTGTAACAACACCTGCACAGGATCGGTACATCCAAACATCACACCTGCGGGACAGGTGCAGGATGACACTAACAATTGCCCGAGTTACACCAGGAACTTACAATCCCTTCATTAGTGCTCAGACTGTTCGCAATACGCTGACAGATGCTAGACTGAGGGCTTGTAGGCCTGTTGTAAGGCAGGTTCTCACCAGACATCACTGGCAACAATGTTGACTATGGGCACAAACCCACCATTGCTGGACCTGACAGGACTGGCAAAAATTGCTCTTCACGGACGAGTTGCGGTTTTGTCTCATCAGGGGTGATGGTCGGATTCACGTTTATCATTGAAGGAATGAGCGTTACACCAAGGCCTGTACTCTGGAGAGGGATTGATTTGGAAGTGGAGCATCATCGGACTGAGGTTGCTGTCATTGCAGGCAATCTCAACGCTGTGCTTTACAGGGAAGATATCCTCCTCCCTCATGTGGAACCCTTCCTGCAGGCTCATCCTGACATAACCCTCCAGCATGAGAATGCCACCAGCCATACTGCTCATTCTGTGTCTGATTTCTTGCAAGACAGGAATGTCAGTGTTCTGCCATGGCCAGCGAAGAGCCCAGATCTCAATCCCATTGAGCACGTCTGGGACATGTTGGATCGGAGGGTGAGGTCTAGGGTCATTCCCCCCAGAAATGTCTGTGAACTTGCATGTGCCTTGGTAAAATAGTGGGGAACATTCTCACAGCAAGAACTGGCAAATCTGCTGCAGTCCATGAGGACTGTTGACAGTGAGGACGTTTTTCTTTTTGATGAGTTCATATTAAAAAACTGAAATATCACATTTACATATCACCTTTACTCAGTCCTTTGTTGAAGCTCCTTTGGCAGCAATTACAGCCTCGAGTCTTCTTGGGTATGATGTTACAAGCTTGGCACACCTGTATTTGGGGAGTGTCTCCGAATTCTTCTCTGCAAATCCTTTCAAGTTCTGTCAGGTTGGACGGGGAGCATTGCTGCACAGCTATTTTCAGGTCTCTCCAGAGATGTTCGATCGGGTTCAAGTCCGGGCTCAGGCTGGGCCACACAAGGACATTCAGAGACTTGTCCTGAAGCCACTCCTGCATTGTCTTGGCTGTGTCCTCCAGACGTGACGCTTGACATTCAGGCCAAGCATGTTGAAAGATTTTAATACGAGACACGTGCTACAGTAGGACTTATACTCTATTCTAATTTATTTCACATTCGTGTACACATACACAGTTAATATGATCAAGAATCTGAATTACATTGCACACAAATAATAAAAGATTACAGAATAACACTTAACCTCTAGCGTCGAGCAATCCCGTATCCGGGAGCGTAATCATAGCCTCAAGCTCATTACCATAACGCAACGTTAACTATTCATGAAAATCGCAAATGAAATTAAATAAATATCACAAGCTTAGCCTTTTGTTAACAACACTGTCATCTCAGATTTTCAAAATATGCTTTTCAACCATAGCTACACAAGCATTTGTGTAAGAGTATTGATAACTAGCATAGCATTAAGCCTAGCATTCAGCAGGCAACATTTTCACAAAAACAAGAAAAGCATTCAAATAAAATAATTTATCTTTGAAGAACTTCGGATGTTTTCAATGAGGAGACTCTCAGTTAGATAGCAAATGTTCAATTTTTCCTAAAAGATTACTTGTGTAGGAGAAATCGCTCCGTTTTGTTCATCATGTTTGGCTAAGAAATAAATCCGAAAATGCAGTCTCTACAACGCCGAACTTTTTACCAAATTAACTCTATAATATCGACAGAAACATGGCAAATGTTGTTTAGAATCAATCCTCAAGGTGTTTTTCACATATCTATTCGATGATAAATCAATCGTGGCAGCTGTTTCTCCTCGAAGCAAACTAAAAATGCACGCAGCTGGAGATTAAGCAATAATTTCAACGGAGGACACCAAGCGGCCACCTGGTAGATGTAGTCTCTTAAGGTCAATCTTCCAATGATTTGCCTACAAATATGTCACAATGCTGTCGACACCTTGGGGAAACGACAGAAAGTCTAAAATAATTTGTGACCCATACACAGCCATATAAGGAGACATTGGAACACAGCACATTCAAAATCTGGGGCACTTCCTGTTTGAAATTTAATCTTGGTTTCGCCTGTAGCATTAGTTCTGTGGCACTCACAGACAATATCTTTGCAGTTTTGGAAACGTCAGAGTGTTTTCTTTCCAAAGCTGTCAATTATATGCATAGTCGAGCATCTTTTCGTGACAAAATATCTTGTTTAAAACGGGAAAGTTTTTTTATCCATAAATTAAAAGAGCGCCCCCTATATCCAAGAAGTTAAAACACTTAATTCAGCTCTGAGGGAAGTAAGGCTGTCTGTATACTGCACGTACAGGGGAATGATGACAGCTGAAATGTGCTGGATCCTACAGAACATAAAAACTGAATGAAAAACAGTATTTTTGACCCCCACCATATGGCTTGAATGTCATTACCTAATTGGAACCAAGTGCAGCTCCGAGCAGAGCTGTCATAACTTCCATTGCCAAGCTCACAAAGCCTTGCGGTAACAAGCTTCATACGCCCACACTGGGAAACTGTTTACGACAGATGTGCTAGAAAGCTGGTGATGATGGAGACCTTAGCAGAGCGTACGAGAGTCAACAAACTATCAGAAGTGTGTGTGAGACTGTCAAAGACACACGAGTGTGGGGCCCCTCTGGGCATGAGTTGGGAGTTGAAACCCGTAGAGGGACATTGACAGAGTTGCTGATCGGCACAAGGGCTTTGGCTATTGCCTTAACGATGGATGGCATGGTTGACTAGCTTGAAGTGTTGATGAGAGAAGTGATGCGGGAACCTTGGGTTGAAGCGTCTATTGATCAACACAGAGGTAATGCCAATGACAGAAGGCATGCCCTGACCAAGTGCTTTAAAGTCACTATACTTTAACCGCAGATTGCATGGTCCTGTGTATGTGAGAGAGAGAGAGAAAGTGGGGGGTAAAAAGAAAGAGCGTGAATGTGTGTGTGTGTTTGCACACATGTCTGCTGGTTCTCCAGTAATCTGTCTTGAAGCATGTGCACAATAACGGTATGACAGTGATGGATGTCTGACTGCTCAGAGGTGTGTGTCTGTGTGTATGTGTGAGGTGGTGTGTGCTCAGATAAGAGATTCAAGGGAAAAAACACAGGTCAGAGATAAAAACATGAGCACAGGTTTTAGACACCGTGCTGAAGACGTGTCTGGCCTGTAATAATAAGGGATGGATAGAGAGGAGAATGGATGGAGTCCTGTCTGTTCCTTTGCTCTCCTAAGGAGAATAAAGGGTTTTCTATTGGAAAAACACATGTTTGCCATATGTTTATGATCGCTCACTCATCCTTTTTGTATATTGTCAGTAACGTTTATAGATACACTAAATATGGCTTTATTTTCGAAAATTGCCCTTGAGAGATGTAGCATTTCATATTGGAAATTAAATGATGTGGACTGTATGTTTACAATACTAGTATAAAGTTGGCCATATGCATGTAGGGGAGGGTTTGGCCGGCCGGAATGTCCTTGTCCCATCGCACAAGCCGGGCGCATGCACGCTGACACGGTCTTCAGGTGTACGGTGTTTCCTCTGACATATTGGTGTGACTGGCTTCTGGGTTGAGCCGGCATTGTGTCAAGAAGCAGTGTGGCTTGGTTGGGCTGTGTTTTGGAGGACGCATGGCTCTCGACCTTCGCTCTTCTCCAGAGTTGCAGCGGTGAGACAAGACTGTAACTACCAATTGGATACCATGAAATTGGGGAGAAAAGAAAGAAACTGAAAGCTACATGTGTGTTCTCTATCAGGTTGTGTTTTGTGTTCTAACCATTGCCGTGGCCATGGCACAGTGTTGCCAGTTCGTTCCATAGCTGTCATTATGGGATTTTGGGGGCTGAGCTCATTACTGAATAGCTGTTATTGCACTGGCAACAACAAAAGAGAGCCTTATTCCCCAGAGACACTGTACAACAGCCTTCCATAAGTCCATGGGCGGCAGGGTAGCCTTGTGGTTAGAGCGTTGGACTAGTAACCGAAAGGTTGCAAGTTCGAATTCCCGAGCTGACAAAGTACAAATCTGTTGTTCTGCCCCTGAACAGGCAGTTAACACACTATTCCTAGGCCTTTGTTCTTAACTGACTTGCCTAGTAAAATAAAGGTTTTAAAAAATAAAATAAGAAGTTGGCAAGAGATTAGAAACAGACTGGTAATCAAGCTAACTCTACACCAACACACTGCAATCTGCTTGCTGCCACTTCTTGCAGTGGCCAAGAGGAACAATGATCTGGGTAGAAGTTACCCTGAAGAACTGCTTACCAGCTTACCCTCCCCAAGTCCTTAACCAATTAATAGAGAACTGACCTTAGATCAGTAACTTCATCCATGACATCATACTGTATAATGCCAGGGTGTCACTATGGACAGAGTGACAGCTGATCTAAACAACCTCTATACATGACAATGTCAGTCATACTGACCTCAGATCAGTAGTTAGAGTACTGAAGAGTCATACTAACACACATCTCAGTAACAAAGACACAGAAATGTGTCAATACTTGAGAGCCACACTGACCTAGTAACAGTTAGACCTTCATATAAGAGTTGACATGGTAAACCAAGAGAAAAACTGAGTTGAGATCAGCAATAACAGCATCAGAGAATTGCAGGAAAATGTTATTTCATATGACAGCACAATCTACATTCTGACTTCACATCAGCCTAAAACTGTGACTGAGAAAAATATTGACCTCAAAGCACTACACACACACACACACACACACACACACACACACACACACACACACACACACACACACACACACACACACACACACACACACACACACACACACACACACACACACACACACACACACACACACACACACACACACACACACACACACACACACACACACACTGCTCTTTGAAAATCTCATTCCAAAATCATGGGCATTAATATGTAGTTGGTCCCCCCTTTGCTGTTATAACAGCCTCCACTCTTCTGCGAAGTCTTTCCACTAGATGTTGTAACATTGCCGCAGGGATTTGCTTCCATTAAGGCACAAGAGCATTACTGAGGTCGTGCACAGATGTTGAGGGATTAGGTCTGGCTCGCAGTCTGCGTTACAATTCTCCCATGGAGTTGAGGTCAGGGCTCTGTGCAGGCCAGTCAAGTTCTCGACAAAACATTTCTGTATGGACCTCGCTTTGTGCATGGGCGTATTGTCATGCTGAAACAGAGAAGGGCCTTCCCCAAACTGTTGCCACAAAGTTGAAAGCATATTACCATCTAGAATGTCATTATATGCTGTAGTGTTAAGATTTCCCTTCACTGGAACTAAGGGGCCTAGCCAGAACCATGAAAAACAGTCCCAGACCCTTATTCCTCATCCACCAAACTTTACAGTTCACACTATGCATTGGGGAAGGTACTGTAGCATTCTCCTGGCATCCGCCAAACCCAGATTCATCCGTTGGACTGGCAGATGGTGTGACTCATCACTCCTCATCACTCCAGACAACGTGTTTCCTGTTCCATAGTCCAATGGCTGCAAGCTTTACAACACTCCAACCTACGTTTGGCATTGCGTATGGTGATCTTAGGCTTGTGTGCGGCTGCTCGACCATGGAAACCCATTTTCATGTAGCTCCCGACGAACAGATCTTGTGCTGATGTTGCTTCCAGAGGCAGTTTGGAACTCGGTAGTGAATGTTGCAACCGAGGACAGACATGTTTTACGCGCTATGCGCTTCAGCATTTGGTGGTCCCTTTCTGTGAGCTTGTGTGGCCTAGCACCTTACTGCTGAGCCGTTGTTGTTCCTAGACGTTTCCCCTTCACAATAACAGCACTTACAGTTGACCGGGGCAGCTCTAGCAGGGCAGAAATTTGACGAACAGACCTGTTGGAAAGGTGGCATCTTATGACGTGCCATGTTGAAAGTCACTGAGCTCTTCAGTAAGGACATTCTACTGCCAATGTTTGTCTATGGAGATTTCATGGCTCTGTGCTCAATTTTATACACCTGTCAGCAGTGGGTGTGACTGACATAGCCGAATCCACTAATTTGAACGGGTGTCCACATAGTTTTGGCCATGTTAACAATTAACATGCGACCATTAGATACAAATTTCAGCAAAAGTAAAATTTGAAAATACATAAAATTAGCGTGGTTCATATGTACAGATGGAAACACACATATAAACCCTCATTTGTAGAAAGAAAACAATTTCAGAGCCCCAACATTTATAACGTAAATAAAAAACAATCTGATACACCATCTTGTTCTCATTAACTTGCATACAAAAGTTGGCTACGCTAATGTACTAAATGAGAAAATATCACTTGCTTTTCACTCAGTCAAAACAATTATATTATACATCACAATTACCAGAACTTCAACACAGTTTAGTTAAACATGTTATTTCTACATTTTGAAAATGTAACCATGCTTACAAACCAGTAAACAGAGGAGACAAGGAGAGCGAGCTTCTCTGTTCTTTTCACCGGCCTTCTTCCAACGATCACGGACAAACGTACGAAGAAGTGAGGCGCTGGCCTGCAGCAGAAACACTCCGAAGGCCTCTCCCTAGTGGTAGTGCTAAGTACACATGTATTGTCATGTTTTGTCATATATTGTCATGTCTTGTCCCTGTGCTTTCTCTTCTATTTGTTTCCCCCTGCTGGTCTTATTAGGTTTCTTTCCCTCTCTCTCTATCCCTCTCTCTCTCTATCCCTCTCTCTCTCTATCGTTCCGTTCCTGCTCCCAGCTGTTCCTCATTCGTCCTAACTACCTCGTTTACTCTTTCACACCTGTCCCCTATTTTGCCCTCTGAATAGAGTCCCTATTTCTCTCTCTGTTTCTGCGTCTGTCCTTGTCGGATCCTTGTTTGATGTTTGCTGTGCCGTGTTCTTGTTCCGTCGTGTTTTTGCCTTCTTCAGATGCTGCGTGTGAGCAGGTGTCTATATCAGCTACGGCCTGCGCCTTCCCGAAGCGACCTGCAGTCTGTGGTCGCATCTCCTGTTGTTCCCCTCTACTGACTAGAGGGATTCAGTTTTGTGTTTGGACTTTACCTGTGATAGTATCCAGGATTATCGTTTTTGTTAAAGACTGGAATAAACTCTGTTTCTGTTAAGTCGCTTTTGGGTCCTCATTCACCCGCATAACATGTATATCAATGCAATACCGTGGAGGACGGCAATGGATGGCTCAGAAATAAGACATTATTATTTTTAACGCACTTGAATTATTATACTCAGGTAGGCTAAGTTACCTTTTTACAGAATGGAAATACAGAGTTTTCAATTCCATATTGCTGATGCAACATGTTATTAATAACATCGCCTTTTCAAATGTGAGGATGACACTGTTTCAGGCCCACGTGTAAAACTTGCAAATCCACATGTTATTTAGATATTCACATATAAAAGTTGCAAAACTGCACATTCGATTTTCACGTTTGAACGTTTTAATGCGGTCCCTCGTGAGAGTTAGATTTTCACACGCGAACTTGGAATTCCACACGTGAAAGTGAGATTTTCACATATGGGGTGAAAACATGTTATTCTCCTCACGTGAAAAAATTGTGTTGACATGAACTCAATGTAATATACTCAACAAAAATGTAAATGCAACATATAAAGTGTTCGTACCACGTTTCATGAGCCCAGAAAGACCAGAAATGTTCAATACGCACAAATGTCTGTCTGAAATAAAGCCCATTTGTGGGGAAAAATTCATTCTGATTGGTTGGGCCTGGCTCCGCAGTGGGTGGGCCTAGTTGCCAAATGGGTGGGCCATGGCTGCACCCTTGCCCAGTCATGTGGTGAAATCCGTAGATTAGGGCCTAATTAGTTTAGTTTTCCATTGACTGATTTCCTTATATGAACTGTAACACAGCAAAATCTTTGAAATTGTTGCTTGTTGTATTTATATTTTTGTTCAGTACACATGGTCTAACTGCTTTTCAACTCAACAATCAGCTATTTGGTAGGCTTCTTGCCGCGTGCGCTGCCCTACATTTCATGTTTAAAACAATCCAGAGTTCATTTTTCAAATCATGCTCCCTGGTGTACTACTATGAATGATCGTGTGGTGGGAATTTTAATGTTAGTGTTTTTCTTATAAATAATCTGTTCTGTTCATGTGCTGTTCTATAAACCAATTTCAGTGACTGACGAAAGATGAGAACGAGAACGAAAGATATCTCAGTTTCAAGGTCACATGAATTAAACAAAACGTTAATGATGAATGAACTCTGCTAAATCATGCAATTATATGATGTCTGTGTATAGCTGCATATAAGAGAACTGCCGGGACTGCCCCAAGCAGAGCGCCTGATTGATACGTGTACTATGGTGCATTGAGTTGGTTGGAACCTCTCCAGTGCGTTGACAAACAATTATTCACATTGAGATTGACTTCGAGTGTCCCTGTGTAAGAATATCCACAACAATTGTATGGATTTGTGTATAGGCACAAGTAATTATATAGCAGATTTTGGCACATTTTATTCAATTTACTTCAGGGGAAGAGCCTATTGGATGCCGACATCAATGTGGAAGCAACCAGTGCATAAAACAGCTGGCCGAGTTCAAATGGCGACATAAAATTCAAAGCAATCGGCACACTGCCTAAACGGCCGACTGGCAAAGCAAACTGTCTGGCACTGTCACTACTCTCTGCTTTCTTAAAGTGAGAGAAAGATGTGCAGGATGGCAGCCGCTGCATTGGAATGATTTTACTCAACTTTTTTTGTAAAATTTTGGCCTTGAGCTTTAGAAACCCAACTGACCCCCCCGCCGCCTGTGGATAGCTTCATCCATGTACTAAGAAAGTCCAAGCATGAACGATACAAAACAAAACAGCAGGCCTTCTAGGGGAGGTACCCTGGGAGGCCCTTGGCTCCATACCTACTTCCCCTCCTCTATCACTCATTCTCCTCACTCCCTCTGTTCCCTTGTTTCTTGTTAGCTGGCTGCTGCTCCAGATGTCGACCCCAGAGGCCCGGACAGGAAGGGTGGGGAGAGAGGGAAATAAAAGATAGAGCTCTACACTCCCTCAGCAACATAGATCTTTGTGAAATCCCCTCGCCTCTAAACACACACTGAACAAGGACTGGCCGTGTACGTGTGTGCTTGTTTCTGTGTTGTCTGTGTGTGTGCTTGTCCGGGGGAAGAAGAGATCAATAAACAGCCGTGAGGCTGAATGCATTGATATTTAGCAGGGTTCTTTATTTGGCTTGGTGGGAGGCTTTTGTTCTCGGTCAATGGCTCAGGAAAAGGCCGACGATAAATAGTAATAAAGCCTGATCCATTCATCCCTCTCTCTCTCTTCATCCATCTCTCTGCCTGTCTGGCTCCAGAGAAGAGATCTGAGCCACCGGTCACACTGTCATGTACTGGAGCACCAAGGAGCAAAGGACTAATTGTGGCTAGTGGAGCCAAACACAAACACATATAAATACAAACACACACACATTCACACACAGACAGGCAAGCACCAGGAGGCACACACGCACCCAGCATGAGGCTGTGCAGTGAGGATCAGCTAGCATCGTGACTCAGCAGCATCAGTCAGTCAGAATGCAGAGACATGCTTCACAGAGATTCAGTTAACACAACCGGTTCTCCCAAGCCAAACCTCTCTGAAATCAGTTACACTCTCCATGAAACCCCTGTCTAAAGCTACAATTTCTCTGTCTGTTTCAAGACAAGTCTTCACAGTAATTCAACTCTGGTGACTTCTCTTTCACAAAACATTGAAATCGTTGACAATACAAATAAATAAAAGAACAGAGAAAATCTTCCCGGAAAATGAAATGAAGGAACCTCACAAACAGGGTACAAGTACTCACCGAGATAGTAGAGCCACGGACAGTCCAAGTGTTTCAGAGGAAATGGTCCGTAACTGCACTGCTTACTGTGTTCGCCTCTCTCAGAGCCGGAGCAACAAGTAGAGTGCAGTAGGCTAGGGGACAATGCATGGCTTGACGGAGCAGCAGAACAGAGCAGCAGAGTAACAGAGGTCCAGTCATGAAGCACAGATCTGATCGACTCAAGGGGTGGGAGGGGGCTAGCTACATGCTCCCATTCTCTGTGTCTTTACCCACACTGTATATCTCCCCACCTCGCTCTGTTGCTCTCTCTCTCTCTCTCTCTCTCTCTCTCTCTCTCTCTCTCTCTCTCTCTCTCTCTCTCTCTCTCTCTCTCTTTCTCTTTCTCTTTCTCTCTCTCTCTTTCTCTCTCTCTCTTTCTCTCTCTCTTTTTCTCTCTCTTTTTCTCTCTCTTTTTCTCTCTCTTTTTCTCTCTCTTTTTCTCTCTCTTTTCTCTCTCTCTCTCTCTCTCTCTCTCTCTCTCTCTCTCTCTCTCTCTCTCTCTCTCTCTCTCTCTCTCTCTCTCTCTCTCTCCCTCCCTCTTTCTCTCACAGCTGCAAGCCCAGAGTGGGACCGGTTTGGTAAGTATGACTGGCGTATTCCTGTTGTAACATAGAAAGAGGAGCCCCACCTAAAAACTCAAAACTGATCCCGGGCCAGCCCCTCCGACCAGCCCAGCTGGCTGCTGTGTGCTTGGAGCTGACGGGCTGCCTGTGTGCTTGGAGCTGACGGGCTGCCTGTGTGCCTGCCGCAAACTCATATTGAGTCATTTGTCTGTCATGGTCGTGAAGATCAAGACCAAATTATAGGGCTCTTCAAATTCTTTCTTCCAACTCTTCAACTCTCTCAAGTTCCCTCTCTTTCCCTCCTTCTCACTCTCCTCTTGCTTTCTCTCTCCCTTACTCCCTCTCTCCTCTGAGAAAGGCCCTCATTTAAAAATGGCCTTCATAAAGTGAACGGAAGAAGAAGAGGGGGAGAAGAGAGGGAAAAAGTAACTCGATACAGCTGAAAAGCAACTATAATTTAAATGAGTCACTCAGTGAGGTTGGAGTTTTTCAATGTTAAATCGGGAGGAGAAGAAGAAATAAAACATCATTCTGCTTTGCAACGATAGAGGGCCTGACAACACCCTAGAGCCGTGGGAGGGAGGAAATGAGCGAAAGAGAAGGGGAAAGAGACAGAGGGCAAGGGGGAACAGACAGGGAGTGGGAAGATGACCAACAAGCCCTCCCTGTTCTTCTCATGAACCCCAAGGGAGGTATGGGGCTTACAGAGTCAAACAGACTCGCTGACAGGCATAAGCACCCACAATCCACCACAGCAGTGAGGTCACATGGGACAGTTGTGAGCATGGAAATATGATGAAATTCTTTCGATTTCTGTGGTCGTGGAGACAAGAACTGCAGAAGCGATGTCATATACAGCAGTGATGTCATATACAGCAGTAATGTCATATACATCAGTGATGTCATATACATCAGTAATTTCATATACAGCAGTGATGTCATATACAGCAGTAATGTCCTATAGAGCAGTAATGTCATATATAGCAGTAATGTCATATTCAGCAGTAATATCATATAGAGCAGTAATGTCATATTGAGCAGTAATGTCATATATAGCAGTAATGTCATATAGAGCAGTAATGTCATATAGAGCAGTAATGTCATATTCAGCAGTAATGTCATATTCAGCAGTAATGTCATATACAGCAGTAATGTCATATTCAGCAGTAATGTCATATAGAGCAGTAATGTCATATATAGCAGTAATGTCATATAGAGCAGTAATGTCATATAGAGCAGTAATGTCATATACAGCAGTAATGTCATATAGAGCAGTAATGTCATATACAGCAGTGATGTTATATACAGCAGTACTGTCATATTCAGCAGTAATGTCATATATGTCATGTTTGTCATTTATTATCATGTCTTGTCCCTGTGCTCCCCATTCTATTCGTTTCCCTCTGCTGGTCTTATTTGGTTCTTTCCCTCCTTCTATCCCTCTCTCTCCCCCTCCCTCTCTCACTCTCTCGCTCTCTCTTCTCTCTATCGTTCCGTTCCTGCTCCCAGCTGTTCCTATTCCCCTAATCATCATTTAGTCTTCCCACACCTGTTCCCGATCCTTTCCCCTGATTAGAGTCCCTATTTATTCCTTTGTGTTCCGTTCCTGTCCCGTCGGTTCCTTGTTTAGTATTCACCGTGCTGTGATTGTGTTTCGCCCTGTCCTGTCGTGTTTTTTGCCTTCATCAGATGCTGCGTGTGAGCAGGTGTCTCTGTCAACTACGGCCTGCGCCTACCCGAAGCGACCTGCAGTCTGTGGCCGCTTCTCTTGTTATTCCCCTCTACAGACTAGAGGATTTCTGTTATTCCCTGTTTGGACTTGAATAAACTCTGTTTCTGTTAAGTCGCTTTTGGGTCCTCTATCACCAGCATGACAATATACAGCAGTGATGTCATATAGAGCAGTAATGTCATATACAGCAATGATGTCATATACAGCAGTACTGTCATATACAGCAGTGATGTCATATACAGCAGTAATGTCATATACAGCAGTAATGTCATATACAGCAGTGATGTCATATACAGCAGTACTGTCATATACAGCAGTAATGTCATATACAGCAGGAATGTCATATACAGCAGTAATGTCATATACAGCAGTAATGTCATATACAGCAGTAATGTCATATACAGCAGTGGTGTCATATAGAGCAGTAATGTCATATACAGCAGTACTGTCATATACAGCAGTAATGTCATATTGCACACTTGTGGACATACTGTGGAGATCCTATCAAATGTCTAATTCAATTAGTATTCAAATTCCTAATTGTATGGTTGTGGAGACTAGAACTGTTACAGTGATATGGGACAGTTAAAGCCTAAACTCACCAAAGGCGTGCGTACCTGGCTTGCGTGTGATTCATTTTAGAATGCATTGTTTTGAATGGTAATGACCCAACTATGCTGCATCCTGTTTAGACCAGCTAGACCAGCTTTCTAATGGCAAATATTTCAAAAAGCAACTCACAAATGCACGACTGTGGGTAACACATTTAAGTGGTTGGAAAACAGCATACCCTGTGTGTATGTAAAGGTCCAGTCAATATTTTGAGCTATTTGATTAATAACCTTGAGGCTATTTGTGATACACTCACCCAACGAGTGGTGTAAAGTACTTAAGCAAAAATACTTCAAATTAATACTTAAGTACTTGTTGGGGGTATCTGTACTTTACTATTTATATATTTTTTACAACTTTTACTTTTACTTCCCTACATTCCGAAAGAAAATGTGGTACTTTTTACTCCATACATTTTCCCTGACACCCAAAAGTACATTTTGAATGCTTAGCAGGTTAGAAAACGGTCCAATTTGCACACTTATCAAGAGAACAGGTCATCCCTACTGCCTCTGATCTGGCGGACTCACTACACGCAAATGCTTTGTTTTTAAATGATGTCTGAGTGTTGGAGTGTGACCCTGGCTATCGGTAAATAATTGAAACAAGAAAATTGTGCTGTCTGGTTTGCTTAATAGAATATTAAGCAAAGTATATTTTAGCAAATACATTTACTTTTGATACTTAAGTATATTTAAAACCAAATACTTTTATACTTTTACTCAAGTAGTATTTTACTGGGTGACTTTCACTTTGACTTAAGGAATTTTCTATTAAGGTATCTTTACTTTTACTCAAGTATGACAATTGAGTACTTTTTCCACCACTGCACCCAACCACCCCCTCACATGAATTAGGAATATCATAGCATGGGTTGTCACACAAACCTTTACCATACATAATGAAAGCCTGTGTATCCAGACTCTATCATTCATATTCTAATCCAGGAAAAGCATATAAATTCAGATGGACGCAAGGTCAAACACACTGACTCCTGAACAAAATAATTATACACAGTCTGGACTTGGATGATCCCCACACAGACAGACACAGAAAAACATTTCACTATAACCAGCTGCTATTTTAAAAGCTTCCTGTGATGATTCAAAAAATTAGCCTGAGACTTCAAAAGAACAGAGACGCACCAGATAAATACTCTTGCTAGACTTGGTCTGCTGGCTTGAATAAATAGGTCAGAGGTTAGAGACATGGATGAATTAATATGTTGACAGGGCAAAGCACTGAAATGCCCATGTATAGCAGAGAGAAAACATTGACTGTAGCTACAACCAAAGTTCCCTTCATAAAAATGTCAGCACTGAGCACATTTCAGGTCTGCTGAGTGCAAACTTCAAAATTGTGAAAATTCTGTTTCACATCCAGCATGTGTTTACTGTGAACACTTAGGCTGTGCTCACTTTAAGTTCCACTTTTAACAGTGACCATGTAGGCTACTGTGGTTATTTAATCATAATGTAGAGTGGCCTACCATCAAAAACAATGGAGAACATGCATCCCATACATTTTAACATTGAAATAGCTGTTCTATCATTCAGCCTATAGTAGCAGACAATGTGTGGTGTTTCATTTAGGCCTGCATTCCATGAGACTTGAAATAAACATGCAGGGCTTGACATTAACCTGTTCATCTACTTGTTAGTCAGACAAGGAAGTGACTGAGAATATTGTGTTGTTTGATGCAAGAAACCACTTTACAAAATAAAATGCATTATTATTCCAGATAATCAGACAAATGAGGCTACCCTCTGCCTTTTAGCTACTTAGCTTATTCAAGTCTGTCTAAAAAAAAGCTATTTACCTGACTCGCTTTTCAAAGATGTCTAGAAATGTATATGTTTTGTGCACTTGTAGGAAGCAATCACTCCCCTACTGCTGACTACAAAAGATCTATAATCTATAACTCACTAACTAGCAAAGGATATGAACAAAATGTGCACATGTGGCTACATGCAGCTCTCGCTTTGATCTCACAACAAGCGCAGCTACTCTCGACCCCTCATGCTGTAAACACAGTCCAGTTCAAAGTAAATGGCACAGATCCATCTATGGCAACTGTCTATTTGCATATTGGCCTACTGCAGCTCTGATAGTTTATGCAGCACCGGTCTGTGTAGAGTACGGGCTGAGTCATGCATGTCAATGCAATAGATTCCTACTCCGATGCGTTCTGCATAAAACTAAATCTCTTGCATTGTTCATGATGTTTCGGTACGTTGCATTGACAGTAGCTACTATTGCATTGATTCGATCAATTTTGTCAAAGTAAAGGGAAACGTTGATAGTGTTAACAGGAAAAACTCTAGAACAGTGGTCACCAACCTTTTCTGAGTCAAGATCACTTTGAGTCAAAATGCAACCCGAGATTTACAGCTCATATTGTTTTTTTTAACATGACTTTAAAAAAGTCCAATTAAAAACAGTACTGTAGCAATGATGTTTGTGCAGTAAGCTATTAGGCCTAACACATTATCACCCCACATTGGCCTGCCAATGCATTGTTGTTCAGGCCATTTAAAAATATATATATTTCAAAATGTGATGTAGATCACACTGTTGTATTACTTGTGAAGCACAGCTGAGTGAGCATACATTTAACTATTTAGCTTTTTATTTTTATTTTACTGGGCTGATGGTGCCTCCATCTGATGGTCTGTATCAGCGGAGGGAGAGAGCAGCAGACTGAGGGTCCATCTCTCAACAGCCCTCAGTTCTCCCTTTTCCTCCACTGACACTGACCAAAAAGGGACACCGTCTTCCAGATGGTGGCAAAACTCGAGTCGCACCGCATTATTTCTGCCTCATGCAGAAATTCATGTCGTTACTCCTATGAACAGAGAAAGTAAACTATTCCTTAATATTTAAAAAAAAGACCCAAGCTGCTAATAATAACGCAAGCCTATAGGTAGACCTTCCTACTCATTCATTACTGCTGCAGTGCTTGTTGTCGCGCTGAGTTGAAATCGGAAAAAGGCCATTCTTAGGCTTAGAAAAGTGCTGAATACAAAGTGATCCCGATCGACCGGTTTGTGACCACTAATCTAGAAAGTTGAGTGAAGTTCCATCTCTCTGTGGGCTGATATTTCTGCATGGTAGTCCTGAAGGAGCTGTGCAGCTTCGAGGGAACATTGGCTACCACAACTGACAGCTCTGAGGCATTTAGAGCATGTAGTTCCAAGCTGTTCACGCCCTACCTGTTTTAAATGAGCCCCAAATTACTGGAGCGCTGGGAAGTACAGTGTACATGTCAAATCGCCTTTCATTTTGGTGCCAGATTGCGAGACAACACTCTCTCTGCCAGGCAGCATACTTTTCAATAAAGAGAGACAACGTAATCCATGAAAGAAATATGATTCTCTAAGTCAAATTCCAGATCCACTATTATTTAAAAGGAACAATCCTCCAAAAGTCCTTCATCCTCTATCATCGCTCACTCTTTTACATTTTTATCAGGATCCCCATTAGCCGACGCCAATGGCGATAGCTAGTCTTACTGGGGTCCGACACATAATGAAAAAGAGATAAGAGATAAGAGACTTTACAATTGACAGACATTTCTAAACATTAACATGTAGTGTGTGTGTGTGTGTGTGTGTGTGTGTGTGTGTGTGTGTGTGTGTGTGTGTGTGTGTGTGTGTGTGTGTGTGTGTGTGTGTGTGTGTGTGTGTGTGTGTGTGTGTGTGTGTGTGTATCAGTTACACATACATGTCAGTACATACACACAAAAAGTAGTAAGTTTTTCAAACCAGGTTTGCTGCTCACTTCCGCTATATGAAATGGAAGGGAGTTCTATGCAATCATTGCTCTGTATAATACTGTACAGCTTCCGGCGCCGACAGAGATGGCCGCCTCGCTTCGTGTTCCTAGGAAACTATGCAGTTTTTTGTTTTTTTACGTGTTATTTCTTACATTAGTACCCCAGGTCATTTTAGGTTTCATTACATATAGTCGAGAAGAACTACTGAATATAAGATCAGCGTCAACTCACCATCAGTACGACCAAGAATATGTTTTTTTGCGACGCGGATCCTGTGTTCTGCCTTACAAACAGGACAACGGAATGGATTCCATGCAGCGACCCAAAAAAACGACTCCGAAAAAGAGGGAAACGAGGCGGTCTTCTGGTCAGACTCCGGAGACGGGCACATCGTGCACCACTCCCTAGCATTCTTCTTACCAATGTCCAGTCTCTTGACAACAAGGTTGATGAAATCCGAGCAAGGGTAGCATTCCAGAGGGACATCAGAGACTGTAACGTTCTCTGCTTCACGGAAACATGGCTCACTGGAGAGACGCTATCCGGGGCGGTGCAGCCAATGGGTTTCTCCACGCACCGCGCCGACAGAAACTTTTCGGTAAGAAGAGTGGCGGGGGCGTATGCCTCATGACTAACAAGACATGGTGTGATGAAAGAAACATACAGGAACTCAAATCCTTCTGTTCACCTGATTTAGAATTCCTCACAATCAAATGTAGACCGCATTATCTACCAAGAGAATTCTCTTTGATTATAATCACAGCCGTATATATCCCCCCCCAAGCAGACACATCGATGGATCTGAACGAACTTTATTTAACTCTTTGCAAACTGGAAACCATTTATCCGGAGGCTGTATTCATTGTATCTGGGGATTTTAACAAGGCTAATCTGAAAACAAGACTCCCTAAATTTTACCAGCATATCGATTGCGCAACATTACATTTAACATTTACATTTAAGTCATTTAGCAGACGCTCTTATCCAGAGCGACTTACAAATTGGTGCATTCACCTTATGACATCCAGTGGAACAGTCACTTTACAATAGTGCATCTAAATCTTAAAGGGGGGGGGGGGGGGGGTTGAGGTTGAGAGGGATTACTTATCCTATCCTAGGTATTCCTTAAAGAGGTGGGGTTTCAGGTGTCTCCGGAAGGTGGTGATTGACTCCGCTGTCCTGGCGTCGTGAGGGAGTTTGTTCCACCATTGGGGGGGCCAGAGCAGCGAACAGTTTTGACTGGGATGAGCGGGAGCTGTACTTCCTCAGTGGTAGAGAGGCGAGCAGGCCAGAGGTGGATGAACGCAGTGCCCTTGTTTGGGTGTAGGGCCTGATCAGAGCCTGGAGGTACTGAGGTGCCGTTCCCCTCACAGCTCCGTAGGCAAGCACCATGGTCTTGTAGCGGATGCGAGCTTCAACTGGAAGCCAGTGGAGAGAACGGAGGAGCGGGGTGACGTGAGAGAACTTGGGAAGGTTGAACACCAGACGGGCTGCGGTGTTCTGGATGAGTTGAAGGGGTTTAATGGCACAGGCAGGGAGCCCAGCCAACAGCGAGTTGCAGTAATCCAGACGTGAGATGACAAGTGCCTGGATTAGGACCTGCGCCGCTTCCTGTGTGAGGCAGGGTCGTACTCTGCGGATGTTGTAGAGCATGAACCTACAGGAACGGGCCACCGCCTTGATGTTGGTTGAGAACGACAGGGTGTTGTCCAGGATCACGCCAAGGTTCTTAGCGCTCTGGGAGGAGGACACAATGGAGTTGTCAACCGTGATGGCGAGATCATGGAACGGGCAGTCCTTCCCCGGGAGGAAGAGCAGCTCCGTCTTGCCGAGGTTCAGCTTGAGGTGGTGATCCGTCATCCACACTGATATGTCTGCCAGACATGCAGAGATGCGATTCGCCACCTGGTCATCAGAAGGGGGAAAGGAGAAGATTAATTGTGTGTAGTCTGCATAGCAATGATAGGAGAGACCATGTGAGGTTATGACAGAGCCAAGTGACTTGGTGTATAGCGAGAATAGGAGAGGGCCTAGAACAGAGCCCTGGGGGACACCAGTGGTGAGAGCGCGTGGTGAGGAGACAGATTCTCGCCACGCCACCTGGTAGGAGCGACCTGTCAGGTAGGACGCAATCCAAGCGTGGGCCGCGCCGGAGATGCCCAACTCGGAGAGGGTGGAGAGGAGGATCTGATGGTTCACAGTATCGAAGGCAGCCGATAGATCTAGAAGGATGAGAGCAGAGGAGAGAGAGTTAGCTTTAGCAGTGCGGAGCGCCTCCGTGATACAGAGGAGAGCAGTCTCAGTTGAATGACTAGTCTTGAAACCTGACTGATTTGGATCAAGAAGGTCATTCAGAGAGAGATAGCGGGAGAGTTGGCCAAGGACGGCACGTTCAAGAGTTTTGGAGAGAAAAGAAAGAAGGGATACTGGTCTGTAATTGTTGACATCGGAGAGATCGAGTGTAGGTTTTTTCAGAAGGGGTGCAACTCTCGCTCTCTTGAAGACGGAAGGGACGTAGCCAGCGGTCAGGGATGAGTTGATGAGCGAGGTGAGGTAAGGGAGAAGGTCTCCGGAAATGGTCTGGAGAAGAGAGGAGGGGATAGGGTCAAGCGGGCAGGTTGTTGGGCGGTCGGCCGTCACAAGACGCGAGATTTCATCTGGAGAGAGGGGAGAAAGAGGTCAGAGCACAGGGTAGGGCAGTGTGAGCAGAACCAGCGGTGTCGTTTGACTTAGCAAACGAGGATCGGATGTCGTCGACCTTCTTTTCAAAATGGTTGACGAAGTCATCTGCAGAGAGGGAGGAGGGGGGGGAGATTCAGGAGGGAGGAGAAGGTGGCAAAGAGCTTCCTAGGGTTAGAGGCAGATGCTTGGAATTTAGCGTGGTAGAAAGTGGCTTTAGCAGCAGAGACAGAGGAGGAAAATGTAGAGAGGAGGGAGTGAAAGGATGCCAGGTCCGCAGGGAGGCGAGTTTTCCTCCATTTCCGCTCGGCTGCCCGGAGCCCTGTTCTGTGAGCTCGCAATGAGTCATCGAGCCACGGAGCGGGAGGGGAGGACCGAGCCGGCCTGGAGGATAGGGGACATAGAGAGTCAAAGGATGCAGAGAGGAAGGAGAGGAGGGTTGAGGAGGCAGAATCAGGAGATAGGTTGGAGAAGGTTTGAGCAGAGGGAAGAGATGATAGGATGGAAGAGGAGAGAGTAGCGGGGGAGAGAGAGCGAAGGTTGGGACGGCGCGATACCATCCGAGTAGGGGCAGTGTGGGAGGTGTTGGATGAGAGCGAGAGGGAAAAGGATACAAGGTAGTGGTCGGAGACACCCCGCAACCAGGGGTGGTAAAACCTTGGATCATTGTTACTCTAACTTCCGCGACGCAAATAAGGCCCTGCCCCGCCCCCCTTTCGGAAAAGCTGACCACGACTCCATTTTGTTGATCCCTGCCTACAGACAGAAACTAAAACAAGTGGCTCCCACGCTGAGGTCTGTCCAACGCTGGTCCAAGCTGACTCCACACTCCAAGACTGCTTCCATCACGTGGACTGGGATATGTTTCGTATTGCGTCAGATAACAATATTGACGAATACGCTGATTCGGTGTGCGAGTTCATTAGAACGTGCGTTGAAGATGTCGTTCCCATAGCAACGATTAAAACATTCCCTAACCAGAAACCGTGGATTGATGGCAGCATTCGCTTGAAACTGAAAGCGCGAACCACTGCTTTTATTAATCAGGGCAATGTGTCTGGTAACATGGCCGAATACAAACAGTGCAGCTATTCCCTCCGCAAGGCTATCAAACAAGCTAAGGGTCATTACAGAGACAAAGTAGAATCTCAATTCAACGGCTCAGACACAAGAGGCATGTGGCAGGGTCTACAGTCAATCACGGACTACAAGAAGAAATCCAGTCCAGTCACGGACCAGGATGTCTTGTTCCCAGGCAGACTAAATAACTTTTTTGCCCGCTTTGAGGACAATACAGTGCCACTGACACGGCCTGCAACGAAAACATGCGGTCTCTCCTTCACTGCAGCCGAGGTGAGTAAGACATTTAAACGTGTTAACCCTCGCAAGGCTGCAGGCCCAGACGGCATCCCCAGCCGCGCCCTCAGAGCATGCGCAGACCAGCTGGCCGGTGTGTTTACGGACATATTCAATCAATCCCTATACCAGTCTGCTGTTCCCACATGCTTCAAGAGGGCCACCATTGTTCCTGTTCCCAAGAAAGCTAAGGTAACTGAGCTAAACGACTACCGCCCGTAGCACTCACTTCCGTCATCATGAAGTGCTTTGAGAGACTAGTCAAGGACCATATCACCTCCACCCTATCTGACACCCTAGACCCACTCCAATTTGCTTACCGCCCAAATAGGTCCACAGACGATGCAATCTCAACCACACTGCACACTGCCCTAACCCACCTGGACAAGAGGAATACCTATGTGAGAATGCTGTTCATCGACTACAGCTCGGCATTCAACACCATAGTACCCTCCAAGCTCGTCATCAAGCTCGAGACCCTGGGTCTCGACCCCGCCCTGTGCAACTGGGTACTGGACTTCCTGACGGGCCGCCCTCAGGTGGTGAGGGTAGGCAACAACATCTCCTCCCCGCTAATCCTCAACACGGGGGCCCCACAAGGGTGCGTTCTGAGCCCTTTCCTATACTCCCTGTTCACCCACGACTGCGTGGCCACACACGCCTCAAACTCAATCATCAAGTTTGCGGACGACACAACAGTGGTAGGCTTGATTACCAACAACGACGAGACGGCCTACAGGGAGGAGGTGAGGGCCCTCGGAGTGTGGTGTCAGGAAAATAACCTCACACTCAACGTCAACAAAACTAAGGAGATGATTGTGGACTTCAGGAAACAGCAGAGGGAACACCCCCCTATCCACATCGATGGAACAGTAGTGGAGAGGGTAGCAAGTTCCTCGGCATACACATCACAGACAAACTGAATTGGTCCACTCACACAGACAGCATCGTGAAGAAGGCGCAGCAGCGCCTCTTCAACGTCAGGAGGCTGAAGAAATTCGGCTTGTCACCAAAAGCACTCACAAACTTCTACAGATGCACAATCGAGAGCATCCTGGCGGGCTGTATCACCGCCTGGTACGGCAACTGCTCCGCCCACAACCGTAAGGCTCTCCAGAGGGTAGTGAGGTCTGCACAACGCATCACCGGGGGCAAACTACCTGCCCTCCAGGACACCTACACCACCCGATGTTACAGGAAGGCCATAAAGATCATCAAGGACATCAACCACCCGAGCCACTGCCTGTTCACCCCGCTATCATCCAGAAGGCGAGGTCAGTACAGGTGCATCAAAGCTGGGACCGAGAGACTGAAAAACAGCTTCTATCTCAAGGCCATCAGACTGTTAAACAGCCACCACTAACATTGAGTGGCTGCTGCCAACACACTGACATTGACACTGACTCAACTCCAGCCACTTTAATAATGGGAATTGATGGGAAATTATGTAAATATATCACTAGCCACTTTAAACAATGCTACCTTATATAATGTTACTTACCCTACATTATTAATCTCATATGCATACGTATATACTGTACTCTATATCATCGTCTGCATCCTTATGTAATACATGTATCACTAGCCACTTTAACTATGCCACTTTGTTTACATACTCATCTCATATGTATATACTGTACTCGACACCATCTACTGTATCTTGCCTATGCTGCCCTGTACCTTCACTCATTCAAATATCCTTATGTACATATTCTTTATCCCCTTACACTGTGTATAAGACAGTAGTTTTGGAATTGTTAGTTAGATTACTTGTTGGTTATTACTGCATTGTCGGAACTAGAAGCACAAGCATTTCGCTAACCATGTGTATGTGACAAATAAAATTTGATTTGATTTGATTACATTACCTAGAATTTGTTTTGGACCTGGGGACTGTGAAAAGACACCTAGCGGCATATCTCTCTCCTCAGTAATAGTGACATTTTAGGATTTGCTTTGCCCAGAGGCTGCTATAGACACTACTGTGTCACAAACTCATCAGGTACTCACTCCATCCAGCCATTCAACAGATCGTAAAATGACACTTGATTATTTTTAGCACAGAGAACCAGACGTTCCTCCTGAGAAGAACAATCAGCCAGTGCAGACAAATAAAAACAAACAACATTTCAACATCTTGGCCATGTTCTGTTATAATCTCCACCCGGCACAGCCAGAGTAGGACTGGCCACCCCTCATAGCCTGGATCCTCTCTAGGTTTATAATCTCCACCCGGCACAGCCAGAAGAGGACTGGCCACCCCCCAGAGCCTGGATCCTCTCTAGGTTTATAATCTCCACCTGGCACAGCCAGAAGAGGACTGGCCACCCCTCAGAGCCTGGATCTTCTCTAGGTTTATAATCTCCACCCGGCACAGCCAGAAGAGGACTGGCCACCCCTCAGAGCCTGGATCCTCTCTAGGTTTCTTCCTAAATTCTGGCCTTTCTAGGGAGTTTTTCCTAGCCACCGTGCTTCTACACCTGCATTGCTTGCTGTTTGGGGTTTTAGGCTGGGTTTCTGTACAGCACTTTGTGACATCAGCTGATGTAAGACGGGCTTTATAAATACATTTGAACACAAGTACATGTTTCATAAACTAACCTCTCTCTATCCATCTATGGAGAGACCACAACGGACAAAGGAGTGTGTGTGTGTGTGTTCGTGTGTGTCAGTGTATGTGTCAGTGTGTGTGTCAGTGTGTGTTTCATTACCCTCATTGAGTGAATAGGCATTTCACATTAGGACACTGCAACCCAGCTAGCAGACAGGGAGTCAGGCATGCAGTGGTTGCTGGTTGGAAGATCCTTCCAGGGTATATAGGGCCAATATGCTGTCCAGACTGGACAATGACCAGAGACTGGTACTGAATACTGATCATTACCACTTGTGTCTGACTACTGCACACACACACAGACAAGGTGAGACAGAAACAGGGCTCCCTCCGCCACCTGTTAACTAGGACTGGGAAATGAGCAGAGAGAGAGTAAGATATATATATATAGAGAGAGAGAGAGAGCGAGAGAGAACGAGAGAGAGAGAGATGGAGGGATATATATATATATATATTACTCTCTCTCTCGCTCTCTCTCTCTATATATATATATATATATATATATAGAGAGAGAGAGAGAGCGAGAGAGAACGAGAGAGAGAGAGATGGAGGGATATATATATATATATATATATATATATATATATATATATATATATATATATGTCATGTTTTGTCTTAGATTGTCTCATTATGCTTTCCCTTCTGTTCGCTCTGGTCTTATTAGGTTCTCTCTATGTATATATAATCATATTTATATATATAGAGAGAGATCCTTGTCTATTGTTCACCGCGAGAGATTGCCCTGTCGTGTCGAGAGAGAGAGAGATGGAGGGATATATATATATATCTGTTCTCGTCATATATATATATACTGGATTAAAAACTATATTCATATATATATATATGTCATGTTTTGTCTTAGATTGTCTTGTCATTATGCTTTCCCTTCTGTTCGTTTCCCCCTGCTGGTCTTATTAGGTTCGTTCCTTTTTTCTATCCCTCTCTCTCCCCTCCCTCTCTCTCCTCTCTCTATCGTTCCGTTCCTGCTCCCAGCTGTTCCTATTCCCCTAATCATCATTTAGTCTTCCCACACCTGTTCCTTATCTTTTCCCCTGATTAGAGTCCCTATTTCTTCCCTTGTTTTCCGTTCCTGTCCTGTCGGATCCTTGTCTATTGTTCACCGTGCTGTGTCTATGTATTGCCCTGTCGTGTCGTGTTTCCCTCAGATGCTGCGTGGTGAGCAGGTGTCTGAGTCTGCTACGTTCAAGTGCCTTCCCGAGGCAACCTGCAGTTCTTGATCAAGTCTCCAGTCTGTTCTCGTCATTACGAGTAGTATTATGCCTTTTGTTTGTAAAGTAACTTTACTGGATTAAAAACTCTGTTTTCGCCAAGTCGCTGTCAGTGATTGGCCCGTTCCAAGGTCACGTGTCGAGTTGCAGCGCTTTTTAGGTTTCGCTAATTTCTATCGGCGTTTCATTGTTGCTGCCCCTCTCACAGCTCTTACTTCTGTCAAGACGTGTTTTAAGTGGTCCGGTTCCGCCCAGGGAGCTTTTGATCTTCTAAAAGAACGTTTTACGTCCGCTCCTATCCTCGTTACTCCTGACGTCACTAGACAATTCATTGTCGAGGTTGACGCTTCAGAGGTAGGCGTGGGAGCCATTCTATCCCAGCGCTTCCAGTCTGACGATAAGGTTCATCCTTGCGCTTATTTTTCTCATCGCCTGTCGCCATCTGAGCGCAACTATGATGTGGGTAACCGTGAACTGCTCGCCATCCGCTTAGCCCTAGGCGAATGGCGACAGTGGTTGGAGGGGGCGACCGTTCCTTTTGTCGTTTGGACAGACCATAAGAACCTTGAGTACATCCGTTCTGCCAAACGACTTAATGCCCGTCAAGCTCGTTGGGCGTTGTTTTTCGCTCGTTTCGAGTTTGTGATTTCTTACCGTCCGGGTAGCAAAAACACCAAGCCTGATGCCTTATCCCGTCTGTTTAGTTCTTCTGTGGCTTCTACTGATCCCGAGGGGATTCTTCCTTATGGGCGTGTTGTCGGGTTGACAGTCTGGGGAATTGAAAGACAGGTTAAGCAAGCACTCACGCACACTGCGTCGCCGCGCGCTTGTCCTAGTAACCTCCTTTTCGTTCCTGTTTCCACTCGTCTGGCTGTTCTTCAGTGGGCTCACTCTGCCAAGTTAGCTGGTCATCCCGGTGTTCGAGGCACTCTTGCGTCTATTCGCCAGCGCTTTTGGTGGCCGACTCAGGAGCGTGACACGCGCAATTTCGTGGCTGCTTGTTCGGACTGCGCGCAGACTAAGTCGGGTAACTCTCCTCCTGCCGGTCGTCTCAGACCGCTCCCCATTCCTTCTCGACCATGGTCTCACATCGCCCTAGACTTCATTACCGGTCTGCCTTTGTCTGCGGGGAAGACTGTGATTCTTACGGTTGTCGATAGGTTCTCTAAGGCGGCACATTTCATTCCCCTCGCTAAACTTCCTTCCGCTAAGGAGACGGCACAAATCATTATCGAGAATGTGTTCAGAATTCATGGCCTCCCGTTAGACGCCGTTTCAGACAGAGGCCCGCAATTCACGTCACAGTTTTGGAGGGAGTTCTGTCGTTTGATTGGTGCGTCCGTCAGTCTCTCTTCCGGGTTTCATCCCCAGTCTAACGGTCAAGCAGAGAGGGCCAATCAGACGATTGGTCGCATACTACGCAGCCTTTCTTTCAGAAACCCTGCGTCTTGGGCAGAACAGCTCCCCTGGGCAGAATACGCTCACAACTCGCTTCCTTCGTCTGCTACCGGGTTATCTCCGTTTCAGAGTAGTCTGGGTTACCAGCCTCCTCTGTTCTCATCCCAGCTTGCCGAGTCCAGCGTTCCCTCCGCTCAAGCGTTTGTCCAACGTTGTGAGCGCACCTGGAGGAGGGTGAGGTCTGCACTTTGCCGTTACAGGGCACAGACTGTGAGAGCCGCCAATAAACGCATGAGGATTAAGAGTCCAAGGTATTGTTGCGGCCAGAGAGTGTGGCTTTCCACTCGCAACCTTCCTCTTACGACAGCTTCTCGTAAGTTGACTCCGCGGTTCATTGGTCCGTTCCGTGTCTCCCAGGTCGTCAATCCTGTCGCTGTGCGACTGCTTCTTCCGCGACATCTTCGTCGCGTCCATCCTGTCTTCCATGTCTCCTGTGTCAAGCCCTTTCTTCGCACCCCCGTTCGTCTTCCCTCCCCCTCCCGTCCTTGTCGAGAGCGCACCTATTTACAAGGTACGTAAGATCATGGACATGCGTTCTCGGGGACGGGGTCACCAATACTTAGTGGATTGGGAGGGTTACGGTCCTGAGGAGAGGAGTTGGGTTCCGTCTCGGGACGTGCTGGACCGTTCACTTATTGATGATTTCCTCCGTTGCCGCCAGGATTCCTCCTCGAGTGCGCCAGGAGGCGCTCGGTGAGTGGGGGGGTACTGTCATGTTTTGTCTTAGATTGTCTTGTCATTATGCTTTCCCTTCTGTTCGTTTCTCCCTGCTGGTCTTATTAGGTTCGTTCCTTTTTTCTATCCCTCTCTCTCCCCCTCCCTCTCTCTCCTCTCTCTATCGTTCCGTTCCTGCTCCCAGCTGTTCCTATTCCCCTAATCATCATTTAGTCTTCCCACACCTGTTCCTTATCTTTTCCCCTGATTAGAGTCCCTATTTCTTCCCTTGTTTTCCGTTCCTGTCCTGTCGGATCCTTGTCTATTGTTCACCGTGCTGTGTCTATGTATTGCCCTGTCGTGTCGTGTTTCCCTCAGATGCTGCGTGGTGAGCAGGTGTCTGAGTCTGCTACGTTCAAGTGCCTTCCCGAGGCAACCTGCAGTTCTTGATCAAGTCTCCAGTCTGTTCTCGTCATTACGAGTAGTATTATGCCTTTTGTTTGTAAAGTAACTTTACTGGATTAAAAACTCTGTTTTCGCCAAGTCGCTTTTGGGTCCTCATTCACCTGCATAACATATATATATATATATATATATATATATATACATAGAGAGAGAGAGAGCGAGAGAGAGATGGAGGGATATATATATATATATAGAGAGAGAGAGAGATGGAGGGATATATATATATATATATTATATATATATATATATAGAGAGAGAGAGAGAGAGAGAAAGAGTGAGATGGAGTGATATATATATATATATATATATATATATATACATAGAGAGAGAGAGAGAGTGAGATATATATATATATATATATAGAGAGAGAGAGATGGAGGGATATATATATATATAGAGAGAGAGAGTGAGATGGAGGGATATATATATAGAGAGAGAGTGAGATATATATATATATATATATATATATATATATATATATATATATATATATATATATATATAGAGTGAGATGGAGGGATATATATATATATATATAGAGAGAGAGATGGAGTGATATATATATATAGAGAGAGAGTGAGAGAGTGAGAGTGAGATGGAGGGATATATATATATAGAGAGAGTGAGATGGAGGGATATATATATATATATATATATATATATATATATATATATATATAGAGAGAGAGAGAGAGAGAGAGAGTGAGATGGAAGGATATATATATATATATATAGAGAGAGAGGGAGAGAGAGAGTTAGATGAAGGGATATATATATATATACATAGAGTGATATATATATATATATAGAGAGAGAGTGAGATATATATATATATAGAGAGTGAGATGGAGGGAGAGAGAGAGAGACCGTGGTGTGCATTGAGGCTTTGAGGATTGGAGGGACTGAGGGCTGATGGAAGAGAAATACACATCCATGCAAATAAAGTTATCCTTGATTTAACTAGGCAAGACAGTTAAGAACAAATTATTATTTACAACGACAGCCTTCCCCAGCCAAACCCAGACAACACTGGACCAATTGTGCAACGCCTTATGGAAGTCCCAATCACGGCTGGATGTGATACCAGGTACTATAGTGACACCTCTTACACAAAGATGCAGCGCTGCGCCACTCGGGAGCCCATGCATGCTTGGACAAATGGAAGCGAGGACACACACACAGACATACACAGACACACACACACACACCTGCCAAATTATTCAGAGCATCAAAGGATATCTTGACAGCTCGACCATGACAAAAAGAAATCAAACGCATTCATGAATTTACCAGAAACAAGCAATTTATATTCAAACTTGTGACAGGTGACAGAGCACAAGGGAATTGGAGAAGAATTAGAGCCCACTCGTTGACCTCCCTCACTAATATAGAATCTCAGTAATGAGCTACATCACACGCACATGCACATACCCACGACACATACGACACACACGCGCACACACACAAACACGACACCCATACACACTCAGGTGAGGTCATCCCACAAAGGGCCGATGCAGGCCAGCACTAGATGGCAGCAGAGCACTGATTTCCTACACACACAAAGTCCTATAGGACGAATGACTGTGCCTGGGAGGGATTGTATCATTGTGACAGGGAGAACACATACCACATAGAAAAACTGACATCCAAAACCACAGAGCAACCTAAAGATGCACAGTATATATTTACATGTCTACAGGTTTTTTTATATGCATATAGTTTACATTGTGAGATAGTTCAAAACCACACAGAGAAACTTCGTCAAAGAAAAGCTATTTGGGAAATGAAAGAGCATGCTTCGCTAATAAATGCAATACCACAGTAATTCAAAAAGGAGAAAGGATAAGTCTAAAGCGTTCGTCTTTTGGGGGATAAGGTGAGGAAGATCCCTGTGGCTTCAATGAGCTCCAATAGAGCTTCTACAATAAATGGTCGACATACGCTCCCCAGTACTGCTGCAAGACTCTCCCTCCTTATGTCATGGCTGCCTCGACAAACATGGTGTGTGAGAACATCACTGGTGAGGCTCAGTCCGGCAGGCTTACTTAGAGAGAGGGAAACGAATCTCTGTTGTGTGTCAGTCTGGACAGCGCTCTTGTCTACGCTGCCTGGCCCAGACATGCAGGATCCTCCCGGTTTAAACACAGAGAAATGTCCTGAAAACACCCACGTGTTTTACTGAACAGTGCTGACACATGATGGTGCTTGTTGGGGTTCGAGTGTCTGACCCTGTCACTGTATAGGCCTAAGTCTTTCCCTGTGGGCATCATTGGACAATCCTTCTATGTGGATTCAAATAAGAGGACTTACATATTTTATTTATTTATTTACCTTTATTTAACTAGGCAAGTCAGTTAAGAACAAATTCTTATTTTCAATGACAGCTTAGGAACAGTGGGTTAACTGCCTGTTCAGGTGCAAAACAACAGATTTGTACCTTGTCAGCTCGGGGGTTTGAACTTGCAACCATCCGGTTACAAGTCCAACGCTCTAACCACTAGGCTACCCTGCCGCCCGAATATAGTTACCCTCCTCTCCCTGACCTCAGACCTCTGTCACAGAGGCGGGACTTGACATTAGAACGGTTACAGAAACAGGGACACGTAGTGACAGACGGGACAAAGGATGACCTGGTGCATGCCACAGTGCTGGGTGGACTCAAAGCACAGTGTAGAGTCAGAGTGGAGTGTGGTGGGTATCCATGTTTTCTGATACACACAACCCCAGTCAGTAATGTTCAGTAGAAAACTGGTTTTGGCTGGTGCTGGTGCCTGGGAGCGATGTATCTGCATGTGGCGAGAGTGGTGGCTCCCAGAGTGGATGATTGCCTGTGGTTACTGCCTCTGTTCTGTCAGACTCCATTTCTCAGGGATCGTCTGGCCAGCCCTTCTGGAGCCCTCCGAGGCTCTATTCATTTAGTGGGGAGAAGGACAGTAGCACAAAGTATTGAGGAGGGAAAGCACACATTTAGAGTAGTTCACCTTGACATTGCCATTTCACACTAAACCAAGAGATTGCACTGAAATACCCATCTGAGGTAAGTCTCTCTGCTAGAAATAGCTCCAACTTGCTTTGGCAATGTTAACATATGTTTCCCATGCCAATAAAGTCCTTTGAATTGAATTGAATGAGAGACAAAAGAGAAAGACGGGGACAGAGAGACAGAGAGATAGGAGGGGGGGAGAGAGGTGGAGAGGGAGAGGTGTTGAGGGAGATAAAGAGGGAGATAGAGAGGGAAAGAGGGAGATAGAGAGGGACAGAGGGAAAGAGGAAGATAAAGAGGGAGATAGGGGAGATAGATAGATAGATAGATAGATAGATAGATAGATAGATAGATAGATAGATAGATAGATAGACAAACAGCTAGAATTCCCTGGATTGTAACAGTAACTGTACCAGCTGAAACATTCCCTTCTCAAGAACAGAGCAAGCATGTGTGTCTGTGCTTGAGTGTGTGCATGACTGGGCAATATCCAAATCCTATTAGTGAGAGGCTGGCTGCATGGCGTCAGCAGTACTGACAGGCCGACTGGGTCCCAGCCACACGCAGACACATCGTCCCCAGGCGCCAGGACCAGACAAAACCACATACTTAACTATTGCACTGGTGAGAGACAGACCTTTGAAGCTGTGACACTTTGATTTCTTTCTGATACTGTACATGGTACATTGTCCAGCAGTAGTAGGTAAGGCAATACCTCATCACTCAGTTGGCAAGCAAGACTAATCGTTCAGCATGTTCACACTGCTTATCGTCAATGAACCTAAATCAGCTGACTGTGAGAGAGCTACACTCTTCTGCAACCAACTCAAGTCATGAGACATGGACTGTGTACTGTTATCCGACCTCACTCTTCTGGGGAAACCATAAAGGTAGTAATATTCAAATCCGATCAGTAGGGTCGGGAGTTTGTGGCCTGGCCAGGATCAACTCTGAGCCCTAGCTGTATATCCTAGCCACACCCATGGTACGCACTACAGAGATAGAGCCAGAAAGGGGGATCAGACCAGCCGCTGTGTGGCACTTCCTGATTCTCCTCAACCTTCTCTCTGGATTGATTTAAAATACAGTGAGCAACGCTGTTGTGGAATGATTGACAGCAGCCTCTGGCCTCCTGTGCGTAGGCATGCACTCCCTGCATTAACCCTACGCAGCCCTGAGGGAGGTGAGACGTCTCTCTCTCTCGCTTCTCTCTTTCTCTCTCTCTTCTCTCCTCCCTTCAGCCTCCCCTGTCTCTCTCAGGGCTGTTTAGGTAGGGTAATATTGAGCTGCCAGGCAGGCGAGACTAGTGCTGTGAACCTGACGTGTGTGAATTACCAGTTGGTCTCTGGGGATTAGAACCCACCCAGCTGTGTGTAATTAAAAGAGCACAAAGACAGATCAAGTCCTTTCCTCAACTCCCAGTTCCAGTTCAATGTGCTGTGAGGCTGATAGAGAATCCACTGGGTGCCCTGTCTGTCCATGAGGTAGGCGGAAGAGATGCCTCTATTCTACGGTTGTCCAGGAATACGTTTCTGTGCCTTATTTTGGTGCTGCATTCAGTAAAAATCTGCAGATTATACCTTATACCCTTATACCCCTCTCCCTCTGTGTCTCTCTGTTTATCTCTCGGGCTGGTGGAGGGCAATGTAAGCTGGTTTAATATTATTTGTTGAGTATTTGCATCAGCTGAATAAAGTGCGATCGGAAATCCAATTCTCACTTCCTCCGTCTTTCTCCACTTTCATCTCAAATCTGATTATCCTGGGCCCACCGACAGTACTTCAGGTTTATCCACACTTACTTCAGTTCTAAGACTCCATAACTGGAGGGAGAGTCTGAGCGGACACATTGCTGAGGTGAAATTCAGTTCACATACCGCAGAACACTGAAAGAGCAAAAACAGCATGCACACCTTCATCCCTGCGTCTGCTCTATAGAAGTAACCTATTTGAACTAGTCCCCCCGCCCCAAGGCATCCACACACAGTGAGTACTATATGTACCACCCAAGGGAAAAGGGGCCGTATTCAATAAGAAGAGCTCATCACAGTTTACAGTGGGTTGTGTGTTTTGCATAAAGCCACTATTCCCCTAGCCTTGAGGCCGGAGAGGAGAGAACCGTGGTTGGTGGGCCATGGAGACGAACGGTGTGTGTGTGTGTTTCTGCTGCTGCTGTGACTACCATGTTGTTCTCTGTCAACAGACTGTGACATGATGACTGGGGAGAAACTACCAGGAACTCAGGAAAGCATCAAGTGTTTTTTTCACTATCCTAGTTGTTCCTATCCTGCTATCATAACCGCATACCAATGTCTTACTACTGGATTTTACTGGCTCAATACTTACTATCAACATCAACTCAGCATCAACTATTGTCTGCTATATGTTAGAAACATTTACTATGACTAGTCTTCTATTGAAGGCTACACTGGCAACTAATTGATGGATAGGTTGTACACTAACTTGGAGTGTCATACTGCGTCACAACTGTCTTTTCACTGTGATTTATGTATTAGGTATTTTCGTCATTAGTCCACTTTGCAAAACATATCATCATGATGATGTAGCAAGCGACACGTTGCTTCTTGAAAGTCCAATATCTTGAAAACTTGACTGCTGACATGCAAAGCATGTTGGGACTTTATTAACACTGGACTAATGAACAAAATAAAATATATATAATTTTTGAGTGGATTTTCTCTTTAACATAACAAGGAAATATTGCTAGCTGTATAATTTAAAGATGTAATCTCCATAACTGCACCACGCAGAAATACCCAGCTAACCAGGGGGTTAGGGAAAAATACAGTGTATTACAGAACCTGCCAAAAGTTTGGTCAGACCTATTCATTCAATGTTTTTTCTTTATTTTTATTTTTTTCTACATTGCAGAATAATCGTGAAAACATCAAAACTATGAAATAACCCATATGGAATCATGTAGTAACCAAAAAAGTGTTAAACAAATCAAAATATATGTTATATTTGAGATTCTTCAAAGTAGCCACCCTTTGCCTTGATGACAGCTTTGCACACTCTTGGCATTCTCTCAACCAGCTTCATGACATTTCAATTAACAGGTGTGCCTTGTTAAAAGTTAATTTGTGGAATTTCTTTCCTTTTTAATGCGTTTGAGCCGATCAGTTGTGTTGTGAAAAGGTAGGGTTGGTATACAGAAGCTATCCCTATTTGGTAAACGACCAAGTCCATATTACGGCAACAACAGCTCATATAAGCAAAGAGATAAGACAGTCCATCATTACTTTAAGACATGAAGGTCAGTCAATACGGAAAATGTATTATTATTTATTATTTAGGATTGAGGTCAGGCCTTTGTGATGGCCACTCCAATATCTTGATTTTGTTGTCCTTAAGCCATTTTGCCACAACTTATGTATGTTTGGGGTCATTGTCCATTTGGAAGACCCATTTGAGACCAAGCTTTAACTTCCTGACTGATGTCTTGAGATGTTGCCTCAATATATCCACATAATTTCCCTTCCTCAACATGCCATCTATTTTGTGAAGTGCACCAGACCCTCCTGCAGCAAAGCACCCCCACAACATGATGCTGCCACCCCTGTGCTTCACGGTTGGGATGGTGTTTTTTGGCTTGCGAGCGTTCTCCTTTTTCCTCCAAAAATAACGATGGTCATGATGGCCAAACAGTTATATTTTTGATTCATCAGACCAGAGGACATTTCTCAAAAAAATATGATCTTTGTCCCCATGTGCAGTTGCAAACCGTAGTCTGGCTTTTTTATGGCGATTTTGGAGCAGTGTCTTCTTCCTTTCTGAGTGGCCTTTCAGGTTATGTCGATATAGGACTCGTTTTACTGTGGATGTTGATACTTTTGTACCTGTTTCCTCCAGCATCTTCACAAGGTCCTCTGCTGTTGTTCTGGGATTGATTTGCACTTTTTGCACCAAAGTACGTTCATCTCTAGGAGACGTGCGTCTCCTTCCTGAGCGATATGATGGCTGCGTGGTCCCATGGTGTTTATACTTGAGTGCTATTGTTTGTACAGATGAACGTGGTGCCTCCAGGTGTTTGGAAATTGCTCCCAAGGATCAACCAGACTTGTGGAGGTCTACAATATTTTTTCTGAGGTCTGAGGGCTGATTTATTTGGAGCTTCCCATTATGTCAAGCAAAGAGGCAGTGAGTTTGAAGGTCGGCCTTGAAATACATCCACAGGTACACCTCCAATTAACTCAAATGATGTCAATTAGCCTATCAGAATCTACTAAAGCCATGAGATTTTCTGGAATCGTCCAAGCTGTTTAAAGGCACAGTCAACTTAGTGTATGTAAACTTCTGACCCACTGGAATTGTGATACAGTGAATTATAAGTGAAATAATCTGTCTGTAAACAATTGTGTGTCCTAACCGACTTTCTGAAACTATAGTTTGTTAAGAAGAAATTTGTGGAGTGGTTGAAAAATGAGTTTTAATGATTCCAACCTAAGTGTCTGTCAACTTCCGACTTCAACTGTAAGTATCCAAACCATTTATGCAGTACTTTGTTCAAATAAAATAAAATGCAATTGTTCACATACACATGGTTAGCAGATGTTATTGCGAGTGTTTTGAAATGATTGTTTCTAGCTCTGACAGTGCAGCAATATATAACTTGTTGAAGTAACTTTGGAAGCGATTACAGCCTCAAGTCATCTTAGATATGAGTTTCTCCCATTCTTCTCTGCAGATCCTCTCAAGCTCTGTTAGGTTGGATGTGGATTGTTGCTGCTCAGCTATGTTCAGGTCTCTCCAGAGCTGTTTGATTGGGTTCACATCCAGGCTTTGGGCCACACTTAAGAGACTTGTCCTGAAGCCACTCCTGCGTTTTCTTGGCTGTGTGCTTAGGGTCGTTTGGCCACTCTACCATAAAGGCCTGATTAGTCGAGTGCTGTAGAGATGGTTGTCCTTCTGGAAGGTTCTCCCATCTCGACAGAGGAACTCTGGAGCTCTGTCAAAGTGACCATTGGGTTCTTGGTCACCTCCCTGACCAAGGCCCTTCTACCCCGATTGCTCAGTTTGGCCAGGCGGTCAGCACTAGGAAGAGTCTTGGTGGTTCTAAACTTATTCCATTTAAGAATGACAGAGGCCACTGTGTTCTTGGTCTGTGCCACGACACAATCCTGTCTCGGAGGTCTACGGACAATTCCTTTGACCTTATGGCTTGGTGTTTGCTTTGACATGCGCTGTCAACTGTGGAACCTTATATTTACAGGTGTGTGCCTTTCCAAATCATGTCCAATCAATTGAATTTACCACAGTAGGACTGCAATCAAGGTGTAGAAATATATAAAGGATGATCAATGGAATCAGGATACACCTGAGTTCAATTTCGAGCCTCATTGCAAAGGGTCTGAATGGTTATGCAAATAAGTTAATGCTGTTTTATTGTAAACATTTGCAATAATTTCAAAAAAGCTGTTTTCGATTCGTCAGTATGGGGTAGTTAGTATGTGTACATTGATGAGGACATTTTTTTGTTTAATCCGTTTTAGAATAAGGCTGTAACGTAACAAAATGTGGAAAAATTGAAGGGGTCTGAATACTTTCCGAATGCACTGTATATGCTGATAACCAAACCCCTATATATTACTGGAGGCTGAGTGCTGCCCTTGAGGGAGTGTGGCAGAGTATGTTTGAAAAATCACATCACAAAATACACACACACACACACTCTGCTGCTATGATAGCCACGTCAGGTCACAGACCCCATTATGGCGACAGGCTCCAATCCTGTCCAATTCCAGCCAGAGAGGACTCACAGACACAGCCCTGGCAGGGTTTAGGCTCAAAAAACACAGGAATCTAAATGGTCATCTCTGAGATGCAGTGAGAGAGAGGATGGTGAAAAGATGTGAGATTTATAACATGCAGTAAAGCGTGCTGAGGGTGAGTGATAGCATGGCCTTAGCGTGAGGAAGCTCACAAATATATATATTTCATGATTTGAAGACACACCCACACACACCTTGGCTACGACACACAGAATCACACACTCATACAACAACATACACGCAAGCTGATAGTATACAGACACATACACACGCAACCCTTCCAAACAGAAACACACACACCCTCATCTATAGTAAGTGTGAGACCAGTGACAGCAGGGTGACAGGCCCATCAGAAGTCCGTTCTGATGAAATATGGATGTGTGTGTGTGTGTGTCTGGGTGACGCTATCCCATCTCTTAACTCCAGTCTGAAGCAGAAGAGCAGTTCCCCTTGGCTGGATTTAATTACAGATGGAGGGATAATCCAGAGGGAGCAGCCGGAGTCCGTGTCGAGACCGGCAGGGAGTGGGAGTCGGAAGGTCCAGAACGCCATGTGTCGGAGAGCTTGGGAAACACCCACCTGGAATGCCGTGAGAGGGGGGGGGTCTCGCTGCTCAGTTGGCTCGGGCGGCGTGTCCCCTGCCTTGGCTCTGAGAGGTGATTGATGGGCCTGTCGCAGAGCTAGATGGGACCCTGGGGGCCTCCTTTAACATCTGAGCCTATGAGCTGACATACAGACATGTTGAAGGCCTTTCACACATATAGCCCTCTGCCACCTCCATCGCTCCCATTCCCGGCGCAATGCAGCCGGGCCCTATTCACTCTGAAAAAGCCTTTCCACAGACTGACATGTCAGGCAGAAACGTAACAATACTATTATGGTGACAACACTCATATTTCACAGGTGCCGTTTCCCGAGGTTTTCAGGCTTTTAAAAGGTTTCAGGGCTAATTGAGGAGAAATGGATCATCTGGTGGCTCTGGGTGAATGTGCATGTATTATACGAGCCCCCCCCCCATCAACCCAGTGGCACAGAAATTAATAAAGATTAGCTATCTTTCTGCAGACCTCATTCTCCTTCTTAATTAAAAGCAGAAGATACAAAATTGGCGGGCATGTATCAGAAAACATCGCCAGGAATTCTGATAGAAAAACTCTCCTCCACTCCATAGATGAAAGGGTGGGCTAAAACATTTGAATGCCAATGGGAAACCATTTGGATTGGTTCTGCATACTGGGAGGGTTGGGAATCCAACTCGGAGAATACTCTCACTGAGACACTGCTCTTGGCTACATGAGTGGGCAGACTAAGCACCGTGTACTGTCTGTGTGTGTGTGTGTGTGTGTGTGTGTGTGTGTGTGTGTACGTGTGTTTCCCCGCTGTGTTTAGCCTTTCTCCATTGGGACTGAGTCCTGCTGTGCAATCATGCTCAAAGAAGCTCTTCCCTCACGGGCGTCTCTCCTCCACGCACACACACACACACACACAATTTTGTAGACAGAATGCAGAGCCAGTTAATAGTCTGCTCTACAGATTAGATTTATATTACACTGAATAGGAGAGAGAGAGAAAGAGAGGGGGGGCGATGTGTGAGAGAACGAGACACACAGAGAGAGAGCGGGAGAGCGAAAGATGCCCAGGCTACTATGAGAGAGCAGCTTTAGTTACACTGTCAGTATCCTCAGAGGGATTACTGTTTGATGTGTTAATCTGTTTATGCACAATTTATTGAAACAGAACAGGAACATTCACCTGCTGTCTTAAACACCTCACCTGATAGGCATGGAAGTATGGGGTCAATTTCACGCCATGGAAGTATGGGGCCAAATTCACGCCATGGAAGTATGGGGTCAATTTTACGCCATGTACTAAATTCAAAATAAAATCAACCGTAAACATGAACAATTAAGTTGAGAATGTAAACACTATATTTTCGAGGATGGGTGAAATAATGGATGTTGAAATCATAAACCAAACAATTGAAAGCAAAGTGTATAGAATTCTAAACAAAAATAAGACATCAAAACCCCAAAACTTAGAAGCAAATCATTTTAATTTAAAGCGAGAGCAAAACTCTATGACAAAATATTTCGGTTAAACTTTCCCAGCAACCAATCCTATTGAATACATTTTGCCGACGCTCTTTCCTGTATGTACTACCTTTTGGTTACGCTACTCGTATCTTTGATTTCGATGTCTGTTTCTTTGCTTTCACTGGATATTAGAAGCATGTCTACCTAATACATTTAATGACAAACCATATAACTACTGAGGAAATTGTCTCTGCCGCTTGAGCATGCTTTTGCTCCCTGCCTGTTTCATTAAATTGGTGTCAGTCGTGGGAACGGATCGCATCCACGACAGTGCGTGTGCTTGGCCGGGGAGCGCGTTCCTATAAGACGTTGAGTCGTAAGCTAGCGCAAGGACGCGTTCTTTTGAAAGGAGGGAGTAGTGTCACGACCCTGGGTTTATAAGCGTGGGTTCATAACAATATGAATTACCTGTTGCACAATGTTCAGCGCAGGTGTATGGCAAACCAGTTACCAACAACAAAGCAGAACATTGTGCAACAGGTAATTCATATGTTTACCTAAGTAGTTAAATGGTTTGTCATTAAACGTATTAGATAGACATGCTTCCAATATCTGTACATTATTGACCCGTGACTGACAATCTTGAAGTACATTAGCTAAAACCCTAAAACGAGGTGATGTCAGACCGTCTACTTAAGTAGGCAATAGGGGGCAAAAAATCCTGTCTATCATGTTCCTTGATTGGGTTAAGACGAACCGTCACTTCAAAACTAGCGGACCGATGGAGACTCATTGTCTATGCCTCCCTCTAAACCCTGCCCTCCACGGAAAAAGAATGCCAAAACTCGCAGTCGAAAAGACTGGTAGTGAAAGCAAAGAAACAGACATCGAAAGCAAAGATACGAGTAGCGTAACCAAAAGGTAGTACATACAGGAAAGAGTGTCGGCAAAATCTATTCAATAGGATTGGTTGCTGGGAAAGTTTAACCGAAAACACTTTTCTAAATAAGTGTTAGAGGTTTTTAAGTGTTCTCTATGACATGAGTCACTGCAGGCCTGAAGGGCTCTGTACTGTAATTGTTCAGGTTAGTACTTTGTAGCTCCCCACTGATCTGTGATCTGTCAATATGTCACAACCAAAAGCATGTGCAAGGTTACCACTCATTGCTCTCACACTGCTGATCCCCACTGATCCTAGATGTGTGTCCAGACCAGACACTAGGAGATACAGTCCAGCCTAAGCCTAGCACAGCACTGCCATCCACACTCCAGTGTGGAGGGTGTGGAGGGTGGAGGGATCAAACAGAGACACATCTCTCTTCAATTCACTCTGTCTTTAGGCTGGTTGCCATGGTGATGGGTGTGTGTGTGTGTGTGTGTGTGTGTGTGTGTGTGTGTGTGTGTGTGTGTGTGTGTGTGTGTGTGTGTGTGTGTGTGTGTGTGTGTGTGTGTGTGTGTGTGTGTGTGTGTGTGTGTGTGTGTGTGTGTGTGTGTGTGTGTGTGTGTGTGTGTGTGTGTGTGTGTGTGCGTGTGTGTGTGTGTGTGTGAGTGTCTGTGTATCTTCCTATCATTTTCTTTGTTGGAGAAAAGTCCCCTATAGATCAAATACAAAAATAGTATAAGGAACAATTCAAACAAAAATCCTTGTGTGTAAAACAACTTAGGAGGAGCCAATATCAAACCTTAGTTATCTATAGCATTCCAATATGAGCACACAAGTAAGCAGACACTTACACACTTGGTCGAAATCCACGCAATGTCCTTTGTATTCCTGAATGACATCTTTTATCATCCTCAAACCAGACGAGCAAGCATAAAGCATCAAAACACCACCCAATATAATATATCAAAAACAGATGGATTCCCCCCTCTCCTGTTTTCTCCTCCATGGGGCTTCTCTGGCCATCTCTCCCCCTCCCTTCCTACCCCTGGTACTGTTGGGAAAGAGGACGTGATCTGTGCAGTCATGGGAGAACATCTGTGGAATAATGGCTGGATGTGTTGGACTGTGAGAGGGGAGCAAACGGTGCTAACTAACCCTTGGAGAGATCGGCTAAATCCATTCCAAACACTCAGAGTGGCCTACAGGGGTCCTCTTGTTGTCTTTCAGATGTTCAAACTGAAAATGAAAGGCTCTGTTGCAATACATGAGATGATGAGTATCTGCTTGATTGGCAATGGAGAAACAAACCGTGTTCTCAGAGGACACATCATCGTTTCCTTTTCAATGGCCTTTTGCCGCCTGTCTGAACTCAGCTGCTCATGTAAATCACAGAGATGAGAGAATTCAAAAGCTTAATCAATTAGTCATCTAGAAAAGCTGCAAAAAGAGATGAAGATGATGCCCCTAACATCAATGGAGGAAAAACCTAGGGTTTGACGGCATGAAAATACTAAAAGACATGCTGTTCACTTGAGGAATGGTGGATTGGACAGAGACCTAATTCCCATTTTGAATTTCCAAAGGGAGACCCAGCAACTGCTTTGAATTATTCAAGAATAGAAACTCATTATGACTGTAAATATTATGACCTCATTTAGAGTTCATTAATGGGGATGAGAGAACGTGAGGAGCTGGATGTGGATGACAGAAACAGACATGTATGAAATGTAGACATGTATGTCTGCAGCGTACGAGGGAAAACACCTTATCTAAGCAACAACAATAAAGGACAACAAAACATGCAATATGTATTTCCCCCTTTCAAGCATGGTTCACCTTTGAGAACTTGAAAGGGAGCGTATCGAATGTATATTTTGTCATCTAAAATAGCCAGCCGATATCTAAAACATCCCAAAGGCGGAATTACATTAGCAAACAAACTACTTTAGCAGTGTGTGTGTGCGTGCAATGTATGTGTGTGTGTGTGTGTATGCCTGTGTGTGTATGTGTGCATGTGTGTGTATGTGTGCACGCACACACTTATATAGGCACACAGACACACACGAGCACACACACACACACACACACACACACACACACACACACATCACACACACACACACACACACACACACACACACACACACACACACACACACACACACACACACACACACACACACACACACACACACACACACACACACACACACACACACACACACAGGCAAGTGCACACACTTCATCGCAAGTGCACACACCAGATACCACCAGTATAAGCAGTAATTAAGAGCTCAGACTGATGCTCATGCTATGGTACCATGCTGTAATCATTTGTCATGTCAATTTGGAATCATCTCTGCCCTGACGATGACATGCTCATACATCCTAACACATCTCCCTATCACCAGTCACTGCATAGCCTCCTAATGTGTCGATCATGTTGGCTTCATGGCTGGCTGACCAATGATTTATACCCAAACCTAGCTGATGACTGGCTGAATAATGGCAATAATTGTCTTGGGTGGTAGCCAATTATTGGTTGGTTGATATGTTATTCACTTAGTCAATGTCAGTTAGGCCACACAGCCAGTTCCATTGATATTAAAGGCCCATGTCTGTATGAGGCCTGGGATGGAAATGTGAAATGTCAATGCAGTCGTCTGGTATAACTAAACTCTGCAGACAGACAGGGAACTGACTAGAGGAGACACAGAGGAGGAGGGGGAGGGAGAAAGAGGGAGGAGGAGGGATGAGTGGGAGGGTGAGGGATGAGGAGAGCCTGTCTTCGCCCGTGGCTCATATTTAAAAATATATAATTGTATCCCACCTTCCCTAAATCTGACAGCCATGCCCTTCCAGACAAGTCATGTAATGTCATGGCACCTCCCCTACGCCTGGTGCTAGCTAGGGTAACAACCCTCTGCTGTCAGAGGCTAGTAGAATAAATGACGGCGTATACCTCTGTATCAAAGCTCTGTAATGAAGACCATTCAGTGGATAGTACACTGCTCAAAAAAATTAAGGGAACACTTAAACAACACAATGTAACTCCAAGTCAATCACACTTCTGTGAAATCAAACTGTCCACTTAGGAAGCAACACTGATTGACAATACATTTCACATGCTGTTGTGCAAATGGAATAGACAACAGCTGGAAATTATAGGCAATTAGCAAGACACCCCCAATAAAGTAGTGGTTCTGCAGGTAATAACCACAGACCACTTCTCAGTTCCTATGCTTCCTGGCTGATGTTTTTGTCACTTTTGAATGCTGGTGGTGCTTTCACGGAGTCTACAACCCAGACAAGTGGCTCAGGTAGTGCAGCTCATCCAGGATGGAACATCAATGCGAGCTGTGGCAAGAAGGTTTGCTGTGTCTGTCAGCGTGGTGTCCAGAGCATGAAGGCGCTACCAGGAGACAGGCCAGTACATCAGGAGACGTAGCAGAGAGTAGACCCAGGGGTCACTAACATAAAGCGTGTGCTATGGAGTAATCTAAGGTCGATCATAAATAGTGCTACCGGACATTCTTTGGCTTAGATAAATCAGACTATATAACCAGGCTATGAGTCTGTCTGCTCTGCTCTCTCTGGTCACCTTTCATACAGCCACGTGCATTTTACCCTGACGTAAGCAGGTGTTACTTTCTGGTCCTGATGAGGGGAAGAACACTGCTGAACCAATCCAGTAAATGTGGAGGAGGAGTTAAGATGTAGTGTCGCCTTGTTAACGTCCAAAAGCGGTAGTCACGTCACAGGCCAATTTACATTGTGACAAAGAGGGTTATGTTTAACTTCATATGTTTCCATACACAGTGCATGGACATCACAGTGCACGGACAAGCAAATGCTCCTGAATCTAATGTCGCTTTAAATGCTATTGCCATCTTTCTCTCCTTTAGAATTTCTCTCTCTTATTGGGTATATGAACAACGGGAGAGATGGGTATGTGTTCATCAGAACTACAGACGTGAGCTAAGGTCACTGATCCAGCACTTTTCCTATAGGACGGTATCAGCCGCATCCTCACATTGCAATTTAAACCCGTTCCCTTCCTCATCCATGCAGCGTTGCAAAGCTAAAGAGAATTCACTTGAGCAGAAAATGGAAGATTAAAAGTGAAATCATTATGCTCATGCAAAAATCATCTGCCTTGGCTCTGGGAGAGAGGCAGTGCGCGTGTTGTTGTGCGTGCCTGTTTTATCTGGGAATTGGTCTGTGTTATTGCTGTCATTTCATGTGGGATTGAATGTTAATTATGCTCTGCGTTAGCCTTAATACAATGCAAGACACAACTAAACAGACTGAAGCTCAGTCAGTTATATTAATGAACCAGCATTTAGCATTTATTACACTAATATTCAACCCATATTATTGTCATAGCATACATGTACATTTGAGTCACTACATTCATGTACACTGATTCAGTCCATAATCATAAATATTGACTAACATTAATAAAACCAAGCATAACTGTGTTGCTGTATGACACAGATAGGAAACAGCATTTACCATACAAAATATTTGGGCCTTAGAGATAAGGCATGGTGAGGGGCTGAATACATGGTCTATTATTGAGGTATGAATAGCTGTTTCGGAGGGCTATCCAGCCTTTCTCCACATTCAATAGAGCCACACTGAATGGCACCGCAATTACCCAGAAATAACCTTCTTGATTGATATCTCAATTACCCAATGCCATTCTCATGTGTAATCTAGTCCTCGCACCTCTTCTCCCTCTATCACCCCCCCCCCCCGTCTCTCAAGAGCTACTCAGGGCAGAGATGAGGTCTTGGTGACCTTGTTTTCGCACAGCTTCTTTTAGAACATCTGCAGGTCTCTCACTGTCTTGACTCCCTCTTTCATTCCTCCTCTATTTCTCAATCCGTTCTTTATTGATCCATATCAATATCTTTATTAGCAGGAGTGTGTGTTTAAGCAGATACCAGACAGATAGATAACTCACAATGGTACCGAACCCAACCAGGTCAACAAAGATGGCGAGGAAAGAAAATAGAAGTCGATTGAAGGCTCTTACCTGAGGATGGCAGGATGGAGGAAATGGAGAATACACACAGGCAGGATCCATGGACGAGAGAGAGAGAGAGAGAGAGAGAGAGAGAGAGAGAGAGAGAGAGAGAGAGAGAGAGAGAGAGAGAGAGAGAGAGAGAGAGAGAGAGAGAGAGAGAGAGAGAGAGAGAGAGAGAGAAAACAGAAATTGGTTCAAATCATGAAATCATTATCATTCAAGTGCACAATGAAGGCAGTGTTTTGACTGATCCCTGATGCTCACTTCAGAGTATAACCAGCTAATGCTTCCTTTGATTGTTCATTTATTTAAGTTAATTACAGTAATTACTCCGATGTAAGGCGTGTCAATAAGCCAATTAAAAGAACAGCAGGGTGTGTGTGTGTGTGTGTGTCCAAGAGATCAGTTGTGCTGTAAATGTGCTGTAAATGTGCTGTAAATGTGTGACTATAAACAAACATGTGACCAAAAATGTCACCACGTTACTGTACATCTGAAAGCAACCAGGTCATTATACAACCAAGATATTGTTCACATTTCATATTTTTAACACGAGAACCCGCCATTGGCCAACGGTCACTGACATTTGATTTTGTAAATAAATTTAAAAAATAGGCCAAAAAAATGTCCTGCTCCTTCCCTGACTTTTCCTAAATGCTTGTATTTTACACTGCTCATTGGACAGAATTTGGAAATCACAAACAGAAAAGTATTTATATATATATATATATATTTAGAGCCCTTTTTACTGCACCTAATCCCAACTTAACCCGCCAAGACAATGTGCCCTAGGACGTTGGTGCCCAGCCAGGCGCTAAATGTGTCTCTCTCTACTCGCTGAATGAATGACAAATGGATGAATAGGCAATAAGTGTGCGCCTTACTTCACAATTACATTTCAATTAGGCCTAACTGAATGATAAACAGGGTGAAGAGGTTGATTTAATTTAGAAAGGCAACAGCGTAATGATGAGTTTGTGTTATGCCTATTCATCAGCAGCAGATCATTTGACCGCGTGCCTCGGTGGTTTAATGCGTTACTTCGAAGAAAAAAAAGATGTTATGGGACTGTTTGATTTACTATAACTCCATTACTAATATAATGTATTGTAATGGAAATAAAAATGAAAAGGCCTTTAGAATTATGTGAAACATATCCTTGCCTCTATCCAGCAAAGCAAACAATGCTAGCTCACTGAATGAGTGACATATGGATGGAATGGGCGATAATTGTGCAAGTTACTTCACAATCAAATTCAAATTAGGCCTAACTGAATGATGAGGCTGAAGAGGTTGATTTAATGTAGAACAACAATAGTATAATGATGAGTTTGTGTTATGCCTACTTATCAGCATTGGCGCTCATGTTGCTGGTTGACTATTTGCATCTTGTGCCCCCCCAACCCCTCTTTTTAAGCTGCTGCTACTCTCTGTTTATTATATATGCATAGTCACTTTAACCATATCTACATGTGTATGTAGCCTCGCTAATGTATATAGCCTGCCTTTTTACTGTTGTTTTACTTCTTTACCTACCTATTGCTCACCTAATACATTTTTTTGCACTATTGGTTAGAGCCTGTAAGCTAGCATTTCACTGTAAGGTTCTACACCTGTTGTATTCGGCGCACGTGACAAATCAACTTTGATTTGATTTGATACCATTCTCTTTTACGTTTTACTTTGAAGAAACAATCTGTTACAGGACTGTTTTCCTTACTGTAACTGTATTACTAGTCAAATGTATTGTAAGGCGAACAAAAACATGCTATGTGTTGCAGTAGGCTTTTAGAATAATGCCAAACATATCCTTGGTCTATCCAAGTTGATGAGCGGGAAACAAACGATGCCAGTCAGCCTGCACAGCCGGCACATCCAAACTTCACACAAAATGAATGATCCTCCAGACAATTAAATTGACAATACTCTGATGACCGACAATATTAGGCCTATCAATTGTCAAAGTGTACATGAAGAGATGGGCACATCTTGTAATCTACCGATGCAGGAAAAGCAGCATCACTTTATCAAATCCTTCTTCAGGAAATACCATATTCTGCCGTTTCTATGACACTTACCTTTGTCAAAAAACTATTTTTCCAAGAATATCAGTGCTGTCCATGCACTCAACATATGACCACTCCCACGGCAGCATTGCTCTCGCTACTAAGTAAAAACTAGTAACATAATAAACTTCAAATTAAAATATGCTATTCTGTCATCTGTGGATGAATGTTCGATAGAAACTGATAACGGTGCATGTGACTTCAATGAACTGAATGAAGAGGAAGGTGAAGGGGTGATAGAATTTGAATGATCTGAATGATGAGGGTGTAGAGGGTGATTGAATTTGATTGATCTGAATGATGAGGGTGAAGTGAGTGATTGAATTTGATTGATCTGAATGATGAGGAAGGTGAAGAGGGTGATTGAATTTGATTGATCTGAATGATGAGGGTGAAGAGGGGGATTGAATTTGATTGATCTGGATGTTGAGGATGAAGAGGTTGATTGAATTAGATTGATCTGAATGATGAGGGTGAAGAGGGAATTTAGGACAATAGTTTAATGATGATAAAGAAGTGTGGGCGTTGTGGGCTGTCTAATTACTTTATTATGGAAGGCTGGAAATGGTATATATCTCCCATGGGAGAGTCAAATCAGACACTGAGTGCAACATACAATGTATGTAGTTCACAATGGCAAGTCAAATCAAATGAATGGATGCAGAATTTAGATGAGTTGGAGTCGGATGGAAAGTCTTCATCTGATTCTGATGTTGACTTCAAGCCTCCAACTCCGATGCCTGAGCCTCTGAAAAACCAGAACAGAGCCAACTGCCACAGTGCCACAGTCTGGGAAGGATGGCACAGTTTGGGGTAGAGAAGAGGGACGAGTTTATGTGACATACAGATGCTGCAGCACGTCAGAGATTATAATGCTGCTCATGCGCACAGAAAAGAAAACAGTACGTGGGAGATGTCTATGGATGTCCGAGGGGCATACAGCGGAAAGAGTATGGACGTGGAGTCATTTCGGAGTGACGACTGTGGACTCGGAGCATAAACAGAAGACAGATTGATTCATGCGTGAATGCATGTGTAAAATGGCACAACACAGTGTCTGATACAATCAACAAAATGACCGCTTTTATATCTTGTTATGAACATAATCACCACAACTATTTATTTATGAAATTCATCCGTTACAATTGTTTATGCACCGGTGCTTTTGATTAGGGAATACAGCAAATAATTTCACATTCGCAACTGGCTTTGTAATATTATTATCATCAACTACTTTGTCCAATAAGCTGTAACTGGACTTAATGAATTACTATAACTCTATTACTAATCAACTCTAAGAATAAAGTTGATCAAATGGATTACACTGTCATGTTTCTATTGTAAGGGAAACGAAAATAGGATATAGTTACTTTTTTTCCCATGGACTTTGCAGAATCATACAAAACACAACCTTGACTCTAGCTAAACAAATTACACTTGAGCAGATGCTCTGACTTACAGTGCCTTCGGGAAAGTATTCAGACACCGTGACTTTTCTTAGGTTACAATCTACACACAATACCGCATGATGACAAGGCAAAAACATTTTTGCAAATCGCAGCAATTACATCCTTGAGTCTTCTGACACTACAAGCTTGGCACTAGAGGTCGACCGATTTTTCATACAATCGGTAATCATCATTTATGGACAACGATTGTGGCCGATTACATTGCACTCCACGAGGAGACTGCATGGCAGGCTGGCTACCTGTTACGTGAGTGCAGCAAGAAGCCAAGGTAAGTTGCTAGCTAGCATTAAACGTATCTTATAAAAAACAATCAATCTTAACATAATCACTAGCTAACTACACATGATTGATGATATTACTAGTTTATCTAGCTTGTCCTGCGTCACATATAATCATTGCGGTGCCTGTTAATTTCTCATCAAATCACAGCCTACTTCGCCAAACGGGTGATGACTTAACAAGCGCATTCGCGAAAAAAGCACCATCGTTGCACCAATGTGTACCTAACCATAAACATCAACGCCTTTCTTTAAAATCAATACACAAGTATATATGTTTTAACCTGCATATTTAGTTAATATTGCCTGCTAACATTAATATATTTTAACTAGGGAAATTGTGTCACTTCTCTTGCATTCCGTGCAAGCAGAGTCAGGGTATATGCAGCAGTTTGGGCCGCCTGGCTCGTTGTGAACTGTGTGAAGACCATTTATTCCTAACAAAGACCGTAATTAATTTGCCAGAATTGTACATAATGTAACAGCAATATTTAGACTTAGGGATGCCACCCGTCAGATAAAATACAGAACGGTTCCGTATTTCACTGAAAGAATAAACCTTTTGTTTTCTAAATGATAGTTTATGGATCAGAAATTAGCGAAACCTAAAAAGCGCTGCAACTCGACACGTGACCTTGGAACGGGCCAATCACTGACAGCTTGGACCTTAGCGGAATCCATCTGAATGCCTTCAGCGGAAATAACGGAACCGAGAAAAGTAACGGAGGAGACATTTACCATATTAATGACCTAAGGCTTGTATTTCTGTGTGTTATTATGTTATAATTAAGTCTATGATTTGATATTGGTTAGCGGATAGCGGGGTGCGCGCTAATAGCGTTTCAATCGGTGAAGTCACTTCCTCGGAGACCTTGAAGTAGCTGTTCCCCTTGCTCTGCAAGGGCCGCGGCTTTTGTGGGGCGATGGGTAACGATGCTTCGAGGGTGGCTGTTGTCGATGTGTTCCTGGTTCGAGCCCAGGTAGGGGCAAGGAGAGAGACACTGGAAATACTATAGTGCCTTTAAGAACATCCAATAGTCAAAGGTATATGAAATACAAATTGCATAGAGAGAAATAGTCCTATAACTCCTATAATAACTACAACGTAAAACTTCTTACCTGGGAATATTGAAGACTCATGTTAAAAGGAACCACCAGCTTTCATATGTTCTCATGTTCTGAGCAAGGAACTTAAACATTAGCATTTTTACATGGCACATATTTCACTTTTACTTTCTTCTCTAACTGTCACGCTCTGACCATCGTTCGTATCTGTTTTCCTTGTTTTAGTGTTGGTCAGGACGTGAGCTGGGTGGGCATTCTATGTTGTGTGTCTGGTTTGTCTATTTCTATGTTTGGCCTGATATGGTTCTCAATCAGAGGCAGGTGTTAGTCATTGTCTCTGATTGGGAACCATATTTAGGTAGCCTGTTTTGTGTTGGGTTTTGTGGGTGATTGTTCCTGTCTCTGTGTTTGCACCAGATAGGGCTGTTTAGGTTTTCGCACGTTTATTGTTTTTGTTAATTTATTCATGTATAGTATCTTTATAAATGAAACATGAATAACCACCGCTGCATTTTGGTCCGCCTCTGTTCCACCAGAAGAAAACCGTTACACTAACACTGTGTTTTTGCATGATTTAAACCAAAATGAACATGTTTCATTATTTATTTAAGGTTAAGTTGATTTTATTGATGTATGTATTATATTAAGTTAAAATAAAAGTATTAATTCAGTATTGTTGTAATTGTCATTATAACAAATAAATAAATACAAATGGTGTGATTAATCGGTGTGTTTTTTTTTTGTCCTCCAATAATCGGTATCGGTACCGGCATTGAAAAATCATAACCGGTCGACCTCTACTTGGCACTTTGGTATTTCGGGGGGCTCTGTATGGTTGAATGGGGAGTGTTGCTGCACAGCTATTTTCAGGTCTCTCCAGAGATGTTCGATCGGGTTCAAGTCCGGGCTCTGGCTGGACCACTCAATGACATTCACAGACTTTTCCCCAAGCCACTCCTGCCTTGTCTTGGCTGTGTGTTTAGTGTCATTGTCCTGTTGGAAGGTGTACCTTCACCACACTCGGAGGTCCTGAGCGCTATGGAGCAGGTTTCATCATGGATCTCTCTGTAATTTGCTCCGTTCATCTTTTCCTCAATCCTGACTAAACATCCCCACAGCATGATGCTGCTACGACCATGCTTCACTGTAGGAATAATGCCAGGTTTCCTCCAGATGTGACACATGGCATTCAGGCCAGATGAATCTTGGTTTCATCAGACCAGAGAATCTTGTTTCTCATGGTCTGAGAGTCTTTAGGTGCCTTTTGGCAAACTCTAAGAGGGCTGTCATGTGTCTTTTACTGAGGACGCTTCCGTCTGGCCACTCTACCATAAAGGCTTGATTGGTGGATTGCTGTCCAATCAATTGAATTTACAACATGTGGACTCCAATCAAGTTGTAGAAACAACTCAAGGATGATCAATGGAAACATTTGAGGTTAATTTCGAGTCTCATAGCAAAGGGTCTGAATACTTATTTCTTTCAAAGAATTCTTAAAACCTATGGGATCACAACATTTGGACCGCTCTCCTTGAAGTTCTTGATGAGCTGATAAATGGTTGATTTAGGTGCAATCTACTCCTGTTCGGACTCGGGAGACGCGAAGGTCGAAATCCATGTGTCGTCCGAAACACAACCCAACCAAGCCGCACTGCTTCTTGACACAATGCCCATCCAACCCGGAAGCCAGGCGCACCAATGTGTCGCAGGAAACACCGTACACCTGGCGAGCTGGTCAGCGTGCACTGCGCCCCGCCCACCACAGGAGTCGCTAGTGCACGATGAGACAAGGATATCCCTGCCGGCCAAACCCTCCCTAACCCGGACGCTGGCCCAATTGTGCGCCGCCCCATGGGCCTCCCAGTCACGGCCGGCTGCGACAGAGCCTGGACTCAAACCCAGCTAGCACTGCGATGCAGTGCCTTAGACCACTGGGAGGCCCGAGGCAGCAGACTTTGTGAAAATTAATATTTGTGTCATTCTCAAAACTTTTGGCCACAACTGTACAGTAGTTTAGTCAAGGGAGCTGAAGGCACTGTACAGTAGTGAGTGCATATATTTTAATCTTTTTTTTGTAATGGTCCCCCGTGAGAATCGAACCCACAACCCTGGCACTGTTAGCACCATGCACTACCAACTAAGCTACAAGGGACTGTTTAAAATATTTTGTTGTTGTTGATTTTCCACAAATATTTCTTGCAATTAATCCTTTATAATAGTTTCTGCACTATTTATCTTGCGTTGGTGCTTATGTTTTGCTGCACCTTGCGGGTTGATGCTAAAGGGACGCCTGGCAATCCTCTCTAGTGGGTACTTGCTATATAGGCTGAAAGGCCAGGCGGTTCTAGCGTTAATTTGTGTTCTGTTTACCACTGTAAGCTAATTAACACATTGGTTGGTTGGACAGCAGTCAGTTGATCTGAGAAATAGGTCAGAGAGAAAGCAAGTCATGGACTGTTAAATACTTTACCTTGGACTGGCCTACTGTTGACAAAGTGGGCATTTTGGAGGAAATTAAACATGGATGGCCACTCAGTCTGACACACACGCTCTGTCTACGTGTACAACTCCACAAGATCTCTCTCACAGCTACAGAGGAGATAATAAAAGATGAGGGAAACAGAAGGGGCCATTCTGGTGTCGTCATCGTATGGAGGCTCCTATAAATCCTCCTCTGTATGGGGGCCATGGAGGCCCTTGCAACCAGAGAACAGAGAACAAATTCAGCAGCATTAACATACAGGATCAAGTGCTGGGTCAACTATTTCAAATATTTATCCAACGAGGGTCCTCAGACCTTTCAGCCCAGCCACTGAGCTATATTTCGACTAATCCCACGCCCCCAAAAGGACTCTACCCCCATGCCCCCGATACAACAGGGAGCCAGAGAACACCCTGGGTAAAGCACACCATCCATCCGTCATTATAATAATATCACTATTTAAATGCATGAACTCACTGCTACTTTGCTGTTGCAGGCCTCTTGTGTGGAGTGGGGTTCCTATTTAGACCTGTTTTTTTTTCCTGCATAAATTCAGCACGGGTCCCAATGTCACTGCTGTGAGGGGTTTTGATTTAGTGCACATCTGTAAATAGATGTGCTGGGCTGCCTGTCTGTGCAGTCGGAAATCATTTCAAAGGCTGCTCTGCTAACAAAGCCTGCAGAGAAGTGGAAACATCCTCTTTGAAGACCAGCCAATTTTAATATGCTATGGACATTCTTCATAAGGATAACCCCTTTATGTGGAAAAATAGGCCTTCTTCCAAAAGCCAGCCTGCAAAGTCTCGAATGGCAGCAATCGTCGTGGATTTCAATTTCCCCATAGGTATGATATGATATGAATATATATATCAATTTCACAAAAACGTGATCTGTTTCTGTGTTGTTGGATGTATTGGCCTGGATCCAGAGCTGAAACGCTGCCCTGAGCGAAAAGCAGCCAACTAAGTTTCAAGTTCAAGCCTTCTACTGTATCTGAGGGGATTTCTTCAACAGCGTTTACAGCTGTGTCTGGCTTGACTGCTGAAGAAGGGAGGAGAAACAAACTGTGATGCCGAACAACATCCATATTTAACAGGGAACTTTTTCTTGACGAATCCAAAACTCTCTCCTTGACAACGGGTGTACTGATTAAAATCACCAAACAGCTCATAAGCTGTGCTTGTCCATACCATTGTCGTAGTTGGTGTATTTAAGGGCCACATGTGTACCACTGTTGACAGCTCTGTTGGGCTGTAGAGACTATGGGATGAGCTAGGCTGGGCTAGGGAGGAGAATGAGGAAGAGGGGTGAGCCCAATACTACACGAGCCTCTCTCCTCTAGCTCTCGTCTATACATCACCTTACTCTATATCCACTAACCATTTACACTTCCACATCTGACTTTCGCCACTTACCATAATACCATGGGCCTAATGTCACTAGCATAACCTCTAACCTGGAAGTAAAAATAAAATACTCATACACTGTGGGAGAACAAACGTATATTAAGGAGAGCACTCACGCATTATTCATCTCCACGTCTGTTTGAAACATTGACATAATACGGCAGAGTGGTTGTGTGGGTTCAATTGTGTGGCGCAGACTGTGTGGTCCATACTGTAGCCTGGTGACCGACTAGACTGTACAGTAACAGGCCTGCTGTGCTTTGAGGTATTTTGGTCTCCTTCTCCACAGGTTATAGCAGTGATAGTGTATTACTGTAGTAGTACTGTGTCGTGAGGTCCCGTGCTGCTGGTCTCCTTCTCCACAGGTTCCAGTCAGGAACCAAGAAGGAAGGTCAGTTCAGTGGGAAGCTACATCCCCAGATCTCCCTCCCTCCCTACAACCACAAAATTGATTGTCACCAAGTGAAAACGTGGTGGTATTCCTCATTCAGTGTCTCTCTGTTTTTTTCCCATGCAGTACTATCTCATTATATTGCACAGCCAGTCAAGTGGCAGAGTGAAGATTATGACGAAAAAGCAGCCATTTAATTCAAGCTGCCACTATCAGCTCTGTCACCTGTCCACAAAGGCCCTTCCCTGAAGAGGAACCGTTATTTACAGCTGATCTGTGTGGCTTCATGTTGAGAAGGGTAAAATATGCACAATCACACAGGAGCAAATCCCCTGGTTGATTAAAGAAAGGGAATGTGGAAAAAAAGGTATATATCTCTCTCTCTGTGCCCTATGAGTCTGATAGAGAGGGCAGGAGTTATGGAATTATCTTGCTACTGTGAAACTGTGTTTCCACTGCCTCTGATATTCCCCACAGACCAAAAACCACAGAACACCAGGAGGAAATGTGTCCCAGCTCTGCCCAGCCCAAGCCCCTGAAGGGAAGGGGAAGGGGTGGAGGCACTCTGCCACAGAGACACTGCTGGGTATCTTTCAACTCTGACCCCTGGGTGTGACAGAGACATCGGTGAACATATGGCAGCGCTGACAGGGAGATGGAGAGAGAGAGAGAGAGGGAGAGGGGGAGAAAGAGAGAGGATAGGGGGCAGTGCCAGCCTGTGCCCTGTGGCAGTGATGGAGTGGGCAGGGCTGCCAGGAGGGGGGGGGGGGTTGGCCTGGAGCAGAGGGAAGGAGATGGAACAGACAGCGTGACCTTCACACCTCAGTGCTACACTACACACATCAGGGAGACATATTACTGTACTTTCAGAAAGGAATGAAATACGGAAAATAACCATATCTCTCTTAATCATTCTTTGAACTGTTGCCCGCAATTTTGGTTTTATTCACAGTTGGAAAAAACACTTCTAACCAATGAGTCTCTATCCATTGCCACTGGTGCTCCCACACTACACTGAAATATGCATCAGCCCCATGCTGATATTCACACATTGTAGCTATCAATCTTTCTAGGCTGGACATACCACCTCCAAGCAGTGCATAGGCTGACATTTATTACATTGAGCTATTATTCATTGTGTTTAAGATGATTTACACATCTAATTCAAATATATTCACAACCTTTAGCCTAAATGTCAGAGTACACCCTGTGCTGAAACAATACACACACAGGGATGTGTATGTGTGTGTGTGTGTGTGTGTGTGAGAGAGAGAGAGAGAGAGAGAGAGAGAGAGAGAGAGAGAGAGAGAGAGAGAGAGAGAGAGAGAGAGAGAGAGAGAGAGAGAGAGAGAGAGAGAGAGAGAGAGAGAGAGAGATAGTGAGAGTATGTGTGTGTGTGCTAATCAGAGTTAATGAAAAGGAATGTTTGTCGTGTGTGTCATCCTATTAAGTTTTTAATCGCATCCTCCCTGCTCTGTCCTTCATTCAAGTTCTCTACATTGTCCCCCGCTCCATTAGGTTTGGAAGGGAAAATGCCCTCAATGACCTACAGATATAACACTTGTCTTAAGGTTACATCTCTGTTTTCAAGCGTATTGACTGTTCAGAAGGGACTCGTGAAGGTTTCATATGACTAACTGTACGAAAGCACCTCACAAAAACAATCACACAAAATTAGCCCGACTCTACAGTTCCAAATCCAGAGAACAAACCAATCAGTCAAACTATCTATCTCTTTGTCCCGACTGCCTGGTCTAAAAATTAATGACGAACATGCAGGGCTGTATTCCTGCATGGGGCTGTGTGATAAAGAGTTGTGGGATGAGATGCTCTGAGGGAAGACAGGGACCATCATGTTCCGTCTGTAGACACATCAAAGAGCAGACAAAGTCCCAAATATCAGGCTCTAGCTGTCAGACACTATCTTCACAGAGAGCTGCTGCCCAGCCACCTTACATTAGGCTGACAAACACACTGCGCTGGCTGTACATACACATACATACACATGCAAGAACGCACACACACGCACACACACAAAACATCGGAGCACAGATGCACGTTCACACACACTGGCTGTGTTTAGGGATCCTACCAAGGCATCAGCCTCTATCAACACGGCTTTGATCAGAAGAGTTCTCATCTGCCATCGTGTGGAAAAAACAAACTATTTTTAAACTATCCTCAGCCAAAAACGTTCATTAGACTTGCACTACAGACAGTTCTAAGTTTGAGTCTGAAGCGTGCACAGCTGCACACAAAATCAAGTTCAGTTGCACTACAGACATTGCTCGAGAGACATATTGCTAAGATCATCCCTGTTGATATTGAATGTCAAGTGACTATTGCAGCAACAGACATCTCAAATATGAGTTGATTTAATATAGTCTCAAGCCAATTATCCCCATGGGACAACCCCTTTCGCTTTCAGGTAGAACCCTTTTGGGTTCCATGTAGAACCCTCTGTGGGAAGGTATCTTTAGAACCCAAAAAGGATTCTACCTGAAACCAAAAAGGTTCATCAAATGGTTCTACTATGGGGACGGCCGAATAACCCTTTAAGGTTCTAGATAGCACCTTTTCTTCTAAGAGGATCGTGTTTTTCATGATGAATCAGAGACAAAGCATCTCAACTTGGCAGCTGAGGAGGTCTAATGATAACATATTAGACAGCTGACACAGACTGAGACAGACAGCCTCTTCGTGCTACACGCCTGCGGTCTCTGCCTGACTCACTCAATCACACACACACACACACACACACACACACACACACACACACACACACACACACACACACACACACACACACACACACACACACACACACACACACACACACACACACACACACACACACACACACACACACACACACACACACACACACACACACACACACACACACACACACACTGGAAACACTTCAGTCACACTTCCAAAGAGATTATCAATGATACCTACTTACCGCCGCAGGGAGTACCAGTTAGTCAGCCTACTCTGAACTCGCGTGAGAATGACAACATTCTGTCACAATCTGTTATAATATCACACTGTGAACAATCACATCAGATCAAAACCTTGAAGGCATAGTAATAACACCTTCAGATGACAATTTGACGCAAAAATAAATACATATTTAATTAGATTTGGGAAGGGATTCATCAATCTTTCAGATAGTGGGTTTAGGTAGGGTATGGGGTGTAGCGGAGACTTCAGGGAGTCTGTTCAAGCATCCATGTTCCAAGAGGAACCACAAAATCAAACTTGGAGACAGCTCCTATTCTGAGAACGCACTCAGACACAACAGCCTCAGGTTCCCTTCAGTCTAACTTGATTTAACACACAAATGAGGAACAACAGCGACGGAATTGAAAGATAGTGAGTCAGGAGTTGTTTTGGTGAAACAGTAGATATTCGACCAAACATTTCTCCTTTTAGCACAATCCAAAACTATGACAAAGGTGGCACATATGTGGTAGGAATCTGTGGTAGTTCAATACTCCTTTGTTCTTCAGATTGCACTTTAGATGCACTGTACATAAAATGTATTAGTGTACTAAGTGGGTACTTGTGAGGGCGATCATTAAGATGCTGTCTGGCTGTGTTTAAAATGTGTCATCCACTCAGTTAATACAGAAATCAACTAAGTTCCTTTCCAATTGAAGGATAACGACACAAATACATTTACAGTTGAATGGTGGTGCTGCCACGCACAATCCCCTCCACCCAAAAAAGAAAACACACACACACGCAGAGCCGGCCCCAAGAATAAAAGTGACATAAGCGACTGCTTAGAGCCCCGCGGCCTCTAGGGGGCACTGACCCCACATCTCTTTGGAGGGGGGGGGACTTACTAGGTCTCAACTCGCTGTTGAGAGTTACAATTGTAGAATACACAAGAGGCAATTTCGAAATGTTGCTTAGGGCCCTCGAAAGGGCCAGCCCCGTACATGCATAGAACAGAAGAATCAATGTTGTGTTTGTGGCATTGGACCGACTCAATTGTGTGTAATGAATAGGTGTTACCTGTGCTGTACGACTATGCTGTTGTTCAACACTGAAATTGCTTGGGATTAGAACTACCGTATTTAAAAAATAAATTATTTTTATGTTACTGTATATGACCATGGGTGTCTTTGATGCGATTAATCTGTTTATGGACATTATGATACTCAGCCTTTTATGTTCCTACATTTGGTTGAAGCAGTCGAGTGACATCAGGGAGGAGGGGGGGGCAAATGTTTTCAGTCAGAGAGAGAGAGAGAGAGAAAGAGAGTAACAGCTGTGCCAATAAAGCTCAAGTATATTTAATAAGAGTTGATATTACTGACGGTCACATCAGTCTACCACCTTAGGGCCTGGGCATATTGTGATTGGCTATTGCATGTTTACATACAGCTCCATGGTTATTACCGAGGCCCTGCGTCAGACCCAGCGGGACACCAGTGCATTGTCAGACCCAGTGTTGCCGCTATCTAACTGGATGAGGGGTGACGATTGAAGACAGACGAAGAGAGGAGCTCCAAAAAGAAAGAGCCAAAACAGCCTCCTGCTGTGAATCAGCGCCTCTCTCAATTCAATTTAAGGGGCTTTATTGGCATGGGAAACATATGTTAACATTGCCAAAGAAAACAAAAGTGAAATAAGCAATAAAAATGTACAGTAAACATTACACTAATAATAGACCTTTCAAGTGTCATATTGTGTCTATATACAGTGTTGTAATGATGTGCAAATAGTTAAAATACAAACTGGAAAATAAATACACATAAATATAGGTTGTATTTACAATGGTCTTTGTTCTTCACTGGTTGCCTTTTTCTTGTGGCAACAGGTCACAAATCTTGCTGCTGTGATGGCACACTGGTATTTCACCCAAAAGATATGGGAGTTTATCAAAACTGGATTTTTTTTCAAATTCTTTGTGGGTCTGTATGATCTGAGGGAAATCATTCATTTGGCAGGAGGTTAGGAAGTGCAGCTCAGTTTCCATTGATTTTTTTGGGCAGTGTGCACATCGTCTTCTCTTGAGAGGCAGGTCTTCTCCAGGTTCATCTCTCTGTAGATGATGGCTTTGTTATGGAAGGTTTAGAAATCGATTCCTTTGGTGGTTGTAGAATTGAATGGCTCTTTTCTGGATTTGGATAATTAGCGGGTAGCGGCCTAATTCTGCTCTGCACATTATTTGGTGTTTTACATTGTACACAGAGGATATTTTTGCAGAATTCTGCATGCAGTCTCAATTTGGTGTTTGTCCCATTCAGTGAATTCTTGGTTGTTGAGCGGACACCAGACCTCACAACCATAAAGAGCAATGGGTAATATAACTGATTTAAGTATTTTTTTCCAGATCCTAATTGGTTTGTAGAATTTAGTGTTCCTTTTGATGGTATAGATGGCCATTAAAAGGAATGGGTTCTATAACAGATTCTAGCAGGGTGAGGCTGGGTGCTGCAGACTGATCTAGTGCCCTGGCCAATTTATATATATATAAAAGCCAATTTGACATTTGCTAAGTACATTGTTTTAGCTGAGTACGAGTCTGTGTATGAGTCTGCAAGTGTTAATGATAATGCAGAGAATTTTCCCAAGGCTGCTGTTGACTCTTTTCTTCCGGTAATTATTGGGGTCAAATTTGTCTCCATTTTTGTGATCAGTCCTTGGTTCCAAATATTGGGGAAGATGCCAGGATGATGTTAAAGAGTTTTAAGTATAGCCCATTGGAATTTGTGGTCTGTATATTTTCTCATTTAATTTAGTATACCATCTTCCATCAGGCCTTTTTTGTTGGATAGTTTGTATTTTGTCTTGTAGTTCATTCAATGTAATTGGATAATGTAGTGGGTTCTGGTAGTCTTTAATAGTTGATTCTAAGATTTGCATATGATCATGTATATGTTTTTGCTGTTTGTTCTTTGTTCTTTTTTATAGAGCCAAAAAGATTGGAGAAGTGGTTTACCCATACATCTCCGTTTTGGATAGATAACTCTTTGTGTTGTTGTTTGTTTAGTGTTTTCCAATTTTCCCAGAAGTGGTTAGAGTCTATGGATTCTTCAATTACACTGAGCCGATTTCTGACGTGCTGTTCCTTCTATTTCCGTAGTGTATTTCTATATTGTTTTAGTGAATGCGTAGGCTCAGGTTTTCTGGGCATCTTATGTTTTTAGTTGGATATGTTTTTCAATTTCTTTCTTAGGATTTTGCATTCTTCATCAAACCATTTTTCATTGCTGTTAATTTTCTTAGGTTGTCTGCTTGAATCTTTTTGATTTGATAGGGAAGCTGAGAGGTCAAATATACTGTTTAGGTTTTCTCCCGGCAAGTGTTTTCCTTCACTATTACAGTGAAACCTTTTGTCCGGGAATTTGTCTAGAAGGGATGGAATTCGTACTTTCTCTCTCTCTCTCTCTAGAATGTAATCCGAGCAATTTCTCTGCCAGTTTGACTCTCCCTTTCAGAGCTCAAAGTGTGCATTCTGAGTGAGGTTCGTAGAAATAACGAATGTGGTCCAGCACCAACACACAGACCCATATAATATTCACATTTAACAAAGCTCCTTCTCTACACCTACAGTCTTCGCTAAGCTAACAAAAAAAACTCTGCTCAAAGCATATCAGCGCTTTCCCAAAGCCTAACCACAGCTACCGCACGCACACAACAAAGAACCCGTCGTCATACAATAATAAGAGGATCATCCAAACTCATGTTCAACGGGACATTTCTTCTACTTCTGTTCCCTTTTCTCATCTGCAGATAACATGGTGCTGCACATGAACTATTCTGTACCTCACACTAAAAACACATCCAAATCATCCATGAGCTGTTTGAAGTATTCATTCTGATATGTAAATTCACACACAAATCGTGGCGTTCTTAATTCATATTTCGTCTACATCTTAATCATCATCAGGGGCGGGGGGGGGATTGTCTGGAGAACATTTTTCATTTTAGTTCAACGTTCTGACTAAAACACTTTTGGGGTAGATCCTAAAGAGGACGGTAAAAACGTACCAAAATGCTGTGCAAAGAGAATGCATGATTATAAAGCATTATTTTTTTTTTTAAATGTTCCAAACACAACCGTTTACAACGGTTAGAAATATTGTGCTTCAAGATTGAATACTTAGGGGACCGTTTTGTACATGTTAATGAGTGTTGTGAGATTCGTAGCCTGTTGTCCCTGGCATAGTATTGGGTTGTCGGGTTATTTTATTAGCACATGTTACACCAGCGTGTAAACTGGTGCATGAGACTTGGTTGCTAATGTACAGAATCAACTCACTGGAATTGACTATTTTATAGGAAACCTTGTATACACTGAATATCCTAATCAAAGCAAATGCATTTATTTCCCAACACCACCCTGTCATCTTCTCCCAAATATATATTAGAGCATAAGAGCACAGTCTATAGGGTAATTACATTGTACATGTAGGATGTCTTTATTAGTTATTTAAGAACACAGGCCCATAAGACCATGAGGCTGATGCACCAGTGCTTCCCATATAGGTTACACACAGTGTCACAGTATCAATTATAGGAACATAAAAGGCTGGGTATCATCATGTCCACAAACAGATTAATCATATCAAACACTGCAGGGACAAACATGTTGTTGTTTTTTTACAGGCAACAACGTTTTGGTCCTAAACTGGCCACATTCCAGAGGTATTCTGAGGATGAATCCTGCATTCCTCTCCGCTCTCCACATCCAGCCTCTCTGCCACTCCCAGGAGCGTCATTCTCTTCATTTTTCTCCTGAATTAGTTTACTCTGGAACATTGACTTAGCCTGTGAAGTAATTATGGCAATAGTTGTTGTAATCACCAAGATACACATTCCAGGGAGATGAGTCGGTCTTTGAAAACAGGTTGTTTTGTGAGGCAAAACAGAATGAAGCCTCTCTAGACGTGATTCAAACTTAGCAGAACAAAGGAACAACCCGGTGAGAGCAAAGATACACAGCCAGTAATGGAGGGATCCATTACAGGCACAACAAGAAGAACATACAATGTGATGCAACTCTCCTAACCTAGATTTCAACACAGTGCTGGGGTCCATTCACTTCACTCCACACGGACACATCCTGCAACACAAACACAAGTCACCCAGCTGTCTGCTAGAGCAAACAAAAGCTACTGGAATACGCTAGAGCTAGTGTCAGACTTACACCTGTGATAATTGAGACACAGGATAGCATGATTCTTCCAAAGAAGAGATCTCGGTGGTCAAACAACAGGTTGGGGAGAGGGAGGTAATGGGGGAGATAAGGGGAAGGAGATAATATGCTCCATCTCCCCACAGAGAGGGAGGCCCTAACTGCCCTGGGGGCTTGGAGGGGAATGAGAGGACAGTGATGAGGTCTTACAACCCAGGCCTACTGTGTTCTCTATGGGCCAGGGTGAAAGATGGAGATAACGGATGGCAAATTGCAATTCTCTCTGCCAAGTTCTTAGAGGTGCAGGACACTCCAGAGGCAGAGGGAGCAGTTCTACTGGGAAAGAAACCTGTGATGTAGGAGCCTACTCCTCAATAAATACCAGTCAAAAGTGTGAACACACCTACTCATTTAAGGGTTTTCCTTTATTTTTAGTATTTTCTACATTGCAGAATAATAGTGAAGACATCAAACTATGAAATAACACATATGGAATCATGTAGTAACCAAAAACATTTTATTTTGCCTTGATGACAGCTTTGCACACTCTTGGCATTCACTCAACCAGCTTCATGAGGTAGTCACTTGGAATGCATTTCAATTAATAGGTGTTTGTTAAAAGTTAATTTGTGGAATTTCTTTCCTTCTTAATGCGTTTGAGCCAATCAGTTGTGTTGGGACAAGGTAGAGAAAGTAGGTAGCCAAGTGGTTATAGCGTTGGACTAGCTGAAAGGTTGCAAGATCGAATCCCCGAGCTGACAAGGTAAAAATCTGTCATTCTGCCCCTGAACTAGGCAGTTAAACCACTGTTCCTAGGCAGTCATTGTAATTAAGAATTTGTTCTTAACTGACTTGCCTAGTTAAACAAAGGTATAGAAAATACAGCTGATTGCCCTGATAGCTCTACTTGGTCCATGTTACGACAAGAACAGCTCAAATAAGCGCTATGATAAAACTGGCTCTCATGAGGACCGCCACAGGAAAGGAAGACCCAGAGTTCCCTCTGCTGCAGATGATAAGTTCATTAGAGTTAACTGCACCTCAGATTGCAGTCATTTGTCCTTTGGTTTGAGATTTTGGTTCCAACCGCAGTGTCTTTGTGAGACGCAGAGTAGGTGAACGGATGATTTCAGCATGTGTGGTTCCCACCGTGAAGCATGGAGGAGGAGGTGTGATGGTGTGGGGGTGCTTTGCTGGAGACACTGATTTATTTAGAATTCAAGGCACACATTCTGCAGTGATACGCCATCCCATCTGGTTTGTACTTAGTGGGATTATCATTTGTTTTTCAACAGGACAACGACCCAACACACCTCCAGGCTGGACCGCAGAGTGAAGGAAAAGCAGCCAACAAGTGCTCAGCATATGTGGGAACTTTTTCAAGACTGTTGGAAAAGCATTCCAGGTGAAACTGGTTGAGAGAATGCCAAGAGTGTGCAAAGCTGTCATCAAGGCAAAGGGTGGCTACTTTGAAGAATCTCTTTTGATTAGCTTTTTTGGTTACTACATGATTCCATAAGTGTTACTTCATAGTTTGATGTCTTCACTATTACTCTACAATGTAGAAAATAGGAAAAATAAGGAAAAACCATTGAATGAGTAAGTTTGTCCACACTTTTGACTGGTACTGTAGTCATCACAGAACACCGCATGAGAGATTAAGATTTTGTTCGGGTTCACACACACTCACGCATGTACCCACACACATACTCACACAGTTGCGGAATCAAATAATGATCTGGGTAACATGCTCGGCACTTATGTCTTTTAACAGAATAGCATGCAGCACAACATTTCATTACTCTCTTCAACATAAAAATAGATATGTTATATAAAATATAACATAAAATAAAAAATATAACATAAAAACAACTAGAGTAAATGTAACGGTTTTCTAAAAGGAGAGTATGCATAGATTGCGATCCATGTTTAATAGAACATATAACACGAATCAATACAAAAACACTACAAAACAATAAACGTAACGAAAACCGAAAAAAGCCTATACTTGTGTCAACTCACACAGCACAAGGACATCAAGACACTAAGGACACTAAGGACAATCACCCACAACACAACCAAAGAATATGGCTGCCTAAATATGGTTCCCAATCAGAGACAACGATAAACACCTGCCTCTGATTGAGAACCACTTCAGACAGCCATAGACTTACCTAGAACACCCCACTAAGATACAATCCCACTACATACACACCACATACAAAAACCCATGTCACACCCTGGCCTGACCAAATATATGAGGATAAACACAAAATACTTCGACCAGGGTGTGACAGAACCCCCCCCCCCCCCCACCTAAGGTGCGGACTCTCGAACGCACCTCAAAACAATAGGGAGGGTCCGGGTGGGCGTCTGTCCATGGTGGCGGCTCCGGCGCGGGACTTGGACTCCACTCAACCACTGTCTTAGTCCCTCCTCGCGTCCTTGGATAGTCCACCCTCCCCGCCGACCATGGCATAGTAGTCCTCACCCAGAACCCCACTAGACTGAGGAGCAGATTGGGACTGAGGGGCAGCTCGGGACTGAGGCAGCTCGGGACTGAGGGGAAGCTCGGGACTGAGGGGAAGCTCGGGACTGAGGGGAAGCTCGGGACTGAGGGGAAGCTCGGGACTGAGGGGAAGCTCGGGACTGAGGGGAAGCTCAGGCAGGTTGATGGATGGCTGACTGGCAGATCCTGGCCGACTGGAAGTTCTGGCGGATCCTGGCCGACTGGCGGATCCTGGCCGACTGGCGGATCCTGGCCGACTGGCGGATCCTGGCCGACTGGCGGATCCTGGCCGACTGGCGGATCCTGGCCGACTGGCGGATCCTGGCCGACTGGCACCTCTGGCGGATCCTGGCCGACTGGCGGATCCTGGCAGACTGGCGGATCCTTGCAGACTGGCAGCTCTTTGTAGACTGGCAGCTCTTTGCAGATTGGCAGCTCTGGCTGCTTCATGCAGACTGACAGCTCTGGCTGCTTCATGCAGACTGACAGCTCTGGCTGCTCCATGCAGACTGACAGCTCTGGCTGCTCCATGCAGACTGACAGCTCTGGCTGCTCCATGCAGACTGACAGCTCTGGCTGCTCCATGCAGGCTGGCAGCTCTGGCTGCTCCATGCAGGCTGGCAGCTCTGGCTGCTCCATGCAGGCTGGCAGCTCTGGCTGCTCCATGCAGGCTGGCAGCTCTGGCTGCTTCATGCAGGCTGGCAGCACCTTGCAGACTGGCAGCTCCTTGCAGACTGGCAGCTCTGGCTGCTCCATGCAGGCTGGCAGCACCTTGCAGACTGGCAGCTCCTTGCAGACTGACAGCTCCTTGCAGACTGACAGCTCCTTGCAGACTGACAGCTCCTTGCAGACTGTCAGCTTCATGCAGACTGTCAGCTTCATGCAGACTGACATCTCTGGCTGCTTCATGCAGACTGACAGCTCTGACGCATCTCCTCTTTGGGCTGCTCCTGCCTGTTGACACGCTGCTTGGTCCGTTTACGGTGGGTGATTCTGTCACGGTTTTCTAATGGTGAAGGAGAGTCGGACCAAACTGCAGCGTGTAGATTTCAATCCATGTTTAATAGAACAAACGTAACACGAATCAATACAAAAACACTACAAAACAATAAACGTAACGAAAACCGAAAACAGCCTATACTTGTGTCAACTAACACAGCACAAGGACACTAAGGACAATCACCCACAACACAACCAAAGAATATGGCTGCCTAAATATGGTTCCCAATCAGAGACAACAATAAACACCTGCCTCTGATTGAGAACCACTTCAGACAGCCATAGACTTACCTAGAACACCCCACTAAGCTACAATCCCACTACATACACACCACATACAAAAACCCATGTCACACCCTGGCCTGACCAAATAAATGAAGATAAACACAAAATACTTCGACCAGGGTGTGACAGTAAAGAACAGTACTGTACATGCAAAACATAAGCCATCTTGTCTTGAGAGGGAATTGTATATTCCAGTCGCTTCCAATCACGCCAGCAGTATATTCCTCGCAAACCAATACTTTTCCCTACAGTGGGAAATAACATCTAAAGCTAATTGTAGGGGACTAAAGCATTTTATTAGATTTCTTCAGCTGCCAACGGTCTATAAAATGTCTGGCATTTCAGCGAAGCAGAACAAACCAAGCACATGTCAGAGGAGAATCTCTCTGCATATCATATTAATGAGAGAAAACTATTATCCTATAATTTCCAGAGTCCCCCCCCACCCCCCCTAATTTAGAAAGAGCTTCTACAAGCAGTTAAAGTGGTGTTTAGGTCCTATGCGTGCTCTGACATATCTAATGATGTCTGGGCTTGGCTGGATCTTTATAAGAAAAGTGTCTTTTTTCCAGGAGCGCTGCTACAGTACACTTTAACTGTGGTTGCGACTCCGGACCGCAGATTACCGAAAATGTTGCCTGGTTTAATGTGTATGTGCCCACAAAGAATGGAAAAGGATAAGCACCACATCGTGTCCCATGGTTAGTACTTCATTTAATAGGAATACAGATCCCAAAGTTTCCTTCGAGATTTGGTGCGTCTGAAACATTTTTGTATGAAGATCATGGTGCTTTGGAACTCAGATTAGTAACCTATAAATGTCTCTTTCTGTCATCTCATGGACAGGCCTGATTCTGACGAGTGGACTATCTTGATCTTAAACCAATAACACAAATGGAGTATTTTGAGGTTGATTTTACTCCCAATATGATACCATTAACACGAATACACTTTTAGAAAAAAGGGTTCCAAAAGCGCTTCTTCGGCTGTACCAGCAGGAAAAGCCTTTTTGGTTCCAGGTATAACCCTTTTTGGTTTCAGGCAGAACCCTTTTTGGTTTCAGGCAGAACCCTTTTGGGTTCCATGTAGATTCCTCTGTAGAAAGGGTTCTTAATAGAACCCAAAAGGGTTCTTTCTACCAGGAACCAAAATGGTGATTATACCTGGACCAAAAAGGGCTACTAAAAGGGTTCTCCTACGGCAGGGTTTCCCAAACGTAGTCCTCGCAACCCCTTGGGGGGCACGTTTTGGCTTCTGCCCTAGCACTACACAGCTGATTCAAATAACCAACTAATCATCAAGCTAATCATCAAACTAATCATCAAGCTTTGGGCAAAAAACAAAATGTGCACCCCTAGGGGTCTTGAGGACTGATTTCGTCAAACATTGTCCCATGGGGATAGAATAAACATTTCAGGTTAAGGGTGTAGGATTAGCATGGCCAAAGTTATACTGGAGGTGGAGAACACGCCTAGTTAACCGAGAGCTGAACATTATCCAGTCTGTGTGCCTCTCTGATTTGATGTGTCGTAAATACAACACAACACAGCAGTTACAATAGCTTTGTGGGGCTACATTAGCCCAGGTGGCCATCTATCAGTGGACGTGCATTACAGGTGACAGCACCATCTGCCTCCACTAGCTCCCCTACCCCAGCTGCACTTACCTACGGACATGGAATGAGGGAGAGCTGGACATTTCAAATGCCTGATTACCGCTAGTTTTATTCATTGCTCTGAATCCTAACAGCAGATTCATATGTTAGAGGCTATCCATGTATTTCAAATGATAGAGGATGCTTTCCTATGAATATTTATTTAACTTATAAATTCCAGTTTTGTAAGCCTGGCACTGTATAGGTCCCACACTTCACTCCACTTGCAAATGTATTTCTTTCTCAATGGGTTGTAAACAATGCATGTTTCTTAATGCCTTGTCTCATTCAGATGCAACATGTATGAAGCGAGAGGTCAGACAGAATGTAACCTCTCCTGCTACACTCTGTAGTATTCACTCAGGCATCCCTAGACATAAATCTATTCCCTTACCTGGAGCTAACATCGTAATGTTATTCTCCATCCAGGCAGCGGCAGGCACGGTGGCCGTGGCGGCGGGGAAAAGTATTTTCATTTTATTATGTTTCATCCATTGTCCCCCCCCCCCCCCCCCAGCTCCAGAAGTGTCTGCTAAGATCTGTGCTTCTATAACAATGTGTCAGTGGCAGTAAGTGGTTGAGATACAAGGACCAGGTTGTCCCTCGTGGCAAATGGCAGTTTATCAAGGCTCCAGTGCAAGGTGTATTGAGATCTATGAGAAGCCAGTTTTACAGTTTGTTAAAATGGCCTATAAAGATAGAGACACAGCTATGGCTGCCGAGCCATAGAGACACACAAAACTATTTCCAATTGAGTGGGAGGAGCTTAGAGGATGGGGAAAATTAAAGTATTCCACTTTACATGTAGCCTATTGTGCGTACAGATGTAGGATCTTAATTTGATCACTCCGTTGCAGGATGACTTTCCTGCAATGTAGGAAATGTAACACTTGTAGTGAGGTTTTAAAAAGGCTTCTGAAGTTTGTAGTATCCACCTTGAAATTTCAGACTTGATTTTCCCTGATAAAATCCTACATAAATGTCCATTGATTACAAATCCACATAACAATTAACGTTTTCTGTTGCTGCAGGATAATTTTCCTGCTGTAGAAAGCTGGCTCAAATTAAGTGTGAGAATTCATTAATACTGGTGGTGCTTTCTCCCGATATACTGTAGAAGGCCTTGTATCAGGAGTGTACGGAATCAGAAAGTATTCACAATTACCAGGAAACTCATGAACATTGAGCAGGTCTGCTGGATTAAGACTGGTGCACGCGCCATGGATGGCTGCTAAACTCATTAAAAACCTAATGCGTGATTTCACATTTTCCTAAAGGTTTCAAACTCAACCTGAAAAGGACGTCCGACTGAATAGCAACTCAGGGCGAGGTTCAAATCAAAAAGACAAAACAACAAAGGAGAACAGACATTCATTCCATTATTATCCCCTGATATAAATTGTCACTAAATAAAACTGTCTGGTTCTGTGGGCAGTAATTGTTCAAATAAAAGTTCACAAAGTTGAAGAAGCTGTACAGCAGACAGTCTGAAACAGAATGTAAAGCCAACGTCAGAGAGCTTGGCCTGATCACCCCCCCCCATATCTAGCTACAGTATAAGGCCTCAGTCTCCTGCTGAGATCCAACAAAGAATTTCATTAACATCAATTAAGATGATTGTGTTGTTGAAGAAGCAGTCAGAACAAGCAAGGATAAGAGCTGTTCCTTCCATAGAAATAAAAAAAGCACATCAGACCACTGCAATTTGCTCATTGCAGACTTGGCCTGGAACTTGGAAGCGAAGTGGTTGTTGTTGCCATTGAGGAGAAACTAGAGACACGAGCCTGCCCTCGTCCCAGATCTGTTTGTGCTAACATGCATGACAATGGCCACAGGAGTTAGTAAGACAGCGCAAACAGATCTGGGACCAGGCGAGTGAGACACTTCTGAGAGCTCATGTCTCAGGCATGGCTCTGACTGGCTGTCACTGTGTCTGGGCTCCAGTGGTACAGACCCTGCCTGGTTTAGTCATGCAGCGATACAGAATTGCTGCTTGCAGGTGCCATGTGAAGCCAGCCTGTATGTGCTTGCATTCCTCTAAAGAATCGAAACTCACAGGAGAGATTTTAGCAAGCAATGCCACCCCAATAACCTCTGCTGGTGTGGAGGGAAAGAAGTCAGATACTGTAGAGCCAGCATAACCGTGGTTGGGAGGATGCAAAACTCAAATCATAATGTAGGTTACCCTCCCCTCTCTTTGGAGTCAAAACAATATGTACAATTTGACAATACTGTAAAACCTCACTGATGTCTTGAGATGTTGCTTCAAAATATCCACATAATTTAACCTTCCTCATGATGCCATCTACTTTGTGACAAGCACCAGTCCCTCCTGCAGCAAAGCACCCACACAATATGATGCTGCCACCCCCTTGCTTCACGGTTGGGATGGTGTTTTTCGGCTTGCAAGCCTCCCCCTTTTTCCTCCTAACATAACTATGGTCATTATGGCCAAACAGTTCTATTTTTGTTTCATCAGACCAGAGGACATTTCTCCCAAAAGTACGATCTTTGTCCCCATGTGCAGTTGCAAACCATAGTCTGGCTTTTTTTTGGGAGCAGTGGCCTATTCCTTGCTGAGCGGTCTTTCTGGTTATGTCGATATAGGACTCGTTATACTGCGGATATAGATACTTTTGTACCTGTTTCCTCCAGCATCTTCACAAGGTCCTTTGCTGTTCTGGGATTGTTTTGCACTTTTCTCACCAAATTACGTTCATCTTTAGGAGACAGAACGTGTCTCCTTCCTGAGTGGTATAACGGATGCGTGGTTCCATGGTGTTTCAACTTGCGTACTATTGTTTGTACCGATGAACATGGTACCTACAGGCGTTTGGAAATTGCTCTCAAGGATGAACCAGACTTGTGGAGATCTAATGATTCCGACCTAAGTGTATGTCAACTTCCGACTTAAACTGTACGTGAAACCCCCTCCATGATCTAGGCTGTGTCCATGTCCGTCATGAAATGAGAGATGAGAACTGGCGAACCTGGAATTTATAAGTTATTTTCCTGTAACAATTTCTTTTTTTTTCATGTTTTTTAAACCCAAGCCCTCAATAGGCTACCCCTACCCTAGGCCTATTATAAAGAAGTCTAGTTCATCAGCAATGCAAGTCTGTGCTTTTTATGCTGACGATTTTATGACATCATTACATTTGACATGTATACGTTGTTGTTAAAAAAACGGACTGGTTTGAATAAAATTAAACAAAAAAACAAGCGAACTTATTAGAATGATTCACTGTCCTGGTTTCATGGTGAGTACGTCCACGGTGTACATGCAAGGCAACTTCTAGAGAAGTGTGAACGCGATCTGTAAAAATGGTTCCAATAAGATAATACAAAACATTATATTTTGGGCTGAGTATAAAGATGAGTGGACATTCTCCCGTTCTCTTTAATCTTTGTCCAGCTACTGTGAAAAGTTTGGATGTGCGTAATAACTCTCCAGAGTCTGCGTTGTTTTAATATTACAGTATATGCCCATGGAAGCAATTATGGCGCCTGTAACTGTATTTCGACGAAGCCTATTTTACAGTTGTTGTTTCATTTAGTTTAGAATTTGATTTGAATTATTAGCTTCTTAGACCTTATCAATAATGTATTTAATCTTGCTTATTGACTAAGTGTGGCATGTTCATGCTCAGCCATAATGCATTTTACAGTAGGCCTAGCCCCTATATCAGTGTGAATGCTATGTACATTTTTTACACATCGAAGCTATGCAATTGCTTTGAAACAATGTGGACTGCAAACAGGTTCGAGTTAACATATTTAGCAAAGATGGGATAGGTCTGCATGTTGTTATTTTGCTTCTAGAAGCTGTTTAACAAACGATAATGGACTAACATTATAATTGGAATTGATTGCATAAAAGACTGTAAATACACAACTTGAAGCAACCACATATTTAGCCACGGAGCACGTGGCCAGTGAGGGGACAAGCCTCGACACACCCATAACTTGATTATTCGTCAAAACCCAGCCTTTTCAAGCCAACGCCAGCAGCAGCGCCGATACTTGTGAGAATAGCTCAAATATTTTACACACTCTCAAACCAGCCAGCTCTTAGACTTACCAATGTGTTATGTTTGTTAAAGCAGAGCCCCCAGAGTCCACAGACAGCACACAGCTCAGTCACACACACACACACACACACACACACACACACACACACACACACACACACACACACACACACACACACACACACACACACACACACACACACACACACACACACACACACACACACACACACACACACACACACACACACACACACACACACACACACACACACACACACACACACACACACACACACACACACACAGCTCTCATTGTGCGAGCACTATGCAGCTTCTGGCACTGCTACTGTTCAGTAGAGGTGAGAGATTGGAGGTCTAAGAGTTACATACACAACCGGTAAAATGTTTTAGAACACCTACTCATTCAAGGGTGTTTCTTTATTTGTAATATTTTCTACAATGTAGAATAATAGTGAAGACATCAAACTATGAAATAACACATATGGAATCATGTAGTAACCAAAAAATCTAATCAAAATATATTTGAGATTCCTCAAATAGCCACCTTTTGCCTTGATGACACCTTTGCACACTCTTGACAATCTCTCAATCAGCTTTACCTGGAATGCTTTTCCAACAGTCTTGAAGGACATCCCACATATGCTGAGCAGTTGTTGGCTGCTTTTCCTTCACTCCGCCGTCCGACTCATCCCAAACCATCTCAATTGGGTTGAGGTCGGGGGATTGTGGAGGCCAGGTCACCTGATGCCGCACTCCACTCTCCCTCTTGGTCAAATAGCCCTTACACAGCCTGGACGTGTGCTGGGTCATTGTCCTGTTGAAAAACAAATGATAGTCCCACTAAGCCCAAACCAGATGAGATGGTGTATCACTGCAGAATGCTGTAGTTGCCATGTTGGTTAATTATGCCTTGAATTCTAAATAAATCACAGACAGTGTCTCCACCAAAGCACTCCCACACCATAACACCTCTTCCATGCTTTACGGTGGGAAATACACATGCGGAGATCATCCGTTCACCCACACCGCGTCTCACAAAGACATGGCGGTTGGAACCATAAAATATCAAATTTGGACTCCAGACCAAAGGATACATTTCCACCGGTCTAATGTCCATTGCTCATGTTTCTTGGCCCAAGAAAGTATTTTTCTTCATGGTGTCCTTTAGTAGTGGTTTCTTTGCAGCAATTCGACCATGAAGGCCTGATTCACGCAGTCTCCAATGAACAGTTGATGTTGAGATGTGTCTGTTACTTGAACTCTGTGAAGCATTTATTTGGGCTGCAATTGCTGAGGCTGGTAACTCTAAATGAACTTATCCCTCTGCAGCAGAGGTAACTCTGGGTCTTCCTTTCCTGTGGCGGTCCTCATGAGAGCCAGTTTCATAGGCTGGCTCGCAGTCACTGTTCAAATTCATCTAAAAGGTGTTCAATGGGGTTAAGGTCAGGGCTCTGTGCAGGCCAGTCAAGTTCTTCCACATCTTGACAAACAATTCTGTATGGGACCTCACTTTGTGCACGGGGGGATTGCCATGCTGAAACAGGAAAGGGCCTTCCCCAAACCGGGGGAGCTCTACTGTAGCAGGGCAGAAATTTGACAAAATGACTTGTTGGAAAGAGAATCTGTCTCCTCACCACGCGCTCTCACCACTGGTGTCCCCCAGGGCTCTGTTCTAGGCCCTCTCCTATTCTCGCTATACACAAAGTCACTTGGCTCTGTCATAACCTCACATGGTCTCTCCTATCATTGCTATGCAGACGACACACAATTAATCTTCTCCTTTCCCACTTCTGATGACCAGGTGGCGAATTGCATCTCTGCATGTCTGGCAGACATATCAGTGTGGATGACGGATCACCACCTCAAGCTGAACTTCGGCAAGACGGAGCTGCTCTTCCTCCCGGGGAAGGACTGCCCGTTCCATGATCTCGCCATCACGGTTGACAACTCCATTGTGTCCTCCTCCCAGAGCGCTAAGAACCTTGGCATGATCCTGGACAACACCCTGTCGTTCTCAACTAACATCAAGGCGGTGGCCCGTTCCTGTAGGTTCATGCTCTACAACATCCGCAGAGTACGACCCTGCCTCACACAGGAAGCGGCGCAGGTCCTAATCCAGGCACTTGTCATCTCCCGTCTGGATTACTGCAACTCGCTGTTGGCTGGGCTCCCTGCCTGTGCCATTAAACCCCTTCAACTCATCCAGAACGCCGCAGCCCGTCTAGTGTTCAACCTTCCCAAGTTCTCTCACGTCACCCCGCTCCTCCGCTCTCCACTGGCTTCCAGTTGAAGCTCGCATCCGCTACAAGATCATGGTGCTTGCCTACGGAGCTGTGAGGGGAACGGCACCTCAGTACCTCCAGGCTCTGATCAGGCCCTACACCCAAACAAGGGCACTGCGTTCATCCACCTCTGGCCTGCTCGCCTCCCTACCACTGAGGAAGTACAGTTCCCGCTCAGCCCAGTCAAAACTGTTCGCTGCTCTGGCTCCCCAATGGTGGAACAAACTCCCTCACGACGCCAGGACAGCGGAGTCAATCACCACCTTCCGGAGACACCTGAAACCCCACCTCTTTAAGGAATACCTAGGATAGGATAAAGTAATCCTTCTCACCCCCCTCCCCTTAAAATATTTAGATGCACTATTGTAAAGTGGTTGTTCCACTGGATGTCATAAGGTGAATGCACCAATTTGTAAGTCGCTCTGGATAAGAGCGTCTGCTAAATGACTTAAATGTAAATGTAAATGGAAAGGTGGCATCCTATGACGACGCCACGATGAAAGTCACTGTGCTCTTCAGTAAGGCCATTCTTCTGCCAATGTTTGTGTATGGAGATTGCGTGGCTGTGTGCTTGATTTTATACACCTGTCAGCAATGTGTGTGGCTGAAATAGCCAAATCCACTAATTTGGAGGGGTGTCCACATACTTTTTAATTTATAGAGTATGTATTCTTCTTTCCCTTTCTCTTTCTCTCACTCTCCCCCTCTCTTTCACTCCCTTTCTCCCCATCTGTCTTTTCGCTCCAATGATCTTTGGGAGGATCAATATTTCTGTAAGCAGACAAGAGTAGAATAAATATGTATGTGATAGATCAAACCAGGGGATCAGCTGTGTATATACAGAGCTATGGCCTAATATTGGGAGCCTCAGGGCTCTAAAAGTCTACTGTGTTCACTGGTCATGTATCTATCTGTTGCAGAAGGGTTTGAGTCATGTATATGAATGTAAAGTCTGTTTCCATGTTTGTATCATTCTGAGAGGTACATGTAGACTGATGGGCTATCTCAGTGTGATCACAATACTCAGGGTGATCACAATACTCAGTTTGACCAAAATACTCAGTGTGATCACAATACTCAGTGTGACCACAATACTCCAGTCCAGCAGTTTAGGAGAAATATACACACTTGTTATTTTCTATAGCTACTAGATCCCCTTAACACACACTCACTAACACATAAATCACACACACATTCACCCACAATCACCCAGACACGCACAAACCATCCCAGGGGATAAAGGTATACTGTGAGTTTGTAGACCAATCCTTTCAAAGGGGTTCAACATCTTCCCTTGGTAGCCAGGGCAGACTGACAGCCCTCCACAGATCTTTCTCTAATGAGAGATTCACGGTCAGCAGACAGGCAGAGAGAATGCAACGAACAGCAGAAACTAACAGAGTATAGTTTGATGCACTCACTACTTTCTACCTGTACTGTCTCTGCATGCTGGCTCAGCATTTGTTCGTAGATGATACCCTATAAGGACTTCCTCTTGGGAAACTGCACTGTGGAAAAGTCCAATGATAGGCCTACTACTTCATAACTTTGAGCCATTGGTTCAACCTGACCCACTGCTAACCTGCTAACTGATATTTTCAGATGAAGCAAAACTATTGGTCTGAAGTACTGTGTAAAATATTGGTATGAGAAAGACTTACGTCTCTCCTTAGAGCAGGCCACCTTCTGTACATCAGTGTCCCCACAAGCTGGTATGTCTTTACTATGTTGGCGGGATGCTTATAATAAAGCATCCCGTAAAGTGAAACACAATAAAAATAATTTTCCATTAGCGTTATTTTGTTGTGCCGTGAATGGATTTCACACAGCTGCCTGTAGTCCTGTGTCCTCCGGTGGAAAGGGAAGCGACTCACATTATTGGTCGGCTCTGATAACTGCTCTGTCGGCACATAGTGATAGGGGGAAATAATGGTTTCTGAAAAAACCTTCCCTCTCTTCCAAGAAAATTGACCATGGATTACATAAAATGTCTCATTGTGGCTTGTTTCGCCTCTCCTGGCCAACAGTGATGGCTATCAGGATATTTGGTTGGAAAAGTCTACCGATTTCCACACCTCAGTATATTGAATCTCTCTTCTGTTACAAATGTCTCAAAGTAGTTCTGAATAGAACCACATAATTATAGAGTGTCACAGTCAGCAGTCAGAGGCTCCCAGAGGCAGAAGGATGCCCGTGCATGTCTGGACCACGAGGATGATCTCACTGGTAAAACTCTCTCTCCCAAGACTCTTTGCAGCACATCTGGGACACATTACTTACTGGGTGCAACCACAAAGAATATCAAGGCCCTGTTGTGTGTATCAATATGTCGCACTCCACCCCTTGTCCCCTACCCAATCGATGCAGGTTACAAACCCCTATATCTTCTCTCACACCTACTGTATTACTCCGAGTGAGAAGAGACCACGTTGATACAAACAAAGGTAATACAGTGATAAAGTAACTGAATTTAAGATGGCGCCGTAGAACACGACTGACGTTTTACATTCTCCCAACCAATCATGCTATTTTGTTAGCTATTTTGTTCGTTTTTTTTCCGTTTTGTGTAACTTATTTTTTTAAAAACTTATTGTGTACATAATGTTGTTGCTATCGTCTCTTGTGACAAGAAAATAACTACTGTACATCAGAACAGCAATTTCTCACCACGGACTGGAAGAAACTTTTTCCTTTGACGAGTCCGATGAGAAGGATATACTGCTTTCACTGGAAAAGGCCCAGATCCACGCCTTTCGCGTGAAGAACAGATGCAGGAAAAGGGGCCGCAGATTGGGCAGCATTCTGAGAATCCGTAGGCGAGCTAGTAAACTCCCAATGCCATCTGTTCTTCTTGCTAACGTGCAATCATTGGAAAATTAAATTGATTACCTACAATTAAGATTATCCTACCAACGGGACATTAAAAACTGTAATATCTTATGTTTCACCGAGATGTGGCCGAACGACGATACGGACAATATAGAGCTAGCGGGATTTCCCATCCACCGGCAGAACAGAGACGCTTCCTCTGGTGGGGGTGTGTGTCTATTTGCCAATAACAGCTGGTGCTCAATGTCTAATATTAAATACCGCATTCAACCAACACTATAAGGCCATAAGCAAAGAAGAACTTTAATGCATTGCAAATTTAAATAAGTTTTACCAACTTTTACCAGCATGTAACATGTGCAACCAGGGGGAAAAAATTCTAGACCACCTTTACTCCACACACAGAGATGCATACAAAGCTCACCCCCGACCTCCATTTGGCAAATCTGATCAGAATTCTATCCTCCTGGTACCTGCAAAAACTAAGCAGGAAGTACCAGTGACTCGCTCAATACGGAAGTGGTCAGATGACGCGAATGCTACACTACAAGACAAAAATATGTTCCGGGATTCATCCAATGGCATTGAGGAGTACACCACCACAGTCATCGGCTTCATCAATAAGTGCATCGACGACATCGTCCCCACAGTGACTGTACATACATATCCCATCCAGAAGCCATGGATTACATGCAACATCCGCATCGAGTTAAAGGCTAGAGCTGCCGCTATCATGGAGCGGGAGACTAATCCGGACGCTTATAAGAAATCCCGCTATGCCCTCAGACAAACCATCAAAAAAGCGAAGCGTCAATACAGGATTAAGATTGAATACTAATACACCGGCTCTGAAGCTCGTCGGATGTGGCAGGGCTTGAAAACTATTATAGACTACAAAGGGAAACACAGACGTGAGCTGCCCAGTGACGCGAGCCTACCAGACGAGCTAAATGCCTTTTATGCTCACTTCAAGGCATGCAACACTGAAGCATGCACGAGAGCACCAGCTGTTCTGGATGACTTTGTGATAATGCTCACGGTAGCCGATGTGAGCAAAATCTTTTAACAGGTCAACATTCACAAAGCCGCTGGGCCAGATGGATTACCAGGACGTGTACTCAAAGCATGCGCGGACCAACCAATTGACATTTTCAACCTCTCCCTGACCGAGTCTGTAATACCTACTTGTTTCAAGCAGACCACCATAGTCCCTGTGCCCAAGGGAGCGAAGGTAACCTGCCTAAATGATTACCGCCCCATGGCACTCACATTGGTAGCCATGAACTGCTTTGAAATGCTGGTCATAACCCACTCCAATTCGCATTCTGCCCCAACAGATCCACAGATGATGCAATCTCAATCGCACACTACACTGCCCTTTCTCTTTTTTTTTGTTACCCCTTTTTTCCCCAATTTCGTGGTATCCAATTGTTGTAGTAGCTACTATCTTGTCTTATGGCTACAACTCCCGTACGGGCTCGGGAGAGACGAAGGTTGAAAGCCATGTGTTCTCCGATACACAACCCAACCAGCCATACTTAATATATATAATAATAATATATGCCATTTAGCAGACGCTTTTATCCAAAGCGACTTACTTCTTCTTAACACAGCGCGCATCCAACCCGGAAGCCAGCCGCACCAATGTGTCGGAGGGTACACCGTGCACCTGGCAACCTTGGTTAGCGCGCACTGCGCACCGGCCAGCCACAGGAGTCGCTGGTGCGCGCCCCACGGACCTCCCGGTCGCGGCCGGTTACGACAGAGCCTGGGCGCAAACCCAGGGACTCTGATGGCACAGCTGGCGCTAGAGTACAGCGCCCTTAACCACTGTGCCACCCGGGAGGCCACACTGCCCTTTCTCAACTGGACAAAACAAAACACCTATGTGAGAATGCTGTTCATTGACTACAGCTCAGCGTTCAACACTATAGTGCGCACAAAGCTCATCACTAAGCTAAGGATTCTGGGACTAAACACCTCCCTCTGCAACTGGATCCTGGACTTCCTGACTGTCTGCCTCCAGGCGGTAAGAGTAGGCAACAACACGTCTGCTACGCTGATCCTCAACACTGGGGCACCTCAGGGGTGTGTACTCCCCTCCTGTTCTCCCTGTTCACCCATAACTGCGTGGCCAAACACGACTCCAACACCATCATTAAGATTGCTGATGACACAACAGTGGTAGGCCTGATCACCGACAACGACGAGACAGTCTATAAGGAGGAGGTCAGAGAACTGGCAGTGTGGTGCCAGGACAACAACCTCTTTCTCAGTGTGAGCAAGACAAAGGAGCTGATGATGGACTACAGGAAAAGGCAGGCCAAACAGAACCCCAGTAACATCGATGGGGCTGTAGTGGAGCGGGTAGAGAGTTTCAAGTTCCTTGGTGTCCACATCACCAAAGAACTATCATGATCCAAACATACCAAGACAGTCAAGAAGAGGGCACGACAAAACCTTTTCCCACTCTGGAGACTAAAAGATTTGGTATGGGTCCCCAGATCCTCAAAAGTTTCTGCAGCTGCACCATCGAGAGCATCCAGACCGGCTGCATCACCGCCTGGTATGACAACTGCTCGGCATCTGACCGTAAGGCGCTACACAGGGTAGTGCGAACGGCTCAGTACATCACTAGGGCCAAGCCATCCAGGACCTATATAGTAGGCGGTGTCAGAGGAAAGCCCTTAAAATTGTCAGAGACTTCAGTCACCCAAGTTATAGACTGTTTTCTCTGCTACCGCACGGCAAGCGGTACCGGAGCGCCAAGTCTAGGACCAAAAGGCTCCCCAACAGCTTCTACCCCAAAGCCATACGACTGCTGAACAATTAATAAAATCGCCACCAGACAATTTACATTGACCCCCACCTTTTGTACACTGCTGCTACTCGCTGTTTATTATCTATGCATAGTCACTCACTTCACCCCTACCTACATGTACAAATACCTCAACTAACCTGTACCTCTGTACACTGACTCAGTACCTGTATGTAGCCTCGTTATTGTTGTTCTTATTGTGTTACTTTTTATTATTATTTTTTACTTTAGTCTACTTGGAAAATATTTTCCAAACTCTTCTTGAACTGCATTGTTTGTTAAGGGCTTGTAAGTAAGCATTTCACTGTAAGGTCTACACTTGTTGTATTCGGCGTATGTGACAAATAAAGTTTGGTTTGATTTGAATCCCACATTCACTAGACATGGCCACTCACTATTCACTATATTTCTCAGAAACAGAGACAGACAGACAGACAGAGAGTGAGTGACAATCACAAAGATAGAGAGAGACGGGTCTGGACGCTGGGACAGCCAGCAGGTATCTGAGGGACAGGGGATCGAGCTGGGAGAACCATGACATCAAAGCAGCCAGTATCAATGATGCCTATCGATTCCTCTGCTTCCTCCTGGGGATGCTTCCATCAACGGAGCTCAGCTTTTGAGGGATTTAACATTCGGCTTTAATCTTTATTTGATATAGTGTATACAGTATATTTAGTGTGTGTACTTTTCAATTCAATCTATATACTATTAGGTTATATTTAGAATTCTGTGTTTTGGTTTCTGGGCAAAAGTGAAAACTACTTCAACATAAAAGGGTAAGATTTTCCGTTGAGCAAAAGAGGAACTAACCGGAGGCTCTGTCAAGTGTTATCATTTCATTAGAATGTTTTATGCTAGAGCGAGCTAATCAAACAAAATTCCGGCTGCCAAGAAAAGGTAACCTCATTCGTATTCACTGCCCAGTCTTCACTCCTGGGAAATGACAGAAAATGGAATCAGATTTGAGTGAAATACCCTGGGAGAGTTTGGCAGCACTGTCACTAACTGTCTATTTCTTTATTCACCGATGAATCCTTTCGGCTAAGTAGGGGGTCTTAAAAAGAAACGGACATGCAGTATAGTAGCTCAACATCAAGGGGACGAAAATGTACAGTCTGAAATATATTAAGGGAAAAATGATGGATTCTTTATGATCAAACTGCAACACCTATGAGTTGACCCTTTCGTACGCCTTGAGGTATAGAGCACAAAAGCCAATTGCTGGACCTTTCTGACAAAGAGCAACTTGCAACTGCCGTCCCACCTGGACGATTCTGACTGGGATACTGGGATTATGTAACAGAAGTTAAGAACGGCATGGTCGGCATGAAAGGCCTCGTTAGATATGGTTGAGTTATGTGCATTAAGAGTTTATAGTGATGTGGGGGGTTATTTTCTTCATGGAAGCATTTCCAATGACTATCAATCCTTCTATTCTATAGTTTGGAGGGTCTGAACACTTCCCGAACACCAAAAAGCAGGGACAACTTAGCTAAAAAGACATACATTACACATATCTATGGTAAGGACATAGCAGCCGCAGATAGGTCCACTAAAGTAATATTAATCTCCTGTATAGCATATGATGTTCGTGCATCACTCAATATTGGTCATCCAGACTTGAGAATACAGGTTTTAAAACTGTGAGCAAGTCTGATGCTTCAACAAATAATCGGCCCTTCTTACTGATGTCCAACTGTGATTTTCATTGATTTTGAATTATTGGTGAGGGGAAAGCTAGCCGAAACATTAATGAAAGCAACTACCGAATGTAAAGTATCCCGATCCTGGGTCTATCCTAAGGACCTATCAGTGGTGAATGGATGGAAGGAGCAGACAGAGACAGACCACAGTGAACTAAGTGTGGTTCTACAGGGACTGGTCGACTACAGCATGTAGGAAGGGGTTCAACAGCAGCTATCAGACTGGGTTGGACAGCAGCCGGGTCCCTCTGCCACTTCTTTCCAATCATTCAGCCTATCCATCACAGCTCTGTGGTGATTGCCAGGGATACTGTTTTTCTAGAAGTGATTAGCACAGCTGTGGCTGGACTCCCATTGTGTCAGGACGGAGACACGCTCGCTCGCGCACACATACATACACACACACGCACGCACACACACACAGACAGAAACACACAGCTACCTCTCCGGAGCAGAGTGGGACTCCCAAGGTGGGAAGAGGAAGATAATGAAAAGTGGAACGTTTAGGCCAGCTGAACGACGAAGTGAAGGGGCCTGCAGCTCAAAGCCACATTGGTGGGGGCTAACACAGAGCACATACAGGGTACGTACATCCTTTTTAATCGTTGTGGAGCCAGTATTCTACCCCAGATTGTAAGTCAACCCAGCGTCCTTGAATACAGCAGTGTAGCAGCTGCACAGAGGTGATATTGTCATTAGTTGTGAGGAATAAGTAGATAAACACACACAGGACAGGAGTTACTTTGTTACATTATAGACACCTCCATTTGACAAATGAAAGGAGGCGGTGATAAAACAGCCAATTCCCCTACAGATTAACCCTGACATTGCATGGAACCAGGCATCTACACATAAACCATTACACAACACTCCACACAAGGCGCAATAAACAGTTAAAATACAAGATTAAACCCACAAAAATCCAGGATAAGTCCATAAATAGCATTCACATAGTTGGATCCCCTGCCTACAGTTGCCCAAAAAGCACTAATAACACATCACATTTCTCCACAGGAAATTCTGCAGCTTTAAAAACCAGACAAACACATTTCTCTTTCTATTCAGACTATGGAATCTGTTTGGGGGCCTGTGCCTACAGTACGCCTCCCTCCATTTCTTCAGAGCTCCATCTCCAGCTGCCAAGCGGAGATAACAAAAGCACTGGATCCTGAGGAGGATGGCAGATGGCAGGATGGCGCTGTGGCAGAGCCAATGGGCTGTCATCCACCGTACGCCCTCATTACCATAACAAAGTGTGTTTATCACACAGGATTTCAATCGCATTACAAAAACCTCTCCATCCATCCGCCATCTGAAGAAAAGGGGCGTAAGATCTTCTGGGTGTTAATATTTACATTTCACTATGCTAGTTGAAAAACATTTGATTTTAGACAGCTTGACAGATACGAAAGGAAAAGGTAAACTAAGGTAATGCAGTTCTGTGAAGCCACTAAGGACAGCTTGGCTTGCTTACTTGAGATACTTGATTCCACATTCATTCATACGCCAACTACTAAAAACATATCTATTACTAGGTGAAAAGGGTCAATATCAGGGAAATCTAGAAAATCACACTGTAGGATTTATAATGAATTTATTTGAAAATTATGGTGGAAAATAAGTATTTGGTCACCTACAAACAAGCAAGATTTCTGGCTCTCACAGACCTGTAACTTCGTCCTCTATCCTCTACCCGTTACCTGTATTAATGGCACCTGTTTGAACTTGTTATCAGTATAAAAGACACCTGTCCACAACCTCAAACAGTCACACTCCAAACTCAACTATGGCCAAGACCAAAGAGCTGTCAAAGGACACCAGAAACAAAATTGTAGACCTGCACCAGGCTGGGAAGACTGAATCTGCAATAGGTAAGCAGCTTGGTTTGAAGAAATAAACTGTGGGATCAATTATTAGGAAATGGAAGACATACAAGACCACTGATAATCTCCCTCAATCTGGGGCTCCACGCAAGATCTCACACTGTGGCTCAAAATTATCACAAGAACGGTGAGCAAAAATCCCAGAACCACACAGGGGGACCTAGTGAATGACCTGCATAGAGCTGGGACCAAAGTAACAAAGCCTACCATCAGTAACACACTACGCCGCCAGGGACTCAAATCCTGCAGTGCCAGACGTGTCCCCCTGCTTAAGCCAGTACATGTCCAGGCCCGTCTGAAGTTTGCTAGAGAGCATTTGGAGGATCCAGAAGACGATTGGGAGAATGTCATATGGTCAGATGAAACCAAAATATAACTTTTTGGTAAAAACTCAACTCGTCGTGTTTGGAGTTGCATCCAAAGAACACCATACCTACTGTGAAGCATGGGGGAGGAAACATCATGCTTTGGGGCTGTTCTTCTGCAAAGGGACCAGGACGACTGATCCGTGTAAAGGAAAGAATGAACGGGGCTATGGAAAGAATGAATGGGGCTATGTATCGTGAGATTTTGAGTGAAAACCTCCTTCCATCAGCAAGGGCATTGAAGATGAAACGTGGCTGGGTCTTTCAGCATGACAATGATCCCAAACACACCGCCCGGGCAACGAAGGAGTGGCTTCGTAAGAAGCATTTCAAGGTCTTGGAGTTGCCTAGCCAGTCTCCAGATCTCAACCCCATAGAACATCTTTGGAGGGAGTTGAAAGTCTGTGTTGCCCAGCAACAGCCCCAAAACATCACTGCTCAAGAGGAGATCTGCATGGAGGAATGGGCCAAAATACCAGCAATAGTGTGTGAAAACCTTATGAAGACTTACAGAAAATGTTTGACCTCTGTCATTGCCAACAAAGGGTATATAAAGTATGGAGATAAAGGGTATATAAAGTATTGACATAAACTTTTGTTATCGACCAAATACTTATTTTCCACTATAATTTGCAAATAAATTCATTAAAAATCCTACAATGTGATTTTCTGGATTTTTTTTTCTCATTTTGTCTGTCATAGTTGAAGTGTACCTATGATGAAAATTACAGGCCTCTCTCATCTTTTTACGTGGGAGAACTTGCACAATTGGTGGCTGACTAAATACTTTTTTGCCCCACTGTGTGTGTATATATATATATATATCCCGATATCTGACACTCCTTAGATATAAGGAGTAGACATGCTCCAGATATGCATGTACTTAATTCCATATATGGAGGTAAAATATTCTCCATAATGGGACAGTGTCTTCATGTATCCAATCCGGACCTCAGAAATATCCTAATATTCTGTCAGGATTTGGCCAGGGTTGTTCCGGTTTTTGGTCACTAGATGCCCCCATTGTGCCTTTTGACCTTTTGTTTTCCCTTGATCCACCTGTGCCTCGTTTCCCCTGATTGTATTTCCCCTGATTGTATTTAAACCCTTTGTTTTCCTCTGTTCTTTGCTCTGTGTTTGTATGTTAGCACCCAGCCCTAGTACTCTGAGAACTCTTGTTGATCCCGGTGGACTCTCTTGTGGAATTCTGTTTTTTTGTTCTTGTTTGTTTTTTGAGTATCTTTTGAGGCTTTTGTGCTTTACCTTCCACCTTGTGGATTTACCTTTTTTGTCTTGGAGGATTACCTTTGTTCTTGTAGGATTCCTTTTGAGGATGTGGAGTTACATGTTTTCCTGAACACTTTTTACTTCATTAAGTACACCGTCTCAAGTACTGCTGTGTCTGCCTCATCTTCTGGGTTCTGCCGACTATTTGTGGCTCAGTTGGTTAAGTGACTGTTTCTCACTCCGGAGACCCGGGTTCGTAACCGGGTCCTGACAATATTCTATTTATAGAACATTTTAACTTCGGAAAGGTCATGTGTCAACATGCTGACATATCTAAGACTTTATACCTAGGCATGAACGAATTCACATACATTCAGAAATGTATCATACCTGATAATTTACGGAGGCGTATTAAAAAATATAGACCATTTCAATAGATATCATTACATATGTCTGATTGAAAACAGGCTAAATCTGACTAATTTCTTAATTTGACCTTTATTTAACTAGGCAAGTCAGTTAAAACCAAATTATTTTTTTCAATGACGCCCTAGGAACAGTGATTAACTGCCTGTTCAGGTGCAGAACCACAGATTAGTACCTTGTCAGCTCGGGGATTTGAATTTGCAACGCTCCGGATACTAGTCCAACGCTCTAACCACTAGGCTACCCTGCCGCTCATGATGTCCAGTGGCCATATTTTTGACCTGGTCATGCGCTGAAGATCATTGTGCTTCACATGAAAGTGACATAACTTAGCATACATTTGCATCATATTCAGTAGAAGTCTACAAGGCATGGAAAGGGAAATATTGTCATATTTAATCCAAAGCACATCTCTGTTATATCTGTTGAAATGCAGAATAGCAAATCCAGAGCTCCAATCACAACACATGTTCTCTGTAAAGTTGCAAACGTAGGGGAATCTTTGCTAAAACATTATTTTTTATTTTTTACAGAAAATAAAAGTTGCACACCCTCAATACCCCCTTCCTGCCCTGTTTGTTATGGACGATGGATGCAGAAAGGGTCGTCAGTGGTGCCGGTGGAGGTCCCTCACAGACCCAACGTGGTGGTAGTGTTGGTTTGTGATACACTCCAAACTGTCAATGCATAGATCATGAATCAAAATTGTGTCGATATTGCAAGAAAATACTGATATTTCGCATAACTATACCACAAGGTAACTAGCTACTCTACCTGCTTCATTCATTCATATTCATGTTTTTTTTTACCCTTTTAGTGATATCTAATTGGTAGTTACAGTCTTGTCCCATCGCTGCAACTCCTGTACGGACTTGGGAGAGGCGAAGGTCGAGAGCCATGCATCCTCAGAAACACGACGCAGCCAAGCCACACTGCATCTTGAGGCACTGCCCGCTTAAACCAAAAGCCAGTCGCACCAATGTGTTGGAGGAAACACTGTACAACTGGCCACAAGGAGTCGCTAGCGTGCGGTGGGACAAGGACATCCTAGTTAGCCAAACCCTCCCCTAACCCGAACGGCAGGCAAATTGTGAGCCACCTCATGGCTCTCCCGATCACAGCCAGCTGAGACACAGCCCGGGATCGAATCCGGATCTGTAGTGACACCTCTAGCCCTCCGATGCAGTGCCTTAGACCACTGTGCCACTCGGGAGGCCCACTACCCTCTTCATCCAGGATGAGAAAAGTAACTGGAACAAGCTAGCTAGGCAAGTTGCTAGTTAGCTAGCTAGCAGTAAAAGCCTCTCGGTGGATGTTGCAGTATACCCAAGTGGCGTCAGGAGCCACTGCTTGCACGTGCGTTGCAACTCCACTATGTCTCCCTGTCATGGCTTTTGCGCCATCAGTACAGATACCAACACATCTTGACCAGTACTTTTAAAATATCCTCCCATGCTGTCCAGGTTTCTGGTGGTTTGCATGAGAGAATGTCTTCTTTAAATGACCCTATTAAAAGTAACGGACATTTACCAGGAGCTGTGCCAGGGCCGCCACGTCTGTTGAGAGCATCCTGACCGGTTGAGAGTATCCTGACCGGTTGCATCACTGTCTGGTACGGCAATTGCTCGGCCTCCGACAGCAAGGCACTTCAGAGAGTAGTGTGTACAGGCCCAGTACATCACTGGGGCAAAGCTGCCTGCCATCCAGGACCTCTACACCAGGCGGTGTAATTGTTTCAGAACATCTCCTGCCATGTCACTGATGCGTCGTGAAACAGGCTCTGATCAGGCCCTACACCCAAACAAGGGCACTGCGTTCATCCACCTCTGGCCTGCTCGCCTCCCTACCACTGAGGAAGTACAGTTCCCGCTCAGCCCAGTCAAAACTGTTCGCTGCTCTGGCCCCCCAATGGTGGAACAAACTCCCTCACGACGCCAGGACAGCGGAGTCAATCACCACCTTCCGGAGACACCTGAAACCCCACCTCTTTAAGGAATACCTAGGATAGGTTAAGTAATCCCTCTCACCCCACCCCCTAAGTTTTAGATGCATATTGTTAAGTGACTGTCCCACTGGATGTCATAAGGTGAATGCACCAATTTGTAAGTCGCTCTGGATAAGAGCGTCTGCTAAATGACTTAAATGTAATGTAAATGTAAGTCATTGTCTGTATAGTTTTTTTGGCCTTGTCCCCCAGCATTATCCCAGCCATATCTGCAGCAGCAGGAAGAATGAAGTCCTCCACAATAGTATGGGGCTTGCCTGTCCTAGCCACTCGGTAGCTCACCATATAAGACGCTTCTAGCCCCTTCTATTAATGGTATCTGTTGCTTGTATAGATGTCTTACTACTCAAAAGTCGTGGCTTATATTTCAACTTGTCATGTTTAGTTTCTAAATGTCTGTGAAAGAGTGAAGGTTTCCCACGAGAGAGTAATGGTTAATGTGATTGGATGTTCATTTTTTGACTAGTCTACCGTTATTTGACCTTGTGTTGTTATTTTGCTGAACACTAGATGGTTTACTTTTATTTCTGGCAGTGAAACAAGGCTACTAAGGTGACTGACAACAAAAAACTTACCCAAATGTATAGCCTCGTTGGAAAATATATTAATGTACTGTTTAAAAAGGTGAAGAAATTATTATTTAATCTCACGGATGACCAATTGGAAACATGAAGAAAAAATAATTATATATATATATATACATATATATATATATTATTTTTTAAATGTGACGGCATTGCGCGGGAATACCTGTTCTAGAGAATAGAGCCCATTTTGGGAAGAGAGCCCATTTCCAATGTATACAGTGCATTCGGAAAGTATTCAGACCCCTTCCCTTTTACCACATTTTGTTACCTTACAGCCTCATTCTAAAGTCAATTAAATGACTTTCTTCCCTCATGAATCTACACACAATATCCCGTAATGACAAAGCGGAAAACAGGTTTTTTGAAATGTAGGCAAATTTATAAAAACATTTAAAACTGAAATACCTTATTTACAGAAGTATACAAACCCTTTGCTATGAGACTCAAAATTGAGCTCAGGTGCATCATGTTTCCAATTGGTCATCCGTGAGATGTTTCTACAACTTGATTAGAGTCCAATGTGGTAAATTAAATTGATTGGACATGATTTTGAAAGGCACACACCTGTCTATATAAGGTCCCACAGTTGACAGTGCATGTCAGAGCAAAAACCAAGCCATGAGGTCGAAGGAATTGTCCTTAGAGCTCCGAGACAGGATTGTGGCGAGGCACAGCTCTGGGGAAGGGTACCAAAACATTTATGCAGCATTGAAGGACACCCAAGAGCACAGTGGCCTCCATCATACTTAAATGGAATAAGTTTGTAATCACCAAGACTCTTTCTAGAGCTGGACCTCCGGCCAAATGGAGCTATCGGAGGACATGGGCATTGATCAGGGAGGTGACCAAGAACCCAATGGTCACTCTGGCAGAGCTCCAGAGTCCCTCTGTGTAGATGGGAGGACCTTCCACAAGGACAACCATCTCTGCAGCACTCCACCAATCAGGCCTTTATGGTAGAGTGGCCAGACGGAAGCCACTCAGTTTTCCAAAAGGCACCTAAAGGACTCTCAGACCATGAGAAACAAGATTCTGGGATCTGATGAAACCAAGATTTAACAATTTTCCCTGAATGTCAAGCATCACGTCTGGAGGAAACCTGGCACCATCCCTACAGCATCATGCTGTGGGGATGTTTTTTCAGCGCAAGGACTGTGAGATTAGTCAGGATTGAGTGAAGGATGAACGGAGCAAAGTACAGAGAGATCCATGATGAAAACCTGCTCCTGAGCACTCAGGACCTCAGACTGGGGTGAAGGTACACCTTCCAACAGGACAACAACCATTAGCACACAGCCAAGACAACGCAGCAGTGGCTTGGGGACAAGTCCGTGAATGACCTTGAGTGGCCCAAAGAGAGCCTGGACTTGTGCCTGATCGAACATCTCTGGAGAATCCTGAAAATAGCTGTGCAGCAACGATCCCCATCCAACCTGACAGAACTTGAGAGGATCTGTAGAGAGGAATGGCAGAAATTCACCAAAATACACGTGTGCCAAGCTTTTAGCGTCATACCCCAAAAACTGAGGCCGTAATGTCTGCCAAGGGTGCTTCAATAAAGTACTGAGTAAAGGGTCTGAATACTTACTGTTTGTACTGTACCTATGTGGAAGTGGATTCTCGGCCCTCACTAGCATGAAAACTAAGTACAGGCACAGACTGTATGTGGAATAGGATTTAAGACTGAGACTCTCCGATAAAACCCAACAGAGTTATGTGTATCCTTTCAAGCACGCCCTTCTCATTAACCTGTGGTGAATTATTCACAATGTTTGATTAACAAATAAGGTTTTATATGTAAAATGGCTAAATAAAGAGCAACATTTTTGATTATTATTATATGATTATTTGTGCCCTGGTCCTGTAAGAGCTCTTTGTCACTTGCCACGAGCCAGGCTGTGTCCAAATATCACACTCATTCTTATGTTTCATAAATGTATCGTATAGTGTGTGTGTGGCAGGCTTACAATGATGGCAACAACAAAACAATTCTGAGTGCGCTGACCCTGGTGCTAGAGGGGGTACGCAGCTGGAGGTTGAATGTTTGAAGGGGTACGGGACTGGTTTGTGAACCACCGCTCTAGAATATCAAAACGTGCCATGTAAAAATATCCCCGGATATGGACCCTTTTCGCCCAGTGTATACCAGTATTCCTATCAACCGGCTCTTTCATAAATGGTGTTTGGCCTCAGTATTTTTTAGGAGGTAGAGCAGTTAAGAGGCCGGGTGGCACGGAGTTTATGAACAGAGAAGAACAACTCACCTGCTGGACACATCTGTGTGTTACAACATGGCTAACACACTGTGGTACACTGAATTAATGAATGACTGTGGTTCTACACAGAGCTGCTGTGGTGCCAAGTCAACCACACAGCAGCGCTACCTACTACTTTACCATTAAGACCAAACCATGGTGCCAAACCATGATGGGGAAAACAGGACTAATCACACAGCCAATGATTGCTATGTCTCTCTGCCTCTGTCTGTCTCTCATGTGAGCTTCTACTCGTGCCCCACTTTTACCCAACACTGTCCACACAGTGTTCTGTGCTCCAGAGGCAAACCCAATGCAGCTGTGTCAACAACAAATAGCCAGAAAATAACATGTTGGCAGCAGACACAGATCAAGACAGAGACCGGAACACAACCACAGAGAAAAACGCTTGCGCGTGCGCCAGCACACACGCACGCACGCACGCACGCACGCACGCACGCACGCACGCACGCACGCACACACACACACACACACACACACACACACACACACACACACACACACACACACACACACACACACACACACACACACACACACACACACATCATGTGGTCTCCAGTGGGAGTAGGATGGAGATTTGTAGTGCTATCAGTTCAGCTCCAGACCAGTGGTCAGTCCCCCACATGTTCTCCAGATGAAGCATCCAGTGGAGATATCACACGTCATGGATCATGTCTGTGTAATGAGAGCTAATAAATATTCCCTGTGATTAGGAGGACAGAAGGTGGAGCTAGTTGAGGCACATCTGCTGTGATAGGGTGATAGGAAGACTTCAGACAACCACCATCTCTCACATCAAAGCCTGAGGAGCTCAGGGGTCTCTCCGGCAACCAGATTGCCACGGTAACATTACATTACCTACTGCTCCAGGAACCAGGGCCTAGCTACTCAGCATCTCTCTCTCTCTCACCCCCCCACCCTTTCCAGCTCATCTCTCTCATCATGCCCCTTCTCTCTCCATCTCTCTCTCACACTACACCGTTTTCTCTTTCTAGCTCCCCATCTCTCTCATCACCTCTTTTTCATGGTACATCATGGGGTCCTTTGATGTCTTTTTCACACAGATTGACCCTGTCAGGCTCGTACTGTACGCATGTCTCCCTTTCCCACCTACCCCTGTAATGTACACTGTATGCTGTATGTTCAGGTGAATCTCTCTTTCTCTCTCTCTCTCAATCATATTTTCCATTCAAGTCCCCTCTGGTGTTTTTTCTTCTTACTCTACCTGTCATTTCCTGTGTGATTCGCTCTTAATACCAGCACACTCATTAGAATGTAAAGCACCTCTCCCAATGCGTTGAGCGCACACCACCTTCTTCAGAAATAATTGACCTCTTGTGAATTTCTTAAATCTGTCATTATTGCTATCGGATGGTAAGTATATTAAAATGTAGACAGACATTTGGAGAAGAGGGGTTTAGAGTTGGTCTATGTGGCAGTGGTGGATGGGGTGGAGGATCTGTCTGCCAGAGAGACAGAGACAGCGGTGACTGATCAGCGATTTTGGGAAGGCAGGGTAGACTGAAGAGGCTTACAGGGTCATCATGTCAGCACCTCAGGCCACGCTAAAAGACACAATCCTCATGGCTAGGGTCAGGATTTCAGGAATTTGTTGTTGTACATACATGCAGCTTTTCATAAAGCCTGATTACATTTCGCTTTCCAATAACCTGCTTCAGTAATTCGTCATTCAACATAGCATTTGGACCGATGAAAAACTTGATGAAAATAGAACTGAAAGAAGAGGACCTATTTGTTTGTGGACAATAGTCACACGAACCCAAAGTGTGGTCCTTCTGTAGTTCAGTTGGTAGAGCATGGCGCTTGTAACACCAGGGTAGTGGGTTCGATCCCCGGGACCACCCATACGTAGAATGTATGCACACATGACTGTAAGTCGCTTTGGATAAAAGCGTCTGCTAAATGGCATATAAATGTAGGAATCTACTTACAGTAGGTAGGTAGCCTAGCTGTTAAGAGTGATGGGCCAGTAACCAAAAGGTCGCTATTTTGAATGCCTGAACCAGCAAGGAGTAAAAATCTGCCATTCTGCCCTTGAGCAAGGCAGTTAACCCCCAATAACAACTGTGCGCACAACGTCAATTAAGGTAGCTCACCTCTCTGAATCAGAGGGGTTGGGTTAAATGCAGATGACACATTTTGATTGAATGCATTCAGCAACTGACTGGGTTTTCCCTTCCCTATCAGCACTGCCCTCAAACGCTCCAAATATTTAGACCATTAAACGACTCTCTCTCGAGGCAAATAACCACCGCAGTGACATATAGAGTGAAATAAAGTTATCATTGTACAACCTTAGAAAAAAGGTTTCCAAAAGGGTTCTTCGACTGTCCCCATAGCAGAACCCTTTTTGGTTCCAGGTAGAACCCAGGGTTCCACCTGTGTTCTTCAAAGGTTTCTCCTATGCGAACAGTCGAATAACCTTTTTATGTTCTAGATAGCATTTTTTTTCCTAAGAGTGTAGTAGCATGTGAGGATATTTGCTACAGTACACAACATGTTTGAGAGGTCTTGTTCTGCGTTTGTGATTGAATGTCAGTGACACTTTATAGGCCTAATTCAGGACACATGGCCTCCTCCTTTTACTGGCCTTTTACCGACTCCCAATCCAATGGGAGAGGAGGAATAATCTGTGTGTGTGTGTGTGTGTGTGTGTGTGTGTGTGTGTGTGTGTGTGTGTGTGTGTGTGTGTGTGTGTGTGTGTGTGTGTGTGTGTGTGTGTGTGTGTGTGTGTGTGTGTGTGTGTGTGTGCGTGTGTGTGTGTGTGTGTATGTGTGCGTGCGTGTTGTGTGCGTGCGTGCGTCTGTGTGCGTCTCTGTATGTGTGTGTGTGTGTGTGTGTGTGTGTGTGTGTGTGTGTGTGTGTGTGTGTGTGTGTGTGTGTGTGTGTGTGTGTGTGTGTGTGTGTGTGTGTGTGTGTGTGTGTGTGTGTGTGTGTGTGTGTGTGTGTGTGTGCATGTTGCGTGCGTGCGTGCATCTGTGTGTGTCTCTGTATGTGTGTATGTATGTGTGTGTGTGTGCTATGTTAAACTAGATTACTGAGAGTGAATCACTGACAAGTGATTAAGACCTTGGGTTTAGTATTTTTTTGTGAACCAAAACAGTGCAACACTGAGGTATTTTAGAAGGATAATCGTGTTTATGATGTGCTATTTCTGCTGGAGTTTTTGGAGAAGAGAAACAGAACATTACAGCTCCCTGCCATAGACTGATCTAAACTTTAGGTGGCCTGTAGCTTTTCTCTGAGAGAAAGATTGTACTTTTAATTCTGTTTAAGCATGAAAACCTCTAGACGAGAAAACACGATAAAGTAAATCAGATAATGTGATGTGAATAACACTTGTAGACTCAATTTGCATCGTCTTTATTTCGAAGTTGAGGTGTGAACGTATTATTCTCACTTTGAAAAGGGATTATTAAACCCTTATATAGTAGGCGGGTGACAAAAACATTGGTAAGGAGGCTAATTGAATTACATCCCATGACAAATGATCTACTTTTCAATCTATAGACCAGATGAAAAATATGCAAATCAGTTTACATGAAGGTTAATTGTTTGTTTTGTTAAACATTTTGATATTTCAGGATATGATGGCGATTTGACTTTCCCAAAATGGCAATTAGACATTACAATGGAATAATACTGGAACAGAATAGTTATCTTCATCAAAGAAGTCCCTTCAAAAGAACAAAGCAACAGCTCTTTATCCTGGAGAGACAAAAAAGCTTTTGATTGTGATTACAGAACAATATGAAACAACAATATACCAGGTGGTGTCAGAGGAAAGCCCTAAAAATCGTCAGACTCCAGCCACCCTAGCCATAGACTGTTCTCTCTGCTACCGCACGGCAAGTGGTACTGGAGCGTCAAGTCTAGGTCCAAAAGGCTTCTTAACAGCTTCTAACCCCAAGCCATAAGACTTGTGAAAAGCTAATCAAATGGCTACTATTCACATTGTCCCCCCATCCCCATTTTTACACTGCTGCTTCTCTCTGTTTATTATCTATGCATAATAGTCACTTTACCTCTACCTACATGTACATATTACCTTAATTACCTCGACTAACCTCTTCCCCCGCACATTGACTCTGTAACGGTACCTACTGTATATAGCCTCGCTACTGTTATTTCATTGTTGCTGCTTAATTATTTGTTATTTTTATATTTTCTTATTTTTGTATTTTTTTTCAGTTTATTTTAGTAAATACTTTCTTAACACTTATTTTTCATAAAACTGCACAGTTGGTTAAGGGCTTGCAGTTTGATTTGATTTTAAATTTGTTTCAATTACTTAATTACATTCACTAAATTTCTAAGCTACAGCAAGGCATTGGTGAGAAAATTGGAGGTAACATTTGAAAGGACTGTTTCCACTGTTTCCGCTACAAAGCTAACACTAGCTAACTTATTTTTCATTGAAATAACATGGTCGGTTAGCTGCTAGCAGATTAGAGCCTTCTGGCTAGCCTGTAACTAATGGTTGTTACATTGTGAAACAGAGCAATAGGTCTATGTACTTGTCAATTGGTTGAGACTAACATTAGTTTAGAAAATAATTTTTGCTCTGTGTATATGTGTTGTGTAGTTGGTTGGCTTTGCGAGTTAGCAAGCTGATATCCCTTTGCTCAAGTTGGCTAGCTAATGATTTGAAGAGAACATGCTAACGTTAGCGCCCTGCAGAATCTAGACAAGAGGGGATGGGGAAGAGGATCAGGTGTGTAGCTGCTTCTGTCTTTCTGTTGCAGTGCCCAGAGAAGGTGAGTGCAAACTGCTACAGAGATAAAAAGGTAAAATCTCTCAGATTCTATCTTGATTAGCGAGATTTCAATGTCGAACTAATGCGAGATAGACATTGTATTGGCTTGCTAAATTGGCTTGCTTACCACCAGTATCATGACCGTGTCATTGTCATCAGCTGCTACAGCTAAACCAATTTACTAATGTTTATTGCACCATATATTTTTTTTTTCCATACGATATCTCAGGCCAGGTAGTCACTGTGCTTCTGCCTCTGCATTGCTTGCTCTTTGTGGTTTTAGGCTGGGTATATGTAATGCACTTTGTGACAACTGCTGATGTAAAACTAAAAAATGCTTCATAAAAACACATTTGATTGATTTGGGTTGCCATCCAGGACCTCTATACCAATAACCAATGCAATACCACACACACGGAGATGTATTCAGAAGAACATGACCATTTCGTGTTATCATAACACATATTCATTGAATCTACCATTCCTGTTCCTTTTACGATTTCCACATCTGTGACTTTCATATACGGTGTACGTCATTGAAGCAATATTCTCCATTTCAGTTAGTGCTTAACATCAATATACAGTGTAAATTCAAGCTTGCCCGTTATATAAGTGAACACAGAATCATTTTGACGGTCTTTGACACACAGTGGCACAGTGCCTAGAGGGGCAACGGGTCAAATATCCCCATATCTATTGTGCTTACATAATTGTGAATACACTATGCACATTTCCATATGTGGCTCACACACACATAAACACACGTGCATGTACACCCGCACGAGTGCGCTCGTGCACACACACACATTTTTTTTATTTAAAAAATAATATATATTAACAGTAACATGCAAAACATAAATATTAACAGCCAGAGGGATTCCACCAAGAAATTATAAAACATTAAAAAATAAAACTAATCCACATTATATCAATTCAAATACAGACATGTAGCGAATACGTTTTTTTGACATTTTGTTTTGTGTACTTTTTAAAGACTAAATAGTCTTCCAAATCAGAGTTAAAAAAATAAGAAAAGGGGCATTTTCTTCATGAATTTTGATTTGTGAATGAACATTTTCCTAATAAAAATAAAGAGATTGATGGCATACTCACGTTCAATTGTGGAATCAGTGGAGTAAAATAATATGGCATGGGTATAAAAAATATATATGTAAAATGTCAATGGTTGTATGCAATTTGAGGCCAAGATATAGTTTTACATCAGTCCAGAATACTTCACTTTATAAACAATGACAGAATAAGTGTTAGGTTCAGTTTCTAGTTCACAAAAACTGCATTCACTGGTAACATCAGGTATATATTTAGAAATCAAGCTGTTACAACGGATAGGATCTATGGATAATCTTAAAGAAGATACAGTCAGGGAAAAAAATATTTGATCCCCTGCTAATTTTGTACGTTTGCCCACTGACAAAGAAATGATCAGTCTATAATTTTAATGGCAGGTTTATTTGAACAGTGAGAGACAGAAAAACAACAAACAAAAAAATCCAGAAAAACGCATGTCAAAATTTTTTTTTTATAAATTGATTTGCATTTTAATGAGGGAAATAAGTATTTGACCCCTCTGCAAAACATGACTTAGTACTTGGTGGCAAAACCCTTGTTGGCAATCACAGAGGTCAGACGTTTCTTGAAGTTGGCCACCAGGTTTGCACACATCTCAGGAGGGATTTTGTCCCACTCCTCTTTGCAGATCTTCTCCAAGTCATTAAGGTTTCGAGGCTGACGTTTGGCTCGAACCTTCAGCTCCCTCCACAGATCTTCTATGGGATTAAGGTCTGGAGACTGGCTAGGCCACTCCAGGACCTTAATGTGCTTATAGACTGATCATTTCTTTGTCAGTGGGCAAACGTACAAAACCAGCAGGGGATCAAATACTTTTTCCCCTCACTGTATCCTTTACTTTATTGGTCACCATAAATTTGTGTGGAGTGAGCCAAGCACGGCGCCAGTTTACATCAAACAATGAAGCCCAACATAATATCGCAGAGGGAATAGACTTCCTGTAGAAAATATATCTTAATAAACGATTGTTGAATTTCGTATCTAGTAGACCAATACCATTCACCTGGATATCGCTTACAATCGGAGATATTCCAAAATATGCATTATTCTGAAGTAAAGTTTTTATCCCACTAGGTATAGCTTTAATAACAGTGTATCTTTCCATAAATCCTCTCAGTGTAAATATATTTCCACTAATATTAAATAATTGGCTGACAAGGTCAATGTTTTTTGAGAACCATTTATGGTTAAATGACATCTTGTTTCTATGTAATATCGACCCATTGTTCCATATAAAACATTTATGAGGTGAACAGTTGTGTTTATACAAGCCCAGCACATTAAAGCCTGCTTGTGAAAAGCCGTCAGTTTCAAAGTAAGTTTACCCACAATATATGGACAAAATTAAAAACGACCACATTTCAAATGCTCAAGATAAACAAAGATAGAATTGTGACTTACTCTGTATCAAATGCTTTCTGAAAATCCCAAAATAGGATAACAGCGAAGTCATCCAATAGATCACAATACTCAACCAAGTCTAACACCAGCCTCAGATTATTAGATATATGGCGCACTTTCATAAACCCTGATTGACATTCATCAATCAGATCATTCAAGACTTTAACCTTTTTGCAAAGATTAAGGCTATAATTTTGTAGTCGCTATTTAGGAGTGTGATTGGATGCCAATTATCAATATTTTAAAGATCATTGTGTGGTTCAGGTATAAGAGTAATAACCCCTTATAACCCCTTGCTTCAGAGAGGCATGTAGTTCTCCCTTATTTATAGCCTCCTTAAAGGATTCAAGTAAAAATGGTGTTAATTCTTCAGAGAAGGTTTTATAAAATTCAGAAGTTAATCCATCACAACCTGGAGATATGTTATTTTTTTAACTGAGCAACACTGTACTGGATGTCCATAATGGATAAATCTTGAAAACAAGACGGATTGAATTCTTCACTAACCGAATTAACATTCTCTATAGAATCACTCAAATTGTAATCTAAGTAGTAAAGATTCTCATAAAACGTAGTGGTAAAGTCTAATAGCAACTCTCTATCCTCAGTGGTAACCCCATTAATCTTTAGTTTCCGAAGTGTGAGTTCCCCTCTCCTCTTTTCCAAATTAAAAAAGTATCTACTGTTCTTTTCGCCTTTTTCAAGCCATTGTTTCCTGGATCTTATGAAAGCTCCTCTAGCCTTTTCCTCATACAATGTATCTAGTTGATCCTGTAAATCACTCTATTGAGCTTTCTCATTAAGATCAAGATGCTCAATCTCTATGATATCCGCAATTGTCTTAGAGAGTTCAGCTACCTCACACCTTCTTAAAGCAAGCTGTTGTCCATAAATAATACAGGCTGAGCGGATTTTAAATTTCAGCAGTTCCAAATATTTCCCATATTCTGCATTAGATGTAGCTAACTTCCAGTAAACATAAATTAGACTATTAATCACATTTTGAAATCATCATGCAATAACAATGAGTTATTTAATTTCCAACAACCACCAGAGTATTTCTTTACCATCATTACGGCACATTCTTACAGTCAACCGTACGGCATTATGATCCGTCAGGACTACAGGCAGTATTTTTACCTCTACAATGTTGGGCTCAAGACTAGAGGTTATCACCCATAAATCAATTATTGATTGTAGAGAACGATGGGGTTTTAACTCTCCATATGTCAATTAAGTCCAGGCTTTGGCAGAAATTCACCAACTTGTTCACACCAATTAGGCCTATGGGGAAATCTATCAGTCTCATTAGAATAACAGAATACCCATAGAATACCCATTTTAAAATCTCCACCAACTATAATCTGTTTGGATGGATATCAGAAGACTTGTAAGAAATTCTTCAATTTCCTCTTGAAGTAGGTTTTTTGGAGGACTAGAACAGTATCCATATACATTACACAACACAAATAATCTGTCCATGTGGTTGATGACCGCTACTAGCCAATGACTATTGGAGTCCATTTGAGTAAAAAAAAATGTCCCATTAAAATTGTGTGCTAAAATTGTGACCCCAGCTGAATGATTAGTCATGTGGGCCAAACACATTTCACTGGCTCACTGATTTTTCCAATAATTATAGTCCTCTTTGCATGAATATGTTTCTTGAACGAATACAAGAGCTGCGTTGCAGTCCTTACAAAATAAAATAAAAAAGTTATCTTCAACAGGTTTCGTATCCCCCTGGCATTGATTGACATAAACTTCATATCTACAGAATAGAAAGAAAAATCCTATACAATCTGAACTCTACCGTCTCTATAGAAAGTTGCTTCATATATGTATTAACAGAAGTCTTAACTTGTAAACAGTAACTCCATAATTCAAAACTAGAATGCTCAGTTTGCAGTGGGGAAACCTACCGACAGAACAAATCACCCTGGTCGTATTTATTTTCCATCTGCGAAAAAGTCTCTGATTCCCCTGTAGTATCAACCCTTTCCTTTTTCGGGCCTGTTGTACAAGACGCCACAATTTTGCCTTTGTTGCCTTGTCTGCTGCAGTCAAGTCCTCACCGTATCTAAATGTTCTCTCTTTCAGAAAGGAGCTTTCCTTTGCTTTCTTCCAAACTGCAACTCTCGCTGGGCGAAAAGCAAACTGGATGATGATCGAGCGGCTTACGATGGCATCTTGCTTCTTCCCAATACGATGAGCAACATCCACAGCCATATCCATATATCCATTGGGGAAGTCCGGTACCACACGGTTACAGATGTCTCTTAAGAAGCGCTTCACATCCTCATCCTGGTCATCGGGGACACCGTAAAGCCGTAGCCCCCACCTTCTCCGGTATTGTTGCTCTGCTTCCAATAAGCGCTCTTGCATGTCTGCGATGGTCTTTTCCTGTGCAGTGCATTTCTCAGAAGTAGCAGTGTTTTCAAGTTTAAGCTCTTCGATACTCTTGTATGCATGATTCAGAGAGGTCTCGAGGTCAACTATTTTTGATGTGTTTTCGCGTATCATTTTCAGCATCGACAATGATGACCTGTAGTTTGCGCAAAGACAATTCTTTCTGTGTCTTTTGGATGCAGGACTATTGCATGGATTTTCAGCATCAACCGAATGTCCAGAATCCTCCATTTCTTCTTCTCCCGAGGAGTCAGGTGGCGTTTTTTCTCCAATGTGTGAGTGTTCAGCTAGCAACTGCCTTCTCCTCCCTTTGCTCTTTCGTGCATTTTTTTCTCCCATTTCTCAAAGTTTCAGATCAAATTATAGCGGTCAACTAAGCGTTGTTCTCTATTGTGTTTACTATAAGCCAAGTTCCGTTACATTGAATTACGTTTGAGAGGGATAAAAGTTAAGGCTACTCGGAGCAAGCTAATGTTCTCAATTCGACTTTCGCTTTCAAAAGCAGCTCAAACATAGAACATGTCAGAATGAACTATAGCCATTGAATTATACCGTGCAAATATACTGTGCGTTAATTCTACCATGCAAATATCCTGGGCGCTGGTGGTCTTATACTCATACTGAGCCTGGTTAACCTCTTCAACCTATGGGGGCGCTATGTCATTATTGGATAAAAAAACGTGCCCGTTTTTAAAATATATTTGTGTGACAATATTTTGTCACGAAAAGATGCTCGACTATGCATATAATTGGCTGCTTTGGAAAGAAAACACTCTGATGTTTCCCAAACTGCAAAGATATTATCTGAGTGCCACAGAACTCATGCTACAGGCGAAACCAAGATGAAACCTCAAACAGGAAATGAGCAGAATTTTTGAGGCTCTGTTTTCCATCGTCTCCTTATATGGCTGTGAATGTGCCATGAACGAGCATAAGCTCTCTGACGTTCGTCCAAGGTGTCTGCAGCATTGTGACGTATTTGTAGGCATATCATTGGAAGATTGGCCATAAGAGACTACATTTGCCCGGTGTCCTTTGTCTAAATTGGTGCGTAATCTTCAGCTGCAGGCATTTTCCCATGGGATTCAGACGGGAAAGCACACTTCCATGAACAATATATCATCGAAGAGATATGTGAAAAACACGTTGAGGATTGATTCTAAACAACGTTTACCATGTTTCAGTCGATATTATGGAGTTAAATTTGAAAAAAGTTTGCCGTTTTGACAGATGAATTTTCTGGGTTTTTGGTAGCCAAACATGACGCAGAAAATGGACCGATTTCTCCTGCACAAATAATCTTTCAGGAAAAACTGAACATTTGCTATCTATCTGAGAGTCTCCTCATTGAAAACATCCAAAGTTCTTCAAAGGTAAATGATTTTATTTGAATGGTTTTCTGGTTTTTGTGAAAATGTTGCCTGCTGAATGCTAACGCTAAATGCTAATGCTAGCTATCAATAGCTATCAATACCGTTACACAAATGCTAGTTTTGCTATGGTTGAGAAGCATATTTTTGAAAATCTGAGATGACAGTGTTGTTAACAAAAGGCTAAGCTTGAGAGCTAGCATATTGATTTCATTTCATTTGCGATTTTCATGAATAGTTAACGTTGCGTTATGGTAATGAGCTTGAGGCTGTATTCACGATCCCGGATCCGGGATGGCTCGCCGCAAGAAGTTAAAGCTTTCAGTTTGGTTTAACCATACTGAGGAGCTACAAGAACAAATAATGTTACCTCATAGTCATAGGATGCCCTCCAACATGCTGATTGGGTAATCTTCTTCCTTCATTAGTAGGAGATCATTGGCAAACTGACAGGGATGTGAGCATTGACACACACTATCCAATAACTGCATATTGTATTGTTCAGGTGTAACGGACAGAAGATGATGTGTATTCAATTGTGTCACCTTTCCTCCTATAGATGGATAGTGCACTCCCACAGTCAGACACATACTAGGTGGGAAAACAGGGCTAAAAGGTGTGACCAGGCAAAATGAAAACAATCTTTCCTTCCCCTAGCTTGTCAGTATGTCTAGCGATTATTATTATTATATTAGGTGTGGACCCAGTTGCTTGTGTTGAAAAATGACCCAGTGCTTCCACACTTACCAAGCCACCGCTTCCTCCCAGGTCCCAAGCCCAACAGCAACATACATTCACTTACCTGGAAGAGAGGAGAGACAAGAAAATCAATGACCAGGACACTCAATTATATCACAACTCACCGCTTCTTTGTTTTCCTTCCTGCTCTATCGCAGTAGTCAACAACACACAACACTACATCTCAACACACAGAACTAGGCACTTCAGGGATATCTGTGTGGCCTCTGCCTGTGCTCTGAGAGACATATGTGCCAAATGTTTCAGTACAGAAATACCAATCAACCCACTGGGCACAGACGTCAGTTCAACGTCTAGTTTTGTTCTACATTTGGTTGAGCGGTCAATTAACGTGAATTCAATGTGAAATCAACAAACATTTCACCATGTCATTGGATTTAGGTTAAAGAATTATGAAATTCCCTTATGTTGATGACTTTTTCCAAATCCAATCAGTTTTCCACGTTGACTCAACATTAGATACTACTGCACTGTTGGAGATAGGAACACAAGCATTTAGCTACACTCGCAATAACATCTGTATGTGACCAATACAATTTGATTTGATATGATTTGATCACATGACAGTTTTGGTCGAAATGACGTGGAAACAACGTTGATTCAACCAGTTTGTGCCCAGTGGGAAGTCTCATTCATCACACTAACCACACTATAGATCAAAGCTTTTACATGTTTGCCCAAGATGTAGTGGATCAATCATGTGTGAATATGCCTTTGTTCTATAGTACTGTAAAACATGACAAGGATAAGCTGGAGATGGGGAAAGAATGCTCTTGAGCCTGTTCACGCGATCCTATTTGATATTAGTTGTGTTAAATGGCCACAATATGTCATAATGTAATAATAATCAGAGCATTTACACTCAGACATGGAGGAATCAAAGACAGAGAACAAAGACAGTCTGTATAGTGGGCTATCTGACCTCCCATAGCAGCCATCTATCTCCATCCTGTATTCTGGATATCACATGAGCAATGGGGAGGTAATGACCTTCCACGGTCAACCCATCTGCACACACACACACACGCACACACGCACACGCACACACACCATGGACCACCAAAGGTTGACAGGTACAGAAAGTAATATTCTGTCACTAATGTAAGGACACAGAAACTAGAATGCCAAACAAAAAAATATCGCCATATCAAACTCAATATCAAAGGACTTTGCAGACTATTGCATCATGCTTTCACTCAAATACAAAAAGGATTCACAAAGATACATTCTCTAGGATCTACTGTGGATGGAACAGTTCCCTATTGACATACAACAGGGTTTGTGTCCGACATGATCAAAGAAGTGTTTCCTCTGCTTTTACTGCCCGGCCGTTGCAGGAGCACGTGTCCATTACCTCACAATTCCAGGATGTCGGTAATTCCAGAGCTGATTCACTAAGTACAGGGGGGCAGCGCACAAATCACAGCCATTGGAAAATGGTGACTATTGTTAGCTGGGTGAAATATGGGCTATGGGACAAAGAATGAACAAAAAAGTTCAAAGGGAGCGAAGATTTCCTTTTCCACTCAGTTGAGTTTTCCATTTCTACTTAATCCACCCACTCCAACACAGGCTGTGGAGCAGTTACTGACACCGCTTAATAGTTGCTCTTGATTAAAAACCTGATGTTTAGCTACAGCAATTAGCATACTGATAAATGATGTCATTTCAATGGAGTAGTACTGTACTGTATGTTCCCTAAGTGCAGTAGCACTTTCAGAGTACTGCACTATATAGTGCATAAAGTACTGATGTGTGTAGTTGAGGTTAAATGCACTACATGAGACACATGACATCTGAAAAAACATTGTTTAACAGTTGCGTGTTGTAATCTGATGTCTTTGAGAAAGAGAGAGTGAACTAGAGGAGAGGAAGAGAGAGAGAGCAGGGCTGATCAATAATTAACACTAGGACATGATGCTCTAACGAGCTTTAACACCGATTTAGGAGATAACACCATAACACCTGGAGTATGACTGACTGAACCTCCACTCATACCAAACCCCTCAACACCTGATCACTTTTTACTGTTCATCTCTCTCTCTCTTTCTCAAGTCTTTCTCTCTCTTATTCTCTCGCTCAGGTTTATTGAAATGCTGTCCTTTTTTTTGTCTTGGTAATTCCCGTCTGATCCTTCTCTATTTTCAGTCTCACTCTCTACTCTAAACGAAGCATCTCCTCTCTTCTTTCCCTTTCTTGACACATTCACCCACTCATCGTTATTCCTTGAGTGTAGCCATCTAACATCTTCCATCGTCCCCAGTCCTTTATCCCCCTGCCTCTGCTCTTCTCTAGTGGTAAATGCTGAATGGTGTGGAAGCCTTCACGATAACACATCAATACATCTCCCAATGCTGTACGACGTGCGGTAAGGACCATTCCTCAGGCCATCCATCACCCCTCCCTCCCTCCCTTCCCCTCCCCAGTCGTCCTCCAGACAGAGTTTAATAGGGCCCATTAATCAGGGGGCCAGACTCTAATCAGCTGAGAGAGAGAGAGAGAGAGAGAGAGAGAGAGAGAGAGAGAGAGAGAGAGAGAGAGAGAGAGAGAGAGAGAGAGAGAGAGAGAGAGAGAGAGAGAGAGAGAGAGAGAGTGAAATAAATCCCTCTGAGAGAATGCACTATTGGTCCTCAAATGTAATGTGCACTACATAGGGAATAGGGTGCCATATAGGGAATAGGGTGCCAGACATAGCCATACTGTAGGCAAGCAGACCTGCAGGCATTATATGGGGTGCCTAAAAGTTCAGTGCATTGTGATTAGGCACTATTACTTCAGAGATTGACTATGGCCCTCACAATGGTGTGTGATAAATGTCTGTCTGTAGAGACTAGATCATAGATGCTATGAGGCAGCTAAGCTGTAACTGATAGTGGCCCTCATCTCTCCCTGCACCTATTGAGCCTGTCTGGGCCCCTCCTACAATAGGACCCTCTTAGAGGACTTATTAAAAAAGAAGACAAAGAAAGACAAAGGATGGTGAGAATGACAGGTCATTGAGAGAAAGAGGATGGTTGAAACACTGAGCTGATGCAGCTCTAACTGGGGAACCCACATGGGTGATGTGGTGATGGAGAGAGAATGAGCTGTATAGTCTTTTTGTGTACCTAGGGTGTTCACACAATTGAGATGCCTCAGGCTTTTACGGCATCATCTGTTACACACAGTTACAATAAGTCGGACTACAGTACAGCTGGCAGAGAAGGGGTTAATCGTTAAGTGCAGCAGCCGCAGCAGTAGTAGTGCATTCCTCTTTGTCGACAAGGACGGATGATCGGTACAAGTATGGAGCACCCTAACATCATAGAGGCATGTACCATTTAACTTAGCAATAGGACAGTTAGGGGACAGTATTAGTTCGTGTAACTCATTTGTAAGATAAAATGGAGGATGTATACAGGATGTATTAATTTGATCACGATTTTTGTTGCCGATTATTTTCCTGCCCAGCAGGAAATGCAAACGTGCAGCGTATTGAAAGTTTAAAAGGATTCTAAAAGTTAGTCATTTCCACTTTAAAATGCCAGACATGATTTGCCTTGAAGAAAAATGTATCAACCCCTACGAAAAATGTTAATTACAGTCCACGTAATAATTCACACTTCCTGCTGTAGCAAACTGGCTCAAATTAAGATCCTACATCTGTAGGTACTAACTAGTTAAGCATTAATTCCATTGCTCAGTGAGGTATTCATCACTGTACTGATTGAGAGAATGAGGGGGTCTGCCCTGCAGAGGTTTTAGGTTGTAGTTAATATAGTATTTATAGGACTATTTCCCTCTATACCATTTGTATTTCATTAACCTTTGACTTTTGGATGTTCTTATAGGCACTTTAGTATTGCCAATATAACAGTATAGCTTCCGTCCCTCTCCTCACCCCTCCTGGGCTCGAACCAGGAACACATCGACAACAGCCACACTCGAAGCAGCGTTACCCATCGCTCCACAAAAGCCGCGGCCCTTGCAGGGCAAGGGGAATAACTACTCCAAGTCTCAGATCGAGTGACATTTGAAACGCTATTAGCGCACACCCAGCTAACTAGCTAGCCATTTCACATCGGTTACACCAGCCATTAGGCTGATAGGCTTGAAGTCATAAACAGCGCTGAGCTGCTGGCAAAACACACAAAAGTGCTGTTTGAATTCATGCGTACGAGCCTGCTGCTGCCTACCACCGCTCAGTCAGACTGCTCTATCAAACATCAAACCATAGACTTAATTATAACACAATAACACACAGAAATACGAGCCTTTGGTCATTAATATGGTCAAATCCAGAAACTATCATTTCGAAAACAAAACGTTTATTATTTCAGTGAAATACGGAACCGTTCCGTATTTTATCTAACGGGTGGCAGTCTAAATATTCTTGTTACATTGTGCACCATTCAATATTACGTCATAATTACGTAAAGTTCTGGCAAATTAGTTCACAATGAGCCAGGCTGCCCAAACTTTTGCATATAACCTGACTCTGCGCGCAATGAACGCAAGATAAGTGACACAATTTCACCTGGTTAACCTCTTGAACCTCTGGGGGTAGTATTTACATTTACATTACATTTAAGTCATTTAGCAGACGCTCTTATCCAGAGCGACTTACAAATTGGTGCATGACATCCAGTAGAACAGTCACTTTACAATAGTGCATCTAAATCTTAAAAGGGGGGGGGGTGAGAAGGATTACTTATCCTATCCTAGGTATTCCTTAAAGAGGTGGGGTTTCAGGTGTCTCCGGAAGGTGGTGATTGACTCCGCTGTCCTGGCGTCGTGAGGGAGTTTGTTCCACCATTGCGGGGCCAGAGCAGCGAACAGTTTTGACTGGGCTGAGCGGGAACTGTACTTCCTCAGTGGTAGGGAGGCGAGCAGGCCAGAGGTGGATGAACGCAGTGCCCTTGTTTGGGTGTAGGGCCTGATCAGAGCCTGGAGGTACTGAGGTGCCGTTCCCCTCGCAGCTCCGTAGGCAAGCACCATGGTCTTGTAGCGGATGCGAGCTTCAACTGGAAGCCAGTGGAGAGAGCGGAGGAGCGGGGTGACGTGAGAGAACTTGGGAAGGTTGAACACCAGACGGGCTGCGGCGTTCTGGATGAGTTGGCACAGGCAGGGAGCCCAGCCAACAGCGAGTTGCAGTAATCCAGACGGGAGATGACAAGTGCCTGGATTAGGACCTGCGCCGCTTCCTGTGTGAGGCAAGGTCGTACTCTGCGGATGTTGTAGAGCATGAACCTACAGGAACGGGCCACCGCCTTGATGTTAGTTGAGAACAACAGGGTGTTGTCCAGGATCACGCCAAGGTTCTTAGCGCTCTGGGAGGAGGACACAATGGAGTTGTCAACCGTGATGGCGAGATCATGGAACGGGCAGTCCTTCCCCGGGAGGAAGAGCAGCTCCGTCTTGCCGAGGTTCAGCTTGAGGTGGTGATCCGTCATCCACACTGATATGTCTGCCAGACATGCAGAGATGCGATTCGCCACCTGATCATCAGAATGGGGAAAGGAGAAGATTAATTGTGTGTCGTCTGCATAGCAATGATAGGAGAGACCATGTGAGGTTATGACAGAGCCAAGTGACTTGGTGTATAGCGAGAATAGGAGAGGGCCTAGAACAGAGCCCTGGGGGACACCAGTGGTGAGAGCGCGTGGTGAGGAGACAGATTCTCGCCACGCCACCTGGTAGGAGCGACCTGTCAGGTAGGACGCAATCCATTTTTTGGATGAAAAACGTTCCCGTTTTAAACACGAAAAGATGCTCGACTATGCATATAATTGACAGCTTTGGAAAACACTCTGACGTTTCCAAAACTGCAAAGATATTGTCTGTGAGTGCCACAGATCTAATGCTACAGGCGAAAACAAGATGAAATTTCATACAGGAAGTGAGCCAGATTTTGGAGGCGCTGTGTTCCAATGTCTCCTTATATGGCTGTGAATGCGCAAGGAATGAGCCTGCACCTTCTTTTCGTTTCCCCAAGGTGTTTGCAGCATTGTGACGTTTTGTAGGCATATTGTTGGAAAATTGACTACATTTACCAGGTGTCTGCTCGGTGTCCTCCGTCGAAACTATTGTGTAATCTCCAGGTGCGTGCATTTTTCCATTTTGAACAGAGGAGAAAACAAACTGCCATCTCTGATTTATCATCGAATAGATATGTGAAAAACACCTTGAGGATTGATTCTAAACAACGTTTGCCATGTTTCTGTCGATATTATGGAGTTAATTTGGAAAAAAGTTTGCGTTGTCATGACTGAATTTTCGGGGGTTTTTCTTAGCCAAACGTGATGAACAAAACGGAGCGATTTCTCCTACACAAATAATCTTTTTTGAAAAACTGAATATTTGCTATCTAACTGAGAGTCTCCTCATTGAAAACATCCGAAGTTCTTCAAAGGTAAATTATTTTATTTGAATGCTTTTCTTGTTTTTGTGAAAATGTTGCCTGCTGAATGCTAGGCTTATTGCTATGCTAGCTATCAATACTCTTACACAAATGCTTGTGTAGCTATGGTTGAAAAGCATTTTTTGAAAATCTGAGATGACAGTGTTGTTAACAAAAGGCTAAGCTTGTGAGCCAATATATTTATTTCATTTCATTTGCGATTTTCATAAATAGTTAACGTTCCGTTATGGTAACGAGCTTGAGGCTATAATTATGCTCCCGGATACGGGATTGCTCGTCGCAACAGGTTAATATTTCCTGCGAACCTGGATCTCTTTTAGCTAAATATGCAGGTTTAAAAATATATACTTCTGTGTATTGATTTTAAGAAAGGCATTGGTGTTTATGGTTAGGTACAGTCGTGCAGCGATTGTGATTTTTTCACGAATGCGCTTTTGTTATATCATCCCCCAGCGTTGCATCGATTATATGCAAAGCAGGACACACTAGATAAACTTGTAATATCATCAACCATGTGTAGTTATGCATTAGGGGGCGTTATTAAATGTTTTGGATGAAAAACGTTCCCGTATTAAACAAGATATTCTGTCACGAAAAGATGCTCGACTATGCATATAATTGACAGCTTTGGAAAGAAAACACTCTGACGTTTCCAAAACTGCAAAGATATTGTCTGTGAGTGCCACAGAACTGATGTTACAGGCAAAACCCAGATAAAAATACAACCAGGAAGTGCCGCATTTTTTGAAACCGCCTCATGCCAATGACTCCTTATATGGCTGTGAATGAGCTACGAATGCGCTTACGTTTTCCACGTATTCCCCAAGGTGTCTACAGCATTGTGATGTCTTTTCACGCATTTCCATTGAAGAATAGCCGTAAGGGACCATATATAGTAAGTGGTGTCTCCCGCAGAAAATATTTTTTCAATGGCTTCTTATGAGAAACCAATTGCCTCAACGGATATATTATCAAATATATATGTTAAAAACACCTTGAGGATGGATCCTAAACAACGTTTGCCATGTTTCTGTCGATATTATGGAGTTAATTTTAAAAGAAGTTCGGCGTTGTAATGGTAGCATTTTCCGGTCGATTTCTCAGCCAAGCATGATGAACAAACGGGAGCTATTTCGCCTACAAAAATATTATTTTGGGAAAAAAGGAACATTTGCTATCTAACTGGGAATCTCCTGAGTGAAAGCATCCGAAGTTCTTCAAAGGTAAATTATTTAATTTGGTTGCTTTTCTTATTTTCGTGAAAATGTTGCCTGCTCCCAGCAGAGCCAAGCATAGCATTATGCCATGATAAACTTACACAAATGCTTGTCTAGAGTTGGCTGTAACGCATATTTTGAAAATCTGAGATGAAAGTGTTGTTAACAAAAGGCTCAGCTTGTGTTTGAATATATTTATTTAATTTAATTTGTGATTTTCATGAATAGGAAAAGTTACTAGGGGTATTTATGTCTGCTGCGTTATGCTAATTCGTTTAAGGCTATGATACGATCCCGGATCGGGGATTACTCGTCGCAAGAGGTTTTAACTAGTGATTATGATTGATTGATTGTTTTTTATAAGATAAGTTTAATGCTAGCTAGCAACTTACCTTGGCTTCTACTGCATTCGCGTAACAGGCAGGCTCCTTGTGGAGTGCAATGAGAGGCAGGTGGTTCGAGCGTTGGACTAGTTAACTGTAAGGTTGCATGTTTGGATCCCAGAGCTGACAAGGTAAAAATCTGTCGTTCTGCCCCTGAACAAGGTAGTTAACCCACCGTTCCTAGGCAGTCATTGAAATTAAGAATGTGTTCTTAACTGACTTGCCTAGTAAAATAAAAAATAAAAAATTTAATAAAGTAAAATAGGTGTAAAACAAATCCCATCCAAATGACCGTACATGAAAAACAACAATAGAAAAAATGCTACACACAGCGAGTCCCCATGCGAGTGTGTATTGAAAACAGACAGTTAGAAATTCAATCATTTAAACACATGTCATTCCCATTAGCCCAGGGAGTAGGTCCATAAATAGTAAATGGGACTAATGTTTCTCCCCCCCTCTCATCTCCTCTCCTATCCTCACTCGTATCTCATCCCTCTCTGTCCTCTATAGAAAGCTGCAGGGAGGGACCTTGGGGGCAGAGAGACTAAGAGAGAGAGAGGAGAGCTGACTGGTTATAATAGGCCCTGTGGCGGCTGGGGGGCTTCGAGGGCAGAGGGGAGGCAGGATTTAAAGCACTGTGCTTGATTGGGGAGTGGAAGTTCCAGGTGTCTTACGAACACTTCACTTCGACAGCAGTGAAAAGGCCCCTCTCTAACTCACAGCCACTTAAGAGTTAAACAAAACAAAAGCAAAGTTAGATAAGAATATGTGGCATGTGTAATCATGAAACGTCTAAAAAAAAACATGAGATGATCCTTTAATTGCAGTCGTGGCCAAAAGTTTTTAGAATGACACAAATATACATTTTCACAAAGTCTGCAGCCTCAGTTTGTATGATGACAATTTGCATATACTCCAGAATGTTATGAAGAGTTATCAGATTAATTGCAATTAATTGAAAAGTCCCTCTTTGCCATGCAAATGAACTGTATCCCCAAAAAACATGTCCACTGCATTTCAGCCCTGCCACAAAAGGACCAGCTGACATCATATCAGTGATTCTCTCGTTAACAGGTGTGAGTGTTGACGAGGACAAGGCTGGAGATCACTCTGCCATGCTGATTGAGTTTGAATAACAGACTGGAAGCTTCAAAAGGAGGGTGGTGCTTAGAATCATTGTTCTTCCTAAGGCAACCATGGTTACCTGCAAGGAAACATGTGCCGTCATCATTGCTTTGATCAAAAAGGGCTTCACAGGCAAGGATATGGCTGCCTGTAAGATTGCACCTAAATCAACCATTAATCGGATCATCAAGAACTTCAAGGAGAGCAGTTCAATTGTAGTGAAGAAAGTTTCAGGGCGCCCAAGAAAGTCCAGCAAGCACCAGGACCGTCTCCTAAAGTTGATTCAGCTGTGGGATCGGGCACCACCAGTACAGAGCTTGCTCAGGAATGGCAGCAGGCAAGTGTGAGTGCATCTGCACGCACAGTGAGGCGAAGACTTTTGGAGGATGGCCTGGTGTCACGAAGGGCAGCAAAGAAGCCACTTCTCTCCAGTAAAAACACCAGGGACAGACTGATATTCTACAAAAGGTACAGGGACTCAGCATTGGACTGCTGAGGACTGGCGTAAAGTCATTTTCTCTGATGAATCCCCTTTCCGATTGTTTGGGGCATCTGGAAAAAAGCTTGTCCGGAGAAGACAAGGTGAGCGCTACCATCAGTCCTGTGTCGTGCCAACAGTAAAGCATCCTGAGACCATTCATGTGTGGGGTTGCTTCTCAGCCAAGGGAGTGGGCTCACTCACAATTTTGCCTAAGAACACAGCCATGAATAAGAATGGTACCAACACATCCTCAGAGAGCAACTTCTCCCAACCATCCAGGAACAGTTTGGTGACAAACAATGCATTTTCCAGCATGATGGAGCACCTTGCCATAAGTCAAAAGTGATAACTAAGTGGCTCGGGGAACAAAATATCGATATTTTGGGAGTTTCCTGGCCATGGACCCAAAAGGATTGTGGTTAATCCTCAAGAGGCAGGTGGACAAACAAAAACCCACAAATTCTGACAAACTCCAAGCATTGATTATGCAAGAATAGGCTGCCATCAGTCAGGATGTGACCTAGAATTTAATTGACAGCATGCCAGGGCGGATTGCAGATGTCTTGAAAAAGATGGGTCAACACTGCAAATATTGACTCTTTGCATCATGTAATTGTCAATAAAAGCCTTTGCCACTTATGAAATGCTTGTAATTATAATTCAGTATTTGTGTCATTCTCAAAACTTTTGGCCACGACTATACATTGAATAGACAGCGGTGACAGAGGAGACAGGGGTAAGGAAAGGAAGAGCTCTAAGTTTACCTCTTTCTCTTTCTCTCTGCATGATGATGACTAGTATGTAGAAGGGGCTGGCATACTGTAAGGTGCAACTTAGAAATTTGGTTGCGCATAAGCAGTTTTTGAATTGTTATGTCAGTCACTGAGAGTCACTCAATTAGCCCATGTCAGCAAACAAAAATTTTATTAGTAAATTAGTCTAGCCAGATATCTAAACTTGTTGTAATCATGGACAAATTACCGACCGGGCAAGCAGGGCAAGTGCCAAGGGGCCCTGACTTCCAGGGGGCCCCAATAGATTGTGTTAGTCACTCTTACTCAGATATCATGTTAACATAACATAAATCATGGCAAAATGTGTAGAATTGCAGGAAGGAATATTATTTTCAGGTGCCACATGCTCGTTTGCAATTTTGACCTGTTAAAGGCAGCAATTTTCTATTTTCAAACCCTCACGCCAGGATCGATGACTTATCTGTCTTATCTGAGCTCGCTTGCGCTGAGGTGGGAGGGGGTGGCGATATCTGAAGTGTGTCCTTAAAAACGTGTGCCAAAGTGACAATTTCAGGCAGGGCTGGTGGGGATATTTAAGAAAAACATCCCCACCATTAAAAAATCTGGTTTTAGTTTTAACACGATTAGTGGATTTTGACAGTGGAAGTACAGCCTATCCAGCCATGACGCACAGTGCTAACATGTTTAGCATTTCGTTTATTTTGATTAAAAACCAAGAATAACCTCACCTACTCTCAATGAAGAAATCTAATCTAAATCTAATTTATCTATGTAGGCTATTGTTATGATTTTTTAAAGCATCTTCTCCCCTCTCCTCCCTTATTTGTATTATATTAGCCAGCTCCTATTATTTTGGATGTGCATAAAAACTAGAGGTCGACAGATTATTATTTTTCAAAGCCGATACCGATACAGATTACTGGAGGACCAAAAAAAACAATACCGATTAATCGGACGATTTATATATATATATATATATATATATATATATATATATATATATATATATATATATATATATATATAGTTGAAGTCTGAAGTTTACATACACCTTAGCCAAATACATGTAAACTCAGTTTTACACAGTTCCTGACATTTAATCCTAGTAAAAGTTCCCTGTTGTAGTTCAGTTAGGATCACCACTTTATTTTAAGAATGTGAAATGTCCGAATAATAGTAGAGAGAATGATTTATTTCAGCTTTTATTTCTTTCATCACATTCCCAGTGGGTCAGAAGTTTACATACACTCAACTAGTATTTGGTAGCATTGTTTAACTTGGGTCAAATGTTACGGGCTGCCTTCCACAAACTTCCCACAATAAATTGGGTGAATTTTGGCAGATTCCTCCTGACAGAGCTGGTGTAACTGAGTCAGGTTTGTAGGCCTCCTTGCTCACACATGCTTTTTTATCTCTGTCCACATATTTTCTATAGGATTGAGGTCAGGGCTTTGTGATGGCCACTCCAATACCTTGACTTTGTTGTCCTTAAGACATTTCGCCACAAATTTGGAAGTATGCTTGGAGTCATTGTCCATTTGGAAGACCCATTTGCAACCAAGCTTTAACTTCCCGACTGACGTCTTGAGATGTTGCTTAATATATCCACATAATTTTCCTCCTCGTGATATATGTATATGCTGTACTCTATACCATCTACTGCATCTTGCCTATGCCGTTCGGCCATCACTCATTCATATATTTGTATGTACATATACTTATTCATTCCTTTACACTTGTGTTTATAAGGTAGTTGTTGTGAAATTGTTAGGTTAGATTACTTGTTAGATATTACTGCATGGTCGGAACTAGAAGCATAAGCATTTCGCTACAATCGCATTGACATCTGCTAACCATGTGTATGTGACAAATAAAATTTGATTTGACTCTGCCCTGCACTGAACGCAAGAGAAGTGACACAATTTCCATAGTTAATATTGCCTGCTATCATTAATTTATTTTAACTAAATATGCAGGTTTAAAAAAATATACTTCTGTGTATTGATTTTAAGAAAGGCATTGATGTTTATGGTTAGGTACGATTGTGCTTTTCTCGTGAATATGCTTTTTTAAATCACCACCCGTTTGGCGAAGTTAAAGTAGGCAGTGATTCGATGATAAATGAACAGGCACCGCATTGTAGTTAACTAGTGATTATGTGAAGATTGATTTGTTTTTTATACGATACGTTTATTGCTAGCTAGCAACTTACCTTGACTCCTTGCAGCCACAAGGTCCTTTTGACGCTGCACTCACGTAACAGCCTGGAACGCAGCTTCCTCGTGGATTGCAATGTAATCGGCCATAATCGGCATCCAAAAAGGCCGATTAACGATTGCTTTGAAAACTTAATTAATCGATTAAACTTAATTGCCGATTAACCTCTAATAAAAAACCCTCCAAGCCCATCAACGAGAGATGAGATTATCATGTGACACTCGTATTTAGAAACATTTCAGTTATTTTCCTGTAACAATTGCTTGTTTTCCATTTTGTTTGATTCAAAAGCAGGCCATATAGGCTACCTTTAGCCTACTATAACAAAAGTTAGCTCAACAGCAATGTGTCTGGTGTCTTTCTTATCGTGGCCATGCATTAGCCTAGCCTAACCATAAAATATTTTTAACGGTCTCATCGTCAGGCTTTTGTTGTCATGCTTTTGCATTATTCACAATTCACATTAGCCTACCTGCAGTGCATAGGCTACTCCATTCGTCTTGCAACCATCCCTATTCCAAAAAGTGCCTCTTGTCTGGTTACCAATGACTCGCACCTCCAAACAAATTAGAATTGTTTAGTCCTATAAACCATATCAACGGTAGACCTAGGCTTGTATCTTGCTTATTGAGAATGTGCCTCACACATACAATTTATGTATTTTTATTTGAGGGGTTAGTGCGATGCGTAAAGGAAGCCAATTACAATAATGTTGACTGACAAAACTCCAAACATATTCAGCAAACTCTGGATGTTTGATTTTTAACTGTTGCTATTACTTGTTACTGTAGAATATGCTATTTAATAAACTGGATCAATACACAATGGACTAGGAAAATAATATTCCATGCATCCAGGCAAATTGTAGTTGGTAACAACGCAAAGACTGTCAATAACCTACAGAGACAATGGCATGCAGTATTTAGCCATGAAACGCATCACACCTATAATTTATTTATTTATCAAAACCCAGACCTTTAACGCCACCGCCAGTTATTGAGCTCATAATTCATGCAGTGAAAATAGCAAAACTATCTATGACACAGCCCCAGACCTATAACGCTAACACGAGCACAAAAATGTACCCATAATGTTCTAGGCTGTCATTGTAAATCAGAATTTGTTCTTAACTGACTTGCCTAGTTAAATAAAGGTTAAATAAAAAATAAAAAAAACAGTTGCTTTAGGTTTGTTAAAATAAAAGCCCCTAAATGTCAAAATGTATTTTCTGTGTGTGTGTGGGAGGAGGGCTGAAATTGAAATGGCCCTCTCCCTGTGTTGTCCCATCAGTTAGGCGGAGACCCCTCATTAATCCACCGCCTCATCCCCCTCTCGTCCCCCCGTCCGCGTCCGCATGCCAGCGTCTCTCCCCTGTCAGGCCAGTCGCCTGTGTGACTGCTCCTGCTGCTAGCGTCAGTGCCCAGCCCTATCCCTACAACCACTGTCCATCCATGACACTGGGCCTAATGTACTGGCTCTATGCTGCTGATCATACAGACCACAGACAGCCTCCAGATCTCAGAGAGAATAGAAAACTTGGTTGTCCATAAAATGTTGAAATTGGCCTTCAGATAAATCACACTGAAAGGTAATTAGAAACATTAAAAGACAGCAGGGGTACTTTGTCATCCAGAGAGTTCCAAATCTCAACTGCTCAAATAGCCAGGAATAGAGGAGCAGTGTCATTAAAATGCATGTTCATCTGTCCATGCACAGATTGCTGTGTGTGCATATACAGTATGTAGCAGAATTGTCAGAGAATAAACATGGTCTCTGCCATTGTCTGGGAAGACATTTTGAACGCTAGAGATCATCATCATTCATTCTGCTTGTTGACATGCCAGTGAGTGTGCGAGCGGAGCAGAGCGGAGCAGTGGCCTCTGGAAGCAGAAAAAGCTATTTATTTTGTCTGACCTACATGTCCTGCGGTGCAGCTAGATCACGCCAGTACTGTGTCCTTGGATTTAGCCAATCATCTAACGTGCGGCTTGGCCCAGCGGAGCGAATGGAGCAGAGGTCCAGGGAATTATAATCCCCTGATGCTTTCCAGTTCCCATGTGGCCATGCGGCCATGCCATGCTAAGGTTAATAAAGTACATTTAGAGTAATGTGAGAATAATCTGGGATTTGGGCTGACTGGGAGTGAGACCCCTGCAGGGTTCAGGAGTTATGTAAACGTGCTAAGAGAGCAGAGACACAGACAGGGATGGTCAGAGAGAGAAGGACAGAGGAGAGAAAAATACTAAAAGAGGAGTTTGACATACAGATCAAGACATGGCTAACAGGCCTCTCTGACAGAGCCAGGCTTGCTAATGCTAGACACTATCCACTAGCCATAGAGGAACATGGACTCCGGAGGCTGGAGAGGCCAAAGAACACCATCCACGCAGACACACTGTTGTTGTCTGTTCCGTCTGTTTGTTCCAGTGGTCACACCCATCACAGTCAATCATGTGGGTGGGTGAGCCATATGGAAACTTGTTAAAACTATTTACCTTTGATGTGGTAAGTTCACAGAGCCTACACTATTTTTGTTTTGTTCAGAAGTGTAATCTCCTAAGGCATCTTCTAACACTCTTCCTCTGTCCACCGCCGGTCGGTCCAGTTCTCCACACACAGGTCTCAGGGGCCGTCCTGGCCTTGAAGAGATCTCACATAGCTGGATGGGAGTTGGCAAGACTAAACATCACCAAAACACATCTATCATCTCACAAAAGAGCAAGCTCAAAATCAATCTGCTGTCAATAACACTCCAGAGCCATTCCCCTCACAGCCTCAGAACATTCAATAGGCCCTCAGGAATGTATCAGGATGTATCCCAGCATCCCCCTTAAAGTGCACACTATATTACAGTGCACCAATAGTTCTTATGTTTCATCCTGAGGAAAAACTATTGTTCACTATACCTTGATTTTCCACTTAGATTAGTGAAAGATATACTTCAAAGCAAAATACAATGCAGCTGATGTTATAGTGGAACTGCTGATACCTCCATCTGCATGTGCCTTCCCTTCAGGGCAATTAGAGTGAGGCCACGGTTAGGAGGGCAATGAGCTGGTGGAGGAGAGGGGAGAGCAGAGGCGAGGTAGAGGAGGGAAGGGTCCGGGGACTGACTGGAGGTCTGGGTGGAGGGAGGAGGGAGGAGGGGAGGTTAACGAGAGACAGACACAGCAGGACCACTGATCTGGCCCTCTAGACGTCTGCTGCCTCAGCATCTCCCCCTCCACCACCCCATCTACTCACTGATCAGGGCTCTCTGATTGGGTCTGTCGCCTCCATACAACCTGACTGGGGCAGGGCTAAGGGTCTGGCACGATGGATGGACTGACTCGATATAGATGGGAGGGTTAGGAGAGTGAGGAGCCGTCTTAGAAAGTAATAGTTGATCTTAAGCAAATACAAATTAATTGAGTAACTGGACAATGATCAAAGTGACAACAGCTTTAACCAGCAGAGTGCACAGTGGTGATGACAGAGTGCTGGTCACAGTGATAACATCATGGAAATGTGGAATTCTTACTCGCTACCATTTGTTTGAATGTTGTCTATGAAGACAACATCCCTGGCAACATGTAGGCCTATATATTTGGGTTTGAGTAATCCTCTCCTTTCAGACCACATGAGGTTGGCTGGACTGTTTGTCCTGTCTTTACGAATTAGGTGCATTGATTGCGACCCAATGCCCGAAACCCCTAGGTCCTGCTCCCCTATATCATATGAAAGAGAGGTGCGTGTGCCTATCTGACCCTGTGCTTGTGAGAGAGACTGTGTGTGTGTGGCTGCCTGAATGCAAACGCTCATGTTCCAGCTCTGCTCCCTGACAAGCCTGAGAGCATTGGGAATCTCCCTTCCCTGTTGTAGTGCTGCGCCAGCAATCAGATAAATGACAGCTTTGCGTTCAAACAGAGGAATTAGAGGACACCAGAGTATGAGGCCTCCGCCATCCCTATACCTCCTCGTCTCCCTCTGCCTGGCCTCTCTGATAGAGTGCGTCTGACAGCCTCTCCCCTCCAGCGACACATTATTTGTGTGAGGAGTTTACTCAGGCTCCCGCTCTCTCTCTTTATCCTCCTCTGTAAAGCCCTTGTCAGAGACAGGGGGATGTTGTGATGAGAGGTTTATGTTTTTGAGGGTTGATAAGCCTGGGTTTATCATGGTGGCTACTCCTCCTCACAGAGAAGGCACTGGAGTGGGACTGAAATGGGTATTAATGACTCCCCCACACCCTGCGAATGCACACTGACAACACACACACGCGTGCACACACTGCCTAACACGCATGCACACAAACACATTCCCTAACACACTGCAGCAATGCACAGTGAATCACACTTAGCCCACCACCATCACGGTATATATACATCTATCCCATCAGAGACTGCTTTCTTTTCATTGATTAGCCTACTCAATTCGTACTTAAATCTTAATAATCCATTGAAAACACCATAGGAGATCAAGTCCGACTTGAATACTTCTACCTGTCTGGATAAGAGAGGAGCTAATCTGACCACATACTGCCCCCACAATAAAAACACTTGACCGGTGGTGCCAATAACAAACCAGCCATTTGAATTGTGCATGATCTAATCTCTCCTCACAGTGAAAGTGCTGTGGCCACATCAACCCCGCTCTTCCTCTGTCTCAGTCTGTATTTTGCGGATGCTGAGGTCGGCGGATCAGCACTCTATTGTCTCTGTGGGCCTGTATGTGATGTGCTTACTGCAGGGTTCGAGCCACGGATTGGACAGACAGGGCCCTTTTTTAATATTTTTTTTTATCAAACTCTGCATCCGGGGGGATGAGGGGGATAGCTCGAAACATCCTCTTTTAGTGTGCTGAAAGAATGCAGCTCATTTGGAGTCAAACAACTCAGCAAAGCAACATTTAAAGTGTGTAACCAAAATAATGTTGACTTCAAACAAACAGCTGTTATTCAGGAAGAATGCGGTTTTGACTATTCCTGCAGTCCTGGATGTAACGGTTTTCTTCCGTTGAAGGAGAGGAGGACCAAAATGCAGCGTGGTTAGTGTTCAACATGTTTAATATAGACAATAAACAAGAACACTTACAAAATACAAAACAACAAATGTGAAACCAGTCCTATCTGGTGCATAGACACAAAGCCAAAGCCAGACAACCACCCACAAAGTACCCACAGAATATGGCTGCCTAAGTATGGTTCCCAATCAGAGACAACGATAGACAGCTGCCTCTAATTGAGAACCAATCTAGGCAACCATAGACCTGCAAACTACCTAGAAAGGACACAGCCCCATAAACATACAAAAAACCCTAGACCAGACGAAACACATAATTCCCCCCATGTCACACCCTGACCTAACCAAAATAATAAAGAAAACAAAGATAACTAAGGCCAGGGCGTGACACTGGTACCTCATTTTTGATTCAATTGGGCCTCTACTCTAACCCAATAGGCATCTTGTTCATACTACATCCCAGCCGCAGCTCTGTTTGAACAAGGACATTATCCCACATAAGTAACAATAAACAGGCATAACAAGCCATAAAACCACCCCATTGCAGGGCAGTAAACACATTAATAATTGTCTAAAGACACACAGACCCTGGTGATTGTAACTGAACATACATAAACAGCACCTGAGCTCATAGCCAAACCTATCACCCTATCAATACAGAATCTATACACGGAGTGGATGAGGGGTAGCAATCCTTTTAATGATGGCTTATTCTCATACTGAGACCCTTGGCTGCTGAGTCAACCCATACAGTATGCCACTGTCACTACGCAGGATCAACTCTATAGTACACATGTTCCCTGGGAGGTCTTCTACAGTAGCCAATCAACAGCCATACTGTTAAACATGACCTCTGACTTTTTGACCCATAAAAAAACATCACCTGCGCATATAAATAGGCTACATACAATACCCCCTCAGGCGGACTGCGACACTTCATAAGGAAATGTCACAATCCTCCCTCCCTTTATCCCTACATTCCTCCATCATTCTCCAGAAAAAGGTCATGCGTTGCAGAAGGTCATGCGTTGCAGACTGGAAGCTGGTTGAGAGAATGCCAAGAGTGTGCAAAGCCTGTCATCAAGGTAAAGGGTGGCTACTTTGAAGAATCTAAAATATTAAACATATTTTGATTTGTAACTACACAATTCCAAACTTTTGACTGGTACTGTATGTTTGCTTATATGGATGATTGTTAATGGGACAATAGGTCGGCACAATAATCAAACTAGTAGTAGTTTAAAGAGCAATTGCGCCAATCCAAGTAAAATAATCAATAATCAATATTCCCCATCAAAATCCATCAGTTAAAACTAGAGATATCTGGGGTTTCTGCATGGGCAATCCACCGCCTTCTGCATTTGCTGTGGAAGACCATGAGTAATCCCAAAAATCGGTCTTGTCATTAAAACATCTGTAGCGTCTGAACGGTTTGGCCTACAAACTAATAGGACCACAAACACAATGGTGAATGTAACCTATACAAATGAAAGGAAGAATGAAGGTCATTTTGTGCCAACAACAATAAGGGATTAAATATGTGTCCAAACGTATTTATTTTTCTAAATCCTAAGGACTTCAAAACCTGATTCCTTAAGATGTCTTTTTGTGTGTCTTTTTTTGTCATTTATGAATGTGTTATTCAATGTTTCTCTATGTATTCACACCTTTCTGTCCCTGTTCACGGTTAGAGGAGGAGACGTACAGCAATAGAATATACATCGCCTCGTGATCAATTTGACCGCTTATTAACTTTTACTAATACCTAAAGTTGCATTATAAAAGTATTTCGAAGTGTTTTGTGAAAGTTTATCGTCGACTTTTTGAATAAAAAAAATGATGTTACGGTATAAGACGCTATTTTTTTCCGTTTATCACACAGTCTTCATAGATCGATATCTAGGCTATATATGGACCGATTTAATAAAAAAAAGACCCAATAGTGATTATGGGACATCTAGGAGTGCCAACAAAGAAGATGGTCAAAGGTAATGAATGTTTTATATTTTATTTGTGCGGTCTGTGTAGCGCAGACTATGCTAATGATTTTGTTTACGTCCCCTGCGGATCTTTTGGGGTGTTACATGCTATCAGATAATAGCTTCTCATGCTTTCGCCGAAAAGCATTTTAAAAATCTGACTCGTTGCCTGGATTCACAACGAGTGTAGCTTTAATTCAATACCCTGCATGTGTATTTTAATGAACGTTTGAGTTTTAACTAGTACTATTAGCATTTAGCGTAGCGCATTTGCATTTCCAGATGTCTAGATGGGACGCCTGCGTGTCAGGTAGGAGCAAGTGGTTAAGCTTGCGTAAATGGAATGTAATTCCCTTTTTATGCACTTCTCTGTAAGCGTATTCTGACATTGAACTTAAGCAAGAGAATTGGCAGTGTCATCACACAGTTCTATAGTTTGTTCAGGCAACAGACGAGGGTATTGCCTTCTATTGTACACTATCCCCTATTATAATTCTATGTACACTAATCTTCCAACATTACCATGGGCTGAAAAACTGAATGTGGCAATTTTCTGAATGACTCAAACCACCATTTTCTTTCTATCGTGCGTAAAGGCTCTCCAATCCAGATTTTTATGATCAAAAATACTTTCCTAAAGCGAAATAATTTACAAGATCAGAGTATTTTTAAATCACAATTGGTGCTGTAATGGAGACGAATATGCATATACACTGAACTAAACTACATGTAAAGTGTTGGTCCCCATGTTTCATGAGCTGAAATAAAAGATCTGAAATTTTCCATATGCACAAAAAGCTTATATCTCTCAAATGTTGTGCACAAAATATCCATGTTTGTGAGGATTTCTCCGTTGCCAAAAAATCCGTCCACCTGACAGTTATGGCCTATTTTTTTAAATTTTATTTCACCTTTATTTAACCAGGTAGGCTAGTTGAGAACAAGTTCTCATTTGCAACTGCGACCTGGCCAAGATAAAGCATAGCAGTGTGAACAGACAACACAGAGTTACACGTGGAATAAACAATTAACAAGTCAATAACACAATAGAAAAAATGGGCAGTCTATATACAATGTGTGCAAAAGGCATGAGGAGGTAGGCGAATAATACAATTTTGCAGATTAACACTGGAGTGATAAATGATCAGATGGTCATGTACAGGTAGAGATATTGGTGTGCAAAAGAGCAGAAAAGTAAATAAATAAAAACAGTATAAAAACAGTATGGGAATGAGGTAGGTGAAAATGGGTGGGCTATTTTCCTATAGACTATGTACAGCTGCAGCGATCGGTTAGCTGCTCTGATAGCTGATGTTTGAAGTTGGTGAGGGAGATAAAAGTCTCCAACTTCAGCGATTTTTGCAATTCGTTCCAGTCACAGGCAGCAGAGTACTGAAACGAAAGGCGGCCAAATGAGGTGTTGGCTTTAGGGATGATCGGTGAGATACACCTGCTGGAGCGCGTGCTACGGATGGGTGTTGCCATCGTGACCAGTGAACTGAGATAAGGCGGAGCTTTACCTAGCATGGACTTGTAGATGACCTGGAGCCAGTGGGTCTGGCGACGAATATGTAGTGAGGGCCAGCCGACTAGAGCATACAAGTCGCAGTGGTGGGAGGTATAAGGTGCTTTAGTGACAAAACGGATGGCAGTGTGATAGACTGCATCCAGTTTGCTGAGTAGAGTGTTGGAAGCCATTTTGTAGATGACATCGCCGAAGTCGAGGATCGGTAGGATAGTCAGTTTTACTAGGGTAAGCTTGGCAGCGTGAGTGAAGGAGGCTTTGTTGCGGAATAGAAAGCAGACTCTTGATTTGATTTTCGATTGGAGATGTTTGATGTGAGTCTGGAAGGAGAGTTTGCAGTCTAGCCAGACACCTAGGTACTTATAGATGTCCACATATTCAAGGTCGGAACCATCCAGGGTGGTGATGCTAGTCGGGCATGCGGGTGCAGGCAGCGATCGGTTGAAAAGCATGCATTTGGTTTTACTCGCGTTTAAGAGCAGTTGGAGGCCACGGAAGGAGTGCTGTATGGCATTGAAGCTCGTTTGGAGGTTAGATAGCACAGTGTCCAATGACGGGCCGAAAGTATATAGAATGGTGTCGTCTGCGTAGAGGTGGATCAGGGAATCGCCCGCAGCAAGAGCAACATCATTGATATATACAGAGAAAAGAGTCGGCCCGAGAATTGAACCCTGTGGCACCCCCATAGAGACTGCCAGAGGACCGGACAGCATGCCCTCCGATTTGACACACTGAACTCTGTCTGCAAAGTAATTGGTGAACCAGGCAAGGCAGTCATCCGAAAAACCGAGGATGTTGAGTCTGCCGATAAGAATATGGTGATTGACAGAGTCGAAAGCCTTGGCGAGGTCGATGAAGACGGCTGCACAGTACTGTCTTTTATCGATGGCGGTTATGATATCGTTTAGTACCTTGAGTGTGGCTGAGGTGCACCCGTGACCGGCTCGGAAACCAGATTGCACAGCGGAGAAGGTACGGTGGGATTCGAGATGGTCAGTGACCTGTTTGTTGACTTGGCTTTCGAAGACCTTAGATAGGCAGGGCAGGATGGATATAGGTCTGTAACAGTTTGGGTCCAGGGTGTCTCCCCTTTGAAGAGGGGGATGACTGCGGCAGCTTTCCAATCCTTGGGGATCTCAGACGATATGAAAGAGAGGTTGAACAGGCTGGTAATAGGGGTTGCGACAATGGCGGCAGATAGTTTCAGAAATAGCGGGTCCAGATTGTCAAGCCCAGTTGATTTGTACGGGTCCAGGTTTTGCAGCTCTTTCAGAACATCTGCTATCTGGATTTGGGTAAAGGAGAACCTGGAGAGGCTTGGGTGAGGAGCTACGGGGGGCGGAGCTGTTGGCCGAGGTTGGAGTAGCCAGGCGGAAGGCATGGCCAGCCGTTGAGAAGTGCTTATTGAAGTTTTCGATAATCATGGATTTATTGGTGGAGACCGTGTTTCCTAGCCTCAGTGCAGTGGGCAGCTGGGAGGAGGTGCTCTTGTTCTCCATGGACTTCACAGTGTCCCAGAACTTTTTGGAGTTGGAGCTACAGGATGCAAACTTCTGCCTGAAGAAGCTGGCCTTAGCTTTCCTGACTGACTGCGTGTATTGGTTCCTGACTTCCCTGAACAGTTGCATATCACGGGGGCTATTCGATGCTATTGCAGTCCGCCACAGGATGTTTTTGTGCTGGTCGAGGGCAGTCAGGTCTGGAGTGAACCAAGGGCTGTATCTGTTCTTGGTTCTGCATTTTTGAACGGAGCATGCTTATCTAAAATGGTGAGGAAGTTACTTTTAAAGAATGACCATGCATCCTCAACTGACGGGATGAGGTCAATGTCCTTCCAGGATACCCGGGCCAGGTCGATTAGAAAGGCCTGCTCACAGAAGTGTTTTAGGGAGCGTTTGACAGTGATGAGAGGTGTTCGTTTGACTGCGGCTCCGTGGCGGATACAGGCGATGAGGCAGTGATCGCTGAGATCCTGGTTGAAGACAGCAGAGGTATATTTGGAGGGCCAGTTGGTCAGGATGACGTCTATGAGGGTGCCCTTGTTTACAGAGTTAGGGTTGTACCTGGTGGGTTCCTTGATGATTTGAGTGAGATTGAGGGCATCTAGCTTAGATTGTAGGACTGCCGGGGTGTTAAGCATATCCCAGTTTAGGCCACCTAACAGAACAAACTCTGAAGCTAGATGGGGGGCGATCAATTCACAAATGGTGTCCAGGGCACAGCTGGGAGCTGAGGGGGGTCGGTAGCAGGCGGCAACAGTGAGAGACTTGTTTCTGGAGAGAGTAATTTTCAAAATTAGTAGTTCAAACTGTTTGGGTATGGACCTGGAAAGTACGACATTACTTTGCAGGCTATCTCTGCAGTAGACTGCGACTCCGCCCCCTTTGGCAGTTCTATCTTGACGGAAGATGTTATAGTTGGGTATGGAAATCTCTGAATTTTTGGTGGCCTTCCTGAGCCAGGATTCAGACACGGCAAGGACATCAAGGTTAGCAGAGTGTGCTAAAGCAGTGAGTAAAACAAACTTAGGGAGGAGGCTTCTGATGTTGACATGCATAAAACCAAGACTTTTTCGATCACAGAAGTCAACAAATGAGGGTACCTGGGGACATGCGGGGCCTGGGTTTACCTCCACATCACCCGCGGAACAGAGAAGGAGTAGTATGAGGGTGCGGCTAAAGGCTATCAAAACTGGTCGCCTAGAGCGTTGGGGGCAGAGGATAAGAGGAGCAGGTTTCTGGGCATGGTAGAATATATTCAGGGCATAATGCGCAGACAGGGGTATGGTGGGGTGCGGGTACAGCGGAGGTAAGCCCAGGCACTGGGTGATGATGAGAGAGGTTGTATCTCTGGACATGCTGGTTGTAATCAAGAAGCTAATTAAAAAGCATGAAAATTACACAAGTGCACTTTGTGCTGGGGACAACAAAAGGCAACTCTAAAATGTGTAGTTTTGTCACACAGCACAATGCCACAGATGTCTCAAGTTTTGAGTGTGCAATTGGTATGCTGACTGCAGGAATGTCCAGCAGAGCTGGTGCCACAGAATTTAATGTTCATTTCTCTACCATAAACTGCCTCCAAAGTCATTTTAGAGAATTTGGCAATACATCCAACTAGCCTCACAACCGCAGACCACGTGTAACCGGCATCATCACCTGCAGGATTGTCTGAGACCAGCCACCCGGATAGCTGATGAAACTGTGTCTTTTCACAAGAATTTCTGCACAAACTGTCAGAAACAGTCTCAGGGAAGCTAATCTGCGTGCTCGTTGTCCTCACCAGGGTCTTGACCACCTGACTGCAGTTCGGCGGCGTAACCGACTTAAGTGGGCAAATGCTCACCTTCGATGGCCACTTTTACACTAGAGAAGTGTGCTCTTCACGGATGAATCACGGTTTTAACTGTATGGCGTTGTGTGGGAGAGGTGGTTTGTTGATGTCACCATTATGAACAGAGTGCCCCATGGTGGCGGTGGGGTTATGGTATGGGCAGGCATAAGCTACGGACAACGAGCACAATTGAATTTTTTCGATGGCAATTTGAATGCACAGAGATACCGTGATGAGATCCTGAGGCCCATTGTTGTGACATTCATCCGCCGCCATCACCTAATGTTTCAGCATGATAAAGCACGGCCCCATGTCATAAGGATCATGGCCTGCATACTCACCAGACATGTAACCCATTGAGCATGTTTGGGATGCTCTGGATCAATGTGTATGACAGCCTGTTCCAGTTCCTGCCAATATCCAGGAACGTCACACAGCCATTGAAGAGGAGTGGGACAACATTCCACAGGCCACAATCAACAGCCTGATCAACTCTATGCAAAGGAGATGTGTCACGCTGCATGAGGCAAATGGTGGTCACACCAGACACGGACTGGTTTTCTGATCCACACTCCTACCTTTTTTAATGGTATGTGACCAACAGATGCATATCTGCATTCCCAGTCATGTGAAATCCATAGATCAGGGCCACATTTGTTTTTTAATTTAAATTTCATTTAACCTTATATTAATTGACTGATTTCCTCATATGAACTTTAAATCAGTAAAATAGTTGAAATTGTTACATAATTGCATTTATATTTTTATTTAGTTTATATTTCATTGATCCCTGACATTCCGAATCCATTCTCTCTATATATTCTAGTGAGTCTGTCAACAAAATTCTAACTAAAAGGTACACTGTATTTAAAGGGATGGCTTAAGATAAATGTACTGAAAACCATATTGAATGAAAACTCCACATTAAAATCTGTTGACCAGCAAGTTGGAGGGTTTCAGTGGTTGAATGAAATGTATTCAGAGCGCGCAAGGCAGCCACACCTGCAGAGAGCGTTATGCGACTGAATAAGGTAAGTCTGAATACCAAATACTGAGAAATGTGAGGGGAAAGGCATGCGTAGGAGAGGCATCCATTTCCTACGTCTGAATCAGACCCTTGGTGAAGCATTTGGTGGTGGCTTAATACAGATGACATGTGTAACCTCTCATGTAATAACATTTCTGGTCGTCATGTGACAGGCTGTAGGGAGGTGAGAGACAGTAAACTAGGAACAACAACATAGAGAGGACTTCTGTTGCAAGAAAACACTTTAAAATTAATAGGTTAATGCAATTACCTTTTTGTATGACGAACAATATGATGTAACATGAGAAGATCAACAATTTGCTGTTTGGGTGAACCCTCTAGGTCTTTATTGTAAAGGGCATATTAAAAGGAAATATTTAAGTTGAAGATGATTCACTGTGTGAAGATGATGATGCACGAAGAACAAGCCGGTACTACATCTCCCTTTCTCCCATAAAAGTTAACAGTCAAATATGAATTATGCTGTGTGTCCAACTCTTCTCCATCGCAGCTCTATAGTCTTGTCCTGGCAGTATAAGCTGTGAGATAAGTCTATCTATGATATCCTGTCCATCCCTAGAGTAGAGCGCTGGTGTAGTTTTTCTTCATTTCCCCCTCTGTAAATAACAGATTAAGCCTAGTCCAGGGGCACAGGTGCTGGGTGATAAGAAGCACTACTTACTGAAAGCCTGCCTGTCTGTGTGCCACTCCAAGGCTACTACAGATAAGCCTCACACATCCTTATGGGAGTATATCTAGGTTGTTCGCAAAAGACAGATTCCAGTTTAGATTGTAGCACAGTTTATCGTTTTAAAGAAGCAATAGGCTCTAAGCTTGAGTTTTATGATATGGCTGGGTATTGGCCAGTGGTGTAGTGCTATATTCTTAGGTGAGGGAGCTCATTTTTATTTTTAAATTATGTAATCATTTCCTCAATAAATGTTTGTGCTGATGAATAGCCTATAGAATAGCCTATCATTATAGAATATATATAAAATGCATCTTCCAATTGCAACGTGGGTGGACCATTTCAGATCGGCAGTGATGTGTACACCAAGGAACTAGAAGCTTTCTACCTTCTCCACTGCGGTCCCGTCGATGTGGATAGGAGCATGTTTCCTCTGCTGTTTCCTGGAGTCCACGAGCAGCTCCTTCGTTTTGTTGACGTTGAGTGAAAGGTTATTTTCTTGGCACCACTCTCCCAGGGCCCTCATACCTCTTCCATGTAGGCTGTCTCGTCATTGTTGGTAATCAGGCCTACTACTGTTGTGTCGTCTGCAAACTTGATGATTGAGTTGTTGGCGTGTGTGGCCACACAGTCATGGGTGAACAAGGAGTACAGGAGGGGGCTGAGCACATACCCTTGTGGTGCCCCAGTGTTGAGGTTCAGCGAGGTGGAGGTGTTGTTCCCTACCTTCACCACCTGGGGGCAGCCTATCAGGAAGTCCAGGATCCAGTTGCACAGGTCAGGGTTCAGACCCAGGGCCCCGAGCTTAATGATGAGCTCGGAGGGTACTATGGTGTTGAAGGCTGTGCTATAGTCAATGAACAGCATTCTTACATAGGTATTCCTCTTGTCCAGATGGGATAGGGTAGTCTGCAGTGCGATGGTGATTACATCGTCTGTGGATCTATTGTGGCAGTAAGCAAATTGAAGTGGGTCTAGGCTGTCAGGTAAGGTAAAGGTGATATGATCCTTAACTAGCCTCTCAAAGAAATTCATCATGACAGAAGTGAGTGCTACTGGTCGATAGTCATTTAGTTCAGTTACCTTTGCTTTCTTGGATACAGAAGCAATGGTGGCCATCTTGAAGCAGGTAGGGACAGCAGATTGGGATAGAGATAGATTGAATATGTCTGTAAACACTCAAGCCAGCTGGTCTGCGAATGCTCTGAGGACACGGCTAGGGATGTCGTCTGGGCCGACAGCCTTGCGAGGGTAATCATGCTTAATTGTCTTACTCACTTACTTTATCCGGCTACCCGGAAAAAGCACGAAATAAACTTCAGTTAGTGCTAAATACGGCTGCTAGAATCCTGACTAGAACCCAAAAATTGGATCATATTACTCCAGTGCTAGCCTCTCTACACTGGCTTCCTGTCAAAGCAGGGGCTGATTTCAAGGTTTTACTGCTAACCTACAAAGCATTACATGGGCTTGCTCCTACCTATCTCTCTGATTTGGTCCTGCCGTACATACCTACACGTACGCTACGGTCACAAGACGCAGGCCTCCTAATTGTCCCCAGAATGTCTAAGCAAACAGCTGGAGGCAGGGCTTTCTCCTATAGAGCTCCATTTTTATGGAACGGTCTGCCTACCCAAGTCAGAGACGCAAACTCGGTCTCAACCTTTAAGTCTTTACTGAAGACTCATCTCTTCAGTGGGTCATATGATTGAGTGCAGTCTGGCCCAGGAGTGGGAAGGTGAACGGAAAGGCTCTGGAGCAATGAACCGCCCTTGCTGTCTCTGCCTGGCCGGTTCCCCTCTCTCCACTGGGATTCTCTGCCTCTTACCCTATTACAGGGGCTGAGTCACTGGCTTACTGGGGCTCTCTCATGCCGTCCCTGGAGGGGGTACGTCACCTGAGTGGGTTGATTCACTGATGTGGTCATCCTGTCTGGGTTGGCACCTCCCCTTGGGTTGTGCCATGGCAAAGATCTTTGTGGCCTATACTCAGCCTTGTCTCAGGATGGTAAGTTGGTGTTTGAAGATATCCCTCTAGTGGTGTGGGGGCTGTGCTTTGGCAAAGTGGGTGGGGTCATATCCTTCCTGTTTGGTCATGTCCGGGGGTGTCCTCGGATGGGGCCACAGTGTCTCCTGACCCCTCCTGTCTCAGCCTCCAGTATTTATGCTGCAGTAGTTCATGTGTCGGGGGGCTAGGGTCAGTTTGTTATATCTGGAGTACTTCTCCTGTCCTATTCAGTGTCCTGTGTGAATCTAAGTGTGCGTTCTCTAATTCTCTCCTCCTCTCTTTCTTTCTCTCTCTCGGAGGACCTGAGCCCCAGGACCATGCCCCAGGACTACCTGACATGATGACTCCTTGCTGACCCCAGTCGACCTGACCGTGCTGCTGCTCCAGTTTCAACTGTTCTGCCTTATTATTATTCGACCATGCTGGTCATTTATGAACATTTGAACATCTTGGCCATGTTCTGTTATAATCTCCACCCGGCACAGCCAGAAAAGGACTGGCCACCCCACATAGCCTGGTTCCTCTCTAGGTTTCTTCCTAGGTTTTGGCCTTTCTAGGGAGTTTTTCCTAGCCACCGTGCTTCTACACCTGCATTGCTTGCTGTTTGGGGTTTTAGGCTGGATTTCTGTACAGCACTTTGAGATATCAGCTGATGTACGAAGGGCTATATAAATAAATTTGATTTGATTTGATGTCGGCCACGGAGAAGGAGAGCCCACAGTCCTTGGTTGAGGGCCGAGTCGGCGGCACTATGTTATCCTCAAAGCAGCGAAGAAGGTTAAGCTAAACAGCTTGTCCTTAAACTAGATGTCGGTGTCCGTCACATGGCTGGTTTTCCCTTTGTAGTCCGTGATTGTCTGTAAACCCTGCCACATACATCTCGTGTCTGAGCCGTTGAATTGCGACTCCACTTTGTCTCTGTACTGACATTTTGCCTGTTTGATTGCCTTACGGAGGGAATAACAACACTGTTTGTTTTCAAGCATAATCCGAGTACCTTGCCATGGTTAAATGCTGTGGTTTTCGCTTTCAGTTTTGCGCGAATGCTGCCATCTATCCACGGTCTCTGGTTTGGGTAGGTTTTAATAGTCACAACATCTCCTATACACATCCTGATGAACTCAGTCACCGTATTTGTGTATTTGTCAATGTTATTCTCAGAGGCTACCCGGAACATATCTCAGTCCGCATCATGAAACAATCTTGAAGCATGGATTCTGATTGGTCAGACAGACGTTGACTAGACCTTAGCATGGGTACTTCCTGTTTGAGTTTCTGTCTATAGGAAGGGAGGAGCAAAATGGAGTCGTGATCGAATTTGCCGAAGGGAGGGCGGGGGAAGGACTTAAAGGCATTTCGAAAAGTTGAGTTGCTGTGGTCCAATGTTTTACCAGCGCGAGTACTCCATTCAATGTGTTGGTAGAACTTGGGTAGTGTTTCCTCAAATTTGCTTTGTTAAAAATACCCAGCTACAATAAATGCGGCCTCAGGATAACAAAGTCAAGGTATTGGAGTGGTCACCATAAAGACCTGACCTCAATCCCATCGAAAATGTGTGGGCAGAACTGAAAAAGCTTGTGAAAGCAAGGAGGTCTACAAATCTGACTTAATTACACAAGCTCTGTTAGGAAGTGTAAATGTAAATGTAAGAATGGGCCAACATTCATTCAACTTATTGTGGGAAGCTTGTGGAAGGCTACCCTAAACTTTTGACCCAAGTTAACTTCTTGGTGACAGGGGGGCAGTATTGAGTAGCTTGGATGAATAAGGTGCCCAGAGTAAACTGCCTGCTACTCTGCCCCATATGCTAATATATGCATATTATTAGTAGTATTGGATAGAAAACACAGAAGTTTCTAAAACTGTTTGAATGATGTCTGTGAGTATAACAGAACTCATATCACAGGTGAAAACCAGAACTCATTGCCTTTCTAATATACAGTGTCTATGGGGTGATATTGCACTTCCTACGGCTTCCACTAGATGTCAACAGTCTTTAGAACGTTGTTTCAGGCTTCTCCTGTGAGGTGGGGGCGAATGAGAGCTGATTGAGCCAGGTGTCTGGCAGAGTGCCACAGGCTCTGAGGCGCGGCCACGAGAGAGTTAGCTCTCGTTCCATTGCTTTTCTACAGAGATATTAATTCTCCGGTTGGAACATTATTGAACATTTATGATAAAAACATCCTAACGATTGATTCTATACTTAGTTTGACAAGTTTCTATGGGCTGTAATATAACTTTTTGAACTTTTCGTCCGACGTTCGGCTGGACCTGAACGCGTGTTTGGATTTGTTTACCAAACGCACTTACAAAAGAAGCTATGTGGACATAAATGATGGACATTATTGAACAAATCAAACATTTATCGTGGAACTGGGATTCCTGGGAGTGCATTCTGATAAAGATCATCAAAGGTAAGTGAATATTTATAATGTTATTTCTGACTAATGTTGATTACACAATATGGCGGATATATTTTTGGCTGCTTTGTTGTCTGAACGCTGTACTCAGATTATTGCATGGTTTGCTTTTATCATAAGGTTTTTTGAAATCTGACACAGCGGTTGCATTAAGGAGAAGTATATCTCTAATTCCATGTATAATACTTGTCATTTCATCAACATTTATGATGAGTATTTCTGTGAATTGATGTGGCTCTCTGCACAATTTTTATTTATTTATTTTTTCATTTAACCTTTATTTTACTAGGCAAGTCAGTTAACCTCTCTGGGATATGTGGGACGGTAGCGTCCCACCTCGCCAACAGCCAGTGAAAGTGCAGTTCTCCAAATTCAAAACAACAAAAATCTCATATTTAAAATTCCTCAAGCATACAATTATTTTGCACAATTTTAAAGATACAATTCTCATTAATCCAGCCACAGTGTCTGATTTCAAAAATGCTTTACAACGAAATCACCACAAACGATTATGTTCGGTCACCACCAACTCACAGAAAAACACAGCCATTTTTCCAGCCAAAGAAAGGAGTCACAAAAAGCAGAAATAGAGTTCAAATGAATCACTAACCTTTGATGATCTTCATCAGATGACACTCATAGTACTACATGTTACACAATACATGTATGTTTTGTTCGATAAAGTGCATATTTATATACAAAAAAATCTAATTTTACATTGGTGCGTTACGTTCAGTAGTTCTAAAGCCTAGTGGTTAGAGCGTTGGACTAGTAACCGGAATGTTGCAAGTTCAAATCCCCGAGTTGACAAGGTACACATCTGTCATTCTGCCCCTGAACAGGCAGTTAACCCACTGTTCCTAGGCCGTCATTGAAAATAAGAATTTGTTCTTAAACACTTTAAAGGCAATGCTACCAAATACTAATTGAGTGTATGTAAACTTTTGACCCACTGGGAATGTGATAAATTAAATAAAAGCTGAAATAAATCATTCTCTCTACTATTATTCTGACATTTCACATTCTTAAAATAAAGTGGTGATCCTAACTGACCTAAGAGAGGGAATTTTTACTAGGATTAAATGTCAGTGATTGTGTATTTAGCTTAGGTTTATGTAAACTTCCGACTTCAACTGTATGTATAGAGCATCATGTATTTACAGTTTTATTCACATGTTTTCAAGTACAGGTGACAAATAATGCATTGATTATTGCATAGATTGTAATGGACACCTATGTTGTTTGTAAAATACTTTTGGGGTATTTTGTTGTACTGATTATAATGAGCTAATGTTAAGCTATTTTCCAGCTATGTGTGGTGCCTGTTGGTTGACATTATACAATGCATTCTGGGTGTCACGTAAATGTCTGTCATATCGAAGAAGTTATAATGAGGTGAAGGAATGGTTCACTTATCTTTCAAGTAATTTCAGGAAGTGAATGAAGGGAAGTGAATGATCATAGACAACTAACCCCCTTCAACATGCATACTGCACACAGACCAAACTCATCTAGTCTCTCTTATTATCTTTGGTTGACGCCAAAAAAACAACCATGGCAGCGCGAACAAACTACCCATCGTCGGATTTCTAGAAAGTGTTTAATTAAATTATTTCGATCAATGTTGAGCTAATTCATACTGTGGTTTCTGTCAGCCGAGAGTTCTCTACGTTTGACTGCTTGTGTTATGTCAATCTTTCCTCAGTTAGCACTAGGACTAATGTAGCCTACATTTTCTGGTTTGGATGATTGTTTAAGCTGTCACTACTTCTGTGAATGTCTGAACAATGCATCCAAAAATAAACTGGTCACTTTCAGGACATAACTTTTTGTAAGAACGGTTTTTTGAAAAATGTTTCTGTGAAAAGAACAGTGTGGCTAGTTCAAATACTGGCTGTTGCGTCAATCAAAACCGAACGTTCTCGATAAGCATTCTAATCACACCGGTTGGAGTGTACGCTGCAGGGACCACTGTGGAATGATCACACCCATTTGTTGGTACGTGTCAAAAGACTATGAAGAGTATCGGTGGCTCAAAACTTCTTCGATTTAAAAATGATGGAAGCCTCTGTGTTTTTCAATGCTGCAGAAATTGTTGGTTACCCTTACCCAGATCTGTGACTATACACAGTCCTGTCTCTGAGCTCTACGGACAATTCCTTCGACTTCACAGCTTGTTTTTTTGCTCTAACATGCACTGCAAACTGTGGGACCTTATATAGACAGGTGTGTGCCTTAGCAGGTCATGTCCAATCAATTTACCACAGTGGACTCCAATCAAGTTGCGGAAACATCTCAAGGATGATCAATGTAAACAGGATGCACCTGAGCTCAATTTCTGTCACAAATATTACCGAAGGTGACTCCCCTTCTTGTTCGGGTGGCGCTCGGTGGTCGTCGTCGCCGGTCTACTAGCTGCCACCGATCCTTTGTTCTGTGTTTGTTTGGTTTTGTCTAATTGGTTTCACCTGTTCCTTGTTTGGTTGATAGGGTGGGGTTAGTTAAGTTCGTTCAACCCGCTTCTGTTTGTGCGGGCTTGTTCATCTGTATGTGTTAGAGTGGTTAGTGTTTTCATTTGGGTTTCTCGCTGTCCTTGTATTTTCACGATAGGGTACTTTTGTTCTGTAGTTATACCTGGTTTGGTATACTATTTTTGTTCCTGTGATTATTTTTGGACATTAAAGCGTGTTCTTCCCGCATCCTTTGCTCTCTGCGCCTGACTCCACACCTATTCACTCATTGAGCGTTACAATTTCGAGTATCATAGCAAAGGGTCTGAATACTTATGCAATGAAGGTTTTTTTATTTTTTTATTTTCCTACGTTTGCAAAAAAATCAAAAAACTTGTTTTCGCTTTGTCATTATGGGCTATTGTGTGTAGATTGATTAGGAATTTTATTTGTATTTAATTGTAACGTAACAAAATGTGGAAAAAGTCAAGGGATCTGAATACTCTCCGAATGCACTGTACATCCCTTTCTTTCAAACAGTAGGATAAAAACAAACTTCAAAAGGTTATTTTCTCTTCTGATGACCTAATTTGGTTGCGTTGGGGAGGAAAAAGGTTTAAAAACTAAGTTATAGCCTAATGTAGAGGTAGTACATGATTGACAGTGAAAGCCTACCCACAATTTGACAAACAACCTACACAGATAATACAATCCTATTACACATCCTTGATTAAAACTGTCCAATCAGAACAGATCTACTAGGCAGATTGAGCCAGTCATTACAGAACCACAGTCTAATACCCATCAGACCGAGCAGCACTAGCAGCTAATTGGATGGATCTCATACGTGATGACAGGAATTGGCTTTTTGAGATTTAACAGTAGGGATGATGGCTTCAGTTTGATAGGTTAGAGAGCATGTGTGTGTGTGTGCCAGACAGAAGTCTTAGAGACAAAAAGCCAGGGGTCTAAAGTATAGACGTCTGTCTCGGAGTGTATGTGTGTGTGTGTGTGTGTGGCCCACAGCCATTTGGCATAGCCAGATCAGGACCTAACATAAGGACAAATCAGAGGATGCTATTCTGTTCTTCTGAAAATGACCACATTTTCAGCATATCAAGTTTATTCAGACCTGTCTAAAATAAATCATGGATTTATTGTGAAGGTGTAGGCGATATTACATGGATTAATTAGACTTTTTAAAATGTAGGTGTTCCAAAAGTCTGCATCAGTGGAAGCCAGGAGGTGCTAAATGTGTTTGTTAATTAACGGTCAATTACCATGAGAGTGACAGTTATTTGCTTGACAATCACCGGCTGGTGAAATTTCATGACCGCCACAGCCCTACTTGGACCTTTGGACATTATCCTCCACCTCCTCCTCCTCCTCGGTGCTTCTGCATCTGTCACAGCCTCAAAGCAGATGTTCCTATGGGGACAGGCAGCCGGCAGACACCCTCCATCCCTGACTTACCTGTTACTCTAATAACACCCAACCACCACCACTATCCCTTTAAATCTGGTTCATTGCATCTCATCTGCAAGCTATTAGGTAAGATAACAGAGGGATGGGCTCTGATGACTGACTGCTTCTTCTGACCACTGTACTGGAGCTGAACACACACAGACCAGTGGACCATGTACTGGTAGGAGCCTGATGGTAAATGGATAAACAAAACTGTTGCTGGGCAATAAATACCACAATAATTACACCATGAATTCAGGGCCTAGGGCACTGGCTTGGCCTAGAGCCACATCAGTCTGCTGTTATGTTCAGAACAATAATAATAATGAGCATTAGCCATGCCATTAATCTTCATCAGGCATGGTAAAGAGATGGCTGTTGGTGCTATGGAGTCCCCCCCCCATTGTGAGCCAGGTGGTGACCAGACAGGACAAGGTTAAGACTCAGGAGAAGAAGGTCAGAGGTCATGGTGTGTTACCAGACAGTGATGGATCTGACACCGTGAACAAGGATGGAAAAAGAGCCCAGTTCTATAGTGCCATAGAGAATAGAATATAAGTCTAGTAGTGGCAACTTTCACTGAGATGCTCAGTAAACTGAGAAAACACTGTAGGTTCATATCAGAACAGGAATTATACAGTGTATGTGTGTGTGTACTGTAAGAAAAATCCTGTTGTTTTTACGGTAACTTACTGGCAGACAGTTACCTGTAAGATACGGGGAAAAAGGGTAACTTTTATGGAAACTTTGGCGGGATATTACAGTAAAAACAACTGGATTTTTTCCCCTGTGTCTGTGAGTTTGTGTGTGTGTGTCTGTCTGTCTCTCCGTGTCTGTCCCCCAGACAGATAGATAGATAGACTAGTGGATGGTTGGACCATCTGGTAGATGACCTACTGTAGTTTGGTGTAGTGTAGTCAAATTAGCATTACTGTAATCCTGGAGCGTTAAGACAGCTAAAATGCACAATAAGAAAAAGACAGCACTAACACACACACAAAAAAAGTGGCGGATAATGACTATTTCTGTCAGGATTTGGGGAGGAAAACCTTTGAAAAGCTTGTAGCTTGGCTATATTGCCCACAGAGCTATATCCCTCTCTCCCTATTTCTACACAAGCCTGCTAATGCTGCTGTAGTCTAAAGCTCAGAACTGATCTACCACTAATGACCTTACTGTGATCCTGGCTGGATAGATAGTTAGAGGGATACAGGAGGGATATAGTCACTACACCAGCACATGGTGCCAAGCCAGCGCACGCACACACACACACCTGTCTACCTTATCTAATTACGGACGATATTGCCACTCCTATTTGCCAAATCTTCAATTTAAGTCTACTAAAAAGTGTGTGCCCTCAGGCCTGGAGGGAAGCTAAAGTCATTCCGCGACCCAAGAATAGTAAAGCCCCCTTTGCTGGCTCAAATAGCCGACCGATCAGCCTGTTACCAACCCTTAGTAAACTTCTGGGAAAAATTGTGTTTGACCAGATACAATGCTATTTCACAGTAAACAAATTGACAACAGACTTTCAGCACCCTTATAGGGAAGGACACACAACAAGCACAGCACTATGACAATAACATTTTGACAATAACAAATTGACAACAACATTATTTTGGGGGCTGTCTTGTTAGACTTCAGTGCAGCTTTTGACATTATAGATCATAGTCTGCTGCTGGAAATACATATGTGTTATGGCTTCACACCCCCTGCTATAATGTGGATAAAGAGTTATTTGTCTAACAGAACACAGAGGGTGTTCTTTAATAGAAGCCTCTCAAACACAATCCAGGTAGAATCAGGAATTCCCCAGGGTAGCTGTTTAGGCCCCTTACTTTCAACACTATACATGTCAGCTACTACAGCAACTGAAATGATTTCAACCCTTAACTAAGAGCTGCAGTTCGTTTCAGAATGGGTAGCAAGGAATAAGCTAGTCCTAAATATTTCCAAAAGTAAAAGCATTGTGTTTGGGACAAATCAACCTCAACTACATCTCGTAATGAATCATGTGGACATTGAGCAAGTTAAGGTAACTAAACTGCTTGGAGTAACACTGGATATTGTCAACTGTTATTGTCAAAACATATTGATACAACAGTAGCTAAAATGGGGAGAAGTCTGTCCATGATAAAGTGCTGCGCTGCCTTCTTAACAACACTATCAATAAGGCAGGTCCTACAGGCTCTAGTTTTGTCACACCTATACACCTGGTCAGTAGTTTGGTCAGGTGCCACAAAGAGGGACTTAACATTAATGACATGCATGTCAATCTCTCATGGATCAAAGTGGTACAGAGATTGACTTCATCACTACTTGTTTTGGTGTTGACAAGTTGAAAGTACCAAGCTGTCTGTTTAAAATACTTGCACACAGCTCAGACACCAATGCATACCCCACAAGACATGCCACCAGAGGTCTCTTCACAATCCCCAAGTCTAGAACAGACTATGGGAGGTGCACAGTACTACATACAGCCATGACTACATGGAACTCTATTCCACATCAGGTAACTGATGCAAGCAGTAGAATCAGATTTGAAAAAATGACATCTTATGGAACAATGGGGACTGTGAAGAGACACACACAAAGGTACAGCCACATGCCTTGGCAGAAGCTAATGGGGATCCATAATAAATACAAATACAAATACCTACCCATCATGTGGTCTCTAGTGGGAGTAGGATAGAGATTTGTAGTGCTATCAGTTCAGCTCCAGACCAGTGATCAGTCCCCCACATGTTCTCCAGATGAAGCATCCAGTAGAGATATCACACCTCATGAACATACTAATGTCATTGTATAGTACAAATGTGTCACCTCTAGTTGACATTGTATTGATCACACTCACTGCGACACAATCTGGTGTTAGAAAAAAGAATAGGCCCACCAAATGTGTTGTATTTTCTTCCTGTTCTTATTGATGCCAAATTCACAGTTTAAATGGCAAACTGTAGTTCTTTGCAAAGAATTCTCCCCATCTTTCTCAATGTCGGACACAAGTGCATTCATACGCACACATACACAGTAGGCGTGTGCCGACCTGGCCATACTCATAGTCGTAATTGTATCCGTAAATTGAAAGTTGATAGTCGGATCGGATGCTACTCGTGATAGGAAAAAACATAATTGTTTTAATATGCCTAAGCAGATGTTGGCAAAATACCTCCCAGCATGTTTATATACCAAACAAGCTAAAGATTAAGAGCCACAGGGTGGTGTGTGTGTGTGTATGACCTGTGCCTGGTTGTCCTCAACTTGCAGCGGGCAGACAAATGATCAGACCAAAACAGAGAAGTGAAAGTGATCGGTGAAATTATGAAGCGAGTGGACAGAGAAATACAGCTTCACTCTATCCAATCAGAGCAGCAGGATCAACGTACAGCCCCACTTTCACTTTACAGACAGGCTAACTAGTCAGTTTAGTTATTTAGACCACGTAGTACCTCACTTGACATAAGAAAGATGCAGTTTGGGGAGAATCTAAGAGACAGCTACCAGCGCCCAGTCACGGGTAATTACAAAAAAAAATACTCTGATCATAATTGGAACCAGAAAATTGCCCATTTCCGCTACGATACTCTTTTTGTCCGACTACATGGCAAACCTCTAACACACACACACGAGCATGTACACACACAGGCGAACACATGCCCACACACTTTCTTTGTGTCTATCTGAGAGTGAAGGCAGCCCTGACTCAGTCCACCTCACATGCCCAGAGATACAGAGCAGCCTTTCCTTGTCTCCTCAGCTGATTAGCAGGGTGGTAAATCAGTTACAGTGATCATCAGTTTCTCCCTGGCTGGTTTCACAGGGATTCACGTTCATAACTCTCTTTGTTAGCAAGCAGCTCTGCCTCCGGCCCTGCGGCTAATCCTAAAATGAACTTTCTATCACCTCCCTAACACACTGCCAGGGGGAAGAAAGAGGATATAGAGGAACGTTGGCTGAACTGAGATGAGATGCTCAATCCGCCTTGCCTAAAAACTCAAACTGAATTCTTCCTCTGCTTTAGGTTCGCGCCATACCGCATACCATCGAAGTCGTTTGTGGTGAAGGCAAAATGAGGGGTGTTGTACAAAACAAAATCATCAGCGATTGGATCATCTCTAACCAATCAGACTATCAAAGCCAATGCCGAATTTTCAAAATGCTGCTTTAGCCAACCCTGTTCTGGCTCTGGCCCAACCAACTGGTTTGTGGAACCAATCAGAACGGTAAGCATGTGTTTGCATTCTAGAAATCATCAGGGAGGTACTCAGATCCAGACTCATTGCCTCGAAGAAACTAATATCTGTGGGATAGCGTTTGGCCGGAGCAAGGAGTTTGGGTAGCCAGGCAACAATCCGCCAATCAGAGCTGGAAGGGAAAGCTTCTGGGACATCTCCAGACCCAAGAAAGAGCCATGTCAGTAGCATACTGATTCACAGTATCATGGTCGGTAGCAATCTGCTGTACTAAGGAGATGTCAACATTGCATATTCATTGTATAATAATGTTCATTTGCACAAGTCACAATGTAAGGAATAGTACTATGCATACTACTTACTACGTCTGCTGTAGGCAAAACAAATGTACAGTAATTGCTCTTATTGTGTCAGACGAAGTGACTTAAGCTAGGTCTGTTCACAGAGGCACAGCAGTAGTCTCGGTCATACTGAACATCGCACCTCATCTGGAATCTCAAATAGGAAGCACTACATGCATGAGCTGCAGCGGTGTCACTGACATCTACATAACATCGACATGGCATGTACATAACCATAATGCATGAGTCGCAGTTACCCTCCATCCCAATCTCACAGGTGCCACAGAGGAGAAAGAGAGAAGGAACAGAGAGAAAGAGAGAGAGAAAAGAGTCAGAGAGGAAGTGAGAGAGAAAGAGCAATTACTAGAGACAAAGAAAGCAGAACATTTCAATCAGTCCAGGCATCTCGTTCTCTTCAACACAGACAAACAGACGGACTGACAGAGACAGTCAGACAGACAGACATACGCTAGCAGCAGCTCTCTTCCCTTCAGAGAGGAATTACTACCTGAGCTCTGAGCTCTGTGCTCTGCATACCAAAGAAGCAGACATGGCACAACTGGAATACACAATCTATACAGACAGCAGACCACACGCTATTAGGTATTCATATACTGCACAGGAGAGAATGGGGAGGGAGATGGGGATGGAGACAGGGGGTTTTGACTGAAGCTGTAATCAATGGGAGACGGCTGATAGAATACAGATTTGAGAATGTTAGTTTGTCTGTGTGGGTCTTCTTCTCTCCCCTTCTCCCCCTTTTATCCCTTTCCTACTGTCTCCCTGCAGCATTCAGACAGTCTAAACTCCCCCTCTCATTCCCTCGTCTCTCAGCTAATCTGAAGCTTCCTCTCCTGCTAGCTTCTACACTCCGTTTCTCCCCCTCTCATCTCTCCCTCTCTGGAGTCTCTCAGCTATTTAGAAGCTCTACCGTGACCCTTCAATGGATTAGATTAATCTAATGCACAGACCCCCAGATGAGAATTAAGTCACAATTTTGCCCCATCCACCTAGCTGTAATGGATCAACTTTGTCCACAGTTATCAGGGATGATACATCCCAATGTTTGAAACCTTTCCTCATGAAACATAAATACTGTAGTCTCTTCAGCTCTGAGCATCTTGCAACTCAGGCCTGCTTATTAAAAAGAGTGATTTAAAGACGACACAGTCATGCATCGTTATTTCTCTCTCCCTGATCCAATGCAATTTGCAGAAAGGTAGGAGATCTTAACACGCGTACGTACGCATGCTGTTTAGACGTAAACCCCAGGCTCAATTTGTTTAGTTTTTTTAGGCTCGGCTTGGTAGCAGCTGTTCTCCGACGCTGCAGCAATCAACCAATCCTCTGAAGCAGGGAACCTAAATCCTGCCATAAAACAGACAGACACGGTATGCTTCTTCTGGAGGAACACTCACACAACGTCAAGACAACGTTTCTGACTGTGTTTCATTGCTCACATAATGTCAAGACAACGTTTCTGACTGTGTTTCATTGCTCACCCAACGTCGAGACAAGGTTTCAGACTGTTTCACTAGTCAAATAACGTCAAGATAACGTTTCTGACTGCGATTCACCCTTCCCACAACGTCAAGACAACGTTTCTGACTGTTTCATTGCTCACAACGTCAAGACAACGTTTCTGACTGCGATTCACCCCTCACCCAACGTCGAGACAAGGTTTCAGACTGTTTCACTAGTCAAATAACGTCAAGACAACGTTTCTGACTGCGATTCACCCTTCCCACAACGTCAAGACAAGGTTTCAGACGGTGTTTTATCCCTCAAACAACGCCAAGGGCAACCATCTGAAAGTAGTTCCTTTTGTATTCTCTTACATTGCCTACATGTTTCCATAGTCTCCTCCTGAACATTCACATAGAGTCAAGTCAACCTAACAGACTATGTTACATTGTATTGACATCTTTGATAGCATTCCTCGAAAATCCTGGTTTCTCTAATGTTGCGTGAAAAATGGCATGCCACAATTTTTGCTCTTGAACTCCCCTGTTCGTCTACAGCAGCATTTCAAACGGGCTCCATTGTGACAGTTCGGTGGCAGTTTTTTGTTGTTGATCTGAGTCACTTTATGTCACTTTTTGATCTGAGTCTCCTTTAATACAGTGTCATGTCAGAGGGGCAGAGCAGCCACCAGTCCTGCTGTTTGTTTTGTTTATTAGGATCCCCATCAGCTACTGCAAACGCAGCAGCTACTCTTCCTGGGGTCCACATAAAAGTACAGAACAGTAATAGACAAGAACAGCACAAGATATTACGTTCAATAATTTTTTTATTAAATGCAAAATAAGAGTTGTATATAGAAAAGACAAAGAGGACAAATGTGTGCTCGACATTGCTTGATGATGTTTGTCAGGGGGTGTTGGGCTGAGGCCATGGTCTCTCCACTCTGGCTGAAGCCAGGGCAGGTGGCTCGCAGCACCCGGAGGATGGAGAGAGGAAGGGAGAGTGAGAGAGAGAGAGGGAGAAAGAGGGGGACAGAGTAAGAGAAAGATGGAGAATGGGAGGTAAGGAGGAAGTGAGAAAACGAGCGAGAGAGACCAAGTGGGGGCTTTTCTGTAGCATTATGCTAAAGGATACATTTCCTACTTGCGAGAGATTCATTTCGCCAGTGAAATTAACCTGTGTGTGATATTACAGAGCGAAGGCAGGTGGAACTTGTGAAGTGAGAAATCATTAAATCCTCCGCTCCATTTCTCTCGGACTTGTTCAGCAGGTCTTTTATAGCACATTTTGTATTTAAACATTAAAGCAGAGTATATTTTAAATATGTGTACAGGCTGCTCCAACAAATACAGAAAGGAACCTTTGCCTACATGGTTATATCTGCAGGGAACCCATAAATCAATTTATTTACGTGTGACATATTTCATATGAAATATATTTTTCTCTCGTAGCGCGCTACCACTGATGGCTCCCCTGACCATCACAGCTGAACATCTGTCTGCATCCCCCACCCCCACCCCCAACCACCCCACCCTTGACATATAGTGGCTCCATAGCGGATAACCACAGCGCTAGATGAGACAAGGCGAACTGACCACAGCACAAACCAGAGGTCATAAAAGTCACTGATCAGGAGGGTGATGTCAGAGCCAGAGGCTGAGAACACATCTCGGTCTGACACCATCTACCCCAGTATGCTGTGAGAGTTGCTTACTGGACAAGACTTAAATAAATAGGGGGAGGTTGGGACTAATTGATTGGCCAGATTAGTTAACAGTTGTGTGTGTGCCTGTGAATGTGCATATGAGTGTAGGCATCTCCATGTTAGCAAGGCAGAGAGGCTCTGTCTGTCTGTCTGTCTGTCTGTCTGTCTGTCTGTCTGTCTGTCTGTCTGTCTGTCTGTCTGTCTGTCTGTCTGTCTGTCTGTCTGTCTGTCTGTCTGTCTGTCTGTCTGTCTGTCTGTCTGTCTGTCTGTCTGTCTGTCTGTCTGTCTGTCTGTCTGTCTTTCATCAATCATGGTCGCCACACCAGAGCTCTAGTGTGGTGACCACTCCACAGGGACCATTCTGCCCCAATCCAACAGGCTGGGATTTGGAGAGAGCCTTCCTGTCACAATATTGATTTAGAAATAATTACAGACTGCTTAGTGATTCATCACGCGTTCCCCTGGAGTCTGACTCCCTCACACCAACAACTAATTGGGAAATTAAGATTTCTCTCTCTTTCTGTCTCTCTCTGTCTCTCTCTCTATCTAAGCGCTAGTTAGCATAAAGTTGCAGGGCTGCTTGGTGAATGATAAACTGCCCATGACCTTTTCAGTTAAATACTAAGCATTTTTATTTAAATTACCAGTATTTGCATGTTATCCATGGGCTGTTTGCAGTTCATTATTGTACAGTAAATAATTGACATTCAAAAGTACAACTGCCTCACACCTTGAAGTATTTTTAATTTGAATTTTATTTATTTATTTTAAGCAAACATTTCCCCTCAAGTGAGGCCTTCAGGCTGGACAATGGTCCTCTGTGTGTAAGTCGAGGGTGGAGGCAGAAGAGGAGAAGGAGGTGCTGGACACCTTCACCAGTAGGGTAGATCCATTAATCATTTCACTGAGTTAGTGTGTTACTGAGTTTCACCCTGTCGTGGCAAGCATGTTTATGAAGCTACTATAAACAGGGACACAATGACTGCACAGTCCACTACAGATGCCTTATAGCTCAATAATGTTAAAACAGCTGTCACGCCCTGACCTTAGAGAGCCGTTTTATTTCTCTATTTGGTTAGGTCAGGGTGTGATGTGGGGTGGGCATTCTATGTTTTGTTTTCTATGTTTCTTTATTTCTATGTTTTGGCCGGGTATGGTTCTCAATCAGGGACAGCTGTCTATCGTTGTCTCTGATTGGGAATCATACTTAGGTAGCCCTTTTCCCCTCCTTCAGTGTGGGTGGTTTTTAAAGTTTTAAAAATTTTATTTCACCTTTATTTAACCAGGTAGGCTAGTTGAGAACAAGTTCTCATTTGCAACTGCGACCTGGCCAAGATAAAGCATAGCAGTGTGAACAGACAACACAGAGTTACACATGGAGTAAACAATTAACAAGTCAATAACACAGTATAAAAAAGGGGGAGTCTATATACAATGTGTGCAAAAGGCATAAGGAGGTAGGCGAATAATTACAATTTTGCAGATTAACACTGGAGTGATAAATGATCAGATGGTCATGTACAGGTAGAGATATTGGTGTGCAAAAGAGCAGAAAAGTAAATAAATAAAAACAGTATAAAAACAGTATGGGAATGAGGTAGGTGAAAATGGGTGGGCTATTGTGGTGGGTTAACTTTCTTTGTGACACTATAGCCCTGTAAGCTTCACGGTTGCTGCTTTCTGTCTTTCGTTTGTTGTTCTGTTGGCGACATTTTAAATAAAAAAGGAAAATGTACGCTAACAACGCCGCACCTTGGTCCACTTCTTACGACGGCCGTGACAACCGCAGAATAAAATTAACACTTTACATTTTATAGTAAATATGAAGAATAGTGATTGCTAAGGCGTGAACTAACGAGAACCAGGAGTATATTTCATAATGTAGGGGTTAAAAAATCAACATTAATGTAAAGTACAGTTACATTGAAGCAAATTTAACATGCCCGCTCCATTCTGACGATCCCCACAGTCAGACAGACCTTCCAATGTGAACGTTCAGTGGAGGCTAAAACGATGGGGAGGTGTGTGTGGTGTCAGTGCCCCAATAGCACATATCACATGACTGTATTTGCCACTAGGTTGTCATGTGGTGATTATGGAACCAATGCAGCGTCTGAGACAGCTGAGCACGTTCTCTCTCCTGGACCAAAGTCCTGTTCTCATGCTGTTCTCTGTGTTTGAGCTACCATAAGAAATGGAATGCTCAAGAATCCCTTTTTTAAACCAGGGGTTACCCTGGCACATGGGTACAAGTACCAATTTCAGATGTGTGTGCCTAGCACTGAGGAACTGTGTAGTTCCCTGTATAGTGCACAACTATTGACCATGGCTGCATCGGGGGCACCTCTGGTCAAAAGTGCACTGTGTAGGGAATAGGATGCCATTTCAGACGCTACCAGAGTGGAGCAGAGAGAGGTGCTGCTGCTGACCAAACACCTCAGGACAACGGGACTGAACGTAATGCGATGACAGGATTAAAGGATATTGGTTTCCTTTTTCCCCGGTGCCTGAGAACTTGACAATGCAAATGTATGATTCATCTCTCTTACTGTGAGAGTCGCCTCAGTCACTAGTAGGGTCCTTTACTACCATAGCCTTTCACACCGTGAAGTCGGGCAAAAGGAAACATGTTGCAATAGACGGACATTTTCTGGACAGTTCTTCATCTGACTTTCTTAGCAGCTATACCACGTGACTAGCTGTATTCTCCTAGAAAGCCTGACTTTGATTCAGCAGGGGGTAAAGAAAATAGGTTGGTAAATACGGATTAACATTTGCGCAAAGTTAACGCTCCCTAAACGTTCAATGTATTTTTCCGCAAATGGGTAAACGCTCACGCAAAATAAACAAGGTGAGTAAACAGCGTTTACCCTCCACTACACCATTGCTAATCACATTATGGGAGCTGAAAGACAGTGGCTCTATCTAGACTGTAGATAATGCCTGGGAGGAGGGGTCACCCCCCCACATGCTACACATGTTATATTTACCACACACACACACGCACACACACGCACCTCTAATAATAAGAGACTGGGAAGCCTGAGGAATGTCCAGGCAAGCAGAAATACACAGCAAGACCAACAACTATTCTTGCATTATTGTACAAACAGCAGGACTTTTCACATTGCATTGTTGCTCTTTGATAACAGCTTGCTATTATTATGTAGGAGACAGTCCTAGCAGAGCAGGCTGACCACAGACAAAGTAGTAGCCCGGAGCAGGAGTACAGGCAGGGATCACTTATTTCCATGGGTCATGCCAACTTTCACAAAGCATGTTTGCATTCAATTGCTCTAATTTGTCATCACTACAATTTCACTGAATGCAGTTAATGGTTGGCTATGAATTTGTTGCAGGAATTTTCTTGATTATTGAGTTGACAAAGCCATTTCTCTCGCTCTCTGACTGCTAAAGTGTCATGGATTCCCACTGCCTCCACTCTCTCTCTCTCTTCATTACCCTGTTTGTATCCATCTAGATTCTGGAGGTCGGTGAAACGTCAACTCTTATTATGTCTGCTTGCAATGTTGTCTGCTTGCAATGCCAAAAAAGTCTGAACTCTATGACCAGTCTATGAAGAACTGAACTGAGTACATTTACAAAGTAGATATTCTATGATCTGTCTTAATAAGCCTCTCTTTCTAGCCGTGCCACAGCTCCCACCCCAGTGGTTCACCCCAGCCATGTTAACCCCTGCAGCACAGCCAACACTGAACACACGGTGTTCACTGGTTCACGGATTCAACCGGCCAGGGTGACTCACTCAACAGGGCCCACCGCTATTCACTAAACCCTTCTCTTTGTGTTTTAATAGGGCATGGCCATGGTGTTTGTCTGCTCAACTGTATGCCCGGTCCCATAGTAGTGACACATGGGCCTGGCCTGAGTAGACCTAAATCACAGGAACATAGACTCCCCTGGCCTAATCAGCGAGGACTCACTTAAACCCCATTCCTTACACAGAACAGGGAATCATGTCTGAGAGCTCCCTGGTGCTTGCCAATGGAGAGTTATGGGCCTCACATAGGGCCACTCAGCAACCTCTCCTTCAGCTGATTAATGGCAATCAATACTCAATTACTGGCTATCGAATGTGCAATGCTTGGCACAGGGCTCCATGCACAGAGAGTGTGGGGTTATGGGTGTTTGGGTGAAGGTCAGTCTGTGACCTTGTAAACTACGGGGGACCTCAGGCAGGTGGTTACTGTGTGTCCTTGGTGGTATTGCGTCACACACAGTTCGAACAGTCTGCCATCTGTGGTTGCCCCCGAGATGGGACTCCTGCAGCTCCCACCTGTGTTCCTGCACACGTGCCGCCGCCCACCTTTACCTGGTCACATGATCTAATCTCTGATAGTGGAAAATATGACTCATCAACAGCCCTCTCTTCTCTCCTCCCTTCCATCTTTTTCTCACACTCCAAAGAGGCAAAAGAGGGAGCAGATAGAATAGCTGTTTGGAACTAAACATTTTCAAACACAAACTGAAAGCATCAGCTCCTGAGGCTAGGAGCCAATTGTGGGGGAGATCAGGATTGATCGTCACACTTTTTACTAGTGTTTTTCTCAGCACCATTATATCTTACAAGACTATTTTCAATATTAAGAGAAAGACCAAGGTCTTGGATTGAAATGGAGACAATTTTTATCCTCATATCTTGTTCCAACATATAAGACATTAAACACACTCTGTCCACTTGTGACAGGGAGCCCCATCCTGGGGTTGTGTTGTCACACAGTACGGGGTTGGTTGTCACAGTGTTTGCCATTTTTTCCCAGCAACAATTGCACCATTTACAAAGTTTTAGAAAAAGTCATTTATTTATTGCAAATCCTTTATTTATTGAACAGTAATTCTATGTACATACAAAAAACAGTTGAATATTTGCTTTGACATTGTAGTTCTTTCCCCACTGAAATTGTCACATCATTGCTTAATAAAACAAACTGTGACCATATTTGAATGGAAATTAAATATTTTGAAAAAGTGAAGCTGTATACATTTGTGTTAACTAATTGTTTTGTTGAAAACAGGCCATGCTTTTTCAAATAAGAACACAGGTGTGTGTGTGTGTGTGCGCGCGTGCGTGCGTGCGCGCACGTGTGTGGCTGACTCTCAGTCGGAGTCGCTGACTCACAGGTTTGACAAGCAGGTCCGGACAGGACCAAATCTGAACCAATCATAGACGTCTACGTTTCACAAGTTTGGACAGCACAGTATACAGTAGAGCACAGCGGAGAACAGTACATTAAAGAAAACTAAAGTGTATTCAGTATAGTAGAAAAAGCAGATCATAGCTCAGTACAGTACACTAGAGCACAGTAGGGTACAGTAAAGTAGTAAAATTGAGTATACTTCAGAACAGTAGGGTACAGTACAGTAGGGTAAAGTACAGTATACTGTACTCTACAGAATTAAAATCAATTGTACTGTACAGTACTCTAATGTACTGTAATCTACTGAATTAAACTCAACTGTATTCTACTTTGCTGTACTGTACTGCACTATATTGAACTCAACTGTACTGCACTGTACTCTAATATACTGTACTCTACTGTACTGTTCTCTGCTAAATTAAACTCTCCTGACTCTAATGTGCTGTGCTGTACTGTGCTGTCCAAACTTGTGAAACATGTCTTTTCAACATTTGGAAAATAAATCTTCTAGGTGTCTTTTCTATGTAATTTAGCTTACTGGATACTTTGCTACAATGGGGATTGCTGTCAGATTGTGACAAGCAACCCCAACATCAATGTGACAAACATCCCCAAATACGCCCAATGCTAATTAAGATGCTTGTTACTACATGACATAGGAACTCACAAATAGGCTTGAAAAGAAAAAGTCCTCTGTTTCCTCTTTTTCAATAAAAGTACATATTTATGGATACGCCCATCATAAAACTATTTATTAAAGAAATAACAACCATATTCATATTTACTTTCATCCATGAAAAATGCTGGCCCGAATTGATCACATGGATGACCTCTGAGGGCACACATTTTTATCTTGGAATTATTACACATTTCACTGAGGCTAAGTGCTCAGTGGCAGGAAATCTGTATGCTCCCTGTTTAGGGCCAGCCTGTTGGAGCTGTCACTCTAATACAGTGGTTCCTCAATTAAAAGTTTAGAGCTTATGTCATGACTGTTTGTGGTAGATGGTGGCAGACTGTGGTAAATTGCGTCATTCTGTCATTTTACCACAATAGCACAAGGAGGAGTTGATCTATCGGTGTCTAAACTGATCTATCGGTAGTCTAAGGCAGAAATTGACTATCTTTTCATAAATGAATGGAGGTGTGAATGATTCAGTCCAAGAATCTCTCTCTGACACTAGAGACCTGCATCAGGCTGGCGGGTCGTCCCGCAGTTGAGAGAGAACTTGGGTAAATACAATGGCGCAATTACGCTTGATATGTGGACCGACGATTTTCAAAAATTGGCATTGTGTCCTTTTGGTTTCTCTCCCTCTAAAAACAGACATAAATCATTCTAAATAACTGTCTTTATTTACCACAGTGTGAAAGAGTGATAGCCCCTCTATATGAAGTGAGTTTTTGAAACACAGTCCTTCTTTGTTGATGTAAAGGAGAAACTGAATGAAAGTGTCCAGCGAGGATAGGGAGGGGAAAAAGGTTGCCCATATTTTCAAGACCTGAGATACTTCATTTATTTATGAAATGTACTACTTTATTTAGGCAATTTAATATATTAGTTTCAGCTTGTAGGCTATTTCGTAGCATAAAGCGTTGTTTGTCAGCATAAAGCTGAGTGACTCATTCGTGACTTTGGACAAACATTTTTTCTGATGGATATTTTTTTGGGCCAAGTTAACCTGCTCATGTTGTGTGTGATCAATTATTTGTAACATTGTGGTTACAATGAAGAATGTAAACGAAAAAAATCCAATAAATCCTTAATAATCAATCATTAATTAATAATCAGATGCGTGCTGCAAGCTTTTCATTTTTCCTTATACATTTTTTGTACGATTTGATTTGATATTTTTAGACAATACAAGACAAACACATACAAACGACAACTATGTCGCCCACACGCACTATCAACATTTGGACAATAAAATATATAAGGATTGCATTGGTTGATTTTCAGTTTTTAAGTATACATTTTTTTCATGATGATTGATGAGAAAAGTATTGTTCAGGGTACTTCAGGGTATCTCATTGCACCCTTATATAGCATGTCTTGAAATATGCAGACATGCGGATTAAAAGTTCATTTCCATTTTAATACTTCTGACAGCCAAATTTCTAACTTCACCCATAACCTTGGGACTTTATAACATTCCCAGAAGGCATGGATTATTATAAACTGCTGGAATATGAACCTGATAATCTAATCTAATTTACTGTAGACCTTGAACCTTCTGAATGAATGATTATATTGAAGATAGAAGATGCCTCTTAATGAGTTCTGAGAGCCGATCCGTTACCCAACAAAATAATACACATTTATTTAGTCTAATTGTTTGTATTACTACAGATAGTAGGCTATTAGTCCTATATTCCTGCATTAATTAATTTGTCTGCATGTCTATTCAACATTTGGCAAACATGCCATGAATTAAGAACAGAATTAATGCAATGCGGCACATTGACAACTAAAATCTCTTTAAATAGCCTTCTAATATTAGACAACAAATACATATACTAATACAATAACTTCAAATACACCAGTCAGCTGATTTCCTTTGCCTGATGCAGGACTCTAATGTGACAGGAGAGAGACTGACTGAAACATTCACACCTCCATTAATTTATAAAAGGATTATCTAATAGCTCGGCTAGTTGTGAAAATTCCCCCATTTGTGCCACAGTTTAGACTACCAATAGGTCAGTCAGAGTTGACTCCTATTGTAAAGTGTAGCCTAATGGCCAAAATAGGGCAAACCTGCAATATATTCGATGCTTAAGTACCCTAAATTTATGCATTTCTAACTCAGTATCACAGACCAGATTTGCCCTAACAAAAAATGCATCAACCCCTACAAATATATTAATTCATAATAGTTCAAACGTAATTAGATGTAGTCAAGAGGAGAGACTGCAAGCTAAAGTCATTCAGAAAGAATGTGTCTTTAAACCTGCATTATAATTGAACTTATTTTGAACGAAAGCCAGGAATGAGTGAGTCACTCAGCCTTATGCTGTTCCTGCTTCTGTTGCCTATTTGAGTGTTTGGTTAGCATCCTACTGATTCTGTGATCCCCAAGCCTCATGCAACCGCAAAATGTGGGGTGAAGCAATTTCACAAATCCGTCTGTTTTAAACTTTGCTATGCTATATTAAAGGTTTTACAATTAGAAAGTGTTTACACTGTTCCAAACTGGCAGATAAATTATAATGGAATTTAACAGCACCTGTTTGTCATGCAACAGAAATATCTTGCGCTTTGACAATGATTTTACATAAGGCCTAATTCACATGATATGCCTAAAATACTTATATCCACTAGGCTAATCAATAATCAAATTTTTCCTTTTGATTATTTAGTTAGACTATATCATGTTATTTCAAGTTATCCATTTGGAGCACATGCAAAAGCAATTTGGAGTTGTTGAACGGGAGTGACAACATGTATTACAATTTCATTTGAAATAACTGAATAATTTTTTATTTATTTATAATTTCACCTTTATTTAACCAGGTAGGCAAGTTGAGAACAAGTTCTCATTTACAATTGCGACCTGGCCAAGATAAAGCAAAGCAGTTCGACACATACAGTGACACATGGAGTAAAACAAACATACAGTCAATAATACAGTAGAAACAAGTCTATATACGATGTGAGCAAATGAGGTGAGATAAGGGAGGTAAAGGCAAAAAAAGGCAGAGATAAGGGGGACTTTACCTAGCAGGGTCTTGTAGATGACATGGAGCCAGTGGGTTTGGCGACGAGTATGAAGCGAGGGCCAGCCAACGAGGGCGTACAGGTCGTAATGGTGGGTAGTATATGGGGCTTTGGTGACAAAACAGATGGCACTGTGATAGACTGCATCCAATTTGTTGAGTAGGGTATTGGAGGATATTTTGTAAATGACATTGCCGAAGTTGAGGATTGGTAGGATGGTCAGTTTTACAAGGGTATGTTTGGCAGCATGAGTGAAGGATGCTTTGTTGCGAAATAGGAAGCCAATTCTAGATTTAACTTTGGTTTGTAGATGTTTGATGAGGATCTGGAAGGAGAGTTTACAGTCTAACCCGACACCTAGGTATTTGTAGTTGTCCGCGTATTCTATGTCAGAGGCGTCCAGAGTAGTGATGTTGGACAGGCGGGCAGGTGCAGGCAGGGATCGGTTGAAGAGCATGCATTTAGTTTTACTTGTATTTAAGAGCAATTGGAGGCCACGGAAGGAGAGTTGTATATGGCATTGAAGCTTGCCTGGAGGGTTGTTAAGACAGTGCCCAAAGAAGGGCCAGAAGTATACAGAATGGGTCTGCGTAGAGTGAGGATGAACAAAAGAGAAATTGAATTTAGAACCGTGTAATAATTGCTCTTCCTCTGTCCCAAGCGTACTCAAGAAAATACTATTTTTTTTCCAGCTGTAACTGGATCATAGCTTATTACTTACTAAAACTGTTGTTGCACTAAGGTTTTAATTCTAAGAGAAACAAAAATGGTCTTTCATATTCCGTTATATACTTTAAATATATCTCAGGCGGAGAATGGAGTGAAAGTGCACTATACTGTAAATACACAACAATGGTTTAGCAGCCTTTCCAATAAATTGGACTACAAAAGAATCTATTCACCCTTGATGGGCTATAAGCAGGACAATAGACTCTTTCCAAGTTTAGGGAGTTTACATGTATTAATGGGTGTTTGCAAAGGATGCCACTTCAGCCATCTCCCTGCATCTGTTTTCTAACCACATCTGGATAGATCCATAGGGAATTACTTTGGGAATAAACATCACTAAATGACAGAAATATTGGAATAAAGTAGGATAATGCAATTGAAGGAAACACATTGTTGCTTACTGGAACACCCAAAGGCATCCAATTGTTATAATAGGATTGGAAGCAATAGCCTACCCACGCGTGGTCAACTATTTCAGCACCGTTTCACGCTGCTTTTAAACAAGCATGGGGACTGGTCTTGATAAAATCAATCCGTTTTATTTTCACTAAACTTCTGTTTGGGTATTGGACAGCCTACAATTAGGGTGTGGAAATGTTAGGATATTTTGTTCTTCACTCGCAGTCGCTACTTCACTCACAGCCTACATTTTGTACAGGGCCATATTTTCCTAGCGGAAACCCTGAGGCCTACATAGGCTACTGCAAAGTGTATTTTTGGTTTCTTGGAATAGAAACACCATAACGTTAATTTATTTAATTAAGCTCCATTTACAATAGTATACACAGCACAAGAAATACAATAATAATTTACAAACAAATTATAATCAATCGCATACAGTCTGTTTTAACAAAAAAAGGTTTTAAAGTCTCTGGTACGGACAATTTAAAAAAACTGTCACACCCTGATCTGCTTCACCTGTCCTTGTTATTGTCTCCACCCCCTCCAGGTGTCGCTTATTGTACATTTCAATGAAACATGATGAAGCACCAAAATTGCTCCCGCTGAACATTTCAATGAAACATGGTGAAGCCCCAAAATTGCCCTCGCTAGAAGCCTGTGTTTCATACATAAGGAAGTGGATGGCTGCAAATGTTCTACTTTTACACTTGGACAAAACAGAGATGCTTGTTCTAGGTCCCAAGAAACAACGAGATCTTCTGTTGAATCTGACAATTAATCTTGATGGTTGTACAGTCGTCTCAATTAAAACTGTGAAGGACCTCGGTGTTACTCTGGAAACTGATCTCTCTTTTGACGAACATATCAAGACCGTTTCAATGACAGCTTTTTTCCATCTACGTAAGATTGCAAAAATCAGAAACTTTCTGTGCAAAAATAATGCAGAAAAATTAATCCATGCTTTTGTTCCTTCTAGGTTAAACTACTGCAATGCTCCACTTTCTGGCTACCCGGATAAAGCACTAAATAAACTTCAGTTAGTGCTAAATACGGCTGCTAGGATCCTGATTAGAACCAAAAATAATTATCATATTACTCCAGTGCTAGCCTTCCTACACTGGCTTCCTGTTTAGGGAAGGGCTGATTTCAAGGTTTACTGCTAACCTACAAAGCATTACATGGGCTTGCTCCTACCTATCTTTCCGATTTGGTCCGGCCTCCTAATTGTCCCTAGATTTTCTAAGCAAACAGCTGGAGGCTGGGCTTTCTCCTATAGAGCTCCCTTTTATGGAATGGTCTGCCTACCCATGTGAGAGACACAGACTCAATCTCAACCTTTAAGTCTTTACTGAAGACTCATCTCTTCAGTGGGTCATATGATTGAGTGTAGTCTGGCCCGGGAGTGTGAAGGTGAACGGAAAGGCTCTGGAGCAACTAACCGCTCTTGCTGTCTCTGCCTGGCCGGTTCCCCTCTCTCCACTGGGATTCTCTGCCTCTAACCATTTTACAGGGGCCCTTTTACAGAGTCACTGGCTTACTGGTGCTATTTCATGCCATCCCTAGGAGGGATGCGTCACTTGTGGGTTGAGGCACTGACGTGATCTTCCTGTCTGGGTTGGCGCCGCCCCTTGGGTTGCGCCGTGGCGAAGATCTTTGTGGGCTATACTCGGCCTTGTCTCAGGATGGTAAGTTGGTGGTTGAAGATATCCCTCTAGTGGTGTGGGGGCTGTGGCAAAGTGGGTGGCCCTGTCCTGGGGTCTCATCGGATGGGGCCACAGTGTCTCCTGACCCCTTCTGTCTCAGCCTCCAGTATTTATGCTGCAGTAGTTTGTGTCGGGGGACTAGGGTCAGTTTGTTATATCTGGAGTACTTATCCTGTCTTATACATTTACATTTACATTTAAGTCATTTAGCAGACGCTCTTATCCAGAGCGACTTACAAATTGGTGCATTCACCTTATGACATCAGTGGAACAGCCACTTTACAATAGTGCATCTAAATATTTTAAGGGGGGGGGGGTGAGAAGGATTACTTTATCCTATCCTAGGTATTCCTTAAAGAGGTGGGGTTTCAGGTGTCTCCGGAAGGTGGTGATTGACACCGCTGTCCTGGCGTCGTGAGGGAGTTTGTTCCACCATTGGGGAGCCAGAGCAGCGAACAGTTTTGACTGGGCTGAGCGGGAACTGTACTTCCTCAGTGGTAGGGAGGCGAGCAGGCCAGAGGTGGATGAACGCAGTGCCCTTATTTGGGTGTAGGGCCTGATCAGAGCCTGGAGGTACTGAGGTGCCGTTCCCCTCACAGCTCCGTAGGCAAGCACCATGGTCTTGTAGCGGATGCGAGCTTCAACTGGAAGCCAGTGGAGAGAGCGGAGGAGCGGGGTGACGTGAGAGAACTTGGGAAGGTTGAACACTAGACGGGCTGCGGCGTTCTGGATGAGTTGTAGGGGTTTAATGGCACAGGCAGGGAGCCCAGCCAACAGCGAGTTGCAGTAATCCAGACGGGAGATGACAAGTGCCTGGATTAGGACCTGCGCCGCTTCCTGTGTGAGGCAGGGTCGTACTCTGCGGATGTTGTAGAGCATGAACCTACAGGAACGGGCCACCGCCTTGATGTTAGTTGAGAACGACAGGGTGTTGTCCAGGATCACGCCAAGGTTCTTAGCGCTCTGGGAGCAGGACACAATGGAGTTGTCAACCGTGATGGCGAGATCATGGAACGGGCAGTCCTTCCCCGGGAGGAAGAGCAGCTCCGTCTTGCCGAAGTTCAGCTTGAGGTGGTGATCCGTCATCCACACTGATATGTCTGCCAGACATGCAGAGATGCGATTCGCCACCTGGTCATCAGAAGCTATCTTATCCGGTGTCCTGTGTGAATTTAAGTATGCTCTCTCTAATTCTCTCTATCTCACGGAGGAGGATCTGAGCCCTATGACCATGCCTCAGGACTACCTGGCATGATGACTCCTTGCTGTCCCCAGTCCAGCTGGCCGTGCTGCTGCTCCAGTTTCAACTGTTCTGCCTGCGGCTATGGAACCCTGACCTGTTCACCGGACGTGCTACCTGTCCCAGACCTGCTGTTTTCAACTCTCTAGAGACCGCAGAAGCGGTAGAGATACTCTTAATGACCGGCTATGAAAAACCAACTGACATTTACTCCTGAGGTGCTGACTTACTGCACCCTCAACAACTACTGTGATTATTATTATTTGACCATGCTGGTCATTTATGAACATTTGAACATCTTGGCCATGTTCTGTTATAATCTCCAACCGGCACGCGCCAGAAGAGGACTGGCCATCCCTCATAGCCTGGTTCCTCTCTAGGTTTCTTCCTAGGTTTTGGCCTTTCTAGGGAGTTTTTCCTAGCCACCGTGCTTCTACACCTGCATTGCTTGCTGTTTGGGGTTTTAGACTGGGTTTCTGTACAGCACGTTGAGATATCAGCTGATGTAGGAAGGGCGATATAAATACATTTGATTTGATTTGATTCAATAACTTAGCTTCTCAAACACACGGTGGTCGAACTAGCATTAATGGCAACAATGGCTGACAGTAAAATACTATGATGTCATGCACTCCAACATGCCATACCATTCCGCCACACACTGCAAGCTGTGCTGCAGTGTGACAACTTTTAACGGAGTAACCACTGTAGGCTCATCACTACAGGAAGAAATGTAATATGGGAAAAGCTGATTCACCAACACTGTGGATCTGATAAGACCTTCCTCTGTACTCTGCAGCATCTGCCCGACGTCCTGGTGCCCATATATCACTATATTTGTGTCTGGAATGGCACCCTATTTCCTATATAGTGCTCTAATTTTGACCAGGGCCCATACGTTGCCATATCAGACGCAGCGTTTAGCAATCTACTGAAATGATGGCCTCTCTCTATCCTGATCTCTGGTCAAACAGAAATAGACTGGCTGTGATATAAATCACATGCCTATTAGGTAGTACGTGTATGTGTGTGTGTCTAATGCTGTCACTAATGGGACATTTGCTAGCTGCTATTCCTGGAGAGGAGATGAGGGTTAATGGCTAATGAAGTGATCTGAGACAGTAGAAAGCACTGCCCATATGAACCTGATAATGATGATGGTATTCTAGTGCCGTTGTTGGATGTCATTACATTTAAATAGGAGCAGTGTCGTCAATATCAATCACATGGCTAACAAAAAAAAGGAAAGCCCATGAGTTCAGTCTCCTACCCTTCATTAGGTCTGTGTGAAACTGGTCCTGTTGAAACCTTGCCACTTCCTCCTATGAATATAGATTTTGCCTTGCCGAATATTGTAATGCATATTGGTTTGAGCAAACCAAACCAAGTCAATCGCAAATGCTGATTTTCAAAATCACTGACATTATGACATAACAATCATGACTGAAGAGAACAAATAGAATGGCTCACATTATTTCACATTATTTACTCCACAACCCCACCATGGTCTACTATACCTTACTTAGCTAAGAGCGTAGTTCTCAGTCTAGATGCTCGGCAATCAACAACTTAGCGAAACTAGTCATTAACCCCAGCATTTTAGTAGTGTCTTGTACAGACATGAGAGTGGAATTTAGAGACCCCCACTCTGAGTTTCCGATTAGGGATGTCTGTCTGCTTTTTAGGACCAGGAAGTGTTAGTAGGAAGGAGGCAGAAGTGAACCGTGTGTGTGTGTGTGACAGAGTGGCAGGCGGTGCTGGAGGGCATTTGTACAGCCAGAGAGAGCAAATGGCAATGCTGTCAGATTAAGTCTCATTTGTGCCCAGCAGGATCTTCAATTACCAATAATTAAAACCCCTTTGGTGTGCTGCTTTAAGGGAGGGGGGCCCTATCTGCTTATGTGGAGGAACTCTACAGCTGGGAGAGTGTGTGGTATTTAGATTGATACACTAGTCTGCCATGTATTTATCACATTTACGAACCAAGGATTAGATAAACACAACATGAGGGACTTCATGATATGGGGAACTTCAAGTTATATATTGGTTTATATGGGACTGTGCATGGCATCTGTACTACTGTAGCAGTAACAGACTACATTGCCCATTTCCATCTGAGGTTACTGGGCAGAAAACAACTTGATAATACCAACCTAATTTCTCAAGGAATTATAACATCCCTTTGCAGAGGAGCTTGGATGTAAATAGATTCAGAATGAATACGCGTTTGTGCGTGTGGTATTTAGCAGGTCCAGAAGAAGGAGCATTTCCCACACAACAGGAAGCCTGTGACAGTACAAGACAATGGTCTCTGCAGCCTAATAGACCCAGGCAGTCAGAAATACATAAACCAGGCCACAGCAACTCAATTTGACCACAGGACACATCTCTATTGAATTTGGGATCCAGAGAAAGCACAGACGGACAGCGCCCATCCCAATCCCCAGAGTCCTCTGTGTGTGTCTGTGCATTCTGACTCTGGTTGTCATTCCCTAGAGCTGTGGTTCCCAAACTTTGTGTCATCCCGTACCCCTTCAAACATTCAACCTCCAGCTGCGCACCCCCTCTAGCAACAGGGTCAGCGCACTCTCACATGTTGTTTTTTGCCTGCCACACACACACACACACACACACACACTACGCGATACATTTATTAAACATAAGAATGAGTGTGAGTTTTTGTCACAACCCAGGTATTGGAAAGTGACAAAGAGCTCTTTTAGGACCTGGGCACATAATCAATAATTTTGCTATTTATTTAGCAATCTAACATATAAAACTTTATTTATTCATCAAAATTCATGAATAACTCACTACAAGTTAATGAGAAGGGTGTGCTTGAAAGGATGCACATAACTCTGCAATGTTGGGATGTACTAAATCATTTTCCACACAGTCTGTGCCTGTTTTTAGCTTTCATGCTAGTGAGAGCTGAGAATACACTCTCATATTAGTACATGGTTGCAAAGGTCATCAGTGTCTTAACAGCGCGATTTGCCAAGGCAGGATACTCAGAGTGCAGCCCAATCCAGAAATCTGGCAGTGGCTTCTGATTAAATTCAATTTTCACAGAACCACTTGTTGTCAATTTCGATGAGGCTCTCTTGTTCAGATATCGGTAAGTGGACTGGAGGCAGGGCATGAAAGGAATAATGAATCCAGTTCTTAGTGTCGTCCGTTTCGGGAAAGTACCTGCGTAATTGCGCACTCAGCTCACTCAGGTGCTTCGCTATATCACATTTGACATTGTCCGTAAGCTTGAGTTAATTTGCACACAAAAAATCATACAATGATGGAAAGACCTGTGTGTTGTCCTTGTTAATGCAGACAGAAAAGAGCTCCAACTTCTTAATTGTCCTGCAAATAGAATATATTTGTGGAGAGACCTTGTAATCCTAGATTCAGATCATTCAGGTGAGAAAAAACATCACCCAGATAGGTCAGTCGTGTGAGAAACTCGTCATCACGCAAGCGGTCAGACAAGTGAAAATGATGGTCATTAAATAAAACTTTAACCTCGACCACCAAAGTCCATTTGACGTCACAAAGCTGTACAGTTCTTAAAAAATATCCTCTCATGTTGTCCTGGTTTCCAGTGGTTTGCAGAGGAAGATGTCTTCCTTAATTGACCCCCCCATAAATGTAACGGACATATACCAGGAGCTGTGCCAGGGCCGCCACGTCTGTTGACTCATCCAGCTGTAGTGCAGCTGTAGTGCATATAATTCACTGGCTTATATGCGAATATATATATTTTTATGTAACCTTTATTTAGCTAGGCAAGTCACTTAATTAAGAACAAATTCTTATTTACAATGACGGCCTAGGAACAGGGGGTTAACTGCCTTGTTCAGGGGCAGAACGACAGATTTTTACCTTGTCAGCTTAGGGATTCGATCTAGCAACCTTTCAGTTACTGGGCCAATACTCTAACCACTAGGCTACCTGCCACCCCAAATTCTGTATTTGACATTTGGTTGTTATTTTGCTAAACACTAGATGGTTTAATTGTTTTTCTGGCACTGAAACAAGGCTACTCAGGTAAGAAAAATCTAACCGATGACATTGCTCTTATCCAGTTTGGGAATACATACCCTAGAGGGTACACAGAGGAAATAGCCACAGATAAAATTATATTTCAGGTCATCATGCACAGTACTACTGACATATTGTTTACAGAGAATACTGAATATCTGTGATAATGCTGTTTCAATCAGTAACTCCCTGTTGCATTCTAGATTTATTTATTCTGTGTCCCTCCCTCTCTCCATCCCTTTCTTTTTCTGTGATGGACAGGTTGAGTCAGACAGCTGTGCAGTCCTCTCTGCCCTCTCCCGATCTCACTGTGTGTTTGACTCTTCTGTTGTCACAGACTCCAGGATGGAGACTGCTGCTAACAGATGCTCTCTGCATGCATTTGCATTAATACCACACAGACCATACCTCTGGTCACCACTGTCAACCAACACTGAAGTGTGCAATGCCTTACAACAAGACTGCAGCTGCACAGTATCTTTCCAATTCTCCTTGGCACAACCAGAAAGATTAGAGCACTTTTGGAAACGTATTAGCCTGGAAATCCAGACTGAATTCAGCTCTGTTTCATGATTCGGCCTACATGTCCAGGCTAGAAAGGTATTGCTCTCATCAGGATTCCTCTGTGACTGATACAACATAAATAGTCATGTCATGTCCCTGATAGGGCTGCTGTGTGCTGGGCTGTTTTGTGGTGATCGGTGTCTGATTCTTGTTTACAGTGACCTGCAGCTGTGCAAGATGGATTCCCTCCAGGCCCAATGAGATTAGAAGTGTCATGTTGCATCAGGAGGTGAAAAAGATGACAGAGAGAGAGGGGGGAAGGTTGTGGGAGATTAGACTGAGCATACTGCTGAGAGCACCAGCGAAGCAAACACAACTCTGACAAACAAACACTAAACTACCATATCTCATTACAGGATATGCAGAGTATCAAGAGTGAGGCATTTAAATGTCATGTTAGAGAAATAAATAAGAGTGAAGCTGGGCCTAATAGAAAACATGTGATTCTGCTTCTGCTCTCTCTCTTGTTCTCTCTCGCTCTCTCTCACCCTCCGTCTCGCTCTCTTGCTCTCTTTCCCCCATCTCTCTCACCCTCCGTCTCTCTCTCTCTTTCACCCTGTCTGTCTGTCTCTCTCTCTCTATTTCTCTCTCCATCTCTCTCTTCCTTTCTCTCTCGATCACGCTCTCTCACCTTTTCTTTCTCTCTCTCATTCTCTCTTCAGTTTATCTCCAGAGATGTCCTTGATTAAGCCAGCAGAGAAGGAGAACATTATTATTTTGGTGTAGATTGCTCTCCCTGGCCGGTTGAGTGTGGGGTTAGTGATACAGAACAAGGCCTTGAGTTTGGCTGCTGACGTTGTTTCTGGTCGGAGCAGGAGTGAAGCTGTTCCTATTCTTTAACACTGACCAAGAGCACCACCACTTATAGAAAATGTGTGACCTATCTACCGTACCAACACAATATGTACTGCTGCTGGTTGAAGACTGAATTTTGTCAACTTTAATTGATTAACAATATGTAGGCTAGGCCTCCAGAGCCCAATATCTAGACGGCAGACAAATAAAAGTGCTTAAACACAGTCAGAACACAAAAGAAACAACTGCCGCCTCTTAACCAGTAAGTGGTAAAACAGAGAGAGTTCAGGCATCTCTCTCGATAATTGTCCATCGTTCTCTCCGTGCCCCCTCTCTCTCTGTCTCTCTCTCACGCTTTCTTCACTCTCACTTTCACTCTCTTTCCTTCTTTCTCTCACGCTCTTCCTCTGTGCATCTCCTCCCTCCTCTCTCTCCCCCCCTTTCTGCCATGATCAAATGTCAGCAAGCCCATAAAGTAGTGCCTAACCAGGATGATGGGCCATAAGAAATATGGGACGCTAAAACACAGATGAATAGTGCTCTCTGTCTGAGCACAGGACAACGGAAAGATTGTATTTAATGGTAGCCCAACATGTTCTAAGTCACCCACTCCCATTTGAGTAGTTCAGTATTTTACTGTCTCTGATGTCATATTAGGTGCTAAAAACCTACTGTAGTTTAAACAACACGAGACTTATGGAATCATTTTCTGCTTCATGCATTAATGTGCATGCAAGTGCCAGAAAGAAAAAATATTGGTTTAATACAGTGATAACTTCTGCTGCCCACACTGACAAGATACTTGTACCTACTGCATGATACTATAGCAATGGGAAGATAGCCTGCCATGTTAGCATAAGGCACAACTGTCTACATGCATTCCGCCAAATTCAGGGTAAAGGGATACATTCTTTGTATAAAAAAAAAATCACACAGACCTGGTACTGTTTTCTCCTAAATTAAGAATTATTAGTCACATATTTGACATTATATAAAAAGTGAAGGAGAGCAATGACCTGAAGCCATGATAGACATACCTTAGGTCCAAACGACCACCCAGAGAGCCAGAAACCTTAAACAAATCAAGTGTTATTTGTCACATGCGCCGAATACAACAGGTGTAGACCTTAAAGTGAAATGCTTACTTACGAGCCCCTAACCAACAGTGCAGGTCAAAATAATAGGGATAAGAGTAAGAGATACAAGTGACAAGTAATTAAAGAGCAGCAGTACAAAATAACAATATACAGTTGAAGTCGGAAGTTTACATACACTTAGGATGGAGTCATTAAAACCTCTTTGGGCTGAGATCCCGCTAACGGGATCGATATGACAACAGCCAGTGAAAGTGCAGGGCGCCAAATTCAAAACAAAAGAAATCCCATAATTAAAATTCCTCAAACATACAAGTATTTTACACCATTTTAAAGATACACTTGTTAATCCCACCAGTGTCCAAATTCAAAAAGGCTTTACAGCGAAAGCAAACCAAACGATTATGTTAGGTCAGAGCCAAGTCACAGAAAAACACTTTTTTCCAGCCAAAGAGAGGAGTCACAAAAAGCGGAAATAGAGATAAAATTAATCACTAACCTTTGATGATCATCATCAGATGACACTCATAGGACTTCATGTTACACAATACATGTATGTTTTGTTCGATAAAGTTCATATTTATATAAAAAATCTGAGTTTACATTGGCGTGTTACATTCAGTAGTTCCAAAACATCCAGTGATTTTGCAGAGATCCACATCAATTTACAGAAATACTCATAATAAACATTGATAAAACACAACTATTATGCACGGAATTATAGATACACTTCTCCTTAATGCAACCGCTGTGTCAACCGCTGTGTCAGATTTCAAAAAAACGTTACGGAAAAAGCACACCATGCTATAATCTGAGTACGGCGCTCAGAGACCAAAACAACCCAAACAGATATCGGCCATGTTGTGTAGTCAACAGAAGTCAGAAATAGCATTATAAATATTCACTTACCTTTGATGATCTTCATCCAGTTCCACAATAAATGTTTGTTTTGTTAGATAATGTCCATCATTTATGTCCAATTACCTCCTTTAGTTAACTCATTAAGTTCACAAAACCAAATTCATGACGAGCGATAACTAGGAGCAGACCAAAAGTCAAAGAGTTCCGTTACAGTCCATAGAAACATGTCAAACGATGTATAGAATCAATCTTTAGGCTGTTTTTAACATAAATCTTCAATAATGTTCCAACCGGAGGATCCCATTGTCTGTGTAAATGCAATGGAACTGAGCTTGCTCTCACGTGAACGAGGGTGGCCAGCTCGTGGCTCTCTGGCAGACCTCTAACTCATTCCCCTCTCATTCGCTCCCACTTCACAGTAGAAGCATCAAACAAGGTTCTAAAGACTGTTGACATCTAGTGGAAGCCTTAGGAAGTGCAACATGACCAATATCCCACTGTATTTTGATAGGCAATGAGTTTAACACCTACAAACCTCAGATTTCCCACTTCCTGCATGGATTTTTTCTCCGGTTTTTGCCTGCCATATGAGTTGTTATACTCACAGACATCATTCAAACAGTTTTAGAAACTTCAGAGTGTTTTATATCCAAATATACTAATAATATGCATATCTTAGCTTATGGGACTGAGTAGCAGGCAGTTTACTCTGGGCACCTTATTCATCCAAGCTACTCAATACTGCCCCCAGACATAAGAAGTAAAAACTTGTTTTTCTACCACTCCACAAATGTCTTGTTAACAAACTATAGTTTTGGCAAGTTGGTTAGAACATCTACTTTGTGCATGACGAGTAAGTCTTCCAAAATTTGTTTACAGACACATTATTTCACTTATAATTCACTTTATCACAATTCCAGTGGGCCAGAAGTTTACATACAGTAAGGTGACTGTGCCTTTAAACAGCTTGGAAAATTCCAGAAAATGATGTAATGGCGTTAGAAGCTTCTGATAGGCTAATTGACATAATTTGAGTCAATTGTAGGTGTACCTGTGGATGTATTTCAAGGCCTACCTTCAAACTCAGTGCCTCTTTGCTTGACGTCATGGGAAAATCAAAAGAAATCAGCCAAGACCTCAGAAAAAAAATGTATACCTCCAGAAGTCTGGTTCATCCTTGGAAGCAATTTCCAAGCACCTGAAGGTACCACGTTCATCTGAACGCAAGTATAAACACCATGGGACCACGCAGCCTTCATAGCGCTCGGGATGGAGATGCGTTCTGTCTCTTAGAGATGAACGTACTTTGGTGCACAAAATTCAAATCAATCCCAGAACAGCAAAGGACCTTGTGAAGATGCTGGAGGAAACAGGCACAAAAGTATCTATATCCACAGTAAAACGAGTCCTAAATCAACATAACCTGACAGGCCGCTCAACAAGGAAAAAGCCACTGCTCCAAAACCACCATAAAAAAGCCAGACTACGGTTTGCAACTGCACATGGGGACAAAGATCGCACTTTTTGGAGAAATGTCCTCTGGTCTGATGAAACAAAAACAGAACTGTTTGGCCATAATGACCATCGTTATGTTTGGAGGAAAAAGGGGGAGGCTTGTAAGCCGAAGAACACCATCCCAACCGTGAAGCACGGGGGTGGCAGCATCATTTTGTAGGGGTACTTTGCTGCAGGAGGGACTGGTGCACTTCACAAAATAGATGGATTCATGAGGGGGGACATTATGTGGATATATTGAAGCAAAAGGTCAAGACATCAGTCAGGAAATTAAAGCTTGGTAGCAAATGGGTCTTCCAAATGGACAACAACCCCAAGCATACATCCAAAGTTGTGGCAAAATGGCTTAAGGACAACAAAGTCAAGGTATTGGAGTGACCATCAGAAAGCCCTGACCTCAATCCCATAGAAATTTGTTGGCAGAACTGAAAAAGCGCGTGCAAGCAAGGAGGCCTACAAACCTGACTCAGTTACACCAGCTCTGTCAGGAGGAATGGCCCAAAATTCACCAAACGTATTGTGGGAAACTTGTGGAAGGCCACCCGAAACGTTTGACCCAAGTTGAACAATTTAAAGGCAATGCTACTAAATACTAATTGAGTGCATGTAAACTTCTGACCCACTGGGAATTGGATGAAATAAATAAAAGCTGAAATAAATAATTCTCTACTATTATTCTGACATTTCTTAAAATAAAGTGGTGATCCTAGCTGGAAAACGGAGCTTAAATGTATTTGGCTAAGGTGGTCTTATGGCTTGGGGGTAGAAGCTGTTTAGAAGCCTCTTGGACTTAGACCTGGCGCTCCCGTACCGCTTGCCGTGTGTTAGCAGAGAAAACAATCTATGACTAGGTTGGCTGGAGTCTTTGACAATTTTTAGGGCCTTCCTCTGACACCGCCTGGTATAGAGGTTCTGAATGGCAGGAAGCTTGGCCCCAGTGATGTCCTGGGCCGTTCGCACTACCCTCTGTAGTGCCTTGCGGTCGGAGGCCGAACAGTTGCCATTACAGGCAGTGATGCAAAAGGTCAGGATGCTCTCGATGGTGCAACTGTAGTATCTTTTGAGGATCTGAGAACCCATGCCAAATGGGTTCAACGTTCATCAGTAAAGACACTGTGTTGGGGTCAGCTTTGAACAGTTGAAAACCTTTACGTAACACATACACCTTAGTTTCACTAACTGACATAAGGTCAGCTGAGAACACCCATTTAAGAACCCCATAACGACAAAGAGCATATTCTGGTTGGTCCTGCCAGCTGCAATCATATAATCCCCACCACACTCTCAAAACAAATCAAAACACACCTTCACTGCGCCACTGCCTTTGTTTACAAAACAGCATCTGTCTTGGCTGGGTGTTAGGGTCTTGAATTGGGTCGTGGTGGATTTAAAGTGCAGTTTGTAAAATGCCCATCCTATAGGATTTCAATGTAACTCTAATCTGTGTGTATGACCCAGACTCATCTCTAACGAGCAAACAGGAAACAAAGAGGCTGTCAGCAGCGCTTTCCTCAATATCAGCACTCTGATACATATATATATTTCCAGTGGGGCAAAAAAGTATTTAGTCAGCCACCAATTGTGCAAGTTCTCCCACTTAAAAAGATGAGAGACCTGTAATGTTCATCATAGGTACACTTAAACTATAACAGACAAAATGAGAAAAAAATTCCAGAAAATCGCATTGTAGGATTTTTTATTAATTTATTTGCAAATTATGGTGGAAAGTAAGTATTTGGTCACCTACAAACAAGCAAGATTTCTGGCTCTCACAGACCTGCAACTTCTTCTTTAACCTCTCTGCGCACGGAACCCGGTAGCGGGCTGAAATTCCACAACATACGGTGACCGCAACATAAATAGTCATATTAAACATTCATGAAAATACAAGTGTCTCACATGTATCGAAAGCCTAGAATCTCGCTAATCCAATTGCGTTGTCAGATTTAAAAAAGGATTTACTGCGAAAGAATACGATGAGATTATCTGAGCGTAGAGCCCCATAAAAAACAACCATTTTAACCAGCACAGGCGTAATATAATCACAGACTGCATTAAAATAAATCGTTTACGTTTGACGATCTTCATCTGCTTGCAATTCCAATGCTCATTGTTACACAATGAATGATCTTTTGTTTGATAAATTCAGATTCAGCCTAACATGAAACATTTTGTGAACGGCTTGTGTCGTGAATTCCGTCCATTCCATTTTCGACGACACATTCCAGGCAAATAACCCACACAGAACGTGACTTTTCCAGTCATGTTTGGTTTCACTGTAATCAACTGGTTTGTTTGTAACACAATCAAACCTGATGGGCCATTTCGCGGGACGTATTTGACTGAAAGAAACCGATTTGAAGACAAATCATGACATCATTGTGCACCAATGATTTGCCCGCTGTTTCGTTGATTGACTGTCTTTTAACCCAATGCCCACCGATCGTCTTGAATTCTAGCTGGGTAGATAGCCAATGAGCTGTGCTAAATGGCAATACGCCATGTTTTTGTGTTGCAAGACCAACCCATGTAGTAAGCTCCAGCGTAACGAGAGTCATTCGCTATTGAATTTTCATACCGGAAGGAGAAACACAAATTATGCACTGCATTGTTTGGTGAAAGCGCAGATTCAGCTGTTTATATATCAATCAGTTTGGCGACTAAGTCACGGAAAGCTAAATCTAAGTCTACATATACAGATGTACACTCAATTTTAGAATAAATTGATTGGTAAGGTGAGACAGAGATAGTTGTAGGACGCTTCATTTAGCGATCGTGGAGGAATATTTTTTGAACGGGAGAGGACATCGTTTTGGACTGGTAAGTTCTTATCATGCAAATGCCCTTGTTTGAAATTAATAATATAAAATATTATTTGTGATTTTTTTTCTTTAAATTAAATTTTAGAAGCAAAATATAAACATGTAATGTCATTAAATGTGAGATGCGTGTGTCTGCCGCCCCACCCCAACCCACATGAAATAGCCTATTTGAGGCGGTTGAGGAGAGGGCAGGACCACATCAATGGCCAAAGTGAAATGGAGACAGTAGATACAACTGGTCTGTTATAATATAATAGAGACAGTAGATCTAGCTGGTCTGTTATAATATAATAGAGACAGTAGATCTAGCTGAAATGTCATAATATAAAAGTAAATCAGTAAATCTAGCAGGTAATTATAATATAATAATATATTCAACTTAATATATTCAACCTTCAACTCTCTACATATATCTGTTTATTATACCTGTTGATACTGGGCTCATATGTGAAACTATTCTAACTGAACATTTTCTTTCACAGTGACACTGACTCCGAATGGGAGTCTTATCTGGTGTCCTGTGTGAATTTAAGTATGCTCTCTCTAATTCTCTCTTTCTCTCTCTCGGAGGACCTGGGCCCTAGGACCATGCGTCAGGACTACCTGGCATGATGACTCCTTACTGTCTGTCCCCAGTCCACTTGGCCTTGCCGCTGTTCCAGTTTCACCTGTTCTGCCTGCGGCTATGGAACCCTAAACTGTTCATTTTTACTCTTGAGGTGCTGTCCTGTTGCACCCTCTACAACCACTGTGATCTCCGCCCGGCACAGCCAGAAGAGGACTGGCCACCCCTCATAGCCTGGTTCCTCTCTAGGTTTCTTCCTAGGTTTTTGCCTTTCTAGGGAGTTTTTCCTAGCCACCGTGCTTCTACACCTGCATTGCTTGCTGTTTGGGGTTTTAGGCTGGGGCTATATAAATTGATTTGATTTGATAGAGGACTGAGGGTCTTCCAAATATTGAAAGTGTGTAAATAGTTACCCACAATATTTTGTAAATGTATATATATATTTTTTTACATATATTTTTTAATCAATAATTATTTTTTCCCCCATTTTTTGGGGAGGGGGTGTGTGTTAGAATACCATTTTGGTATTTTATATATAGTTATTTGTTTCAAAATGTATACCTTGTGTCACCAATTTGGCCACTTGGGTACATTTGGGCTACTTGTGTGGGAAACCTGGGTGACTTCATGATAAATGTCATGTAGCACACTCATTAGTTATTATTCTGAAACTTTGCACAAGTACTGTTGCCCTCTTATATGTTTCACTGAAATTGTCCCAATCATCCTATCTGAATGTTTGTTTTATCTTGTTCATTTTAAAGATGATGATACAAAAATAAAAAAAATAAAAACGGATGTTTTCATTGTTTTATCTAAACCAGATCTACTGTATTGTGTTATATTCTCCTACATTCAATTCACATGTACACAAACTTCAGAGTGTTTTCATATTCTTGGTTGTGTGCCAGAGCTACTGGCTGTTAGAATTGGGTATGTCTTTAGGCGGAAATTGCACAAAGTAGGGGGGAGCTGTAAGAGGCTAGTGTCTCCCCATCCCGCATGAGGGAGCGTAATCATTGACTGACACTAATTAGCTTAACGCAACGGACATAAATATTCCTAGAAAATATTGTTATTCATGAAAATCACAAGTGAAATATATTGAGACACAGTTTAGCCTTTTGTTAATCACCCTGTCATCTCAGATAGCCAAAGCTATCAAGCATTTGTAAGTTTATCGATAGCCTAGCATAGCATTTTGTCCAGCTAGCAGCAGGTAACTTGGTCACGGAAATCAGAAAAACAATCAAATAAAATCGTTTACCTTTGATGAGCTTTGGATGTTTTCACTCACGAGACTCCCAGTTAGATAGCCAATGTTACTTTTTTCCAAAAATATTATTTTTGTAGGCGAAATAGCTCCATTTGTTCTTCACGTTTGGCTGAGAAATCGCCGGGAAATTGCAGTCACGAAAACGCCGAAAAATATTCCAAATTAGCTCCATAATAGACAGCAACATGGCAAACGTTGTTTATAATCAATCCTCAAGGTGTTTTTCAAATATCTATTCAATAATATATCCACCGGGACAATTTGTTTTTCAGTAGGACCGATTGGAATAATGGCTACCTATGTATTTTACACCAGAACACTCTGGGAGCCATCAGGTGACCAGTTGCGCAATGTAGCCGCTTACGGGTATTCTCAACATAAATGCGTAAAACTACGTCACAATGCTGTAGACACCTTGGGGAATACAGAGAAAAAGTAATCTGGTTGATAGCCCATTCACTGCTCAATAGGGACGCATTGGAACGCAGTGCTTTCAAAACATGAGGCACTTCCGGATTGGATTTTTCTCAGGCTTTCGCCTGCAATATCAGTTCTGTTATACACAGACAATATTTTTACAGTTTTGGAAACTTTAGAGTGTTGTCTATCCTAAGCTGTCAATTATATGCATACTCTAGCATCTTGTCCTGACAAAATATCCTTTTACTATGGGAACGTTATTTTTCCAAAAATGAAAATACTGCCCCCTAGTAACAAAAGGTTAATACAGGTAACGAGTGGAGGACAGAGGAGCCTCTTAATGGCACCTGTTTGAACTTGTTATCAGTATAAAAAACACCTGTCCACAACCTCAAACAGTCATACTCCAAACTCCACTATGGCCAAGTCCAAAGAGCTGTCCAAGGACACCAGAAACAAAATTGTAGACCTGCACCAGGCTGGGAAGACTGAATCTGCAATAGGTAAGCAGCTTGGTTTGAAGAAATCAACTGTGGGAGCAATTATTAGGAAATGGAAGACATACAAGACCACTGATGATCTCCCTCGATCTGGGGCAAGATCTCACCCCGTGGGGTCAAAATGATCACAAGAACAGCAAAAATCCCAGAACCACACGCGGGGACCTAGTGAATGACCTGCAGAGAGCTGGGACCAAAGTAACAAAGCCTACCATCAGCAAGGGCATTGAAGATGAAACGTGGCTGGGTCTTTCAGCATGACAATGATCCCAAACACACCGCCCGGGAAATTAAGGAGTGGCTTCGTAAGAAGCATTTCAAGGTCAGTCTTCAGATCTCAACCCCATAGAAAATCTTTGGAGGGAGTTGAAAGTCCATGTTGCCGAGCAACAGCCCCAAAACATCACTGCTCTAGAGGAAATCTGCATGGAGGAATGGGCCAAAATACCAGCAACATTGCGTGAAAACCTTGAAGACTTTTGACCGTCTCTCATTGCCAACAAAGGGTATATAACAAAGTATTAAGATAAACTTTTGTTATTGACCAAATACTTTTTTTCCGCCATTATTTGCAAATAAATTCATTAAAAATCCTACAATGTGATTTTCTGGATTTTTTCCCTAATTTTGTCTGTCATAGTTGAAGTGTACCTATGATCAAAATGACAGGCCTCTCATCTTTTTTAGTGGGAGAACTTGGACAATTGGTGGCTGACTAAATACTTTTTTGCCCCACTGTGTGTGTGTGTGTGTGTGTGTGTGTGTGTGTGTGTGTGTGTGTGTGTGTGTGTGTGTGTGTGTGTGTGTGTGTGTGTGTGTGTGTGTGTGTGTGTGTGTGTGTGTGTGTGTGTGTGTGTGTGTGTGTGTATATATATATATAATATAGAGAGAGTGAGAGAGAGAGAGAGACCCCTACCTCTGCCAGTAGAAATAATATACTGTACCCAGCTCTGTTCTACCATAATGACAATAAAAAGGGTATCCTTTATATGAATGAATGGCTGAATTAAACTCAGAGACAAAAGACAGAGCTGTGTATTATTGATGGTGAATGTGCATCGCTGGCAGAGAACACAAAGATCGCACTGTAAATTACATTGCTAGATTGCATCATTTAAGGGATCAATCCATTCCGTACATTAAGATGACAGACATTAGGTATGCACTAAGCAGTAGCAGTTATCTAAGGCACAACCGGGTCAAGCAGGAAAGGTTACGTTAAGGTTTACGACAACGTTCCTGCCAAATGTATGTGTGGGTGCTCGCTTTAGTTAATCTCTCCCTGTGTCACTATGACCCATATTGTAGTCGGCAGCTCCAGCTCAACTCATCCACCCTAAGGCTATGGGTGTTGTTTATACTGTATGCGGAGTAGAGGAGAAGGAGGGAGGGTAGAAGCAGAGCTGGCATCCCCTGCCAAGAATCTAGGTCAGAGTGTGATGGTTACACTGGTGGACCCCGTGGCCCACAGTGGTAGGTGATTTACATGGAGAGACTGTCACACTTCCAAATGTTACATACCGTAACAGGACTAAAGGACAGATAAGCAGAAAACGTAACAGAATGTTTAAGGATCTTACCTTTTATTTAGCAAAGCATGTGTCCATCATGGTGGGTCAGCCCCGAAAAGAGGAATAGAGACAGATACGGAAGATTAGCAAACTGAATACATGACAAAATAAACATATGTATCATGTCATTTATATCAAATATTTACCTGTGCATAGCATTTGCACTTGGTTTTATCTATTATGTCAATAGTATTTTGTTATAGTGTCACTTTCTGATGAGTACAGTGGCTTTTAAAACATGTTCCTGTCTGTTCTGCAAACAGCAGATTTCAAATTCTACTCAATGTGTTCCCTTACTGTCCAGTGCTTTGTCTACTGTGTGTAGGCGCCCTGCTCCCTTCCCAAACAAATACAGACCCCTTGACTTTTCCATATGTTGTTACGTTACGGCCTTATTCGAAAATGTATATAAAGAAAATCAACAATCTACACACAATACCCTATAATTACAAAGCGAATAACGTACTTACGTATTCAGACCCTTTGCTATGAGACTACACATGGAGTTTAGGTGCATCATGTTTACATTGATCATCCTTGAGATGTTTCTACAACTTGATTGGAGTCCACCTGTGGTAAATTCAATTGATTTGACATGATTTGAAAAGGCACACACCTGTCTATATAAGGTCCCACAGTTGACAGTGCATGTCAGAGCAAAAACCAAGACATGAGGTCAAAGGAATTGTCCGTACAGCTCCGAGACAGGATTGTGTCGAGGCACGGATCTGGGGAAGGGTACCAAAACATTTCTGCAGCATTGAAGGTCCCCAAGAACACAGTGCCCTCCATCATTCTTAAATGGAAGAAGTTTGAAAACACCAAGACTCATCCTAGAGCCTAGAGCTGGCCGCCCGCCCAAACTGAGCAATAGGGGGAGATGGGCCTTGGTCAGGGAGGTGACCAAGAATCTGATGGGAACTCTGACAGAGCTATAGAGATCCTCTGTGGAGATGGGAGAACCTTCCAGAAGGACAACAATCTCTGTAGCACTCCACAAATCAGGCCTTTATGAAAGAGTGGCCAAACGGAAGCCACTCCGGAAGCCATTTTTGTTTTACTCTGCTTGAAAACATGCTGGGTGATTCAGAATCAATTGAAGAGCTTTAACGATTAATTGACGAGAGATACTTACGAGCTAAAAGAAAGATGTCGCTGGTTCCAGAGGATTCAAGCACTGTTTAGGACAACAAACCCAATCAACAAAAAAATCAAAGCCAAGTTGGCAAAGCAGTATCAACGATGGCACCAAACCATCCCCAAGCGGGATGGAGAGTGGGGAGAGGTTTCCTGATATGGATGTTGAAATCCATCAATCATAGGCTTGCCAAACTTGATATCTTGGATACATTATTATCTTGGATACATCAATGCATTATGCGCCAGTCTAGAATTCAGCCAATGTCAGATTGATGATCTAAGGACAGAATCAACAAGTCTCCATGGTGATGGATAAACTTTACATCAACGGGCAACTGTATCGGGACTAGAGTAACTCCCTGGCTATTTCAATCCAATGTTCAAATCTGAGTTTTTGTGTTGAAGTGTATCATGACTTCTTCAACTATAATGAATACATGCTCTATTGATCTCCACTTGACAAGGTTGCATATAGCTCAGGTATGTGGCCTTCCTAAAAAAAATATATTAGGTTTTTAAATTGGTCAAAATAAATAATAATCATATTTTGGCTTTGACCGAAACCAATTTAAGGCAAGGCTAATCCAGCTTCGGCAGGGCTCCTGCAGTGTGGCTGACTATGCGGTTTATTTCCGCACGTTGGCAGCGGAGAGTGCTTGGAACCAGGAAGTACTGTTTGATATGTTCCTGCACGGTGTCTCGGAGGAGGTCAAGGATGAGCTTGCTGCTCGGGAGTTACCTACGGATCTTGATTCCCTCATCACTTTGACCATCCGAATTGCTGGGTGACTACGGGAACGACGGAGGGAGAGAAAATTTGATTTCGCTCGCACGCCCAGGGATCCTGCCTTGCCACCGAGTCAACCCGGAAGCTCCCGACGGTGTCGATGCCGAAAGGACCCGAGGCTTCCGGACCTGCGCGAGGGCTGCCGAAGACGGCCGAGTCACCGCTTTGTTAGGACCCGGTTACGAACCCGGGTCTCCGGAGTGAGAAACAGTCACTTAACCAACTGAGCCACGAATAGTCGGCAGAACCCAGAAGATGAGGCAGACACAGCAGTACTTGAGACGGTGTATTTAATGAAGTAAAAAGTGAAGTTCTTCCGGAAAACATGTAACTCCACAAACTCAAAAAGAATTCCACAAGAGCAAAGGTAATCCTCCAAGACAAAAAAGGTAAATCCACAAGGTGGAAGGTAAAGCACAAAAAGCCTCAAAAGATACTCAAAAACAAACAGACAAGAACAAAAAACAGAATTCCACAAGAGAGTCCACCGGGATCAACAAGAGTTCACAGAGTACTAGGGCTGGGTGCTAACATACAAACACAGAGCAAAGAACTGAGGAAAACAAAGGGTTTAAATACAATCAGGGGAAACGAGGCACAGGTGCAAATAATAATGGGGATCAAGGGAAAACAAAAGGTCAAAAGGCACAATGGGGGCATCTAGTGACCAAAAACCGGAACAAGCCTGGCCAAATCCTGACACGCTTCCTGAGCCTATGCCACTAGGCAAAGTTGGGATGTCGCCAGCGGAACGGCAATACAGGATCAACACTAAGAGCTGTCTGTATTGCGGGACTCTTGGTCATTTCGTGTCGTCTAAAGAAGTCAGGCTCACCGGTGGGAGTAAGGACTCTGGTGGGCCATTATGGAGAACGTTCCTGCTTCCTCTGCTCGCACCCTTTTTCATGCTATAATGCAGTGTGGAGACCAGTCCAAATCTTTCAGGGTTCTCATTGACTCTGGGGCCGACAAGAGTTTTTTGGACACTACCCAGGCGTCCGAGCTGAACATTCCCACTCAGCCACTCTCCATTCCCACGGTTCAACTTCTCCCTCTCGTACCGGCCGGGATCCAAGAATGTCAAGCCGGAGGCACTGTCCTGCCACTATTGACTCACGACTACTACCCTGGAACCCGAGACCATCCTTCCCACCTCATGCCTGGTGACAGCACTCAGCTAGGGAATAGGGAAGCAGACCCGTGAGGCAGTGTTCCCAGCCAAAACCCGGGGGACCCTGATAACCAGATGTTTGTTCCCGACACTGGCCGTCCGCGGTCCTGGAGTGGGCCCACTCCTCCAGGCTGGCCTGCCACCCGGGCGCCCGTCGGACACTGACCTTTGTACGACAGCACTTTTGGTGGCCTACTATGGTCTTGGATGTGTCCACATTTGTCGCCCCATCTTCTCCTCCTCTCTTCTGGCAGCACAGGGCTCTAATGACAGAGCCACCTGACCTCTGACCAAGAGTGACACACACTTAGGAGCGCATTAGCAGCTGAGCCTCAGGCATGCAGGGATTGACCCAGTCAGTGTTATTTCCATTGGGAACATTATGCCTTAGACTCCCCACTCCAATCCCCCTATGGTGCATGCCTGAGATCGCCCCCAGGATGGATTGGATGACTGGGGTCCTCAACTATAGTAATGCATACCTCTGAGGTCTTTACATTCCCCATGTGAGTGGGTGAGGCTGGAGCGTATAGCTCCTGCTGTCTCTACCAACCATTGCCCTCTTCTCTATCTTAGAGGTCTGAGACAGAGCCTGCTGCCCATTAGTGGCAGGACGCTGGTGTAGTTCACACTTGCAGGGATGGCCCAGCCAGGACCAGGCCTGAGGCAACTATGTCACTGCACACAGTCACACACACAGAATTAGGAATCATAATACTAGATTTAATCGGATATCTATGGTCACAGATGCCAGGTCTCAGTGAGTGACGAAACCCCATTCATTATGTAAGTGTGATTACTCCTCTCTATGTGTTAGTGCCAACTGTCATTCACTGCCTTCTTGTCCGGACAGCCATATGCAATACGCCGACAAAAAATGCTCCACAACTGTTAGTGACGTTGCCGTGCATGGCAACCTATGGTGGTCACAACACACTGTCGGTAGCAGGAAAAAAGGTTTGACTGACGACACCCCATAAGGAACTGCTTTGAAAGGGGTGGGGAGATGAAGAGGGGAAGAGTATTGATGGCTGGGAGACTATCAATAGAAAACCCAGGGTTAGATGTTCCTTTTCAACTGGGAAGCTAATGTAATAGAGCAAATGTCATTGTCATCAGGCACACCAAGGCGCCTCTCAGGAAGCCAAATTGGAAAAAGGCTTTACGGTCGCCAAAAGCTGCCTCGTTTTATGACCTCTCTCCCTCTTTCTCTCGCTCTCATGCTCTCTCTCTCAATTCAATTCATTTCAATTCAAGGAGCTTTATTGGCATGGGAAACATATATGTTAACATTGCCATAGCAAATGAAGTAGAAAATATCCCAAAGTTAATTAAACAATAAAAATGAACAGTAAACATTACATTCACAGAAGTTCCAAAAGAATAAAGACATTACAAATGTCATATAACGTATACATACAATGTTGTAACGATGTACAAATGGTTAAAGTACAAAAGGGAAAATAAATAAGCATAAAAATGGATTGTATTTACAATGGTGTTTGTTCTTCACTGGTTGACCTTTTCTTGTGGCAACAGGTCACAAATATTGCTGCTGTGATGGCACACTGTGGTATTTCAATCAGTAGATATGGGAGTTTATCAAAATCGGTAATATTTTCAAATTATTTGTGGATCTGTATAATCTGAGGGAAATATGTGTCTCTATGTTCTATGGTCATACATTGGGCAGGGGGTTAGGAAGTGCAGCTCAGTTTCCACCTCATTTTGTGGGCAGTGTGCACATAGCCTGTCTTCTCTTGAGAGCCAGGTCTGCCTACGGTGGCCTTTCTCATCAGCAAAGCTATGCTCACTGAGTCTGTACATAGTCAAAGCTTTCCTTAAGTTTGGGTCAGTCACAGTGGTCAGGTATTCTGCCACTGTGTACTCTCTTTTTAGGGCCAAATAGCATTCAAGTTTGCTCTGTGTTTTTGTTAAAACCTCACTGGGATAGGCGGGACCCACTTGGCCAATAGCCAGGGAAAATGCAGAACGCCAAATTCGCAAAAATACTATAAAAATCATTTCATTAAATCACACATGTAAGATACCAAATTAAAGCTACACTTGTGAATCCAGCCAACATGTCAGATTTCAAAAAAGGCTTTTCGGCGAAAGCATAAGATGCTATTATCAACTGTTCTGCCTGCGGCTATGGAATCCTGACCTGTTCACCGGACGTGCTACCTGTCCCAAACCTGCTGTTTTCAACTCTCTAGAGACCGCAGGAGGGGTAGAGATACTCTTAATGATCAGCTAAGAAAAGCCAACTGACATTTACTCCTGAGGTGCTGACTTGCTGCACCCTCGACAACTATTATTATTATTTGACCATGCTGGTCATTTATGAACATTTGAACATCTTGGCCATGTTATTATTATAATCTCCACCCGGCACATCCAGAAGAGGACTGGCCACCTCTCATAGCCTGGTTCCTCTCTAGGTTTCTTCCTAGGTTTGGGCCTTTCTAGGGAGTTTTTCCTCGCCAACGTGCTTCAACACCTACATTGCTTGCTGTTTGGGGTTTTAGGCTGGGTTTCTGTACAGCACTTTGAGATATCAGCTGATGTACGAAGGGCTATATAAATACATTTGATTTGATTTGATCAAATTGAAGACGGGATGATCTGTGTTCAATACAGGAAGACAACAAACTGAAGCTACTTTGAGTCATGCACCTCTCTCAAAAAACCACTTCACGTGACACTCATTCAAGATGGCCGTACGTCTTCATTACACAAAGGAATAACCTCAACCAACCTCTCCTATGAGAACCATATGTGAGAAGTCTATGTGATACTGTGGGGATGTCCACCTGTATTATACGATGTGTAATAATACTTGTGTCTAGGGAGAAGGTGCTAGGGGTCCGATTTGGAACTCAGCTGCTGTTTGTCCTTGCACCATGGGCGACATGTTACAGCTGTCCTATCAAAAGCCTATCCTGACACCATCCTCTAAAAACAATCCAACCCATCCATGTATCTCCTCTACACAAACACACATCAATGCAAATTGATTACTTAAATATCATACAATGTGATTTTCTGGATTTTTGTTTTAGATTCCGTCTCTCACAGTTGAAGTGTACCTATGATAAAAATTACAGACCTCTACATGCAAAACCTGCAAAATCAGCAGTGTATCAAATACTTGTTTCCCCCACTGTAGGTGTCTGGCTAGACTGTAAACTCTCCTTCCAGACTCATATTAAATTCAAAATCAAATCTAGAATCGGCTTTCTATTTCGCAACAAAGCCTCCTTCACGCACGCCGCCAGAATTACCCTAGTAAAACTGACTATCCTACCGATCCTCGACTTTGGCGATGTCATCTACAAAATAGCTTCTAACACTCTACTCAGCAAACTGGATGCAGTCTATCACAGTGCCATCCATTTTGTAACCAAATCACCTTATACCACCCACCACTGCGACCTGTATGCTCTAGTCGGCTGGCCCTTGCTGCATATTCATCGCCAGACCCACTGACTCAAGGTCATCTATATGTCTATGCTAGGTAAATCTCCGCCTTATCTCAGTTCACTGGTCAATATAACAACACTCACCCGTAGCACACGTTCCAGCAGGTATATCTCACTGATCATCCCAAAAGCCAACACCTCATTTGGCCGCCTTTCCTTCCAGTTCTCTGCTGCTAGTGACTGGAACGTATTGCAAAAATTGCTGAAGTTGGAGACTTTTATTTCCCTCACCAACTTTAAACATCAACTATCTGAGCAGCTAACCGATCGCTGCAGCTGTACGTAGTCCATTTGTAAATTGCCCACCCAATCTACCTACCTCATCCCCATACTGTTTTTATTTTATTTACTTTTCTGCTCTTTTGCACACCATATCTCTACTTGCACATCATCATCTGCTCATTTATCACTCCAGTGTTAATCTGCTAAATTGTATTTATTCGCTCCTGTGGCCTATGTATTGCCTACCTCCTCATGCCTTTTGCACACACTGTATATAGACTTTATTTTTTCTACTGTGTCATTGACTTGTTTATTGTGTTATTGGCTTGTTTATTGTTTACTCCATGTGTAAGTCTGTGTTGTTGTCTGTGTCACACTGCTTTGCTTTTTCTTGGCCAGGTCGGAGTTGCAAATGAGAACTTGTTCTCAACTAGCCTACCTGGTTAAATAAAGGTTAAATAAAATCAAATAAAAAATCCAATGTCTGCCATGTTTTTGGATGATGTGATGACATCGTCGTTGCTCATGCTGCTCCCTGCGCACAGCTCCCTGCATGCAGTGAGTGCTTATGTGCATGTGATGTTGAGCAGTATAAACCAGTATAGACGGTCCATGAATCGGCGTACGCGAACGGGAGTAGATTACCTTGAAAACAACAGTCTGGACACAGACTCCGGTTCTTATTATACCTCAGTGATGCTGCCTCACAGGCATATGTGTGCACCCGACACTCTTGCTATCAAATTAGCAGTTCTCAACTGTAAGAACGGACGATTGCCATCATTTTTCGAGTCCCATCACTCAGTTATTCCATTTATATTCCATTTAACAAACCAAACACTGAAATACCGGTATGTAAGGTAAAGTACAAATCCAAAACTAGTCAGTGCATCAATACCGGGTTATAGAAAAATACGGTTTAACACCCAGCCCTAGCAGGAACCCACATGGTCTCTCTGTGGCCTCCCAATCAGCATCTGGACCTATAACCTAATCAACCATGACAGGCTGACTAAAGCACAGTTATTTCTCTACTGACTTCCTTAAAGGGACACACAGAGACAAAGACCACTGTAGAACAGAGGTTGTCAAAAGTCAGTCCTTCTGAGTCCCCCATTCTGTATGCAGGTTTTACATCCAGTATGATTTGTTGATCAGGTAATTGATATGACAGAAAAGTTTAAAAAGTTGGAACGAAAAGCTGTATTATTCAAAGGGGTGGCCCCGGACCAACTCCCAGAAAGACACTCTTATAGCAGGATACAGAGGACTATAAGTGGATTGCATAAGGTGATGTGGGGGTAAGCTCCACACCTGTGTTCTCATGCAGCATTAGCATTTGATGTGCATCATGTAGCCTAAAGCCCACTCAAGACTCCTCAGACCTGGCACAACATGGAACATGGTGAGACTGACACACTTAGGGGCCTTCACTGAAAACACCGGGCTCCACTGTATCCAGGAGGACACGGGGTCCTTTTGAGATAACAAAAGCTGTTATAAAAGCAGTGGTGTTCAAAGTTGGGGTCGCCAAAATGATGATGATTATTATTATTATTATAAAAATGTGGATTAATGTACGGGAAAATATATATTTTTTTTAATTGAGAAAGATGATTTGAAAAAATACAATCGAATAAATGTATTTATTGGAAAAATGCTTTACACAATGCATTTAAGGTTATTTGTTGATGTAAAAATATAAATTTACTGATTGAAGGTTGTGTCATTAGATTAGTGGTGGGGTCACGAGAAATTCTAAAAATGGGTTCCCGCTGGAACTGTTGATTCGAATAAGAATACGAGGACAATCATATTCTAACATACTCACAATGGAATCACAAAGTTGAGTGTTACTGTGGGTAACTAAAGCCCTCTCTCTCTCAACAGAATGGATATGTCCAAATGGCACCGCCCTATTTCTCTATGCAGTGCACTACTTTTGACCAAGGCCCATAACGTTTGGTCAAAAGTAGTGTACTACATACCGGATAGGGTGCCATTTGGGATGCAGGTATTTCCTGGTGAAGAGGGTTGATCATCAATACTCTGATTGGGACTGGAGGCAGCAGCAGCCTTGTGGTAATCAACAATGAGGGCCCTTCAGCTACACATGTGTGCTGTTCTGTATTGTAGTTTTGCCAAGATGTATGATCATACATACATGACTGGAGAACAAGCCATGTGACACACACGGCTGCAGTTTCATTTTGAATAATGATTTGAATAAACAATCTTAGGAAAGGTGTCGGAACGTCCTTAACAATTGGAAGTGGTATAATGTATTGTTTGTTGTTTGGTTAGAGTATGTGTGTGTTTGTGCCCATGTTAATGCCTGTGTGTGTGTGTGTGTGTGCGCGTGTGCGTGTGCGTGTGTGTGTGTGTGTGTGTGCCAAAACAGTCTAGTGATAAGCAGGACAAGGGAGGAAGTAGCGTCAATGTGTTTACAGTCATGTGCTCCTCTCTCCTGCTACAGAGCCCATTCACACAAAGCCAGAAGTGGAATCTCCATTCAGAGTAGAGTAAATAATAGGAATGCATGCTTTGCATAATAATAGACATAAGCTGAGCAGGGATTCCTACATGACAATGAAACTTGTCTTCATGCATAATCACACAAGCCCTTTAACATGCTCCCAGCAACATCATACTGTATTTCCCAAACACAGCCCGTTACAGCTGTCTGCTTGGATTCTCTCTCCCACGTTCTCTGCCTGCCTCCCTTTCTCTCTTTTATAGCCCTTCTCAGACTCAGTACGGACGCCAGCTGGTGTTCCCTGTGCTGAGCTGGCCCCTAGACTTTGGCTTTGGCCACTGGGAGAGGGTGGAGTGGGGAGGCGTGAGGCAGGTTGGGTGTTTAGGGGGTGCGAGGGGGGGGTTGTGGCCCCTCTCTCGCATGTAAATGTTCTATAAATGGAGGGGACCGAGAGTGGAACTGTGGGGGATTTGGGAGGAGCAACATAACAGTCTATTGTTCTGGGAGTGACAGACCGTTTTCATCCGGCCTCCGAGTCGGAGTCTGACTTTACCGTACAGGACAGGAGGGAGGATACTTCCTTAAGCCTCCCCAGTGTGACAAAGGATCATATTTACAGCACTGTGCAGCAGGGAAAGGCCCAATGAGAGGCATTTCATTTCATATTGGCCCAATATATTAGTGCATAAAGTGATTTAAACCCATCAATGAAAGAGAAAGGGACCGGATAGGCTTTTAATATTGTTCTATTGTAAAGTGGCTGTTCCACTGGATGTCATAAGGTGAATGCACCAATTTGTAAGTCGCTCTGGATAAGAGCGTCTGCTAAATGACTTAAATGTAAATGTTCTGTCCCCTGTTTTTGAGAAAGTGACATGATAAAAGGCTTTTATTCCTGTCTCTCTTTTCAAATAAAAAGGTGTTTCGAATGTGAGGAAACATGCTTAACCACAACATTCTGTTTTGTCAGTAGAAAGTATATAATGGCGACACTCGTTCTTCAAGCCATCCATATTTTTGGGAGTAGCCACATAGAAACATGATATTGTTTTTAAATGCCCTCTCAATCCTATCTATGCTTCATGTCTTCCATGAGATAATACACATCAAATCATTATTCAGTGTCTAGAGCGATAAAGCATATATTGATTGCCAATGTAATTTAATACATTGTTCACATTTAAGGCACACAAACACAACCTTGAAGAGGCAGACACATTAAAACAGACTGTCATAAATAAAACAGGGGTATGGAAAGATACGATAGGAGCATGTATTCTCCTCCAGTGAAATAGCCAGCCAGTCTGACAAGTGTTGGGACTGTCTGTCTGCCTGCCTGCCTGTCTGTCTTTCTGTCTACACAGAGTGATGAGGTATAACTGGGTCCAGTCAATTGTTTGGTGAAGCAGAGTGAAGGGAGAATTCCTGACAAGTCCGTCCATGGAGCTGTCATTCTCCCAGCCAGCTCATTGTTCAGTGTGTGTGTGTGTGTGTGTGTGTGCGTGTGTCAGAGGTGGATGACATCAGGTCTAATCTGTTTGAAGGGATATTCACCAGTGATTTACAGGATTAGAGATCAGTTTCCTGGATGTCACCACAAAGCTGTGACCAGACTGACCACCACACGTTACCTAAAGATGATTAGTTTATCCATTTTGGCAGCAGACCCCACTCTCAACACAAAAAAACGACAACAACAGACTCAGCTGTCTCTCTCAACTGCCCCAGTCTTGTAAAGCAGTCAAGGGGAACAAATCTAAAAGATACATGGGAGAAAAAAATAAAAAAAAAAAATAAAAAAAAATGGCATTTTTTGTTGAAAACCTCTGCGTCAAAAAAACTAATAATAATTACACTGTGCGGTTTAAGCCATCTTATGCTAGGATTTGACGTCCCAGACAAAATGTTCGCGTCGTGGGCAGATTAGGAACACTGAAGCCATGCATTTATTTATTCAAATTTCGACTAGAATTGACACATCGTAAAATGAAAACTTGGTGCCAGTAATGGGCTGTCTAGTTACAAATAACATAAATGAGCATGCGCAGACCAGCTGGCTGGAGTGTTTACAAACATATTCAATCTCTCCCTATCCCAGTCTGCTTTTCCCACTTGCTTCAAGATGTCCACCATTGTTCCTGTACCCAAGAAAGCAAAGATAACTGAAATAAATGACTAGCACTCACTTCTGTCATCATAAAGTGCTTTGAGAGGCTATTTAACGATTATTTCACATCTACCTTACCTGACACCCTAGACCCACTTGAATTTGCTTACCTCCCCAATAGATCCACAGACGACGCAATCGTCGTTGCACTGCACACTGCCCTATCCCAACTGGACAAGAGGAATACCTACGTAAGAATGCTGTTCATTGAATAAAGCTCAGCATTCAACACCATAGTGCCCTCCAAGCTCATCATTAAGCTCGGGCCCTAGGTCTGAACCCCACCCCATGAGGGTTCCTGGACTTCCGGACTTCCTGTCCTGGACTTCCTGATGGGCTGCCCCCAGGTGGTGAAGTTAGGAAACAACACCTCCACTTCGCTGATCCTCAACAGAGGGGCCGCACAAGGGTGTGCTCAGCCCCCTCCTGTACTCCCTGTTCACCCACGCTTCCAACTCAATCACCAAGTTGCAGATGACACAACAGTAGTAGGCCTGATTACCAACAATGACGAAACAGCCTACAGGGAGGAGATGAGGGCCCTGGCGGAGTGGTGCAAGAAAATAACCTCAACGTCGACAAAACAGAGGAGCTGATCGTGGGCCTGATCGTACCACCCTCTCCAGAGGGTGCTACGGTCTGCCCAACGCATCATCCGGGGCACACTGCCTGCAATTCAGGACACCTACAGCACCCGATGTCACAAAAAGGCCAAAAGATTATCAACCACCCGAGCCACGGCCTGTTCACCCCACTATCATCCAGAAAGCGAGGTCAGTACAGGTGCATCAAAGCTGGGACCGAGAGACTGAAAAATAGCTTCTATCTTATAGCCATCCGACTGTTAAATAGCCATCACTAGCCGGCTACCACCTTAGAGGATGCTGCCCTTTATACATATACAGGGAATCACTGGTCACTTTAATAATGGAACACTAGTCACTTTAATAATGTACACGCTTCTTTTTTCATCTCATATGTATATATTTTAATTCTCTTCTACTGTAAATTAGTCAATACCACCCCGACATTGCTCGTTCCTGATATTTACTTACTTTTAGATGTGTGTATTTTAGTGAATTGTTAGACACTACTGCACTGTTGGAGCTAGGTACACAAGCATCTGCTAAATATGTGAATATGACCAATAAATTTGATTCGGTTTTAGATTTTTGAATGTCAAAATCGCAACGCTTGTATTGAGTAGTGATTGTGTGGAGGTGGATATAGCAATCGAGCTATGGGGCTTTCAAGCAACGTTTCCATGTGGTGATGTGCCTTTCAACTGAAGAGTTAAGCTTTTCATTACGAGGTAGAAGGAGCCGTGTCTATCAATCATCAACATTAGCAACAGCTTGTCGTTCTGTCAATGCCAGGCTTGATACACCCAGTTGACGTCGCCTACATCGCAGTGGACATAGCCTACATCAACGGACATAGCCTCGAAAGCCAATTGCAGAATGTGACGACAAAACTGAAGCAAATTGTGGAATCTGGCCAGGTTGTATCAAGATTTAAATTTGGTCACGTTGCACAGTGTGACATGTAATAATCAGAAAAGACTGAATCCGACGTACAGTGTGGGAAGGCCTTAACCGAGACAGTACAGAGACAGACAGGGCCAACCCCTGGAGGCCCAAACCAGCATGTCAGAAAAGAGCCTTGGAATCAGAGGAGAAGAAAAGTAGGAGCCTTCTACACACGTCCACATGAATCCTCAGAGAATTCCTCTCAAGGGGTTGGTTTGGCACTGGGGTTGGTCTGGCCCTGTCCTGCAACAAAGATCTGCTGACACAAAATGTTGGTTGTGTGGTTCAATGCTGGTAGATCAGACGGCACCAAACTCCACAGTCCACGTCTCAATCTCCACCATTAACGCCCAGTGACCTCAAATAGCCACATGAGAATCCTTCAACCCTCTAACACAGTGATGCCCAACTCCAGTCCTACGGTACCCCCAACAGTACACATTATTGTTGTAGCCCCGGTCAATCACACTTGATTCAAATGGTGAACTATTCATCAAGGACTCAATGAGTTGAATCAGGTGCGTTTGTCCGGGGGCTAAAACCAAAATGTGTGCTGTTGAGGTTACTCAAGGACTTTGCTCTAGCATGTCAACCATTTAGCATTGACGTAGCATAATAATGGCCTGTCTACTGCCAAAGAGTGACAGTTGGTCAGCCATTTGGACAGAAGATTCCATGGATTTAAAAGACTAAAATATGATTTCCTGGCTCCAGGCCACTAAATAAACCGTGCAAACTTATTTGAGACTTTGCTGCCTCCCCTTCCCATAAAGCACAGTAGTGAGCAATTTGTAGATCTACTTCATGAATTGAACAATTAACCGTGACATTTAGAGAGGGCACACAGAAACAATTACTCCAGTGGACGCTCACGTTTCATACCGAGCATGCCCTCACTGGCACTGCTAACGATAGCACCTGATTGGTTAAACCCTAGACTCTCCAATCACAGCCACAACATAAGCCTGATGAGCTCACTATCATAACATATACATCTGCATTCTACGCTCTCCATCTCTTGCTCCATCCCCAATGGCACAATCTATTTGACAAATAAGGTCTTTTTTAAAGGCTAATCAAAAGGGATGCATATTACATCAATTAACTAGGGTATAGGATCTATCAGCTCTGATACAAGCCTAATTGGCTATTACTATCAGGGAGCCTCTGAGGAAAATGTCTTCGCAGCATGCCTTAAACTGCCACCTGTTATGCACCTGCGATAATTAGCATCAGCTCTGTGGCATAGCACACTGTGCAGTGTGCTACACACACACACACATACACGTATGCACACACACACACCAGCATTTACTCTTCTAGACAAACCCATACATGTTTGATAAATGCTTATAGTATAAGAGGTGGCGAACCACAAAACACGTCAAATGCCTGTGGTATATTTATCTAAAAACTTAATGTGCGCGACATACTCATGTCTGTGTGTGAGCGTGTCAGAGGAATGTACTAACTGGTTGTTTAGGCTAATGAAGGTTTGGATCCCAGCCAGGTATGTAGAGCCTGAGGGACATGCCCTAGGCCACAGACAGACACAGTGTGGTTTATTACTGGTTAATTCCTGCCAGGCACAGCCACTACAAAGCCACTCAGTCAGGTACAGAGGCACATCAACACCTGTGTGGTCCCCATGATCAAAGCTTCTCAGCACAGCACAGCCCTGCCCCGATGCATTGGAAATGGACTCGAGAGGAGAGAGGAGGGGTGGGGGGGTGGGAGAGGGGTGTGGATTCAATGGCTTGTGTTCGTTCCTTACCTTCCTTACCCCTGCCCTTATATTATCTTCGGACAGGCTAATCATGGTCCCCTCTCTCTATTCCTCGCCCTCTCTCACTATCGCTCACACACACACACACAATTACTCACTCTGCCACTAATATGGCACAATCCCAGGCTACATGTAGCAAGACAAGCACGGGGTAAGTAATCTTTACCTATATGGACAATTGTGCCGTGCCAAGGTCCCCTGACTATGTACGATAACCACAATGATTGTGTGTTTTGATTGTACACTAAGTGCTTTTCTGTGAGCTGCAATCATTGGCAACAGAATAGATTTGTATAACGATCTCCTCTGTAATCAACCCGACTGTGATCTACAGGCGATCGGGATGTGTGCAATCTGGTTCCTGACACAGACAGATGCTGGAGCCTGCTCTCTTGTCAATCTCTATCCTACAGGGGCACTTGATTCATGATTGCTTCATTTGCTTTCTCATCCACGTTGCAGAACGGGATTGATTCCTTATGATGTCAAAGCTGTAGTACTGTATATATCAAGGCCACTTATGATTCATATTCAGCAATGTTAACTGAACTGCTATCCGACCTCTGGCCATGAAACTAGCTGGATATTTATTGGTTTAGACACTGGAGCAGAGTCACAATAAATACATGTTTACGGCTGCTCGTGAGCAAAGCCTCTTTCTCTCTCTCTCTCTCTCTCTCTCTCTCTCTCTCTCTCTCTCTCTCTCTCTCTCTCTCTCTCTCTCTCTCTCTCTCTCTCTCTCTCTCTCTCTCTCTCTCTCTCTCTCTCTCTCTCTCTCTCTCTCTCTCTCTCTCTCTCTCTCTCTCTCTCTCTCTCTCTCTCTCTCTCTCTCTCTCTCTCTCTCTCTCTCCAGGCTCTAATAGATACAGCTGGGGAAAGTAGAGCCTTCACCTCACAGTGAAGGGTATGCATGGATTATCCTGCCTGTCATTCCAATCTGTTAATCCCTTTTCAGGCATTTGCCACCCGCTTCCTGAAAAAGCACAATAACCACTGTTATGGAAATCATGGATTATAATACTGTATCTAAACAGCTCCATGACCTCCTGACCTTTCACCGTAGGCCTATTTTATTCTCACGCTGTAGAAAGAGTAAATACACAAATAAATTCACAAATTCAGTACTGAGTGTATAAATACAGTACATTTTTAGCGTGAATGTACAGATGAATGTAATTTCAACTAATTTGTAATACCTTGAGATAGTTAGGAATTGATTTTGGTATAATATTTAAGCTTAAGAACACAGCTTTAGCCATGTCAAACTGAAACATTTTATTTAAACTCCATGGCAAAATTCATAGAATGGCAGAAAATGTTGCTTTAAAACTGCAACATATTATTTAAGCTCCATTGCAAAATGTGTAGAATTGCAGGAAATTAGCTTTCAAACTACAACTTTTTCTCTCCGCTGCCAAGATTATATTTTTTACTTATTCTTTGGTCTGTCTATGTTTTTTCACCGCTCAACCCTTATGGTGGGACTTGACTCAAATGACACCACGAAGCAAAAGAGTTTGGGAATCCTTGCTCTGATATTGATCATGAACATAGCTTTCTCATCACAGACCATGATGCAGTATGTTCATGCAAACAGCCAGTCTGAAGGCTGCTGAAGCCATCCCAGTATTACCAGAATAGGTCTGATAACGTATCTGATAATATATCTGTCATTCATGACTCATCAGGAACTCTAATGCAGAACACAGTGGAAAAAGAAAAGACTGCAGTGGCCAGCGACAACATAGCCTGGACGCTTTATTTAAAGGTGTTGCCATCTCTGTAAGTGATATGGATGTGCCATGTGATGGACCTACAGTGCCTTCGGAAAGTATTGAGCCCCCTTGACCACATTTTGTTCCATTACAGCCTTACTCTAGAATGGATGAATATGTATTTTTTTGGCAATCTACAAACAATACCCCATAATGACAAAGCGAAAACAGGTTTTTAGAAAAACCTTCTGTACTTAAGTATTCAGACCCTTTGCTTTGAGACTCGAACATGAGCTCAGGTGCATCCTGTTTCCATTGATCATCCTTGAGCTGTGTCGACACCTTGATTCCACCTGTGGTACATTCAATTGATTGGACATGATTTGGAAAGGCACACACCTGTCTATATAAGGTCCCACAGTTGACAGTTCAAAAACCAAAAGGCACTTAAAGACTCTCAGACCATGAGAAACAAAGATTCTCTGGTCTGATGAAACCAAGATTGAACTCTTTGGCATGAATGCCAAGCGTCACGTCTGGAGGAAACCTGGCACCATCCCTACAGGGAAGCACAGTGGTGGCAGCATCATGCTATGTGGATGTATTTATGTGGCAAAGATGAACGGAGCAACGTACAGAGAGATCCTTGATGAAAACCTGCTACAGAGAGCCCAGGACCTCAGACTGTGGCTAAGGTTCACCTTCCAACAGGACAATGACCCTAAGCACGCAGCCAAGACAACGCAGGAGTGGCTTCAGGACAATTCTCTGAATGTCTTTGAGTGGCCCAGCCAGAGCCTGGACTTGAACCGGCAGCAACGCTCCCCATCCAACCTGACAGAGCTTGAGAGGATCTGCAGAGAATGGGAGAAACTCCCCAAATACAGGTGTGCCAAGCTTGTAGTGTCATTCCCAATAAGACTCGATGATGTAATTGCTGCCAAAGGTGCTTCAACAACGTACTGAGTAAAGGGTGTGGATACTTATGTAAATGTAATATTTCCGTTTCATATCTTTTATAAATTAGCAAAAATGTCTAAACAGTTTTTGCTTTGTAATTATGGGGTATTGTGTGTAGATTGATGAGGAAAAAAGGGGTCTGAATACTTTCCGAAGGCACTGGTATATCTTGTCAGTATGGAATTAGACAGCAGAGTGTACTGTGGCTTCAACTTCACAGCAAATTTGCCGTGATATATTATGAAACAATTGCATTTTTGTACCTCAATTATTAGATAGAGCATTTAGAGCATTTAATGCATTTGCACTGTGTTTCTGGGTAATTCAAACAGTCTATTTACGTCCACAACTTCACATAACCAAGTATTCAAGTATGACAAAAGCTGCTTAAAAGCCACTCGATCATGTGAGAAAAAAAGAGCACAGTGGGAGAACATCCCAGTGAAATGAGAAGGCCAGTTGCATACAGTGTTACACTGCTTTTCCCACATTTTCACTTGTTCTCCGGAGAAGGGTGGTCATCACTGTCTGTCTGTGGGCCGCCTGGACAGAAAGCCAGCCATTAAAATGTCCTGTGGTGCTCTGATAAAACAATCAGACACACCATTCTCAAAGGAGAAAATATGTAGCAGGCTACTCCTTCAATTGCCAGAAAATGTCAATGAATTGACAAGACTGAAGGTGCATAGATATCAGATTTTTTGAGTATTTCACCAGTTCCTATGGCAGATGGGGAAGAGCTTCACATTCTGTACAGCACTGAGTTCACAGTCCTGAGGCCACATTAGCCAAAATGGTAATGTTACATTCTGGTAGTGTACAGGAGCTAGAACCATATTGAGACCCAGAGGGGCTGTACTACTGTACGGTCTGTTTCCTCTTGTCAACTCTGATCAGGATCACCCCAGCTCAGCTAGTGTTTGACAAGCAGGTCAAACCCACTAGCGGTCAAAGATCAGGGGGCTAGCTAGCGACCGAGCCACAACACACCCAGATGTTATTCAGGTTCTCAAGTGCTGGTGTTAATTACACATGGTATCAAGCTTGGTAAACAAGTCTGTTTGTGCTGTATCACAAACTCCTATAGAAGATGAAAATACAATGACCGTAGGAGTTGGCCTGATAGCACTAACAGATCTGGGATATATTAAACAGCCTTTAAGTGGTAGTTTAAAGGAGACTAGGAGTAAAACAATTTGAGGGTGTTTTGTCTGAAAGGAATGAGTGTGGTCCATCTCTCTATGACCCTACATCCTCTCCTTCCCCCTCCTCTATCCTTTACATAAACAATGACTGCACTTCACTAATTTACTTTCTCTCCCTGACTCAAGACCGTAAGGGCCGTCCTTGACATTTTATGACTTCCTTTTTATGAGCCAGTTGTTTATTACACCTTTAAAGGGTAAAGTCGAAACCATGGCAAACACCAGAGCCGTTTTGTTCTGATGGGCCTCCTCTTCCCATCTCGTGGCAGCAAGCCAGCCAGTACGGTGCAGTGCAACATGGAGAACACAAAATGCTGGCAGAAATATAGGCTAAATTAAAATTCTTTACCAAATTACTCTGCTGCCTGCAGTATCAATAATGAAATAGCTCTTTATTATGTAAAAACTGAGCCTAACGTCTCGTCTTTGTGAGAAAGCAGAGAGATGGTTAAGAGATGTTGTTTATCTGGGGCTATACTCAGTGGAGAAGAACGATATGGATGATGTATGCTATAAAATTGTAACATAGAAATGTCTATTATTTTAGGTAGTACTATACTATAACACATTAGTATCACATTGGTATGACTACCATACTAATATCTGAAACATTCTGGAAGTTAAGCCCCTATAAACAAGCCAGGTTTTTCACACTAAGGCTTGGCAGTACTTGGTTTCTATAGCCACAATGCAGGGGTACTGAGGTGGACTGTGGTCAGGTTCTCATTAGGCTAACAAGAGGCCATCTCTAACAGAAAGCTAATTTCCTGAAAGGTGAGGAAGCTGGGATATTCACTATAGTTAGAGAACTAAGAAAGGAAGCGAGGTGAGAGTGAAGCATGTAAGGTGACGATCTCACATTGGCAAGGAGCATTTAAGCCACAAGCCTCACATGAACTCCCTGCATACTGAATCAACTGCTCTCAGGTTTGAACAAATGGTGTAAAGTTGCCCTTGATCTAGGAACAGCTTACCCTTCTTAAATTATAACCTTTAACCATTAAACTGACCTAAGATCAGTTCAGCAGCCCAATCCTCTTTCCACTCACTGATTCCAGCCCTGTTTCTGTTTGAGAAGCAAAAACAATGTGTTATCTATTTACAATCATCCTCACTGCATGACACCCAATGGTTTTATCACCATCCTACCAGGACAATGCTGGACACTTGCCTTCCAGTGGTATTCAATGGGCGGAAATTGGAAATCCAAAACAAAGCACTATTGAAGCGATGTGGCTCCATCAGCCTGCAGCCAAACAATGGGGGCATCTCCATGTGTTTTGCTTCCACTTCCTAACCACACAGACACAGGGCGTATAGAGGAGCGAGACTATTGTGGTGGAAGATAGGACAGTGGCTGCTATATCTAAAACCCTACAACACGGACATTCATTGACTGTCAAATTGTGGATGCTACTGTAGCTAAAAAGGGAGAGACTCAAATCAGCGTAGCAAAGCCATAACATTTAACCAGCTATCCTTCCCATCCATTCCACCTCATGTGTTTAAGAGGAAATATAGGCTAGAGCACTATCCTGTAGACTGCTGCTGTTTATGCATCCCTTTTGGCGCATGAAGACAGGACAATCGTTCAAATTGTTCCATTGAACTTAATTCAACAGCTCCACTTTCATTTGCAGAAATGCCATGACTTGACCACAGATGTCTTTGTGTTTTAGGGGCAGAATTACACTGGGTATGTGGTTCAATATGGTTAGATATAGCATCTTGCAGATAGCATAGACTGGATACAGAGGCTGTGCTACCCCCCCCCCCACTGGCAACAGTGTCACCACAACAGAGCGAGGGGACGAGCCATGGCGCTCCAAATCACTGATTACTGCTGCAGCTCTCCCAGAGCAAAGCAACGAACCTCTAATTGTAGGCCTCCCTAACCTCATGTACCGGTACGGGAAGAAAATATAATTTCAGTTTATTGGTTTTCCTCTTTTTTAAAAGCTTTTGTCATTCATGGTGTCAAAGTCTCTTCTCAGTTTGGAAAATGCAAAGACGAATTCGAAAGGACTAGTATAAGTGTATTATCTAAGTAGCTATTAGCAAGTCATATGGCTGCACTGCACACATCAATTACACGCCAAACACCATCTTTACTGCTAGTATTGTTCCCAAATGAGTGATCTAGAACAGTGCAATCATAGGAGATGTGTTTACATTCAGGAGCAATGATAACCCGTTTCTCTCTCCTAGACAAGGGCTCCCTGTGGTCTAGATAAGGATCATGGGTATTTATGTCTCCCAGTAGAGTACTTGTAGTGAAGCGTTGGCTTATGGTCCTATAGCCTCACAAGAACGTGGCAGTCAACAACACTTCAGAGGATCATCACTGAGCTATGCTGGCGGAAGTACTGTCTATACATTAGCACACAAACAAACAGGGAAACATCACAAACAGCTGAACACCAGACACTGAACCTTCTACACAACTTACATTGGCTTATCTATGCTGATATACTGTGTAAGCCTCGTTGAGACAGCTATCTTGTCAACTGTCAGTAGCTCTGTTCTATTTCCCCCCAATACCATCTCCATCTCCAGTGGAGTAGACGTCTCATCTCAAGGGCAGAGATAGGAGAACCCTTCACTGACCAATCAGAGGCCAGCTGGTCAGTTCCATCACTGAGGGCTCCTCACACTTAACTCGATCCTGAGGAGAAAAGCACTGGTCTGGATCACATTCTACTGCAGGGTTTCACACACAAATACTGTGTACACACACACACACACACAAACTCCTTGAACCTTTCATTCTACTCCAAATCAATGTCAAAGCTTTAGCTCTAAATAAATATAGCCTTCAAAAGGGAGGGATAGTTTAACCCTCTGGAGCTAACACTTTGTTTCAGCATGATGTAAACCCATAATCCCATAAAAAATCACAAATCTCTGTGGGATTCCCATTTATGAGAAAAGGATAATAGTAGGAATACAACGAAGCAGAAGAAGTGCTGACAAAACACCTAAATTAACAGTCTCTAGACTTATTGAAATTTGATCCCGGATAAATCCCAAATAAATTCAAATGGAAAGGCTCCAAATAACATGTGCATAGGATAATCCTCTGAAATGCTCTGTAGAGTAAAACACTGATCTCTTCAGGAATGGTTGACATTTCATATCTAATTATCGACATGAAATGCATGCTATGTTGACAAAAAGCTGTGTGTGTGTGTTTCGCTCACTACTAACAGAGTTGTCATTGAGTAAGCCCTCAACAGGCTGAGCATCTGATGTAGAGCCAGTGGTCTGATATAAAGACGCTCTCAATCTGCTTCCTCACATGAGTTCCAGCAGAAAACCAGCAGCTGGACACCCTCGATTTAAAAGTGCTGCTGATCATTGACGACAAATATTAATCAACTCAAATGGCCTTGGCCATTATGGGTAAGTCGCAGGTTGATCCACCAATTCCTCAAAGAGGTCTAAGGGCTGGAGAGTGTACACTGTGTCTAGGTGAGAAACCCTAGACAGGTAAGTGTGAATCAATCAACCATGTACAAGTCTGTCCCTCTCTCTGTGTATACACGAAATCAGAGAGTGAATGAAGGCTCTTCCTCTTCCTGATCATTGATCCACAGCAGCCAGCCATTACCAAGGCAGCACTCACTAACTCACACAACCCCAGGGGAAAATAGGGCCAGACAGGGCTCTCCTGAGTCCTGACATACAGTAATGGCTCAGGCTCTGATCAATAACTACTTAATCTGAGATGCATATGGGCATTTCCATGTAAAAGGACTCATGAGCACCAACGTGAAATTCATAGGAGCATGTCAAACCTGGTGTCATATGAAAGATAAGTCTATTTTTTTTTATTAAGGCGTGGTTCAACATGTTATTTCCTAAATAATAGAAATAAGCAAATTAGCTTTGATTTCTGCTCAAACAGATGGAAATGGGTCTTAAAAACAACTACCACAAAAAGTCTTCAAATGTATTAGAAATACATCAAAACACAATAATGCTTAAGTTAAGACCCCTGCCAACTAATATCAACACTTATATTTAGTTTTGAAGTGTGTAACAAACATATTTTCCAATTTCTCTCCCTCATGAGGGGAGAGGATAATTAAAATTCACAGAAGTAACAACTAAAAGTAGACCTACCAATTAGTTAGTGGTTTTACTAACATCTATTTGGTTTATGAATTATTAAGCGATTCAAACTCGAAATTCATAAACCACACTTGGGTCACCTGCTACAGTTCTCCCTTCCACCTGCCTACTGTTATGTTCACCTAATAACGGTCTTCTTTCTCTTTCGTCTGGTGGTCAAAGAAAATGTGGAAACAGTCTGGACAAACCCCTCCCTTGCTCTGCAGCGCCCTCTTCTCTCTCTCTCTTGCTCTCTCTCTCTCTCTCTCTCTCTCTCTCAGTGAATGTCACCTCTCTTTGTGACACCGTGAGCCCCCTCTCTTTCCAATTACTGTAACCAGCATCCTTACCCAGTGAGCACTGATGACACCGGAGGTTCATGGACGTTGAAATGTCATTGAAATTTGGTCAGTCTGCCCGGGCCTTGAACTCAACGTCCACAGACATTGTTTTTTGGTACGGTCTGGACCGGCCTGGATTAGGCCCAAACATAGATCAATGATTGGTTCAAGTTTGGAGAGCACAGTACAGTACAGTACAGTAAGTGTTAACGTTCAGTCGAGTGTAGTCTAGCACACTAGAGTTGAGTACGCTATGATGTACTGTATTGTACTGTACTCTACTGTAGTGTCCTGAACTATGCTCTACTTTACTCTACTGTACTGAACTCTACTGTGCTGTGCTGTACTGAGCTGATTGGTTCTGGACCAACCAAATTTGGTCTTGTTTGGTGGCTGAGCTCATTAAAATAATAGCCAGTGTGTAGAATAATACCCAAATATACAAAGTAGGCTATTACATATTTCTACCTTTGTGTAGCTTTATAAGATACATCACCATGAAGAGAATGACATTCCTTCCATAATTATGCATTTCTGTGTAGTACAGATCAGGGACTCGTAAAGAAATGATGCTACCTCAATTCTGTTACCTGGTGTAAATCCACATCATTTACTCTAGTTCAATAACCAAAAGATAGTTTAAAAAATGACCTAAGTCAAGGTGTCATGTCATAGCCAATGTTCCATCTAAGCTGCGTGCACGCACAGCAGCCGAGACTACTGCACAGCTCCCAGGGACTTAGTTGATCTCCATACATTTCTGGAAAAAACCCAACGATAAAGCCTTATGTTCCTATTTTTTTTGTTGGTCTCAGGCTATTGTTACCTTCATGTGTCTGAAGGGTACAAACTGTGCCTTCCCGGCGGGCCCAGAGAACAAATCATGTGCACTATGGGCCTACTGCTGGCCAATCGGATGGCTCAGATGATCGTGTCTGCAGTAACGTAGCAGGCATAAAAGAAAGCTACAGCAGAGTAGATACTATGATATTTCAACATGTTTAAAACCATGACTAGAGAGAGACTGTCAACGAAAACAACGAATACAGACATGCTGTTTTTCTGAGTAAGTTCATGTTTAAATTCTTACTCAGCACCATCAACACTTTGTATTCAACACTTTTAGAAGCCATAAAATGCACGTTCTTCCTATTTTCCCTAAGCGCTACATTGGGACACTGCTGTGACGTAAGTGTCCCAATGAGTGACAGAACACTGAGCCAATCACGGCGCAAGAACATTACCAACCCCTACGCTTTGTATTTTCCGCTGGCTGCCCCACCACCACAGAAAGCCCTGAGTTATGCTGAAACACCTGCATTTTGGAGTTTTTACATTGTTTGCAAATTGATATGTGACAAGTATTAATGCCAAAATAACATGCAAAAAATGTTTGGTGGCTCTGCCCCACCTGGTCTGAATGAAGGAACGCCACTGGGTGTGATCATATAGTCTACCTCAAATTTAGATTTATTTTTTTAAATGTCCCCAACTACAATGCATTGGCAGGACAATTCAAGCGAAGCCAATATGCATTGACAATGTATTGGGACTATAGCTTGCTGCATGTTTTAATTGGTTCATTTGGCATAAGCATATGTTTTTTTTAATCATGTTTAAAAAATCTGAGCGGTAGATCTCATCTTGCATTTTGACTCAAAGTGATCTTGTCTCAGAAAAGGTTGGTGACCACTGTTCTAGAATGTTCCCTGTTAACACTATCAATGATTCCCTTTACTGTGGCAATTGTGATCGAATCAAAGCAATATTCGCCACTTTCAATGCAACACACTGAAACAAAACGAACTATGCAATATATTTTGTTGTAGGCAGAACACATCGGAGTAGGATTCTATTGCATTGACACGCACTGGTGTCAAATAACCAATCAGAGCTGCAGTAGGCCTATATGAAAATAGCCATTGCCATATATGGATCTGTGCCATTTACTTTGAACTGGACTGTGTTTACAACATGAGCGTTCGTGAGTAGATGTACTTATTTTGAGAACAACGCGAGAGATGCATGTAGCCATGTGTGCACATTTTGTTCATATCCTTTGCTAGTTAGTGAGTTATTAGCCCAGTTATAGATCATTCGTAGTCAGCAATAAGGGAGTGATTGCTTCCTACAAGAGCACAAAACATGTACATTTCTTGCCATCTCTGAAAAGCAAGTCAGATAAAGAGCTTTTTTTGTCTTTAAGGGTCAGTATTGCATTTTGAGACAGGCTTGAATAAGCTAAGTAGCCACAAGGCAGAGGGTAGCCTCATTTGTCTGATTCTCTGTAATAATGGTATGGGAATAATAATACATTTTATTTTGCAAAGTGGTATGTTGCATCAAACAACACAACAACATTTTCAGTCACATCCTTGTCTGAAGGACAAGTAAATAAACAGGTTAATGTCTCAAGGAATGTAGGCCTACATTGAACACCACACATTAGGTGCTACTGTAGGCTGAATGATAGAACAGCTATTTCCATGTGAAAATGTTATGGGATGCATTTTCTCCATTGTTTTTGATGGCAGGCCACTCTGGTAGGCCTACATTATGATCAAGTAGCCACAGTAGCCTACATGGACACTGTTAAAACTGTAATTTCAAGCAGGTACAGCCTCACTGTTCACAGTAAACGCGCTTCAAGTTGCACATAATTTTCACAACCCGACATGTATTTCATGAGTAGTATCTTGCTCTCATTTAAAATGCTTTGGTTGATGGATGATCATTTGCATGGCATGAAATTGTGTATAAGGTTGTTATGAATTGGCTATAAAGCTTTCCAGAAAGAGGTAGCCTTGATGGTGATCTTACCTTGTTTGAGTATGGCGGCCTGGCGAGGTTGACTCCATCTTTGATTAGTTTATCTCTAATCATGATCTTCAACTTCAATTTGGGGTAAATCACCAACTCCCTCCGCTTGCCAAGCGTCAGGTTCCTCTGTGCGCCCAGATACGCGCCCCCTTTCCCCCCCACCCGGTCACTGTTCGATTCGGTCCAAGACTTGGACGCCCGCAGTTTGGAATCGTACTGGTCCACCAGATGCCTGGTGTACATTTCAGACGCGGGGGGCATCGGCTCAAGCGTAAAATACAGCCCCGCCGCAGTTTCCTTATCCTCGTCTTTCAGCCTTTGCACCGCGTCATGGATCCGTTGCCGGTGGTGCGGTATGTATACACCGATAGCATCCAGGTCGGGGTCCCCAATTTGTTTGCAAACTTCCAGATCATCGTAGCCGTTATCCACGAAGGACTCCACATACATAGAGAGCTGGAGGGTCTTCAGCCACTCAAACACGATAACGGGTCCGGTGCTTGTCATGTTTGGGTGTTGTAAATAATGTAGAGAATGCAGAACAGAACACTTCACCAATAACTACTTTCCCAAACGGATTTGAAATCGCATTGTTAAATGCAAATTAAAATCACCAAATCTGTTCGCAAATAATGCGGTCTAAGCATCGAGAACACGCGAAGAATGGACAATGCAAATGTTGTAATCCATGACTCAATCCCAATAAACAGTATGCAGTTCAAAATCGTATTAATTCCTTTAATATGGAAGATGTGCGGTCCCTGTGCTATATACAATAACCCCGACTGTTGAAAAGGGTCAGTGAAAAGAAGTAGGCTGACATCCAGGTGAATTTGTCACCTGCCAATATTTGCAGGATATGATTTCAGTGGCTGCGGTGACAGCTAATAAATCCCCGGTGTCATTTCGCAATCGATGTTACTCGTCCATATTGACATGCCTGGCTCACAAGTGGTCACCATAAACAATAGCTTTAGGCGGAGAACATGATTTGTTTAAAAAAAAAATGTTCCATACAGTCGGATTAGAAAGTATTGCAGTAGGCTTTTCCACGGATGGGAAATTGACAGAAAATATCATTGGAAAACAAAGTAATACCGTACCAATGAGCACGACCGCACGAACCGTGTTGTGTCCAAATGGTTTTGGGTATGCTGGAGCACTACAAGCAGCTAGAGCGGGTACAACAATACACATAGGCTAAACCACTTTCAATGTGGTGTTCCACGAGCCAAATGGTCTGTGTGCTCAGCCTTCCACGCCCCCAGATCCGCTTGTGACTTTAAAAATAGTGATGGAATTCCTTCTTTTACAACCTGTCACCGTCAACGAATCCCCCCCACACGGAGTCTTAAGTGAAAGGCAGAGAAAGATGCTCCCGGGAGCTCATTTCATCTGCCTTTCATACAGTTTAAACGAGCAGTCTCGTTGCTAGTTTGATTCACGTCTCTCCCCTTACTGTCTGATCTCTCTTTCTCTCTCTCTCATTCAGTATTTCCATGGTCTCGTTTCTTATCAAGCACTAGCACTCCCTGTCTAACAGCTGAGGTACTGAAATACTGGTTGTAAGGCCCACAGTATACTATATTATTACCCGCTACTGGTATTACATTATAAATGGTGACTACATAATTATTTATGCTCTTTGTTTTCATGTTGCTATTGCAAGGGAGGGAGAAAAAGAGCAAGCAGGTTTCTGCCTCACAAAAGGCTTTCAGATGCTTACCACTACATTACCTCTCTCTCTCCATACCAAATCAGGGAATTAAACACTTTAGGGCCATATTGACTGTTTGCTCCCATTTTACTTGCCTTTTTTTTGACCCTGGGCCATAGGATCAGTCCACTACTCCCTGCAGACAGACAGAGGAAGACACACCCTTCCCATACATGGACGACTGCCAGTATGACACTACTGACTGTGTTTCTCTCATTCCCCCACTCTCTCCATGACTCCCTATCTCCAATCCAATGTGCATTGCTCTTCCCTCCCTATCTATTTGCATGCCTTTGCGGCATCACAGGACAGCATCAACCTGAGACACAATATTGGTGTGGAAGGAAAAACTGCTAAAACCAAATAGAAAGGGATAGAGTGAGAGAGAGAGAGAGAGAGGAAATAGCTGGTTGACAAGTTATGACTGAAACCTGTCTGTCCATGTGGAGGCCAGCCCAGCCCATCAGCAGTGATGCATGCTTTATCAAACCAGAGCTGACAGCTTGTTAGAGTTTAGTGTGATACAATCACCACGACTATGCTGCTGCCTGGGAGTGATTTGAGCTGTGCTTCGCTCTATGACATGCAGTTTGCGTATTATAAACGCAGCACACAAGTCAGGGGAGAAGAGATGCATTTCCTCGCCTTGGACCTCGTCTTGGAGAGGAATGTCAGAAACATGCCAGACATACATGGGAGGATATTAGGGAGAGTCGTAATGGAAGCAGGATTTTCAGGAGACAGAACACAGAACACGGCCAATAGCTGGTACAAAGATACTCAATAATATTGACATCTGCTTAAGGAGTATTAGTAAAGAAGAGGGAGGAACATCTGTGCTTACACAAAAGAGTTTGTTTGGGTGTGTTCACTGTATGTCTGACTCCCTCCTTTACATCAACCTACAGTAGATATCAATCATGTCCAATTAAAAAAGCTTGTTATTTCTTGACAGCCAGGATTACAACTCATCCACAGGGCTTTGCTTTACTTACTCTTCCCCTTCCTGTCCTCAGTCCTCTGTCATAGGAGCTGAGTGACATTGGAGTATCATTAGATCAGTTACAGACACAGGATTATAGGACACGTAGTGACAGATGGGACACAGGACGTGGAGCATGCCACGCTGGGTGGACTCAGAGCGCAGGACACAGGACGCAGGGCTGTCAATGCTGGTAGTGCCAGGAATACCATGTTTCCATACCGCTACCCAGCTACCCAGGTGGAGCACAGTGGAAGGATGTAGGAGCAGACTGCATGGGCTATTGCACAATACATACAGTGCCTCACTCTTCATCGCTCTGTATCTATACTGTAAATAATTCATTTGGATGTTCAGTTCTGTAATAAACTTATAGTTAATACCATTTAGCAAACACTTTTATCCAAAGCAACTTACAGTCATGTATGGATACACTTTACATACGGGTGGTTCTGGGACTTGAACCCATTACCTTGGCATTATAAGCACCATGCTCTACCAACTGAGCTCCATAGGACAGGTTATCTTTATACGATGCCTCGACTAGTTTCCTTGATATCTGCACAATATAGTCAAATCAGGGTACAGAGAATCATACATTGAATCACAGCTCGGATATGATTTGAGTAAATAACACCACTACAACAGTGTTGCTATTATTGTCTTCTAGTCCATATACAGTAGGCTACTGTAAAATGAATGTTCTATGTATTAGCCACATTCCTCCAGAACTGCAGATGCGTATTGCCATTGCCCTGGAGGAGAAACCTTCTGTCACATCAGCAAACGCTTATCTAACCTTCACCTAACCACCTCAGAATGAGGGGACCCATATTAGCATACGGCCTGGTAAATATGGATGTGGTGGAGAGGTGGTGAGGATGGTGATTTAAGGAGGGGGTCGTGGTAATGAAGAGAGACAGAAGAGAGAGTGGGTCAGACAGGTTAACACCAGCCAGATCTATTAGACGCAGCCTGAGGGTAGAGGAGAGGAGCTGCCTGGGACTGGAGACAAGCAGAGTCCAGGCTTTTACCACGCTAATAGTACCGTCTGTGCCTTTTCATTTCGATGATAGGGGTGGAGAGGATTGGGGTCTCCTTGGCTACAGATACATTGGTGAAACCATCCATGAATTCCCTGAATGACCTCATTCTGAAACCCTTTGAAACCCCAAGAATCACCTCTACCCAGAAGACCATGAATCATGTTGTGCATGTTGCTGGGCAGTTATCTTGGTTTTCACTAGTGGGTCTCTATCATCCATATAGGTGAAGGATAGACGTTACTCTCGCAGAGTTGGGAGAAGGTAATCTGACTCAGAGTGGATAGTGGAGTGTTAGAGAGAGATGTCAGAAGAGAGGTGTGTTATCATCTGAGAAGTCCTTAACCTCCTCCCACACAGGTGCATGTGGATTAGGTCTTCCTTATTCCCTGCCACACGGCATGCTGCTATGCTCTGTGGTTCCCTGCTGTATCCGAGCTGTCATTTGTGGGAGAAGATATCAAATCACTGATTATTGCCTATGATTGCTCCCACAGTAGCGTCTCCAGGGGCTGCCCAGGCCAGAGTAGAGGCTCCCAGAGCTGATTATTGCCTGTGATTGCTGCCTCAGTTCTGTTAGACTCTGCTCCATTTCTACATACAGGGCTGACGTTTGGTTAAAAATGATCGTCCACAGCTAATATGATACGAGTTCTCTAAAAGACTGTCCTCTTCTAAAAAAGCATGCATATTCTACTAAGCTTATGCACAGTAGCATCTCAATGAGAAATGGAAATTGTTTGCCACATGACACATGCTACTTCCACTTCCTTCTCTCCTCTCCATCTGTCTGTCTCTCTCTCCTCTCCATCTGTCTGTCTCTCTCTCCTCTCCATCTGTCTGTCTCTCTCTTCTCTTCATCTGTCTTTCTCTCCCTTCTCTCCATCTGTCTTTCTCTCCCTTCTCTCCATCTGTCTTTCTCTCCCTTCTCTCCATCTGTCTTTCTCTCCCTTCTCTCCATCTGTCTTTCTCTCTCCTCTCCATCTGTCTTTCTCTCTCCCTTCTCTCCATCTGTCTTTCTCTCTCCCTTCTCTCCATCTGTCTTTCTCTCTCCCTTCTCTCCGTCTGTCTTTCTCTCTCTCTTCTCTCCATGTCTCTCTTTGCTCTCTCTTCTCTCCATGTCTCTCTTTGCTCTCTCTTCTCTCCATGTCTCTCTTCTCTCCATGTCTCTCTTTGCTCTCTCTTCTCTTCTCTCCATGTATCTCTTTGCTCTCTCTTCTCTTCTCTCCATGTATCTCTTTGCTCTCTCTTCTCTTCTCTCCATGTCTCTCTTTGCTCTCTCTTCTCTTCTCTCCATGTCTCTCTTTGCTCTTCTCTCCATGTCTCTCTTTGCTCTCTCTTCTCTTCTCTCCATGTCTCTCTTTGCTCTCTCTTCTCTCCATGTCTCTCTCTGCTCTCTCTTCTCTCCATGTCTCTCTTCTCTCTCTCTCTCTGACCTGTTGTTGCAGCTCCCCTGGTGACATCGGGGACATTGTTCGAGGCTTTTGAGAAGATGGGGAAGAAGCATAACAAGGAGCAGGTTCCTCCAGCCGAGCCCAGCAACAAGAAGCCTTCAGTGGGCAAACAGAAGGCCAAGCTTCCCCCTGCCTCTACACAGACACACAACACACACAAGAACCTGGAGGATGCATTCAAAGCTGCGAGCCACACACACGTATACACCAGCAACTTACACACACGTCCGCAACACAAGGTACACACACACACACACACGGAGGAGTGACTGTATTAGACCAATTTAGGTGCGAAAGTCGCATTAAATAATCTCACTGTTTTGCACAACATCATAAGCTTGTTTTCATACTGTTTCAGTGTCATGGTGCTCCAGGACTCAGTCTCAGGTATAGGGTTGCTACTGGTAATTTACCAAAGTTACTGGAATCTTCAGGATAATTAACAGAAGCGATATGGCAATCCTATCGTGACTTTGGTCATTTATACTTGTAAGTCGCTCTGGATAAGAGCGTCTGCTAAATGACTTAAATGTAAATGTAAATGTACTTCAATATTTCCATTGTGTTCATGATGGCGGTTTAATTGATTTCCAGGTTTTTAGTATACATTTCTTTCAAGATGAGCGATGAGAAGAGAATCTTCCAGCCCATTGGGTATCTCACTACACCCCCCATATGTGACTCAACACCTGGGTTCAGTCTTATATAGCAACATTTGAAATTGTTTTTTTTACATTGGTTAAAAGGTAGAGACTCAGAGTTACAAAATGATACATCATACACTGCATTTTTGAGGAACATTTTTGAGCGTTTTAGTAACTACTGGAGAGCTCTCCTTATGCCATGTCTTGAAATATGAAGACAGACAGATTAAAAGTAAGTTTACATTGCAATACTTCTGACAGCCAACTTTCTAGCACCACCAATACCTTTTGGAGAATTCCCAAAAAGCATACGTTATTCAGTCATTGTTAGTTTTACACTTAGGACATGACTCTACCGTTGTACTGTAGCATTTGTGAATTTATAGTTTAGTTTATACTGGACTAAGCATACATTCTCTTGTGCCAACATCAGTTGTTCTTTTCTTGGTTCCAATAGTTTCTATTTTTTTTCAAAGAGATAGTCAGTTGGATATGTTCTCTGCAAGGTTTTGTATATCTTACCTATCATATGAACATCCTTTTCTGACTCAAATAAAATTCCCTCAAGGTTGCTCCGATGTCCAAAAGATTTCAAATGACAATTTTGTGATGTGTAACTTTTAAGTTCCATGTATTTGAAAATATCTACATTGGTATGTCCAAAATGGCTTTTTAATTCTCTCATGGAAATAAATGTATTTCCTGTTTACAAAGTCATTTCTGATTCCTATGCTTTTAGTTTTCCACGTGGACCAATTTATCTGTGAATTCTGAAAAGCTATCCAAGCTTTCCATAGGGTTGTGTTTTGAGGTAGTGATCCTATTCTTTAACTTTGATTCTTGGTTGAGATACATTTTTCATTTGTAGACAAACTTGAATTTGTTGACAACCAAACACAATACAGTAAATAACCTATTGAAAAGTTAACAAAAGATATGTTGGATTCACGTCTCCAACTAAATTTAAAAAGTTAAAGAATAGGATTAAGCCAGTGACTCCGATGAAACTATCATGCGTTGTCAACCGAACACAATTCCACAATCTTTTTCTAACACAGTAAATATCCTCAAATGAAGGCTTTCTTAATGTAACAGTAGACCTATTTATTCAACCATAAAGCTGCAGTGTGTAACTTTTTTTGGGCGACTCGACCAAATCACATAGAAATGTTTGTTATATATCTGTCATTCTCATTGAAAGCAAGTCTAAGAAGTGGTAGACATGTTCTATGTGCGCTATTTCTATGCTTCCTATTCTTAAGTTCATTTTTGCATATTTTACTTTAGGTTTTGTACATCAGCTTCAAACAGCTAAAAATACAACAATTTTGGTTATGGAAAAGATATTTCACAGCAGTTTAGATGGTACAATGATTCTCTACACTATACTTGCTTGTTTTGTCACATACTGAAATAAGAACTGAAATAAGATGAACTTTTAGAATTTGTACCAACCAGGAAATGACAGAGCGATTTCTGCATAGTGCATCTATAATGAATATATGAATAGCAGCACTGTAGAAACTACTACACTCAACGGAACGACTTGATTAGTGTAGTGTCAACAACGCAGCCACTGTCAGCTAGCCTACAAAGTCAACAACGCAGCCACTGCCAGCTAGCCTACTTCAGCAGTACTGTATCATTTTTAATAATTTTAGTCAATAAGATTCTTGCTACGTAAGCTTAACTTTCTGAACATTCGAGACGTGTAGTCCACTTGTCATTCCAATCTCCTTGCATTAGCGTAGCCTCTTCTGTAGCCTGTCAACTATGTGTCTGTCTATCCCTGTTCTCTCCTCTCTGCACAGACCATACAAACGCTCCACACCGCGTGGCCGCTGCCACCCTAATCTGGTGGTCCCAGCGCGCACGACCCACGTGGAGTTCCAGGTCTCCGGTAGCCTCTGGAACTGCCGATCTGCAGCCAACAAGGCAGAGTTCATCTCAGCCTATGCCTCCCTCCAGTCCCTCGACTTCTTGGCACTGACAGAAACATGGATCACCACAGATAACACTGCTACTCCTACTGCTCTCTCTTCGTCCGCCCACGTGTTCTCGCACACCCCGAGAGCTTCTGGTCAGCGGGGTGGTGGCATAGGGATCCTTATCTCTCCCATGTGGTCATTCTCTCTTTCTCCCCTTACCCATCTGTCTATCGCCTCCTTTGAATTTCATGCTGTCACAGTTACCAGCCCTTTCAAGCTTAACATCCTTATCATTTATCGCCCTCCAGGTCCCCTCGGAGAGTTCATCAATGAGCTTGATGCCTTGATAAGCTCCTTTCCTGAGGACGGCTCACCTCTCACAGTTCTGGGCGACTTTAACCTCCCCACGTCTACCTTTGACTCATTCCTCTCTGCCTCCTTCTTTCCACTCCTCTCCTCTTTTGACCTCACCCTCTCACCTTCCCCCCTACTCACAAGGCAGGCAATACGCTCGACCTCATCTTTACTAGATGCTGTTCTTCCACTAACCTCATTGCAACTCCCCTCCAAGTCTCCGACCACTACCTTGTATCCTTTTCCCTCTCGCTCTCATCCAACACTTCCCACACTGCCCCTACTCGGATGGTATCGCGCCGTCCCAACCTTCGCTCTCTCTCCCCGCTACTCTCTCCTCTTCCATCCTATCATCTCTTCCCTCTGCTCAAACCTTCTCCAACCTATCTCCTGATTCTGCCTCCTCAACCCTCCTCTCCTCCCTTTCTGCATCCTTTGACTCTCTATGTCCCCTATCTTCCAGGCCGGCTCGGTCCTCCCCTCCCGCTCCGTGGCTTGACGACTCAATGCGAGCTCACAGAACAGGGCTCCGGAAGGCCGAGCGGAAATGGAGGAAAACTCGCCTCCCTGCGGACCTGGCATCCTTTCACTCCCTCCTCTCTACATTTTCCTCCTCTGTCTCTGCTGCTAAAGCCACTTTCTACCACTCTAAATTCCAAGCATCTGCCTCTAACCCTAGGAAGCTCTTTGCCACATTCTCCTCCCTCCTGAATCCTCCTCCCCCTCCCCCCTCCTCCCTCTCTGCAGATGACTTCGTCAACCATTTTGAAAAGAAGATCGACGACATCCGATCCTCGTTTGCTAAGTCAAACAACACCGCTGGTTCTGCTCACACTGCCCTACCCTGTGCTCTGACCTCTTTCTCCCCTCTCTTTCCAGATGAAATCTCGCGTCTTGTGACGGCCGGCCGCCCAACAACCTGCCCGCTCGACCCTATCCCCTCCTCTCTTCTCCAGACCATTTCCGGAGACCTTCTCCCTTACCTCACCTCGCTCATCAACTTATCCCTGACCGCTGGCTACGTCCCTTCCGTCTTCAAGAGAGCGAGAGTTGCACCCCTTCTGAAAAAACCTACACTCGATCCCTCCGATGTCAACAACTACAGACCAGTATCCCTTCTTTCTTTTCTCTCCAAAACTCTTGAACGTGCCGTCCTTGGTCAGCTCTCCCGCTATCTCTCTCAGAATGACCTTCTTGATCCAAATCAGTCAGGTTTCAAGACTAGTCATTCAACTGAGACTGCTCTTCTCTGTATCACGGAGGCGCTCCGCACCGCTAAAGCTAACTCTCTCTCCTCTGCTCTCATCCTTCTAGACCTATCGGCTGCCTTCGATACTGTGAACCATCAGATCCTCCTCTCCACCCTCTCCGAGTTGGGCATCTCCGGCGCGGCCCACGCTTGGATTGCGTCCTACTTGACAGGTCGCTCCTACCAGGTGGCGTGGCGAGAATCTGTCTCCTCACCACGCGCTCTCACCACTGGTGTCCCCCAGGGCTCTGTTCTAGGCCCTCTCCTATTCTCGCTATACACCAAGTCACTTGGCTCTGTCATAACCTCACATGGTCTCTCCTATCATTGCTATGCAGACGACACACAATTAATCTTCTCCTTTCCCCCTTCTGATGACCAGGTGGCGAATCGCATCTCTGCATGTCTGGCAGACATATCATTGTGGATGACGGATCACCACCTCAAGCTGAACTTCGGCAAGACGGAGCTGCTCTTCCTCCCGGGAAGGACTGCCCGTTCCATGATCTCGCCATCACGGTTGACAACTCCATTGTGTCCTCCTCCCAGAGCGCTAAGAACCTTGGCGTGATCCTGGACAACAAACTGTCGTTCTCAACTAACATCAAGGCGGTGGCCCGTTCCTGTAGGTTCATGCTCTACAACATCCGCAGAGTACGACCCTGCCTCACACAGGAAGCGGCGCAGGTCCTAATCCAGGCACTTGTCATCTCCCGTCTGGATTACTGCAACTCGCTGTTGGCTGGGCTCCCTGCCTGTGCCATTAAACCCCTACAACTCATCCAGAACGCCGCAGCCCGTCTAGTGTTCAACCTTCCCAAGTTCTCTCACGTCACCCCGCTCCTCCGCTCTCTCCACTGGCTTCCAGTTGAAGCTCGCATCCGCTACAAGACCATGGTGCTTGCCTACGGAGCTGTGAGGGGAACGGCACCTCAGTACCTCCAGGCTCTGATCAGGCCCTACACCCAAATAAGGGCACTGCGTTCATCCACCTCTGGCCTGCTCGCCTCCCTACCACTGAGGAAGTACAGTTCCCGCTCAGCTCAGTCAAAACTGTTCGCTGCTCTGGCTCCCCAATGGTGGAACAAACTCCCTCACGACGCCAGGACAGCGGAGTCAATCACCACCTTCCGGAGACACCTGAAACCCCACCTCTTTAAGGAATACCTAGGATAGGATAAAGTAATCCTTCTTACCCCCCTTAAAATATTTAGATGCACTATTGTAAAGTGGTTGTTCCACTGGATGTCATAAGGTGAATGCACCAATTTGTAAGTCGCTCTGGATAAGAGCGTCTGCTAAATGACTTAAATGTAAATGTAAATGTAATGCATCTTTAAAATGAGTAACACCTCAATGGCCACATTTTGAGGTTAGTTTACTGTAACTTTGAAAGCAATCATTGAAAGCGTGCACGTTCAAGATAGCATGTAAAGGTCACAGATCTGTGGGGATCTTCACAATTGCTTTAATCTGCGCAATATCTTGAACAGCATTGATCACTTGCAATATGTACGTTTAGTGTAATCTTAACTACAATCCAGGTCATTTGGTTGTGCTATTAGATGAAGCACAATGATAACACATTAAGTTGTATACTGTAATTACAACATATCTGAAGTTCTATTCCCAATTTAGATGACAATTTTTTTCCCATTGGAATCTGGTTGTGCTTATAGATGGTTGAAAACATGATGATAACACATTGGGAATTCGACAAACTTCTTGGCTGTCTTTTTGAGTGGGTTAATAAAGGTTGAAAAATGTCTTAGAATAGTCTGCAGCCACTCAATTCTAAAAATGTGAGCTAATTAATTTGCTGAGAGGTCTGGCTGGGGGTTAAGAGTCCTCCGAGTAAAATTGAATAATAGGTTTGCTAAATATATAACCCTTCACTGACTGCATAATTAAAATAGCCTACGGGTAAAGGAACACACAGGGTAAAACAGCAGGGCCTGAGACAGCTAGCTACCCTCCACTCAGATAAACTATCAAAACAAAATGATATTTTCCCATTCTGCATCATGGACAGACAGGGCACCCAGTGGATTCTCTATCAGCCTCCCAGCACATTGAACTGGAACTGGGAGTTGAGGAAAGGACTTGATCTGTCTTTGTGCTCTTTTAATTACACACAGCTGGGTGGGTTCTAATCCCCAGAGACCAACTGGCAGAAGGGCGCGTCCATAAGGCTAGGAGTAAAGCTAAGCTTCCTCTACAGTAAACTGAATTAAATGTCCATTATTATGTAGCCTAATTAGCCTACTCCTGTCTATACAGAAATAAATACAATCATTCAAAATAGGCTACTAAACCAGAAAGCATGACTTGGCCACAGACAATACTTAGCTTCTATGATAAATTAAGCTGTCAATTGTTTTGAATCGCTTTGCCTACAGTCGGAAAGGCCTGCAAAGCGAGTTGACCGTCAATGAAAAGTAGAGGCCCAGCCAGGCTTATCGCAATATTTCTAAATACAATCGTCGGAAAACATACGGTAGTTTGGAAAGCAAATGGCTATTGCTGTAAAGAGAAGACTCTAATCTGTCTTTTAGTTATCAAAATTCTCAACATAATTAAGTGAACAGTATAACGTGTCCTATTGGCACCAGTGGACAGCATCGGCCATATCGCCATTGTGTGTGCATATTTACTCTTTATCTTTGTTGGGTCAGTGCCACTTGAAAGTTTGTTTTTGGACAATAATTTCCTCCTCCCGGTTAGATGGAAATCATACTGTATTTGTCTCCACTTCTCGTAGGCTTTTATTGACAGTCTTTTATTGATCGTTTTGTCAGTATCAGTAGAGTAGGCTACCCATTCATTTTTGTTGCATTAAAAAATATTCTGTTGATGTGTCCAGTTATATAAAGGGTAGTAAAATAGCATGAAATGTGTTTATAAAAGGTCAAATGTATTCTGTGCATAGAAAGGAGTAAGAGAGCACTCACCACCCTCAGGGCAGAGTATGGTTAATGCAGTGAGCCACATGCCTATACACAAGGGGCCATAAGCTGCTGTCAATCATTCCGACAGAATCCATCAGAGTCACAACCTGCGGAAGCCAATTTCCTGTCTTTGTTTCCACCTCCACTATCACAATGGAAGTGATTAGACCAAAAGAGAGAAAGATTTTACATTTTGGCATCGTATTTGGGAATGTTTGTAATTTCCCTGCAGCTCAAGTTCAATCAGGAAGGCTGCTCGGGATGCTCGTTTAATTTAATTCAGTAAGCACAACGTAATTCACTTGGTTTCCTATTATACGGATATAGTGGGAATGAATACAAACGTATCATCATCAGCGTAGTGTCACGGTCTTCCTCCTATTCATCTGAAGAGGAGAGGCGAGAAGGATCAGAGGACCAAGATGCGGTGTGGTATGTGTTCATAGTGAATATTTAATTAAAGAAAGTACTGAACACTGCATACAAAAACAATAAACCAATAACGACCGTGAAGCTACAAATGAGACCTGTGCTGACACAAGCAACTAACATAGACAATCACCCACAAACAAACAGTGCAACCAGGCTACCTAAGTATGATTCTCAATCAGAGACAAATAATGACACCTGCCTCTGATTGAGAACCATACTAGGCCGAAACATACAAATCCCCAAATCATAGAAAAACAAACATAGACTGCCCACCCAACTCACACCCTGACCATACTCAATAAATACAAAACAAAGGAAATAAAGGTCAGAACGTGACACGTAGAGTATTGTTTCTTCTCCTCTTTCCTATTAGCCACGTGAAGAATGCCATTCACCTATTTAAATAATAGCCTATAAGCAAGGCACAATAATTCACATTCTTCATGCTTACTGTTTAACCTTCCTCCCTCACAACCAATGAGTGTAAATCTTGGAATGTATTCAGTGGTGATTTTAACATGTAAATCTTGGTGGGGCAAACTCCCCAAAATATTTGTAGATGCATGCCAGCAAAGCCACTACACAACACAACCTAACAAAACACAACACTAAACAATACATTAATTGCACTATAACAGTGACACATGGTGCCCACAAACTGTTAGGGCCCACATATAGCTGTCCCAACATCAGCGCTTTCTTTTCAGCACCAGGGAGTGAATCCTTACCACTGCTATACCTGGCGCTATCAGCAGAGCCTAGTCTGGCAGCGAAACAGTTAATTTAGCCTCATTTATTGCCTTTCAAAAAACATAACAGATATTTCTGACTTAAGAAAAAATGGTTTCTACTGACAATTGAGATGCATGAACTATGGCATAAGGGGGACGACGAGCGGATAAGAGACATTAATGAGCGAGCTAGGATGACCGTAGTCAATATAACTATTTGTTTAGAACTTTTGAAATGTACAGCGGCAGAAATCAGAACATGGAATGTTCTTACAGTATTCTCCCTGTACACCAAGTCCGGACCGCAGGATAAATAAAGGGGGCATATAAGCAGACAATGAAAGCTCTTGCAATAGTCAATGACTACATTTCTCTAAAACAGCCTATAGGCTACATGTGCACAGTCAAGTCAGAACAGTAAGGTTGGACCTCAAGAAAGAGGACAGAGTTCCCAAGTTGGATGAACTTTCAAAATGTATTTTCCCAGGAGGAGCTGGTTTTCTTCCGAGTTCCCAGTTGTCATGATTTCACTGAAGTCTGAGATTTCCCAGTTCAAATATTCCAGTTGTTTTGAAAGTGGCAGAAGTCATGCTGGATTGACAGCATGGCCAATGTATTCAACCTTTTATGGCCCATGGTGTTGAATGTTTATCCTTTTAAGCTTGGAAAAGAGAACCTTAAACCCAGACTTGGACCACACATCCAATCCACTGAATAGCAGGCTAGCGCTTGCTTTGCAACATTTGCAGTTAGCCACTTATTCCTTCCAAACCACTCATTGTTGAATTTGCGATTTCCAACGAATCGGGTAATGTTTATGTCCAGTAGCACCGATACGCTTTATCTATCATTTCTCTTCAAATTATTTGCCTGTAGACTGTCGACATGATTTATGATGATGTCTGCTAGCTTGCTAGAAAATATTTTGAAAGTATGATGTTGATCATACTACGGTAAACTTCAGTATATATTACGTAATTTGATGTCATTTATCTATGGCCAATTACCTTTAGCCTTCTTGGATGGGCACTTCTATTGTAACTCTATGGCAGCACCCAAGGGGCTTGAATTTTTTTGCTCTACCTATAGATTTTGCAGTGACTCTGCAACTCCCAGATGACTGAATACTTTTCTCGGGAGAAGTGGTCGGTTCTCCCAGAGGGAGTAAAAAGCACCAGATATTCGTTGGATTTGTCAGCGAGGGGGAAAACCCCTAGATGTGAGCCAATCAGTGAAGGTTCCTCCTCAGATGAAGGGGAGAACCATGCTCCTCAGAGAGTTTCTTGAAAATAAAAACAGTGAAACCTTTTTAGATAAAACTATACTAAATATATTAATGTCACCAAATAATTCATTAAAACACACTGTTTTGTGAAGGTCTACAGTAGCTTCAACAGCACTCTGTCGGGTAGCACCATGGCGTAGAAGGAGGACAGTTAGCTTCCATCCTCCTCTGGGTACATTGACTTCAACACAAAAGCTAGGAGGGTCATGGTTCTCACCCCCCTCCATGGACTTACATAGCAATTATGACAACTTCCGGAGGACATCCTCCAACCTAGAATCCCCCAACTCAGAATTAGTCTCTTCCTGATCGACTCTCCTGCATTTCCTGTTGTGTTGGGCCTTCCCTCGTTGGCCTCTCATGATCCTATTATTTCGTGGCAACAGAAGGCTCTCAAGGGATGGTCCTGTCAGTGTTCAGGGAGGTGTGTAGGTGTTTCCTTAGGTGCCACTACGGTGGAAAGTCCAAACCAGGTTTCCACCATGCACATTCCCCCCAAATATGCCGATTTGGCACTCGCCTTCTGTAAAAAGAGGGCGACTCAATTACCACCCCATCGACAGGGGGATTGTGCGCTAAATCTCCTGGTAGGCGTTGCACTTCCCAGGAGTCACGTGTATCCTCTGTCACAAGAGCAGACGGCGGCTATGGAAACATACGTCGCCGAATCTCTGGGAACAGGGATACATTCGGCCTTCCACTTCACCTGTCTTCTCAAGTTTCTTTTTTGTGAAGAAGAAGGATGGAGGTTTACGCCCGTGTATTGACTATCAAGGTTTAAATCAGATTATGGTAAAATACAGTTACCCGCTACCTCTCATCGCCAGTATGACAGAGTCATTGCATTGCTAGAGACGATTTGTGAAAAGGCCAATTTTCGGGATGTCTCATATCTGTTACCTTTCACTGCAGATGTGGAAGAGCGACATAGGCAAATGCCGTAGCATTTAGGCACATCCAATGCAAAATCAGATATCTCTAGCTTAAACTGACAGATTTTTATGGGGATTTTTTTATTATGTTAATTAGATTTCCGCTGGGGCGCGGACATCAACCTTTGGGGTTATATAAGAATATATTGAACGCCATATAACACAGGGGCGTCTTTCATGGTATAATAATCAAGACAACATGTTTCCTAACATCTGTGGGCATAGTCATTCCTATACGACATCAGAAAGTTGTCTTCCATGCATAATTGTAGCCCATCATAGGAACTCCTTTCCCCCAGCGGGGGAGTTTAGATGCCAGCGGCCCCACATAGGGCATCACCTCATCTGGGCTCCCGAGTGGTGCAGTGGTCTAAGGCACTGCGTCTCAGTGCTAGAGGCATCACTACAGACACCCTGGTTTAAATCCAGGCTGTATCACAACTCGCGGTGATTGGGGAGTCACACAATTGGCCCAGCGTCGTCCAAGTTTGGCCTGTGTAGGCAGTCATTGTAAATGAGAATTTGTTCTTATTAACTGACTTGCCTAGTTAAATCAATCTATTTAAAATAAAAACATCTCTCTCTCTCTGAGGATCTTCCCTGGGAGACCAGGCCAACTATTTAATAAAATGCCATATACTCTTGACACTACGTTGGTTTCAGAAGTACTCGGACCTTGCATCCACGACAGTGCGTGTGCTTGGCCGGTGAGCGCGTTCCTGTAAGGCGTAGAGTCGCAAGCTGGCGCGAGGACGTGAGGACGCGCTCTTTGAAAGGAGGGAGTAGTGTAACGACCCTAGGTTTATAAGCGCGGAAATCGACTCTGCCGCACGAGCATGCTTTTGCGGCACAGTCCATAGCGCGTCGAGGGTTGAGGCCTGCTCCCTGCTGTTTCATTACATTGGGACACTCTTGACCCAAACTGCTACAGACCTATATCTATCCTTTCTAAGGTCTTTGAAAGCCAAGTCAACAAACAGAACACCGACCATTTTGAATCCCAACATACCTTCTCCGCTATGCAATCTGGGTTCAGAGCTGGTCATGGGTGCAACTCAGCCACGCTCAAGGTCCTAAACGGTATCTTAACCACCATCGATAAGAAACAATACTGTGCAGCCGTATTCATTGACCTCGCCAAGGTTTTCGACTCTGTTAATCACCACATCCTCATCGGCACACTCGACAGCCTTGGTTTCTCAAATGATTGCCTTGCCTGGTTCACCAACTACTTCTCTGATAGAGTTCAGTGTGTCAAATCGGAGGGTCTGTTGTCCGGGCCTCTGGCAATCTCTATGGGGGTGCCACATGGTTCAATTCTTGGACCGACTATCTTCTCTGTATACATCAATGATGTCGCTCTTGCTGCTGGAGAGTCTCTGATCCACCTCTACGCAGACAACACCATTCTGTATACTTCTGGCCCTTCTTTGGACACTGTGTTAACAACCCTCCAGGCGAGCTTCATCGCCATACAACTCTCCTTCCGCTGCCTCCAATTGCTCTTAAACTAAATGCATGTGTAGCCGGTGCTATACTGCACCGCTGTAACTCTGCGTTGTGTGTGGTTGATTGAGACTATAAACATGACTTTGGAGATCAGGTAGTTTTAATCAAGCAGACTCTCTGCATCCTGCATCTGCATCCAAAAGGAAATAAAACATTTGTAGAGCACATATGTTTGGAGAATCGTCGCCTCTTTCTACAACAGATGCACAATAGGAGGAACTGGGATCATTCGAGGAGCTAGCCATCGTTCACACATACAATAGCCTGCTAATACCTTAGCTCGCTATTAACCACATGTTGAATTCAGAATATTGATATCATCCTAAAAAGTACAATTACAAGTGCATCTTAACAATACCATTGACTTATGAGTAACCTCTAAATATACATCATTATTCATGAACAAAACACTGTGTGTATGACTTTGTACTTAAATTAATCAAACTTTTCTGAAGACAGAAAAAGCGTGCCTACCTCTCTCAGTGCATCAAAAATTATTTGAGCATGAGCATTCAGGGCAAAACGTAAGTATACACTCCCCTTCTCCCAGGATGCAGGCATGCAATCAGCACAACATATTGATATATGAACCTGGTGAAATTCACATAATACTTTAACAACTGTTACACATGCTCTTCAACCGATCGCTGCCTGCACCTGCCCGCCTGTCCAACATCACTACTCTGGACGGCTCAGACTTAGAATACATGGACAACTACAAATACCTAGGTGTTTGTTTAGACTGTAAACTCTCATTCCAGACCCACATCAAACATCTCCAATCCAAAGTTAAATCTAGAATTGGCTTCCTATTTGGCAACAAAGCATCCTTCACTCATGCTGCCAAACATACTCTTGAAAAACTGACCGTCCTACCAATCCTCAACTTCGGCGATGTCATTTACAAAATAGCCTCCAATACCCTACTCAATAAATTGTATGCAGTCTATCACAGTGCCATCCGTTTTGTCACCAAAGCCCCATATACTACCCACCACTGTGACCTGCACGCTCTCGTTGGCTGGCCCTCGCTTCATACTCGTCGCCAAACCCACTGGCTCCAGGTCATCTACAAGACCCTGCTAAGTAAAGTACCCCCTTATCTCAGCTCGCTGGTCACCATAGCAGTACCCACCTGTAGCACCAGCTCCAGCAGGTATATCTCTCTGGTCACCCCCAAAACCAGTTCTTCCTTTGTCCGCCTCTCCTTCAAGTTCTCTGCTGCCAATGACTGGAACGAACTACAAAAATCTCTGAAACTGGAAACACTTATCTCCCTCACTAGCTTTAAGCACCAGCTGTCAGAGCAGCTCACAGATTACTGCACCTGTACATAGCCCATCTATAATTTAGCCCAAACAACTACCTCTTCCCCTACTGTATTTATTTATTTTGCTCCTTTGCACCCCATTATTTCTATCTCTACTTTGCACATTCTTCCACTGCAAATGAACCATTCCAGTGTTTTAACTTGCTATATTGTATTTACTTCACAACCATGGCCATTTTTTGCCTTTATCTCCCTTATCTCACCTCACTTGCTCACATTGTATATAGACTTATTTTTCTACTGTATTATTGACTGTATGTTTGTTTTACTCCATGTGTGACTCTGTGTTGCTGTATGTGTCGAACTGCTTTGCTTTATCTTGACCAGGTCCCAATTGTAAATGAGAACTTGTTCTCAACTTGTCTACCTTTGTTAAATAAAGGTGAAATAAATAAATATTGCATTCCGTCTTTGTTGTTCCTTCCGTTAAGCCTGTACTCTATTGAACTGTGCACTTATCCTATCAGTGTCATGCAGGTGAAAGAGGACCCAAAAGCGACTTAACAGAAACAGAGTTTATTTAAGTCCAAACAGGGAATAACAGAAATCCTCTAGTCTGTAGAGGGGAATAACTGGAGAAGCGGCCACAGACTGCAGGTCGCTTCGGGTAGGCGCAGGCCGTGGTAGACAGAGACACCTGCTCACGCGCAGCATCTGATGAAGGCAAAAAACACGACAGGACAGGGCGATACACAATCACAGCAAAAACACGACAGGACAGGGCGAAACGCAATCACAGCATGGTGAATACTAAACAAGGAACCGACGGGACAGGAACGGAACACAAAGGAATAAATAGGGACTCTAATCAGGGGAAAGGATCGGGAACAGGTGTGGGAAGACTAAATGATGATTAGGGGAATAGGAACAGCTGGGAGCAGGAACGGAACGATAGAGAGAAGAGAGAGCGAGAGAGTGAGAGAGGGAGGGGGAGAGAGAGGGATAGAAAGGGGAAAGAACCCAATAAGACCAGCAGAGGGAAACGAACAGAATGGGGAGCACAGGGACAAGACATGATAATAAATGACAAACATGACAGTACCCCCCACTCACCGAGCGCCTCCTGGCGCACTCGAGGAGGAATCCTGGCGGCAACGGAGGAAATCATCGATGAGTGAACGGTCCAGCACGTCCCGAGACGGAACCCAACTCCTCTCCTCAGGACCGTAACCCTCCCAATCCACTAAGTATTGGTGACCCCGTCCCCGAGAACGCATGTCCATGATCTTATGTACCTTGTAAATAGGTGCGCTCTCGACAAGGACGGGAGGGGGAGGGAAGACGAACGGGGTGCGAAGAAAGGGCTTAACACAGGAGACATGGAAGACAGGATGGACGCGACGAAGATGTCGCGGAAGAAGCAGTCGCACAGCGACAGGATTGACGACCTGGGAGACACGGAACGGACCAATGAACCGCGGAGTCAACTTACGAGAAGCTGTCGTAAGAGGAAGGTTGCGAGTGGAAAGCCACACTCTCTGGCCGCAACAATACCTTGGACTCTTAATCCTGCGTTTATTGGCGGCTCTCACAGTCTTCCCCGCAGACAAAGGCAGACCGGTAATGAAGCCTAAGGCGATGTGAGACCATGGTCGAGAAGGAATGGGGAGCGGTCTGAGACGACCGGCAGGAGGAGAGTTACCCGACTTAGTCTGCGCCAGTCCGAACAAGCAGCCACGAAACGGCGCGTGTCACGCTCCTGAGTCGGCCACCAAAAGCGCTGGCGAATAGACGCAAGAGTGCCTCGAACACCGGGATGACCAGCTAACTTGGCAGAGTGAGCCCACTGAAGAACAGCCAGACGAGTGGAAACAGGAACGAAAAGGAGGTTACTAGGACAAGCGCGCGGCGACGCAGTGTGCGTGAGTGCTTGCTTAACCTGTCTTTCAATTCCCCAGACTGTTAACCCGACAACACGCCCATAAGGAAGAATCCCCTCGGGATCAGTAGAAGCCACAGAAGAACTAAACAGACGGGATAAGGCATCAGGCTTGGTGTTCTTGCTACCCGGACGGTAAGAAATCACAAACTCGAAACGAGCGAAAAACAACGCCCAACGAGCTTGACGGGCATTAAGTCGTTTGGCAGAACGGATGTACTCAAGGTTCTTATGGTCTGTCCAAACGACAAAAGGAACGGTCGCCCCCTCCAACCACTGTCGCCATTCGCCTAGGGCTAAGCGGATGGCGAGCAGTTCACGGTTACCCACATCATAGTTGCGCTCAGATGGCGACAGGCGATGAGAAAAATAAGCGCAAGGATGAACCTTATCGTCAGACTGGAAGCGCTGGGATAGAATGGCTCCCACGCCTACCTCTGAAGCGTCAACCTCGACAATGAATTGTCTAGTGACGTCAGGAGTAACGAGGATAGGAGCGGACGTAAAACGTTCTTTTAGAAGATCAAAAGCTCCCTGGGCGGAACCGGACCACTTAAAACACGTCTTGACAGAAGTAAGAGCTGTGAGAGGAGCAGCAACTTGACCGAAATTACGAATGAAACGCCGATAGAAATTAGCGAAACCTAAAAAGCGCTGCAACTCGACACGTGACCTTGGAACGGGCCAATCACTGACAGCTTGGACCTTAGCGGAATCCATCTGAATGCCTTCAGCGGAAATAACGGAACCGAGAAAAGTAACGGAGGAGACATGAAAAGAGCACTTCTCAGCCTTTACGTAGAGACAATTCTCTAAAAGGCGCTGTAGAACACGTCGAACGTGCTGAACATGAATCTCGAGTGACGGAGAAAATCAGGATATCGTCAAGATAGACAAAAACAAAGATGTTCAGCATGTCTCTCAGAACATCATTAACTAATGCCTGAAAAACAGCTGGCGCATTGGCGAGACCGAACGGCAGAACCCGGTACTCAAAATGCCCTAACGGAGTGTTAAACGCCGTTTTCCACTCGTCCCCCTCTCTGATGCGCACGAGATGGTAAGCGTTACGAAGGTCCAACTTAGTAAAGCACCTGGCTCCCTGCAGAATCTCGAAGGCTGATGACATAAGGGGAAGCGGATAACGATTCTTAACCGTTATGTCATTCAGCCCTCGATAATCCACGCAGGGGCGCAGAGTACCGTCCTTCTTCTTGACAAAAAAGAACCCCGCCCCGGCCGGAGAAGAAGAAGGCACTATGGTACCGGCGTCAAGAGACACAGACAAATAATCCTCGAGAGCCTTACGTTCGGGAGCCGACAGAGAGTATAGTCTACCTCGAGGAGGAGTGGTCCCCGGAAGGAGATCAATACTACAATCATACGACCGGTGAGGAGGAAGGGAGTTGGCTCGGGACCGACTGAAGACCGTGCGCAGATCATGATATTCCTCCGGCACTCCTGTCAAATCGCCAGGTTCCTCCTGAGAAGTAGGGACAGAAGAAACGGGAGGGATGGCAGACATTAAACACTTCACATGACAAGAAACGTTCCAGGATAGGATAGAATTACTAGACCAATTAATAGAAGGATTATGACATACTAGCCAGGGATGACCCAAAACAACAGGTGTAAACGGTGAACGGAAAATCAAAAAAGAAATAGTCTCACTGTGGTTACCAGATACTGTGAGAGTTAAAGGTAGTGTCTCAAATTTGATACTGGGAAGATGACTACCATCTAAGGCAAACATGGGCGTAGGCTTGTCTAACGGTCTGAAAGGAATGTTATGTTTCCGAACCCATGCTTCGTCCATGAAACAACCCTCAGCCCCAGAGTCAATCAAGGCCCTGCATGTAGCACCCGAACCGGTCCAGCGTAGATGGACCGACATAGTAGTACAAGATCTAGATGAAGAGACCTGAGTAGTAGCGCTCACCAGTAGCCCTCCGCTTACTGATGGGCTCTGGCCTCTTACTGGACATGAATTAACAAAATGTCCAGCAACTCCGCAATAGAGGCACAGGCGGTTGGTGATCCTCCGTTCCCTCTCCTTAGTCGAGATGCGAATCCCTCCCAGCTGCATGGGCTCAGTCTCAAAGCCAGAGGAGGGAGATGGTTGCGATGCGGAGCAGGGAAACACCGTTGATGCGAGCTCTCTTCCACGAGCCCGGTGACGAAGATCTACCCGTCGTTCTATGCGGATGGCGAGAGCAATCAAAGAGTCCACATCTGAAGGAACCTCCCGGGAGAGAATCTCATCCTTAACCACTGCGTGGAGTCCCTCCAGAAAACGAGCGAGCAGCGCCGGCTCGTTCCACTCACTAGAGGCAGCAAGAGTGCGAAACTCAATAGAATAATCCGTTATGGACCGTTCACCTTGGCATAAGGAAGCCAGGGCCCTAGAAGCCTCCCCACCAAAAACTGAACGGTCAAAAACCTGAATCATCTCCTCTTTAAAGTTCTGGAACTTGTTAGAGCAATCAGCCCTTGCCTCCCAGATAGCTGTGCCCCATTCTCGAGCCCGGCCAGTAAGGAGTGAAATGACGTAAGCAACCCGAGCTCTCTCTCTAGAGTATGTGTTGGGTTGGAGAGAGAACACAATCTCACACTGCGTGAGAAAGGAGCGGCACTCAGTGGGCTGCCCGGAGTAGCAAGGTGGGTTATTAACCCTAGGTTCTGGAGGCTCGGCAGGCCAGGAAGTAACAGGTGGCACGAGACGTAGACTCTGGAACTGTCCAGAGAGGTCGGAAACCTGAGCGGCCAGGTTCTCCACGGCATGGCGAGCAGCAGACAATTCCTGCTCGTGTCTGCCGAGCATGGCTCCTTGGATCTTGACGGCATTGTAACGAGCGTCTGAAGTCGCTGGGTCCATTCCTTGGTCGGTTCCTTCTGTCATGCAGGTGAAAGAGGACCCAAAAGCGACTTAACAGAAACAGAGTTTATTTAAGTCCAAACAGGGAATAACAGAAATCCTCTAGTCTGTAGAGGGGAATAACTGGAGAAGCGGCCACAGACTGCAGGTCGCTTCGGGTAGGCGCAGGCCGTGGTAGACAGAGACACCTGCTCACGCGCAGCATCTGATGAAGGCAAAAAACACGACAGGACAGGGCGATACACAATCACAGCAAAAACACGACAGGACAGGGCGAAACGCAATCACAGCATGGTGAATACTAAACAAGGAACCGACGGGACAGGAACGGAACACAAAGGAATAAATAGGGACTCTAATCAGGGGAAAGGATCGGGAACAGGTGTGGGAAGACTAAATGATGATTAGGGGAATAGGAACAGCTGGGAGCAGGAACGGAACGATAGAGAGAAGAGAGAGCGAGAGAGTGAGAGAGGGAGGGGGAGAGAGAGGGATAGAAAGGGGGAAAGAACCCAATAAGACCAGCAGAGGGAAACGAACAGAATGGGGAGCACAGGGACAAGACATGATAATAAATGACAAACATGACAATCAGAGAGCTGGGTGGTGATCTTACCAGGACCTTCACTCAGACAGAAGTTCTAATTACCCAGTGATTGCTAAACGACACACTCCTAACGATCACACAGCAGCAGAGAATAACAGCCCTGTCTCTGTCGAGAAAATGTCCTACACTCAAGTTTTGCCATCAAATTGCACTCTTTTCTTCAATGCATCAGAGAGTTTAACTCTTTGAGTCAAACAATCCTATTGCTTTGAGGTCTTAAACTTATCTTGCAACAGACATCCAGCGAGGAAGAAGTGTCAGACAGGGATTGTGTTGTGGCAGCAGGCAGTTAGTTGTGTAATAGCATCAGTCTTACCTGTGACCTGTGTCTCCAGCAGTGGAGAAGGGGTTTTGAGAGATTCAGAGAGTATGTGTATTCCCACACTCAACTCACAGTCATCCCTGTCAACGTCCGGTCACTGTCAACTCATATCTACAGTAATTATGGACAGCATGCACAAATAAACACACTCTACATCAGGTAGTACAGTAGTAGCATACAAGTAAAAGCATACAACACAGAGACATGCATGGACACATATGCACGCGCAAGCACGCGCAAGCACCCACGTACACACATGCACACACAACACACAAACGGGCAGCTGGTAGCTTAACAGTTAAGAGTGTTGGGCCAGTAATCAAAAGGTTGCTGGTTTGAATCCCTAAGCAGGCAAGGTGGGAAAATCTGCTGTTCTACCCTGGAGCAACGCAGTTAACCCCCAACAACAACTACTCCCTGAGTACTGATGACGTTGATTAAGTCAGCTCCCTGCACCTCTTTGATTTAGATGTGTTGGGTCAAATGCGGAAGACATTGTGGTTTTATAGACATGTTTAATACGTCTTATTTACACACTCCAACCCCTTTCAATGCGTGGAACGGATGTGGGTGGGGCTAGGTCTACATAAGGGTGCAAAACTCACAAACTCACAAAAGCTCTGACGAAGGCCGTGAGGCCGATATGTAAGCTTATTAAAGATCAGTGATACTATCAAGAGCAGTGTGCAGTTTCCTTTTTCCTTCACCCATGCACACCTTTGCCTGAGATCATTGACAGATAGATAATCCAGAGGACAAGGGTTGGGCCACAGGCTGGAGGGGCCGATGAGCTGTGTGTCATGCAGGTGAAAGAGGACCCAAAAGCGACTTAACAGAAACAGAGTTTATTCAAGTCCAAACAGAAAACGACAAATCCTGAATCCTTAACAGGAAATGTCCAAACAGGGAATAACAGAAATCCTCTAGTCTGTAGAGGGGAATAACAGGAGAAGCGGCCACAGACTGCAGGTCGCTTCGGGTAGGCGCAGGCCGTAGCTGACAGAGACACCTGCTCACACGCAGCATCTGATGAAGGCAAAAACACGACAGGACAGGGCGATACACAATCACAGCACGGTGAATTCTAAACAAGGAACCGACAGGACAGGAACGGAACACAAAGGAAGAAATAGGGACTCTAATCAGGGGAAAGGATCGGGAACAGGTGTGGGAAGACTAAATGATGATTAGGGGAATAGGAACAGCTGGGAGCAGGAACGGAACGATAGAGAGAAGAGAGAGCGAGAGAGTGAGAGAGGGAGGGGGAGAGAGAGGGATAGAAAGAGGGAAAGAACCTAATAAGACCAGCAGAGGGAAACGAATAGAATGGGGAGCACAGGGACAAGACATGATAATAAATGACAAACATGACAGTACCCCCACTCACCGAGCGCCTCCTGGCGCACTCGAGGAGGAATCCTGGCGGCAACGGAGGAAATCATCGATGAGTGAACGGTCCAGCACGTCCCGAGACGGAACCCAACTCCTCTCCTCAGGACCGTAACCCTCCCAATCCACTAAGTATTGGTGACCCCGTCCCCGAGAACGCATGTCCATGATCTTATGTACCTTGTAAATAGGTGCGCTCTCGACAAGGACGGGAGGGGGGAGGGAAGACGAACGGGGGTGCGAAGAAAGGGCTTAACACAGGAGACATGGAAGACAGGATGGACGCGACGAAGATGTCGCGGAAGAAGCAGTCGCACAGCGACAGGATTGACGACCTGGGAGACACGGAACGGACCAATGAACCGCGGAGTCAACTTACGAGAAGCTGTCGTAAGAGGAAGGTTGCGAGTGGAAAGCCACACTCTCTGGCCGCAACAATACCTTGGACTCTTAATCCTGCGTTTATTGGCGGCTCTCACCGTCTGTGCCCTGTAACGGCAAAGTGCAGACCTCACCCTCCTCCAGGTGCGCTCACAACGTTGGACAAACGCTTGAGCAGAGGGAACGCTGGACTCGGCAAGCTGGGATGAGAACAGAGGAGGCTGGTAACCCAGACTACTCTGAAACGGAGATAACCCGGTAGCAGACGAAGGAAGCGAATTGTGAGCGTATTCTGCCCAGGGGAGCTGTTCTGCCCAAGACGCAGGGTTTCTGAAAGAAAGGCTGCGTAGTATGCGACCAATCGTCTGATTGGCCCTCTCTGCTTGACCGTTAGACTGGGGATGAAACCCGGAAGAGAGACTGACGGACGCACCAATCAAACGACAGAACTCCCTCCAAAACTGTGACGTGAATTGCGGGCCTCTGTCTGAAACGGCGTCTAACGGGAGGCCATGAATTCTGAATACATTCTCAATAATGATTTGTGCCGTCTCCTTAGCGGAAGGAAGTTTAGCGAGGGGAATGAAATGTGCCGCCTTAGAGAAGCTATCGACAACCGTAAGAATCACAGTCTTCCCCGCAGACAAAGGCAGACCGGTAATGAAGTCTAAGGCGATGTGAGACCATGGTCGAGAAGGAATGGGGAGCGGTCTGAGACGACCGGCAGGAGGAGAGTTACCCGACTTAGTCTGCGCGCAGTCCGAACAAGCAGCCACGAAACGGCGCGTGTCACGCTCCTGAGTCGGCCACCAAAAGCGCTGGCGAATAGACGCAAGAGTGCCTCGAACACCGGGATGACCAGCTAACTTGGCAGAGTGAGCCCACTGAAGAACAGCCAGACGAGTGGAAACAGGAACGAAAAGGAGGTTACTAGGACAAGCGTGCGGCGACGCAGTGTGCGTGAGTGCTTGCTTAACCTGTCTTTCAATTCCCCAGACTGTTAACCCGACAACACGCCCATAAGGAAGAATCCCCTCGGGATCAGTAGAAGCCACAGAAGAACTAAACAGACGGGATAAGGCATCAGGCTTGGTGTTCTTGCTACCCGGACGGTAAGAAATCACAAACTCGAAACGAGCGAAAAACAACGCCCAACGAGCTTGACGGGCATTAAGTCGTTTGGCAGAACGGATGTACTCAAGGTTCTTATGGTCTGTCCAAACGACAAAAGGAACGGTCGCCCTCTCAACCACTGTCGCCATTCGCCTAGGGCTAAGCGGATGGCGAGCAGTTCACGGTTACCCACATCATAGTTGCGCTCAGATGGCGACAGGCGATGAGAAAAATAAGCGCAAGGATGAACCTTATCGTCAGACTGGAAGCGCTGGGATAGAATGGCTCCCACGCCTACCTCTGAAGCGTCAACCTCGACAATGAATTGTCTAGTGACGTCAGGAGTAACGAGGATAGGAGCGGACGTAAAACGTTCTTTTAGAAGATCAAAAGCTCCCTGGGCGGAACCGGACCACTTAAAACACGTCTTGACAGAAGTAAGAGCTGTGAGAGGGGCAGCAACTTGACCGAAATTACGAATGAAACGCCGATAGAAATTAGCGAAACCTAAAAAGCGCTGCAACTCGACACGTGACCTTGGAACGGGCCAATCACTGACAGCTTGGACCTTAGCGGAATCCATCTGAATGCCTTCAGCGGAAATAACGGAACCGAGAAAAGTAACGGAGGAGACATGAAAAGAGCACTTCTCAGCCTTTACGTAGAGACAATTCTCTAAAAGGCGCTGTAGAACACGTCGAACGTGCTGAACATGAATCTCGAGTGACGGAGAAAAAATCAGGATATCGTCAAGATAGACAAAAACAAAGATGTTCAGCATGTCTCTCAGAACATCATTAACTAATGCCTGAAAAACAGCTGGCGCATTGGCGAGACCGAACGGCAGAACCCGGTACTCAAAATGCCCTAACGGAGTGTTAAACGCCGTTTTCCACTCGTCCCCCTCTGATGCGCACGAGATGGTAAGCGTTACGAAGGTCCAACTTAGTAAAGCACCTGGCTCCCTGCAGAATCTCGAAGGCTGATGACATAAGGGGAAGCGGATAACGATTCTTAACCGTTATGTCATTCAGCCCTCGATAATCCACGCAGGGGCGCAGAGTACCGTCCTTCTTCTTAACAAAAAGAACCCCGCCCCGGCCGGAGAGGAAGAAGGCACTATGGTACCGGCGTCAAGAGACACAGACAAATAATCCTCGAGAGCCTTACGTTCGGGAGCCGACAGAGAGTATAGTCTACCTCGAGGAGGAGTGGTCCCCGGAAGGAGATCAATACTACAATCATACGACCGGTGAGGAGGAAGGGAGTTGGCTCGGGACCGACTGAAGACCGTGCGCAGATCATGATATTCCTCCGGCACTCCTGTCAAATCGCCAGGTTCCTCCTGAGAAGTAGGGACAGAAGAAACGGGAGGGATGGCAGACATTAAACACTTCACATGACAAGAAACGTTCCAGGATAGGATAGAATTACTAGACCAATTAATAGAAGGATTATGACATACTAGCCAGGGATGACCCAAAACAACAGGTGTAAACGGTGAACGGAAAATCAAAAAAGAAATAGTCTCACTGTGGTTACCAGATACTGTGAGGGTTAAAGGTAGTGTCTCAAATCTGATACTGGGAAGATGACTACCATCTAAGGCGAACATGGGCGTAGGCTTCTCTAACTCTCTGAAAGGAATGTCATGTTTCCGAACCCATGCTTCGTCCATGAAACAACCCTCAGCCCCAGAGTCTATCAAGGCACTACATGTAGCACCCGAACCGGTCCAGCGTAGATGGACCGACAAAGTAGTACAGGATTTTGATGGAGAGACTTGAGTAGTTGCGCTCACCTGTAGCCCTCCGCTTACAGATGAGCTCTGGCTTTTACTGGACATGAATTAACAAAATGTCCAGCAACTCCGCAATAGAGGCACAGGCGGTTGGTGATCCTCCGTTCCCTCTCCTTAGTCGAGATGCGAATCCCTCCCAGCTGCATGGGCTCAGTCTCAAAGCCAGAGGAGGGAGATGGTTGCGATGCGGAGCAGGGAAACACCGTTGATGCGAGCTCTCTTCCACGAGCCCGGTGACGAAGATCTACCCGTCGTTCTATGCGGATGGCGAGAGCAATCAAAGAGTCCACATCTGAAGGAACCTCCCGGGAGAGAATCTCATCCTTAACCACTGCGTGGAGTCCCTCCAGAAAACGAGCGAGCAGCGCCGGCTCGTTCCACTCACTAGAGGCAGCAAGAGTGCGAAACTCAATAGAATAATCCGTTATGGACCGTTCACCTTGGCATAAGGAAGCCAGGGCCCTAGAAGCCTCCCCACCAAAAACTGAACGGTCAAAAACCCGAATCATCTCCTCTTTAAAGTTCTGGAACTTGTTAGAGCAATCAGCCCTTGCCTCCCAGATAGCTGTGCCCCATTCTCGAGCCCGGCCAGTAAGGAGTGAAATGACGTAAGCAACCCGAGCTCTCTCTCTAGAGTATGTGTTGGGTTGGAGAGAGAACACAATCTCACACTGCGTGAGAAAGGAGCGGCACTCAGTGGGCTGCCCGGAGTAGCAAGGTGGGTTATTAACCCTAGGTTCTGGAGGCTCGGCAGGCCAGGAAGTAACAGGTGGCACGAGACGTAGACTCTGGAACTGTCCAGAGAGGTCGGAAACCTGAGCGGCCAGGTTCTCCACGGCATGGCGAGCAGCAGACAATTCCTGCTCGTGTCTGCCGAGCATGGCTCCTTGGATCTCGACGGCAGTGTAACGAGCGTCTGAAGTCGCTGGGTCCATTCCTTGGTCGGTTCCTTCTGTCATGCAGGTGAAAGAGGACCCAAAAGCGACTTAACAGAAACAGAGTTTATTCAAGTCCAAACAGAAAACGACAAATCCTGAATCCTTAACAGGAAATGTCCAAACAGGGAATAACAGAAATCCTCTAGTCTGTAGAGGGGAATAACAGGAGAAGCGGCCACAGACTGCAGGTCGCTTCGGGTAGGCGCAGGCCGTAGCTGACAGAGACACCTGCTCACACGCAGCATCTGATGAAGGCAAAAACACGACAGGACAGGGCGATACACAATCACAGCACGGTGAATTCTAAACAAGGAACCGACAGGACAGGAACGGAACACAAAGGAAGAAATAGGGACTCTAATCAGGGGAAAGGATCGGGAACAGGTGTGGGAAGACTAAATGATGATTAGGGGAATAGGAACAGCTGGGAGCAGGAACGGAACGATAGAGAGAAGAGAGAGCGAGAGAGTGAGAGAGGGAGGGGGAGAGAGAGGGATAGAAAGAGGGAAAGAACCTAATAAGACCAGCAGAGGGAAACAAATAGAATGGGGAGCACAGGGACAAGACATGATAATAAATGACAAACATGACACTGTGAGTGTGTGTTTGTGAGTGTTTTATGTGTGCTACGAGAGGATCTTGAGATCGCTGACTCTGGGATATCGGAGTAAAGCAATTGAAAGACAGACAACTGGTACATCACCTGGTGATCTATTCGCAGTCGTAAACATAATAGCACCCGGAGGTATACTGTCCTGTTTGCCCTGCCCTGCCAGCCTAATGACACACTGAGAGATGAGAGAGAAACCCAACACTATAAGGATCAATAGTGTAATGTCTTGACTATCATTAATGTGATTGACTGTTATTTTATAAAACAATTACATACCACGTTAAATTATTACGCGATTAAATTACTCATGTAACAATTAATTAAGTAGTAATCTGGGGCACCATGGAAAAAGTTATTTAACAAGTTACTATGTCCAGCCTAAACTCTAAAGATATAAATATCTCTTACATCAGTAACAGTCAATTCATTAATTATTATTTACCTTCTATCAGTCTCATTCTGAATGTCACAAAATCCTTGGATATCTGCATGAACCCTAGCATAAATTATGAATCAGCGATATTCAAAATCGCTTAATTATTTATTTACTAACTAACTAAATAATCACACAGAATTACATAAACACATAAACAGAATAGCTTACACAATGATTACTATATAATGCAATGAAAAGTCTCTAGTGGACTAAACCCGATATAACAGGCTTGGTAGACAATGGAGAGGGGTGGGGACAGATAAAGAGCGGGAAAGACAGAATGGACCCACTACATGCTTATGGAAATGCAATACTTTGCACATGAATGGCCGCTCATTCGAAATAATTGCAATGTACATATTTATGTGTGTATGTCTTTGCTTTGTCTCCGTTAAAAACACTTGATCCATCTGGGGAGTAAATCGACAGAAAGTCTCTGGTTTATCCACCAGAGATCAAAATCTTTCATAGTTGTAGCTCTGTTAATATAGATACATCAGACGTACCAATGGTCATTTGATATGGGAATGTTTTTTTGAATGGATCCTTCAGAGTACCACCTGGTGCTTCCTGGTTGCATTTACCAGACAAAAGTACTTTAACAGCTGCAGACTGAATGTTACTGTGTAGCCTTCATCTTCTTCACTCTAGAAAGTTTTAGAGTTTCTAGACATTATGTACCTTTCAGTTCACGCTGTCAGTCTCGCTGACCTAATGTAGATTTTGTCATGAGTCCTATTTAATTAAGCACTCGGGAAAAAAGGGGCGTTCCCTCCTTTCGTCGTAATGACTGTGCTCATGTGGGTGTGGTCACTGGCTGGTTACGACTTCATAGGAAAAACTGTTATCTCATTTAGAAGGCTAACATCACATTACATCTTCTCACAAATAGTTTTATATTTAATCATTTAAGTTCCCCAACATTTGGGTGTGACCCCTGACAACTGGGAAATATATACATTCAGAGATACAGTTATGTTGTTATACTGTCCTTCATGAGATCCCAAAACACAACTGATCTAATGTAATTGTTCTTTAAGTACTCACGAACTGTTACAACTGTTTGGATTACTGAAATATTGATTCATTCCCCACTTCTGAATGATGGAGATTTAGCAGGAAGAATGTCTTTGTTCTCCATATGTTCTCTCCCTCAGTACACCATGGCCGTGAAGAGAACGTTTCTGACAGGAATTTATGACCGTCAAAAACTGTGGAGAGAGAGAGAAGGAGGGGAGGGGAGGGGGGGGGGGTCTGGCACCTATGATCCTCACCCAAAAGGGCAAGTCATGACAATAGGAATCGGCTCTAGTTCTAGCCATCTTTCAAGTTGTGGTTCTGTAGCTCAGTTGGTAGAGCATGGCGCTTGTAACGCCAGGGTAGTGGGTTCGATCCCCGGGACCACCCATACGTAGAATGTATGCACACATGACTGTAAATCGCTTTGGATAAAACATTAACTAAGATTCCCATTCATTTCTTGTTAGGGGTCTATCTAACATTAGGATGAGAACATTCCAAAGAATGTTTTGATAAAACTTTTTTTCAGAATCTTTCAAAAGATGTAATATCCTTGGAATGTCCCCCAAATGTTCACAAAAATGTTCTGCAAAACATGTTACAACCACCATTCTCCAAATGTTTCAATTAGGTTTCCAAGTAATGCAATAACACAATGTACTCGTAATGTTTTTAGCATATACTTCTGCAACAAAATGTGAGAGCAATAGAACTTGTTCTGGGAAATATTACGTGAACGTTCTGCTAATGTTGATGGAGATTGTTAAAACATCCAAAACAACAAGCAGGGAATATTCCCACAATTCTCTCAGAGTTATAGTGTGACATTATCACATGATTGTTCCAATAACGTTCCTTAAATATTCTTCAGTAGTCATGTCTAGATTCAATTGAATTGGTTCTGAGAAAACGTTACTGGAACATTCCTCTAACATTAATAGGGATGTCATCCGAGACACCTACGCAGGTATAGGATCTTAACTTGACCAGTTTCTCACAGCAGAAAAATCACCCTGCAGCAACAAGAAATGTGAATTACTATATGGATTATAATTAATTAAAATGTTTGTATGGGTTGATAAACTTTCCGTCAGGGGCGAAAGGTAGCCTAGTGGTTAGAGCGCTGGGCCAGTAACTGAAAGGTTGCTAGATTGAATCCCTGAGCTGACAAGGTGAAAATCTGTCGTTCTGCCCCTGAACTAGGTAGTTAATCCACTATTCCTACGACGTCATTGTGAATAGTAATTTGTTCTTAACTGACTTGCCTAGTTAAATAAAGGTTAAAATAAAAATAAATAAAAATCAAGACAGACAAATTAAAGTCTAAATTACAAACTTCAGAAGCATTTTTAAACCTTGAATACACAACAAGTTTTAATTTCCTGAGGTGCAGGAAAATGGATTCTGCCAACAGGGTGGTCAAATGAAGATCCTATAGGCATAACAACCAATGATGTGTATTGATAACAATAAACATCCCAGCAAACCGGGAACATTCCCAGAACATTAGCTAACATTACAATTTGGTTATAGTTCAGGTTTGAGCCAATATTAGGATAATAACGTCCCACAAATATTCAAAGAATGTTTTTGATGACAACATTTAAAAAAAAACTCATTAGGTTGCCAGGAAATCTAATAACACAATGTTCTGGTAGTGTTCTTAGAATATACTGCCGCAACAAAATGTGGGAGTAATCGAAGTTGTTCTAAAACAACATTCCATTACTACTATTTTGGTAGATATTACTACTAACAGCTATAACAACAAACAAAAACTGTCCTGCAGGACTCTTATAAAGTTTTTCATTAAGATCATGATTTGTATTTATTTTTTCACCTTTATTTAACCACGTAGGCCTGTTGAGAACAAGTTCTCATTTACAACTGCGATGATCCCATATTGTTCTAAAAAAACATACTTCAACGATAATGGAAGTATGAAGATAAGAAACTTTTAAAGAAATTACATTTTGATCTTCTTTACATCATTCCTTTATCAGGGTCTTGTTCAAACATAGCTATAACTTGTTTTATGAATTGTAATCAAGTAGACTTGAACCTGCAATCTGCCATCTTCAAGCCCTGTCGGTAAAATAGTCTGCTGTACCGCCAGGAACTGTAATGATCTTCGTCTGTTGTTTGAAGAGAGTCAGACCGAAAAGCAGCGTGTAGGTTACTCATGACTATTAATGAAGCTAATGGAGTACATGAAATAACTGAAAATAAGAAAACAACAAACAAGTAAAACTAATACAGCCTATCTGGTGACTAACACAAAGACAGGTACAATCACCCACGAAATACAACGCGCACTCAGGCTGCCTAAATACGGTTCCCAATCCGAGACAACGAGAATCAGCTGACTCCAATTAGGAATCGCCTCAGGCAGCCAAGCCTAACTAGACACACCCCTACTAATACACACTCCTAATTAATACAAACCCCAATACGAAATACAACATATAAACCCATGTCACACCCTGGCCTACCCAAACATATAACAAAAACACAAGATACAATGACCAAGGCGTGACAGAACCCCCCCCCTAAGGTGCGGACTCCGGGACGCACCTCAAGAGCATAGGGAGGGTCCGGGTGGGCGTCTGTCCATGGTGGCGGTTCTGGCTTGGGACGTGGACCCCACTCCATCAATGTCCTAGTTCCTCCCCTTCGCGTCCTAGGATAATCCACCTTCTCCGCCGACCATGGCCTAATAGTCCTCACCCTGATCCCCACATAACTGAGGGGCAACTCGGGACCGAGGGGCAGCTCGGGACCGAGGGGCAGCTCGGGACAGAGGGGCAGCTCGGGACAGAGGGGCAGCTCGGGACAGAGGGGCAGCTCGGGACAGAGGGGCATCTCAGGACAGAGGGGCAGCCCGGGACAGAGGGGCAGCCCGGGACCGAAGCAGCCCAGTACTGAGGGGAAGCCCGGTACTGAGAGGGAGCCCAGTACAGAGAGGAAGCCTAGTACTGAAAGGAAGCTCAGTACTGAGAGGAAGCTCAGGCAGGTAGTAGGCTCCGGTAAATCCTGGCTGGCTGGTGGACCTGGATGATTCAGGTTGTCTGGCCGATCTAGAAGATCTTGGTAGACTGGCACTTCTGGCGGATCCTGGCAGACTGGCACTTCTGGCGGATCCTGGCAGACTGGTGACGCTGGGCAGACAGGAGACTCCGGCAGCGCAGGAGAGGAGAAAGGCTCTGGCTGCGCTGAACAGGCGAGGTGCACTGAACGCGCTGGGCCGACTGGGAGCACTGGTGGCGCTGGACAGACAGGAGACTCCGGCAGCGCAGGAGAGGAGAACAGCTCTGGTTGCGCTAAACAAGCGGGAGACTCCGGCAGCGCAGGAGGGGAGAAAAGCACTGGCTGCGCTGAACAGGCGAGGCGCACTGGAGGCCTGGTGCGTGGTGCTGGAACTGGTGGTACTGGCGCGAGGACACGCACAGGAAGCCTGGTGCGGGGAGCTGCTACCGGAGGACTGGTGTGTATAGGTGGCTCTGGATAGACCGGACCGTGCAGGCGCACTGGAGCTCTTGAGCACCGAGCCTGCCCAAGCTTACCTGGCTCGATGCCCACTCTAGCCCGGCCAATAGGAAGGGCTGGTATGAGTCGCAGCTGGCTCTGCACCCGCACTGGAAACACCGTGCGCTCCATAGCATAACACGGTGCCTGCCCGGTCTCTCTAGCCCAACGGTGAGCACAGGGAGTATGCGCAGGTTTCCTACCTGGCATAACTATTCTCCCTTTTAGCCCCCCCCAATACATTTTTTGGGGTGACTTTCCGGTTTCCAACCGCGTCACAGTGCTGCCTCCTCATACTCACGCCTCTCCGCTTTCGCTACTTCTATTTCCTCCTTGGGACGGCGATATTCTCCCGGCTGCGCCCAGGGTCCTTTTCCGTCTAATATCATCTCCCAAGACCAGAAGTCCTCATATTGCTGTTCCTCACAATTAACAGGGAGAGTAGGCTCAGATCTGACTCCTGACTCTGCCACTCTCTCTCTGCGCTTTCCCCCGTTACCTACGGTTTTCGCTCTGTATAGCCGTGCTCTCCTTTTCGATTCCATCCGTGTATAGCCCTCTTCGCATTGCTGTAGGGAATCCCAGGCGGGCTCCTGAACTCGCACTGGGTCGGCCGCCCACCTGTCGATATCTTCCCACGTAGTATAATCCATATCGTCCTCCTTCAGATCCTGCCAGTTCACACGCTGCTCGGTCTGTGAATCGGTCTTTTCACCCCCCAGTGCCCCTGCCGGAGTCTCCCACCTGTCCGGGCGCTGCCGGAGTCTCCTGCCTGTCTGGTGCTGCCGGATTCTCCTGCCTGTCCGGCGCTGCCGTAGTCTCCCGCCTGTCCGGCGCTGCCGGAGTCTCCTGCCTGCCCAGCGCCGCCTGAGCTACCCGTCTGCCCAGCGCCATCAGAGTCGCCAGTCTGATCAGCGCCATCAGAGTCGCCAGTCTGCCCAGCGCCGCCTGAGCTACCCGTCTGCCCAGCGCCATCAGAGTCGCCAGTCTGCCCAGCGCCGCCTGAGCTATCCATCTGCCCAGTGCCAGAGTCGCCAGTCTGCCCAGCGCCGCCTGAGCAGCCAGTCTGCCCAACGCCGCAAGTGCCGCCAGTCTGCAAGGAGCCGCCAGTGCCGCCAGTCTGCAAGGAGCTGCCAGTGCCACCAGTCTGCAAGGATCCGCCAGTCTGCAAGGAGCCACCAGTGCCGCTAGTCTGCAAGGAGCCGCCAGTGCCACCAGTCATCCAGGATCTGCCAGAGCCCCTCAGCCCAGAGGCGCCAGAGCCCCTGCCCCTCTGTCCCGAGCTGCCCCTCTGTCCCGAGCTACCACTCTGTCCAGTGGGTTCATTTAGAAGGGTCGCCGTGGTTAGGAGGTAATGGAAGCGGACAATGGGGAGGACTAAGACTATGAAGTGGGGGCCACGTCCAGCAACAGAGCCGCCACCGTGGACAGATGCCCACCCAGACCCTCCCCAATAGGTTCAGGTTTTGCGGCCCCAGCCCGCACCTTGGGGGGGGGGGGGTACTGTCACACCCTGACCATGGTTTGCTTTGTATGTTCTATGTTTTGTTTAGTCAGGGTGTGATCTGAGTGGGCATTCTATATTGGATGTCTTGTTTGTCTGTTTCGGTGTTTGGGCATGATATGGTTCTCAATCAGAGGCAGGTGTTAGTCGTTGTCTCTGATTGGGAGCCATATTTAGGTAGCCTGTTTTGTGTTGGGTTTTGTGGGTGATTGTTCCTATCTCTGTGTTTGTTACATCAGATAGGGCTGTTTTCGGTTTTTCACGTTTCTTGTTTTTGTATATTGTTCTATTTTCATCTTTATTAAAGATGTATCTAAATAACCACGCTGCGTTTTGGTCCGCCTCTCCTTCCCAGGAAGAACCTCGTGACAACTGACCATAACGCGCCAATGTAAACTGAGATTTTTGGATATAAATGTGAACTTTATCGAACAAAACATAAATGTATTGTGTAACATGAAGTACTATGATTGCCATCTGATGAAGATCATCAAAGGTTAGTGATTCATTTTATCGGTTTCTGATTTTTGTGACTCCTCTCTATGTCTGGAAAATGGCTGAATGTGTTTTTGTGATTAGGCTCTGACCTAATATTATCATATGGTGTGCTTTCACTGTAAAGCTTTTTTGAAATCAGATATGATGGGTCGATTAACAAGAAGTTAAACTTTAATTTGATCGATTGCAATTTTTTTATTAATTTTATGCTCTGCCTTCTCACCAGAATGTTGTTGAGGGGTTCCGCTAGCCATAAGAAGTTCAGTTCAATTATTTATTCATTTTATTGGGGGGGGGGTAGATCAGCTTTAATATGTAACTGTCTGCATCATTTCCAATCCCCCATCTATTTTTTTGTAAATATATATGTATTTTCCTTTATTATTTCCCCCTAAACCTACCATCCCTCCCCTTATTGAAGTAAACTGATGGACAACAACACCCAGGCTTCTACTTCCAGCTTATACATACTATTTACGTTTTACAGACATATATTTTGCAATTGTTATATGTTGTTTGTTTTTAGTCCCATCCTTCAGCTCCACTCAACCTCCCCCATCAATCTCTGAACACGATCCAGTTTTGATTTCTACTGTGCTGTAATGTTTCACAAAAGTTCTGAACCTTTCTATTCTCATAGATTCTACATATTGTAAATGAAGAAACATTTTTTTGCTATTACTTTTTGTTAATCACCCAGCACTGCTATTTGCAGAGTTAGCTCCAGGTAAATGTTGCAATTCTTCAGCCATTTCTGAACCTGCAACCAAAAACAAGTTATCAAACTATCCCGACAATGTTCCCACAACCTAAATAAATGTTTTAGGAACTTTTAAAGAGCACATTTGTTCTGGGAACGTTCTTGCAACATCAGGCAAATGTTTTTTTTCCAACCCAAAAGAAACTTTGTAATCATTAGCACAACCGGACAGTTATTGTATTTTGGGAGCATATTTTTTTGTGATGTCCCAACTGTCACGCACTGACCTGAGATATCTCTGTTTTCTTTATATTTAGGTTATGTCAGGGTGTGACTAGGGTGGGTACGCTAGTTTTGTATTGTCTAGGGTTTTCATATTGTCTAGGGTTTTTGTATGTCTAGAGTTTTGTAGGTCTAGGGGTTTTTGTAATTCTATGTTGGCCTGATATGGTTACCAATCAGAGACAGCTGTTTATCGTTGTCTCTGATTGGGGATCATATTTAGGTAGCCATTTCCCGTTGTTGTTTGTGGGATCTTGTCTATGTGTAGTTGCCTGTCAGCACTTGTTTATATAGCTTCATGTTTTGTTATTTTGTTCGTTTGTTTAGTGTTCATTGTTTTAAAAAATAAGAATGTACGCCTTGCGCCTTGGTCCGATCCTTATAATGAACATGACACCAACAATGTTCCCACCAGAATTTTCCCAAAACCTAATGAAACATTCTGGGAACCTTTAAAATAACAGACTAAATGTGTTCTTGCAATGGCAGGTGACTGTTTTATACAAACATTGTATAATCGTCAGGACAACTGGACAGTTTTGGTCTTATGAGAGCATTTGCTGCAACCTAACAAATGTTAACCAATTTTGGTTTGCTGAGTGTACACAGTGTTGTCGTTTACATTTTTTTCTTTGGGGCTAAAGGGGGTATTTTATTTTATTGTTTGTTTTAGTGGACAATGACAAGAGAAATTATAATTATTGTAACAAATGTATGATGCCCATTTTCCTGCCTGTCTACCCATTGTACAGTGTACAGTTTTGTACACTGTTACGTTAGAAACTCATTGTCAATTCAGGCATGTTGATATGGAAAATGTTAAGACCTGCTATCACGAAGGGAACATCATGCCTGTAGTGTGAACAAATTGCTTAGTGGTGTGTGTGTGTGTGTGTGTGTGTGTGTGTGTGTGTGTGTGTGTGTGTGTGTGTGTGTGTGTGTGTGTGTGTGTGTGTGTGTGTGTGTGTGTGTGTGTGTGTGTGTGTGTGTGTGTGTGTGTGTGTGTGTGTGTGTGTGTGTGTGTGTGTGTGTGTGTGTGTGGTCCAGGCTCCCAGGCTAATTGATGAAAAATGTGTTGTCATGTGGCTTCAGAGAATGTTTCATACCAATCCCCAGAGCGACCCAATGGCACAGAAATTCAAATGAATTTAGATTAGCTCTCTTTCTACAGACTTCATTCTCCTTAATAATTAAGACAAGATGATTGAAGAGAGAGAAAAAAACATCACACAGCGGAAGCAATACCAGAATGACCAATATTTCGCCTGGAAATTGAAGACAAAACACTCCTCTACAGCGAGAGAAAACAATTCCAACAAAAAAATCGAATTGTAAACATTATTAAATACTTGCTTTACACCAAATTAATGGGAGTGAGTTAGGGACCGGATGGATTGTGTTAAATAGGCCACCATACCAATGGCTTCCATTGTTAGAGAACCATCCTTGTGAAGAGTGAAGAGGCAGGATTCCTTATTTAGCCATTGCTGAATGAGAGAAACTCCCTCACAAGCACAGCCCCACCTCCTCCAGAGGACTGGAAGACTACAGAGCATATAGAACCAACCACACCATTGCCCCTTGACTTGCTTGATTTATTCATTCTTCGCTCTTAGTGGACAACGGGCCTCATACAAGAGTTTCTAAGCAATAAAACTACTGACATGGAGGGAAAGAAATCCCTAGGTTTTTCCAAGATATACGTATCGTAATAATGAACGATCAGACATCCATAACTACCGTATCTATTGACAAAACACAAGATTCCAGATAATAAGGATGATGGACTGTAAAATGGATTTTCAGGCAAACAGCTATGAATCTCTACTGTCTGACAGTTACAGTATAACAGATGGAATGGATATAAAAGTTATATTATTATTATTTTTTGACAAGACTGGTCAGTTAAGAACACATTTTTATTTACAATGAAGGGCTACCCTGGCCAAACCCTAACAATGCTGGGCCAATTGTGCACCGCCCTGTGGGACTCCCAATCAGGGCTGGTTGTGATAAAGCCTGGAATTGAACCAGGGTCCATGTAGAACCATCTGTGGAAAGGGTTCTACATCAACCACAAAAGGGTTCTACTTGGAACCAAAAATAGTTATTTGAAGGATTCTCCTATGGGGACAGCCGAAGAACCCATTTGGGTTCCAGATAGTACCTTTTTTTCTAAGAGAGTAGGGATTCTAACAAAGCAAGGACCATTTCCCTACAACAGGAGAAAGACAAATCTATCAGCGATTGGTTGATTATACAGTGCGTTCGGGAAAGTATTCAGACTCCTTGACTTTTTACAAATGTTGCTACGTTACAGCCTTATTCTGAAATTGATTTTTTTAAACATTTCCCTCATAAATCTACACACAATACCCCATAACGACAAAGCAAAACAGGTTATTTGACATTTTAGCAAAGTTATTGAAAAAAAACTGAAATATCACATTTACATAAGTATTCAGACATTTTACTCAGTACTTTGTTGAAGCACCTTTGGCAGCGATTACAGCCTTGAGTCTTCTTGGGTATGACGTTACAAGGTTGGCACAATTGTATTTGGGAATTTTTTCCCATTCGTCTCTGCAGATGCTCTCAAGTTCTGCCAGGTTTGATGGGGAGCGTTGTCTTGGCTGTGTGCTTAGTCTCCCAGTCCCTGCCACTGAAAAACATGCCCACAGCATGATGCTGCCACCACCATGCTTCACTCTGTAGGGACGGTTACAGGTTTCCTCCAGACGTGAAGCTTGGCACTCAGGTCAAATATTTCAAATCTTGGTTTCATCAGATCACAAAATCTTGTTTCTAATGGTCGGAGAGTCCTTTAAGTGCTTTTGGCAAACTCCAAGTGGGCTGTCATGTGCCTTTTACTGAGAAGTGGCATCCGTCTGGCAACTCTACCATAAAGGCTTGATTGTTGGTGCTGCAGAGATGGTTGTCCTTCTGGAAGGTTCTCCCATCTCCACAGAGGAACTCTGGAGCTCTGTCCGAGTGACCATCGGGTTCTTGGTCTCCTCCCTGACCAAGGCCCTTCTCCCCCGATTGCTCAGTTAGGAAGAGTCTTGGTGGTTCCAAACTTCTTCCATTTAAGAATGATGGAGGCCCCTGTGTTCTTCTGCAGCGATTGTTTTCTACCATTCCCCAGATCTGTGTCTTTGACCTCATGGCTTGGTTTTTGCTCTGACATGCACTGTGGGACCTTAAATAGACAGTTGTGTGCATTTCCAAATCATGTCCAATCAATTGAATTTACCACATGTGGACTCCAATGAAGTTGTAGAAACATCTCAAGCATGATCAATTTAAACAGGATGCACCTGAGCTCAATTTCGAGTCTCATAGCAAGTTGCAAATACGTATGTAAATAATCTATTTTTTTTGTTGCAAAAATACAAACAAAAAAATGTTTCTGCTTTGTCATTATGGGGTATTGTTTGTAGATTGATGAAGACATAAAAAATTGATTTAAGAATAAGGCTGTAACGTAAACAAAATGTGGTAAAAGTCAAGGGGTCTGAATACTTTCTGAATGCACTGTATGTACTTCTGCCGAAGTCGTTGCCTCTCCTTGTTCGGGTGGTGCTCGGCGTTCGACGTCACCCGTGTTCTAGCCATCATTGATCCATTTTTCATTTTCCATTGGTTTTGTCTTGTCTTCCCACACACCTGTTTTCAATCCCATTCATTACCTGTTGTGTATTTAACCGTCTGTTTCCTCTCATGTCTTTGTCAGAGATTGTTTAATTGTCAGTGTTGTCATTTTGTTGTGTTGGTGCGCGACGGGTCCTCGTACCCATGTTTTTTCATGTCTGTACGTTTTAGTGTTTTCGAGCACGTTCTGTTGACATTTATTAAAAGACTCCATTTACACTTCATTTTCACTCTCCTGCGCCTGACTTCCCTGCCACCTATACACACGACGCTGACAGTATGGTAGAGGGGAGGAATGGAAGGTAGGTAGGGAGAGAGAAAGAGAGTGAGACAGAGAGAAAGAGAGATATATAGAGAGAGGACTTAAAAGCTGTACCGATATGAGAAGAAAAGCCCCCACTGTTATATAAATGAGAATACGGAGATGAATGCTTGATGGTCCCTCAGCTCAGGGTTCACCCACGTTGTATTGAAACAACCCCCACCATTCTCTTCCTTTCTCTCCCTTTTCCCCTCTATCTCTCCCAATGAGAAGGTATTGACCATGTCTCCGTAGACTAGACTCTCCCACACAGCTCATGGATCTGTGCCCCTGTGTTGAAGAAGCCAACATATCCCTTTCCTGAGTAAAGGGAGCCAATTAGCGCCTCTCCTGGCCCACACAGAGGTAGAGTGCAACACAGGAGCATTTGTTTCCTGCAAGACTTCTCAGTGAAAACACCTGGCAGTGAAAAAAGACTTGATCTCCTGTGCCTTCAGAAAGTATTCATACCCTTCGACTTATTCCACATCACATTCTGTTGTGTTATAGCCTGAATTCAAAATACCTTATAAGACAACGTGAAAATATGTTTTTATAAGTGATTGCATATTTATAAAAAATTGAACGCAGAAATATCTCATGTTAGTCAATACATGTTAGAATCGTCTTTGTCAGAGATTACAGCTGTGAGTCTTTCTGGGTAAGTGTCTAAGAGCTTTACACACCTGGATTGTACAATATTGTACAAAATTCTTCAAACTCTGTCAAGTTGGTTGTTGATAACTGCCTTTGTTAAGTCTTTCCATATATTTTCAAGACGATTCAAGTCAGAACTGTAATTAGGCCACTCAGGAACATTCAATGTCATCTTGGTAAGCAACTCCAGTGTATATTTGGCAAATATTCCCTCAAGATATTTTCGGCACTGAGCAAATCTCAGGTCTGCTGAACGCAAACTTGAACGTTGTGAAAATTCTATGCAACTTCCAACGCGTGTTTACTGTGAAAACTGAGGCTGTATCCGCTTTAATTTAAAGTTTTATCATTGGCCATGTGGGCTACTGTGCCTATTCAATCATAATGTAGGCCCACCAGAGTGGCCTACCATTAAAAACAATTGAGAAAATGCATCCCATAACATTTTAACATGGAAATAGCTGTTCTATCATTCAGCCTACAGTAGCAGCCAATGTGTGGCGTTCAATATACACTACCGTTCAAATGTTTGGCATCACTTAGAAATGTCCTTGTTTTTTAAAGAAAAGCGATTTTTTTTTTGCAAAGAAATAGCCATATCTCAGACTAGCCAATGAAAGGAAAAGATTAAGGTCGGCAAAAGAACACAGACACTGGACAGAGGAACTCCCAGAGTCGCCTCTTCACTGTTGACTTTGAGACTGGTGTTTTGCGGCTACTATTTAATGAAGCTGCCAGTTGAGGACTTGTGAGGCGTCTGTTTCTCAAACTAGACACTAATGTACTTGTCCTCTTGCACCGGGGCCTCCCACTCCTCTTTCTATTCTGGTTAGAGCCGGTTTGCACTGTTGTAGTACACAGCGCTGTATGAGATTTTCAGTTTCTTGGCAATTTCTCGCATGGAATAGCCTTCATTTCTCAGAACAAGAATAGACTGATGAGTTTCAGAAGAAAGTTCTTTGTTTCTGACCATTTTGAGACTTTAATCGAACCCACACATGTTGGTGATCCAGATGCTCAACTAGTCTAAAGAAGGCCAGTTGTATTGCTTCTTTAATCTGCATAACAGTTGTCAGTGGTGCTAACATAATTGAGAAAGGGTTTTCTAAGGATCAATTAGCCTTGATAAACTTGGATTAACTAACACAATATTCCATTGGAACACAGGAGTAATGGTTGCCGATAATGGGCCTCTGTACGCCTATGTAGATATTTAATGAAAAATCTGCAGTTTCCAGCTTCAATAGTCCTTTACAAAATTAACAATATCTACACTGTATTTCTGATCAATTTGATGTTATTTAAAAAAAAGATGATTTTCTTTCAAAAACAAGGATATTTCTAAGCGACCCCAAACCTTTGAACGATAGTGTAGGTCTACAGACTTTTGGAAAAAACATGCAGGACATTAACCTGTTTATCCAGGAGGTGACTGAAAATGTTGTGTTTGATGCAAGAAACCTCTTTACAAAATAAAATGCATCATTGTTCCCATACCATTATTACCGTAATTTCCAGACTATAAACCGCTACTTTATTCCCACACTTTGAACCTCGCAGTTTATACAATGACACGGCTAATTTATGGATTTTTCCCGCTTTCACAAGATTCATGCCGCCAAAAAACTGAGCACTGTCACATAATGTGACGTAAATCGAGCACGCTCAAACTTCCCATCATTCTGATTACGGTAGTAATTTTGTCATCCTCATCATGGCAAAGACATGGAGAAATGCATATGATGCAGCTTTCAAGTTGAAGGCGATAAATCTGGCTGTTGGAAAAGAAAACAGAGCTGCTGCATGGGTGCTTGGCCTTAATGAGTCGATGATAAGACGTTGGAAACAGCAGCGTGAGGAACTGACTCAGTGCAGAAAGACAACAAAAGCTTTTAGAGGGAAGAAAAGCAGATGGCCCAAAGTATTTGCAGCCACTCGACATCAGTGTAAATCGTGCATTTAAGGTGGCGCTCCTTGTTCAGTGGGAGGCTTGGATGACAAGTGGGGAGAAATCCTTCACTAAAACGGGCCGCAGGCGAAGAGCATCTTATGGTCAAGTCTGCCAGTGGGTCCTGACAGCGTGGAGCATTGTCAAAAAATCCACTATCATCAACGGGTTTCGAAAGGCTGGACTGCTGCATGTTGAAGGGGCAGCATGAGCTCAGCGGGGTATTTGCCTCCGGATGAAAGTGACGAGAGCGACAATGAAAATGATCCAACATCAGATGAAGCAATTCTGAGGCTATTCAACTCCGACACCGAAGGAGATGAATTCAGTGGTTTCAGTGCACAGGAGGAGGAAGATAGTGACCAATGACTTTCTTGGTAGGCTACTGTTTTAATTTTTGTTACAAGCCGTTTTTCGTTAAAGCATATTTATTTTTGTTACAAGCTGTGTTTCGTTTAAAGGCTGTGTAAAGTTCATTTGTTTCAATGTACCGGTAGGCACCTGCGGCTTATAGACATGCGCGGCTTATTTTGTCATGTATTGTATTGTCATGTCTTGTCCCTGTGCTTTCTCTTCTCTTCGTTTCCCCCTGCTGGTCGTATTAGGTTACTTTCTCTCTCTCTATCTCTCTCTCTCTATCGTTCCGTTCCTGCTCCCAGCTGTTCCTCATTCTCCTAACGACCTCGTTTTCTCTTTCACACCTGTCCCCTCTTTTGCCTCTGATTAAGTCTCTATTTCTCTCTCTGTTTCTGCTTCTGTCCTTGTCGGATTCTTGTTTGCTTTGCCCTTGTTCCGTCCTGTCGTGTTTTGCCTTTTTATCAGATGCTGCGTGTGAGCAGGTGTCTCTGTCCTCTACGGCCCGCGCCTACCCGAAGGGACCTGCAGTCTGTTGCCGCTAGTCCTGCAATTCTCCTCTACAACTAGAGGATTTATGTTTTCCCTGTTTGGACATCTCCTGTAAAGATTGAGGATTATGTTTTCCCTGTTTGGACATTAATAAACTCAGTTTCTGTTAAGTCGCTTTTGGGTCCTCACTCACCTGCATAACATATTTACGTACAAAATACATATTTTTTAAATAATTCAGTGGGTGTGGTTTATATTCAGGTGCGCTTAATAGTCCAGCAATTACGGTAATGAAAATCAAAGAAAATATTCATAACATTCATAACATGATGTAGCCACCACAATGCTTGAAAATATGAATAGTGGTACTCAGTGATGTGTTCTGTTAGATTTGCCCCAAACATAACACGTTTTATTCAGGACATAAAGTTAATTTCTTTGCTAAATGTTTTGCAGTTTTACTGTCTTATTGCAAACAGGAATATTTTAGAATATTTTGTTCTGTACAGGCTTCTTTCGTTTCACTCTGTCATTTAGGTTCGTATTGTGGAGTAACTAAGAATTTGTTCTTAACTGACTTGCCTAGTAAAATAAAGGTAAAAAAAATATTTTAAAAAATAAATAAAAACTACTATGATGTTTTTCCATCCTCAGTTTTCCCTTATCACAGCCATTCAACTATAACTGTTTTAAAGTCACTATTAACCCCATGGTGAAATTCCTGAGCAGGTTCCTTCCTCTCCATCAACTGAGGTAGGAAGGACGCCTGTATCTTTTTAGTGACTGGGTGTATTGTACACCATCCAAAGTGTAAGTAATAACTTCACCATATATATTTTTGTCCATCGATCAATAAATGGCCTTCTATGCGAGGCATTGGAGAACCTCACTGGTCTTTGTGGTTGAGATACACTGCTCGACTGAGGTACCTTACAGATAATTGTATGTGTGGGGTACAGAGATAATGTAGTCATTCAAAAATCAAGTTGAACAAGTTGATCAAGTTATTGCACACAGAGTCCATGCAACTTATTATGTGACTTGTGAAGGGGTTGAATACTTTTTGACTCAAGTCATTTCAGATTTTCATTTTTATTCATTTGTAAAAATGTCTAAAAACATAATTCTACTTTGACATTATGGGGTATTGTGTGTAGGCCAATGACAAAAATCGTAATTTAATCAATTTTAAATACAGGCTGTAACACACACTGTGGACAAAGTCAAGGGATTGGAATCCTTTCTGAAGCACTGTAGTTCACCTACAGAGACGGAAATTAGTTATTAGCATATTTTCTCAAGTGTACTAAGACTTTTGTTTTTGTTGTATATTGTCCCTGTTTAATTAAACTTAATCAAAATAACCCATTATTCTAACACTGGGGATGGAGTGAACACTGAACAGCATTCAAGCTCATCATCAAGCTCGGGACCCTGGGACTGAACACCGTCCCTCTGCAACTGGTTCATGGACTTCCTGACTGGCCAACCCCAGGTGCTAATAGTAGGCAACAACACCTCGGCTACGCTGACCCTCAACACCCTCAGATCCTTAGAAACTTTTACAGCTGCTCCATCAAGAACATTCCGGCTGGTTTTATCACACTCTGGTATGGCAACTACACCGCCCTCGGCCAGAAGGCCCTAAAGAGGATGGTGCGGACTTCCCAGCGCACCACTGCGGGTGAGCTCCCAGCCATCCAGGATGTACATGCTAGGCAGTGTCTGAGATAGGCCCCAAAAAATTGCCAAAGACTCCAGCCACCCGAGACATGCACCGATGCTCCCGTCTGGCAGGCTGTACCGGTGTATCAGGGGCCCAGACCAACAGACTCCTAATCAGCTTCTATCCCCTGGCCATAAGACTTAAATGGCTGCTGTTCCACCTCACACCTACGCTGCTGCTAAAATTATTATTGATTAGATTAATTACTACCATTAGTACCTATCTATTCTTTCCTGCTACTGTTCACTATTACTCCTGTTACAAGTACTGTATATATTACCATTAGTATATTACCATAGTATTTAAATATTCCTGCTACCAGTCACTTTTCAGTCCTGTTTTTATGTTTATCCATCTATTACTGTTAACTATTTTATTATTATTATTATTATTATTATTATTATTATTATTATTATGGTTCCTGTTACCAGTCAATTTCTCCTAATCCCCACCTACAAGTGTATAGAGTACCAGTCAAAAGTTTGGACACACGTACTCATTCAAGGATTTTTCTTTATTTTGACTATTTTCTACATTGTTGAATAATGGTGAATACATCAAAACTATGAAATAACACATGTGGAATCATGTAGTAACCAGCAAAAGTGTAAAACAAATCAAAATATTTGTTATATTTGAGATTCTTCAAATAGACACCCTTTGCCTTGATGACAGCATTGCACAATCTTGACATTCTTCAACAAGCTTAACCTGGAATGCTTTTCCAACAGTCTTGAATGAGTTCCCACATATGCCGAGCACTTGTTGGCTGCTTTTCCTTCACTCTGCGGTCCGATTCATATCAAACCATCTCAATTTGGTTGAGCTCGGGTGATTGTGGAGGCCAGGTCATGTGATGCAGCACTCCATCACTCTCCTTCTTGGTAAAATAGCCCTTACAAGGCCTGGAGGTATGTTGGGTCATTGTACTGTTGAAAAACAAATGATAGTCCCACTAAGCCCAAACCAGATGGGATGGCGTATCGCTGCAGAATGCTGTGGTAGCCATGCTGGTTAAGTGTGCCTTGAATTCGAAATAAATCACTGACAGAGTCACCAGCAATACACCCCCACACCATAACACCTCCACCTCAATATTCTATGTTGGGAAATAGACATGCAGAGATCATCTGTTCACCTACACTGCGTATCACATAGACATGGAGGTTGGAACTAACAATCTCCAATTTGGTCTCCAAACCAAAGGACACATTTTCAAAAATCTAATGTCCATTGCTTGTGTTTCTTGGCCCAAGCATCTTCTTAATGGTGGCCTTTAGTAGTGGTTTCTTTGCAGAAATTCAACCATGAAGGCCTAATTCACACAGCCTCCTCTGAACAATTGATTTTGAGATGTGTCTGTTAATTGAACTCTGAAGCATTTATTTGGACTGCAGTTTCTGAGGCTGGTAACGCTAATGAACTTATACTCTGCAAGAGGTAACCCTGGGTCTTCCTTTTCTGTGGCAGTCCTCATGAGAGTCAGTTTCATCATAGCGCTTGATGGTTTTTGCGACTATACTTGAAGAAACTTTCAAAGTTCTTGACATTTTCCAAATTTACTGACCTTCATATCTTAAAGTAATGACGGATTGTCATTTCTCTTTGCTTATTTGAGCTGTTCTTGCCATAATATGGACTTGGTCTGTTACCAAATATGGCTATCTTCTGTATACCGCATACCTTGTCACAACACAACTGATTGGCTCAAATGCAATATAAGAAGGAAAGAATGTCCACAAACAAACTTTTAAGAAGGCACACCTGTTAATTGAAATGCATTCCAGGTATATGATTCCATATGTGTTATTTCATAGTTTTGATGTCTTCACTATTATGCTACATTGTAGAAAATAGTAAAAATTAAGAAAAACCTTTTAATGAGTAGGTGTTCTAAAACATTTGACAAATAGTGTAGATACAAGCATCATAAAACCTATAACCCAATACATACATTTTACTTAACGCAGATGACACCATTCTGTATACTTCTGTCCTTTCTTTGGACACTGTGTTAACCTCTTGAACTTCTGGGGGCAGTATTTCATTTTTGGATGAAAAACGTTCCCGTTTTAAACAATACATTTTGTCATGAAAAGATGCTCGACTATGCATATAATTGACAGCTTTGGAAAGAAAACACTCTGACGTTTCCAAAACTGCAAAGATATTGTCTGTGAGTGCCACAGAACTAATGCTACAGGCGAAACCAAGATGAAATTTCATACAGGAAGTGAGCCAGATTTTGAATGCGCTGTGTTCCAATGTCTCCTCATATGGCTGTGAATGCGCAAGGAATGAGCCTACACTTTCTGTCGTTTCCCCAAGGTGTCTGCAGCATTGTGACGTATTTGTAGGCATATCATTGGAAAATTGACCATAAGAGACTACATTTACCAGGTGTCCGCTCGGTGTCCTCCGTCGAAACTATTGCGTAATCTCCAGGTGCGTGGATTTTTCCATTTTGTTCAGAGGAGAAACCAAACTGCCACGAGTGATTTATCATCGAATAGATATGTGAAAAACACCTTGAGGATTGATTCTAAAAAAGTTTTCCATGTTTCTGTCGATATTATGGAGTTAATTTGGAAAAAAGTTCGCCGTTGTAATGACTGAATTTTCGGGGGGTTTTCTTAGCCAAACGTGATGAACAAAACGGAGCGATTTCTCCTACACAAATCTTTTTGGAAAAACTGAACATTTGCTATTTAACTGAGAGTCTCCTCATTGAAAACATCCAAAGTTCTTCAAAGGTAAATTATTTTATTTGAATGCTTTTCTTGTTTTTGTGAAAATATTGCCTGCTGAATGCTAGGCTTAATGCTATGCTAGCTATCAATACTCTTACACAAATGCTTGTGTAGCTATGGTTGAAAAGCATTTTTTGAAAATCTGAGATGATAGTGTTGTTAACAAAAGGCTAAGCTTGTGAGCCAATATATTTATTTCATTTCATTTGCGATTTTCATGAATAGTTAACGTTGCGTTATGGTGAGCTTGAGGCTATAATTACGCTCCCGGATACGGGATTGCTCGTCGCAACAGGTTAACAAACCTCCAAACGAGCTTCCATGACATACAACACTCCTTCCACTTTTTCCATGTGGTTTCCTCCTTCCCTGCCACCCTGAAATGATGACCTCTTCCTAAATATTTGATCACATGATACATTTTGTGTATGGTTTCCCAGAAAAATCTGGTGGCTCAACTAACCCTTTGACTCAATTTACCTCACTCTTGCTTGCAAAATAATCTAATAATTATATAATAATAATATATAATATAATAATTCAAGATTAGATTTACTTTGATTTCTATTTAACATAATTAACTGAAATAAATTAAATAGCACAAACACAAGCCAGTGTGTCTTTGAATAGGTTACCAAGTGGTATTCTAATCATGGGCAGATACATAAACTATACTCTCATAGATTGCTTCCTGTTTTAGCACTTCGTCACACATGCAGCTCCTCGCCAACTCTTAATAACATAGGCTCATATGTCTGTGTGTATTTGTAGTTGTATTTATTAGGGATCCACATTAGCTGTTGCTGCTCTTCCTGGGGTCCAAACATATCAAAGCACTTACATTACATATAAAACCAAAGATAAAAGAGTACATCGTATAACATTACACCACTGCATACAGTAACTACAACACAAAATGTTTAATACCACCATACAACAATATCACAATGTATGCGTATGCATGCATCTGTACCTTTGCATGTGTCTCTTCACAGTCCCTGTTGTTCCATAAGGTGTATTTTTACCTGATGTGGAATAGAGTTCCATGTAGTCATGGCTCTATGTAGAACTGTGCACCTCCCATCATCTGTTCTGGACTTGGGGACTCTGAAGAGACCTCTGGTGGCATGTCTTGTGGGGTATGCAGACAGCTCGGTACATTCAGCTTGCCAACACCTCTTACAAAAAACAAGTAGTGATGAAGTCAATCTCTCTTCCACTTTGAGCCATGAGAGGTTGACATGCATGTCATTAATGTTAGCTCTCCGTGTACTTTTAAGGGCCAGCCGTCAGTTCTGAGCCAACTGCAATTTTCCCAAGTCCCTCTTTGTGGCACCTGACCACACAACTGACCAGTAGTCTAGGTGTGACAAAACTAAGGCCTTAAGGACTTGCCTTGTTGATAGTGTTGTTAAGAAGGCAGAGCAGTGCTTTATTATGGACAGACTTCTCCCTATCTAAGCTACTTTTGCATCAATATGTTTAGACCATGACAGTTCACAATCCAGGGTTGCTTCAAGCAGTTTAGTCACTTGAACTTGCTAAATTTCCACATTATACATTCCCGAGCTGCCACTAATCTGGACGTTTATAAGAAATCCCTCTATGTCCTCAGACGAACCATCAAACAGGCAAAGCATCAATACAGGACTAAGATTGAATTCTACTACGCCGGCTCTGACGTTCTTTGGATGTGGCAGGGTATGCAAACTATTACAGACTACAAAGGGAAACCCAGCTACGAGCTGCCCAGTGACATGAGCCTACCAGACGAGCTAAATGCCTTTTATGCTGGCTTCAAGGCAAGCAACACTGAAACATGCAATGAGAGCACCAGCTGTTCTGGATTACCAGGATGTGTACTCAGAGAATGCACGGACCAACTGGCAAGTGTCTTCACATGTTTCAAGCATGTGTAAATGATTACCAAGCCTGCCTAAATGATTACCGCCCCATAGCACTCACATCGGTAGTCATGAAGTGCTTTGAAAGGATGGTCATGGCTCACATCAACACCGTCATCCCGGAAACCCTAGACCCACTCCAACTCGCATACCGCCCAAACAGATCCACAGATGACACAATCTTAATCTCAATCACACTCCATACGGTCCTTTTCAACCTGGACAAAAGGAACACTTTTGTGAGAATGCTGTTCATTGACTACAGCTCAGCATTCAATACCATAGTGCCCATTAAACTCATCACTAAGCTAAGGACCCTGGGACTAAACACCCTTTGCAACTAAATCCTGGACTTCCTGACGTGCCACCCCCAGTTGGTATTGGTAGGTATCAACACATCTGCCACGCTGTTCCTCAACACCATTTCCCCTCAGGGGTGCATGCTTAGTCTCCTCATGTACTCCCTGTTCACCCACGATTGCGTGGCCAAGCATAACTCTTACACTAGAGGTCGGCCGATTATGATTTTTCAACGCCGATACCGATAATCGGGGGGACACAAAAAGCCGATGCCGATTTTTATATATATATTTTTAATACTGACAATTACAACAATACTGAATTAACACTTTTATTTTAACTTAATATAATACATAAATACAATCAATTTAGTCTCAAATAAATAATGAAACATGTTCAATTTGGTTTAAATAATGCAAAAACACAGTGTTGGAGAAGAAAGTAAAAGTGCAATATGTGCCACATAAAAAACCTAACGTTTAAGTTCCTTGCTCAGAACATGAGAACATATGAAAGCTGGTGGTTCCTTTTAACATGAGTCTTCAATATTCCCAGTTATGAAGTTTTAGGTTGTAGTTATAGGAATTATAGGACTATTTTTCTCTATACCATTTGTATTTCATATACCTTTGACTATTGGATGTTCTTATAGGCAATATAATCTTCAGCCTAATCTTGGGACTGCTCTATCAAATATCAAAACATATACATAATTATAATATAATAAACACACAGAAATACGAGTCTTAGGTCATTAATATGGTAAAATCCAGAAACTATAATTTTGAAAACAAAACGTTTATTATTTTAGTGAAATATGGAACCGTTCTGTATTTTATCGAACGGGTGGCAATCCTGAGTCTAAATATTGCTGTTACATTGCACAACCTTCAATGTTATGTCATAATTATGTACAATTCTGGCAAATCAATTACGGTCTTTGTTAGGAAGAAATGGTCTTCACACAGTTCGCAACAAGCCAGGTGGCCCAAAATGCTGCATATACTCTGACTCCTCTTGCACGGAATGCAAGAGAAGTGACACAATTTCACTAGTTAATATTGCCTGCTAACATACATTTCTTTTAACTAAATATGCAGGTTTAAAAATATATACTTGTGTAATGATTTTAAGAAAGGCATTGATGTTTATGGTTAGACAGTGCTTTTTTCACGAATGCACTTTTGTTAAATCATCACCAGTTTGGTGAAGTAGGCTGTGATTCGATTAAAAATTAACAGGCTCTGCATTGATTATATTCAACCCAGGACAAGATAGTTAAACTAGTAATATCATCAACTATGATCACCGACAATGATGAGACAGCCTGTAGGGAGGAGGTCTGTCAGTGTGAACTGTCAGTGTGGTGCCGGGCCAACAACCACTCCCTCAATGTGAAAAAGACAAAGGAGATGATCGTGGACTATAGGAAAAGGACAGGGCTGAAGTGGAGGGCTGAAGTGGAGGGGGTTTCAAGTTCCTTAGTCGTCCACATCACCATCAAACGATAATGGTCCAAACACACCAATACAGTCGTAAAGAGGGCACAACAACACCTTTTCCAATCAGGAGACTGAAACAATTTGCCATGGGTCCCCAGATCCTCAAAAAGTTCTACAGCTGCACCATCGAGAGCATCCTGACTGGTTGCATCACCGCCTGGTATGGCAACTGCTCGGTATCTGACCATAAGGACCTACAGATGGTAGTGCGTACGGCCCAATGCATCACTGCGGCCAAGCTTCCTGCTATCCAGGATCTATATGCCAGGCGGTGTGAGAGGAAAGCCCAAAAAATTGTGAAAGACTCCAGTCACCCAAGTCATAGACTGTTCTCTCTGCTACTGCACAACAAGCGGTACCGGACCGCCAAGTCTAAGTCCAAAAGGCTCCTTACCAGCTTCTACCCCCAAGCTATAAGATTGTTGAACAATTAATCAAATGGCCACCCAGACTATTTACATTGACCCCCCCACCTTTTTTTAAGCTTCTGCTACTCGCTGTTTATCTTCTATGCATTGTCACTATTCCTCTACCTACATGTACAAATGACCTCGACTAAACTGTACCCCCACACATTCACTCAGTATCGGTGCCCCCTGTATATAGCCTCGTTATTGTTATGGAATTCTGCTGTGTTACTTTTTATTTTTTACTTTATTTAGTAAATATTTTTCTTAACTCTATTTCTTGAACTGCACTGTTTGTTCGTTAAGGGATTGTAAGTAAGCATTTCACAGTAAGGTCTACCTGTTGTATTCTGCGCATTTGACTAACAACATTTCCTGATTCTACCTGGATTATGTTTGTGAGGGTTCCAATAAAGAACACCCTGTGTGTTCTGTTAGACAAGTAACTCTTTGTCCACATTATTGTCATGTTTTGTCTTATATCATCTTGTCATTTTGCTTTTCCTTCTGTTCGTTTTCCCCCTGCTGGTCTTTTTAGGTTCGTTCCCCTTTTTTTCTCTCTCCCTTCCTCTCTCTCTTCTCTCTATCGTTCCGTTCCTGCTCCCAGCTGTTCCTATTCCCCTAATCAATCATTTAGTCTTCCCACACCTGTTCCTTATCTTTTCCCCTGATTAGAGTCCCTATTTCTTCCCTTGTTTTCCGTTCCTGCCCTGTCGGATCCTTGTCTATTGTTCACCGTGCTGTGTTTGTGTATCGCCCTGTCGTGTCGTGTTTCCCTCAGATGCTGCGTGGTGAGCAGGTGTCTGAGTCTGCTAAGTTCAAGTGCCTTCCCGAGGCAACCTGCAGTTCAAGATCGAGTCTCCAGTCTGTTCTCGTCATTACGAGTGGAAATTGTGTTTTTTTGATTGTATTTTACTTTACTGGATTAAAGACTCTGTTTTCGCCAAGTCGCTTTTGGGTCCTCATTCACCTGCATAACAGAAGGATCCGACCTAGAATGGACCCAGCGACTATGGATTCTCTCTACTCTACTCTCGAGTTCCAGGGAGCGATGCTCGGCAGACACGAGCAGGAATTGTCTGCTGCTCGGCATGCCGTTGAGACCCTGGCCGCTCAGGTCTCCGACCTCTCAGGACAGTATCAGAGTCTTCGTCTCGTGTCACCAGCTACTTCCGGTTCTTCCGAGCCTCCGGAACCTAGGGTTAATAACCCACCATGTTATTCTGGGCAGCCCACTGAATGCCGCTCCTTTCTCACCCAGTGTGATATAGTATTCTCTCTTCAACCCAACACATACTCAAGAGAGAGAGCTCGGATTGCCTACGTCATATCACTCCTTACTGGTCGGGCTCGGCAGTGGGGCACAGCTATCTGGGAGGCAAGCGCTGAGTGTACTAACAATTATCTGAACTTTAAAGAGGAGATGATAAGGGTTTTTGATCGCTCAGTTTTTGGGAAAGAAGCTTCCTGGTCCCTGTCTTCCCTATGTCAAGGTAATCGATCCATAACGGATTACTCTATAGAGTTTCGCACTCTTGCTGCCTCCAGTAACTGGAACGAGCAGGCGTTGCTCGCTCGTTTTCTGGAGGGACTCCACGCTAAGGTTAAGGATGAGATTCTCTCTCGAGAGGTTCCATCCAGCGTGGATTCTTTGATTGAACTCGCTATTCGCATTGAACGACGGGTAGATCTTCGTCACCGAGCTCATAGAAGAGAGCTCGCGTTAACTGTGTCTCCCTCTCTCCGACACTACCGTCTTTCCCCACTGACTCAGGTGTTGAGCCCATGCAGCTGGGGGTATTCGCATCTCGACTAAGGAGAGGGAACGGAGAATCACCAACCGCCTCTGTCTCTATTGCGGTTCCGCTGGTCATTTTGTCATTTCATGTCCAGTTAAAGGCCAGAGCTCATCAGTAAGCGGAGGGCGACTGATAAGCGCTACTAGACGGTCCTCTCCGTCAAGTACATGTACTACCTTACCGGTCCATCTACGCTGGACCGGATCGGCAGCTTCCTGCAGTGCATTAATAGACTCTGGGGCAGAGGGCTGTTTTATGGACGAAGCCTGGGCGCGGGAACATGACATTCCTCTCAGACAGTTAGGGAGCCCACGGTCATGTTTGCCTTGGATGGTAGTCCTCTCCCCAGTATATTATATGAAACACTACCTTTAACCCTCACTGTATCTGGTAACCATAGTGAGACCATTTCTTTTTTGATTTTTTGTTCACCTTTTACACCTGTTGTTTTGGGTCATCCCTGGCTAGTGTGTCATAATCCTTCTTTTGATTGGTCTAGTAATTCTATCCTTTCCTGGAACGTTTCTTGTCATGTGAAGTGTTTAATGTCTGCTATTTCTCCTGTTTGTTCTGTCCCCTCTTCTCAGGAGGAACCTGGTGATTTGACAGGAGTACCGGAGGAGTATCATGGTCTGCGCACGGTCTTCAGTCGGTCCAGAACCAACTCCCTTCCTCCTCACCGGTCGTATGATTGTTGTCCTGTTCTCTTCAAGAAGCGTTTTGCATCCGCTCCTATCCTTGTTGCACCTGACGTCACTAAACCGTTTATTGTTGAGGTTGACGCGTCGGGGGTGGGCGTGGGAGCCATTCTGTCCCAGCGCTCCGATACTGACGATGGGGTCCACCCTTGTGCGTATTTTTCTCATCGCCTGTCACCGTCGGAACGTAACTATGATGTGGCTAACCGCGAACTGCTCGCCATCCGTTTAGCCCTAGGCAAATGGCGACAGTGGTTGGAGGGGGCGACCGTTCCTTTGTCGTTTGGACTGACCAAAAGAACCTTGAGTACATCCGTTCTGCCAAACGACTGAATGCGCGTCATGCTCGTTGGGCGTTGTTTTTCGCTCGTTTCGAATTCGTTATTTCTTATTGCCCGGGTACTAAGAACACCAAGCCTCATGCTTTATCCCGTCTCTTTAGTTCTTCTGTGGCTTCTACCGATCCCGAGGGGATCCTTCCTGTTGGGCGTGTTGTCGGGTTGACTGTCTGGGGAATTGAGAGACAGGTTAAGCAAGCACTCACGCACACTGCGTCGCCGCGCGCTTGTCCTAGTAACCTTCTTTTCGTTCCTGTTTCTACTCGTCTGGCTGTTCTTCAGTGGGCTCACTCTGCCAAGTTAGCTGGCCATCCCGGCGTTCGGGGTACGCTTGCTTCTATTCGCCAGCGGTTTTGGTGGCCTACTCAGGAGCGTGACACGCGCCGTTTCGTGGCTGCGTGTTCGGACTGCGCGCAGAAGAAGTCTGGTAAATTTTTTTTTTCTGCTTCTGCTCCTGCCCTTGCTGTGTCTCAGTCTGTCCCTAGTTGTTACTCTCCTGGCCTGTTTGGTCCTGTTTGCTCTAAAGTTTTCAGTTCTCTACCCGTGTCTCATTTTTTTTTTAGAGTAGTACCCTAGTTTCCCTTTTTATCGTTTTTCGTTACGGTCCTGAGGAGAGGAGTTGGGTTCTTTCTCGGGACGTGCTGGACCGTTTGATCTATGATTTCCTCCGTTGCCGCCAGTGTTCCTCCTCGAGAGCGCCAGGAGGCGCTCGGTGAGTGGGGGGGTACTGTCATGTTTTGTCTTATATCATCTTGTCATTTTGCTTTTCCTTCTGTTCGTTTTCCCCCTGCTGGTCTTTTTAGGTTCGTTCCCCTTTTTTCTCTCTCCCTTCCTCTCTCTCTTCTCTCTATCGTTCCGTTCCTGCTCCCAGCTGTTCCTATTCCCCTAATCAATCATTTAGTCTTCCCACACCTGTTCCTTATCTTTTCCCCTGATTAGAGTCCCTATTTCTTCCCTTGTTTTCCGTTCCTGCCCTGTCGGATCCTTGTCTATTGTTCACCGTGCTGTGTTTGTGTATCGCCCTGTCGTGTCGTGTTTCCCTCAGATGCTGCGTGGTGAGCAGGTGTCTGAGTCTGCTAAGTTCAAGTGCCTTCCCGAGGCAACCTGCAGTTCAAGATCGAGTCTCCAGTCTGTTCTCGTCATTACGAGTGGAAATTGTGTTTTTTTGATTGTATTTTACTTTACTGGATTAAAGACTCTGTTTTCGCCAAGTCGCTTTTGGGTCCTCATTCACCTGCATAACAATTATAGCAGGGGTTGTAAAGCAATAATACATACGTTTTTTTCCCAGCAGTAGACTATGATCAATAATGTCAAAAGATGCAATGAAGTCTAACAAGACAGCCCCCACAATCATTTTTATCATCAATTTCTCTCAGCCCATCATCAGTCATTTGTGTAAGTGCTGTGCTTGTTGTGTGATCTCCTCATCTCCTACAGTACCTAATGTATTTGAGCACCTCTTTCTTCCGTGCTCTCGGGCCCAGTCCTCTTGCTTATAGATAATGTATGAGTCTAATAACTTGTGTCTAATGTTCTGCTCAGCTAAGCTCCTTTAAACATCCTTCATGATTAAGCAAAGAAATGGTTTTGAACAGTCTGGTGGACCTCTCACACACCCTCAGCAACCAGAATCTTGTAGTCACTTGTCTTCTCTGCTATTCCCCAGCACCATATAATCAATCAGACACACAGCCATAACCCTCTAACCAATCACAGACATACATCCAGAACCCTAACCGATCAGAGACAAAGATTCAGCACCCCCTGACCAATTACAGACACATCAGTGGGAAATGGAACAGTTAACAGACTGATGGATCATCAGGCTTTTTAAATGTGACATATCCAACATTATAAAAATATTCGGATTTAATGCTTAAATACTGTATTCGCTTTGCTGCTGGCTGAACCATTCATAAACATTTGAAGGCTTATGATTTGAACGACCAGTGAGTTTCTACTGTTTGGCATCTCATTCAGATGGCACGGTTTTCATTTTGTTGTCTATCTAGTAGTGTAGAATAAGTAGTGTAGAATATTTGTCTTTTTGAGGATGAGCCATATTCTGGACATTTGTAATGATCTTTCACTTAACCCCAATATGATGAATTTCTGTGTACAAAAGAGGTCACTCGTAGAAGGAAATGTACTTCACATTAAAAAAAAGTAATTTCCCCTGTTTTCAAAGAAACAATTTCATACTTCTCTGCCTATCTTTGTTGTTGTTTGTTCGTCAAAGAAAAATATAAAACTATTGGTCTCATTCCAAAACACTGCCTTGAGCGCCACATCGCCTTAGTCTGTTTCAAGAATGAGTTGTTTATCAAAAAAAGATTACTTCAATTGCTTTTGCAGCTGTGGCTGGCTGTTCTTAAGGAAAACAGGATAGAAAAACCATTGCACCGTTTCTTACAAGGCTATGTTGAGCTAAATGTTTATAAAGAATTGATTTGTCTTTTACGGCTAGATTTGTAGTGAATTAAACAACTATCACTAACTGATTATTGCATGGATCCAGTAGAAAATGAGGCACTCGCAGCAGAATTGATAGGCATCATGACTGAGTACAGCAAGACTGTTGAGTCGGCCGTTGGCCGTAGAATGTGGGCAAGAGAGTGTGTCATTTCTGCTTCACAGAAAGTCTGGTCAAGATGCACTAGATCCATAGGGCCTAGAAGTACAGCAGTCACTGGGCTGGGCTGTACTGGAGATAGGTAGCAATACCTAGAATCTTGAATCTTCCCTTTTAATACCAATGATACTCCAGTACTATTGTGGGGACGACATTTCACAGTCAACGACTTCAACAGCCTTTGACATGTCTCCTCCAGAACACTACTTTGAAATCTCCAAAACGACATTTACTGTACAGAGATCTCAGGCCAAATGCAACCAAGTACATATGTTGGCAGTGAAAGAACAGGTTAACTGTATAATGAATAGTCACACATTGAAATGTCAACAATAGCTCCTCTCATTTCTTTTTTCCAGTGCTATCTCAAGCTGTCACATGGACAGCTAGTCAAGAGAAGGAGAATCCACTTGTGAGAAAATCGAGGAGAACAAAGAGGGCCATTTAATTCAAGCTGCCGCTATCAGCTCTGTCACCTGTCCACAAAGGCCCTTCCCTGAAGAGGAACCGTTATTTACAGCTGATCTGTGTGGCTTCATACGAGTGTTACAACTTAATTTGGAGGTGTGTAAAATATGCACAATCACACAGGAGCAAATCCCCTGCCTCCTGAGGTCCAGATTAGAGGAGAGAGTGGACATGTCCTACAGATCTAAAATAAACTCTGCCCCTACTGTTAACATGCTACATATTATCTGACAGTCCCTTTATAATTCAATCAGCACAAAAAAATAACATTTACATCTAGTCTTTCCTGGCCAAGCAGTTTGTGGTGGGCCTGTTCGTGTACCAATGTCAAATGTACTTTCAGTTTGATCTGGTTTGATTTTGCTGTCTATCCTCGTGTGACCTCCTTTATCATACAACACACTTTCCTTGAAACACCAAATCATGTGCACATTACTGAGAATTAAGAGGCTATAATCACTGCCACGTAGTTTACTGGGATACTTACAGGGATCAAGAACAGATGATATCTCAATTCCCCTGTAGGGCCAACATGTCTCAATCTGGATGAGCAGCACCCTACAAGGTACATGTGTGTGTACACACCTCCTCTACTCTATGGAAACAGTCCATCCTTCAACCTCCTCCCACTTTCACTCCATCGTGACAGCTCATGGGATGATGGATGAAGATGAAGGAACGTGTGTGTGTGTGTGTGTGTGCGTGCGCGTGTGTGTCCAGGTTCTTCTAGGTTTGTTATACGGCCTTCACCCACATCCACCCACCATAGAATCCAAAATATAGACACGCCCTGCATCTGTCCCTGGCTCAATTTCCTTTAGCATTTGTATGCATTATACCCCCCCCCCCTCCCCCGCTGGTTTTGTTTCGTCCAAGTTCACATTTTGACAAATGTACTAACATTTGCCTGAATGTCATTGGTGTCCGGTTCTCTGAATGTCAGTGGCAACTCAATCGAATGATGGACCGCCTCTTGTCAAAACACACGTCCTCAGCTGTGCCGTCCAAGATGAAGACATATGAGGAGATTTCCAACTGCTTCCCCTTAGTATGATATAGACATGGACTTCCACAAAAACACTTGTCCACAAAAAAAGAGACATAGTGTAGGTTACACTAAGGTGAAGTACAAGGCCACATACTGTAGAAGTGGATTAGCTAAGAACAATGCCAATATAGAACAGTGACACAATGACACACCAAAGCCACATTGAATGACAAACTCCCAAACCCCCATTAAAATGCAGCACAGGGCAGAGCCAGGATATAATAGCACCACTGGCGTCTATCGACAGACAAAATACATCAGAATTCACTGTTGAGGGTAATCTTGATACTGAACTTGGTGAAAACGAATTTACACGTAAATGATACGGTTCGCATCTGGTTTAATTGTGATCTTAGCTGCACATCTGAAAGGGCAGATATGGTTATTGCTTAAATGGCAACTCCTTCAAACTGAAGGAAGAAGGGTAGGAAACAGAAAGCACCTTGAGGGAATTAATTATGTGGTTTATGAAAAATGTATATAAATATTGCTGTTGACAGTCGTTCTACAAATGATTTCAAACCTACTGTAAGAAATTACATATCTGTCCAATTGTAGGTCAAAATAGCTCTACCAATACTGTTTTGCCCTTCCAACAGTTTGTAAAAAACGCTATGATAATAGCGTAGATTATCTGGGCGGTTTTCAAAACCGTAGATATGCCTCCGTCAACAGTAATAACAATTGAAAAGGCTGTTATTTCCTTGGTGACTGTGGCCATTCTACAGCTTATCATGTTGTCCCTTATTAGTGGAAATTACAGGCTACCTCACACGGTGCCCGTTCTGCATGATCGGAAGATGTTCGTTAAATCACAGATCTGGATCTTGACAAAATACTGTACCTCCAAAGCAGCAGCAGGCACTCACAGTGGTCAGAATGGCACACAACAGCAGGTTAACATGGGGAGAGTGGGGAGTGATGTTTGCACTTACCTAGAGAAAGAAAAATAGTGGTTTGACATTAACAGGAATAGCAATCTGACTCAAAGTAAAATAGTTTGTGTTCATGACAAAACCAGAGGGGGTCTGACTCTTTCCAGAAATGACATATGGGGGGGCATTGGGGGATAACATTGACTGAGAGGAGCTATCATCCCTCTATCTCCATAATCTATTTATCCTGTTGCACAGGGCCTCCAATAAGGATTACCCAGCTAGGGGAAACCGAATACAGTATCACTGGCGTAGGTACAGTAGTTACCATAGACCACCATTGAAATAACCATATATTATTCACAAATAAGCATATGCAGTAACATGGCTAACCCAGAGATGCAGTCAGCCACCGTGATCAACTGATGATCAAGATGGTGTGGTGGAGAGCCAAATTAAGCCTCATCATTGATGCATTATTCATAAATGAACATAGTGGGGGATTCAACCATTCAAACATTCTGTGTATGTAATAGGTTTGCTTTGCAGGGTGTCCCATGACCAACAACATTCACAGGGAATCAGGGGCCATCTAATGAAGAAGATCCCATAACGTTCTCCATAGGAGGGCTAGATAATATGGAATATCAAGGTCAAAGTTGACAACAAGGAAGGTAAAAAAAACACAGCAACCCATCTCATTAAAGCAAAATGTCAAGACTACATAAAAAATGTGTTTGGTCACACAGTCACTACTTCCAATAATACACTGTACAGGGGAGGGGATAGACTATTTCAGTGCTGTGGTATGATGAGCTTACCTGTGTTGTGAGAGCTACATCATAGGCCTACTGTGCACAAGGTGGCTGTGAGTTATTGATTTCAGAATCAATTTTTGACTGAGCCATTGTGCAACTTTCTCATTATCTTCCTGAGGACACAGCTTCCTGACTTCTGTAAACACTGAACACCTCTTCCTCCCTAGTGGTGTGGTTAGTACAGGGTGGTTTTGCTTCAGTGTGTCTCAGGGTTAGGGCCAAAGCAGCAACAGATAGAAGGTAGGCTCGTACTAATGAGCAGCACAGGGTATTTGGATCACACTCACTTGACATAAGAATGAGCCACTAGACCAGAAAAAGCATTACTTGGTGAAAATCAACTAGAAACTCCAGTTGAAAGTAGACCTACTTAAATACAGTTGAAGTCGGAAGTTTACATACACCTTAGCCAAATACATTTAAACTCAGTTTTTCACAATCCCTGACATTTAATCCTAGACAAAATTCCCTGTCTTAGGTCAATTAGGATCACCACTTTATTTTAAGTGTGAAATGTCAGAATAATAGCAGAGAGAATGATTTATTTCAGCTTGTATTTATTTCATCACATTCCCAGTGAGTCAGCAGTTTACATCCACTCAACTAGTATTTGGTAGCATTGCCATTAAGTTGTTTTGCTTGGGTCAAACGTTTTGGGTAGCTTTCCACAAGATTCCCACAATAAGTTGGGTGAATTTTGGCCCATTCCTCCTGACAGAGCTGGTGTAACTGAGTCAGGTTTGTAGGCCTCATTGCTCACACATGCTTTGTCAGTTCTGCCAACAATTTCTATAGGATTGAGGTCAGGGCTTTGTGATGGCCACTCCAATCCCTTGACTTTGTTGTCCCTTAAGCCATTTTGCCACAACTTTGAAAGTATGCTTGGGGTCATTGTCCAATTGGAAGACCCATTCACGACCAATCTTTAACTTCCTGACTGGTGTCTTGAGATGTTGCTTCAAAATATCCACCTAATTCTCCTCCTCGTGATGCCATCTATTTTGTGATGTGCACCAGTCCCTCCCGCAGCAAAGCACCCCCACAACATGATGCTGCCACCCCCGTGCTTCATGGTTGGTATGGTGTTCTTCGGCTTGCAATCCTCACCCTTTTTCCTCCAAACATAATGATGGTCATTATGGCCAAACAGTTCAATTTTCGTTTCATCAGACCAGAGGACATTTCTCCAAAAAAAGTATGATCTTTGTCCCCATGTGCAGTTAAAAATCGTAGTCTGCCTTTTTTATGGCGGTTTTGGAGCAGTGGCTTCTTCCTTGCTGAGCAGCCTTTCAGGTTATGTTGATATAGGACTCGTTTTACTGTGGATATAGATACTTTTGTTCCTGTTTTCTCCAGCATCTTCCCAAGGTCTTTTGCTGTTTTCTGGGATTGATTTGCACCTTTCGCACAAAAGTGTTTTCAACTCTAGGAGACATGCATGGTCCCATGGTGTTTATACTTGCATACTATTGTTTGTACAGATGAACGTGGTACCTTCAGGCATTTGGAAATTGCTCCCAAGGATCAACCAGACTTGTGGAGGTCTATCATTTTTTTCTGAGGTCTTGGCTGAATTCTTTTGATTTTCCCATGATAAGAGGCAGTCAAGCAAAGAGGCAGTGAGTTCGAAGGTAGGCCTTGAAATACGTCAATGAACTCAAATGATGTCAATTAGCCTATCAACAGCTTCTAAAGCCATGACATTTTCTGGAATCGTCCAAGCTGTTTAAAGGCACAGTCTACTTAGTGTATGTAAAATTCTGACCCACTGGAATTGTGATACAATGAACAATTGTTGGAAAAATTACTTGTGTCATGCACAAAGTAGATGTCCTAACTGACTTGCCAAAACTATCATTTTTGTTAACAAGAAATTTGTGGAGTGGTTGAAAAACTCCAACCTAACCGTATGTACACTTCCTCCTTCAACTGTATATGCTCCCAAGTGGCACATAGGTCTAAGGCACTGCATCTCAGTGCAAGAGGCATCACTACATTCCCTGGTTTGACTCCAAGCTGTATCACATCCGGTTGTGATTGGGAGTCCCACAGAGCAGTGCACAATTGGCCTAGTGTTGTCTGGGTTTGCAGGGATAGGCTGTTATTGTAAGTATGACTTTGTTCTTAACTGACTTGCCTAGTTAAATAAAGGTTGAATAAAAAAATATTGAAATGGTCTTCAGTATATATAAAAATATATATTTCTGATGTCAGGAAATGTTGCTTGTATGCCAGAGATCATTCGCATTGACAACAGGTTTGACTTTGAGACAAAACAACAACAATGTAGAGCTACTGCTGGGTTGCATCCAGTTGAATCATTTTGAAAACTAAGAGTTAGGTAGAAAAAGGCTTAAAAAAATACAGATTTGCCTAAATACGGAGGGAGAATTTTAGCATTTAAATTAAAAACCGAAACTGGTTTCCATCCCATTGTCTTTTCCATTATAAGCTCTCTCTCATGCTCTGAATTAATTTAACTTCTCTGGCTGTGCCCAGTCATTGTGTCCTGCAGAAGTGTTAATTTCTTCTACAGAGATAAACGCCTTTGTCAGAACCCTGAACCAGAATACTCCAAAAGGTTTGAAATTAACCAAGGATTAACCTTTTACTGCAGTGGGCTGCATCACTGTCACACAAAGTGTTCTTGGTAGTCTTAAACAAATTATATTCAGGAGTGGTCAGCGGTGCTCATGCACGCAAGAACCACATGGCCGAAGCAGAGAAAATGGTCATCTGCTCTATATGATATGAAAGTCTTACGAAATACTTCCTGGATCATGTTCTACACTGTTTTTGAATGGCTTTCAAGATCATATTATCAATTGCATGTAAACACGGTCATTTCAGATACACTACACAACAAAATAGTATGTGGACACCTGCTCGTCGAACATCTCATTCCAAAATCATGGGCACTAACATGGATCCATTCTTCTGGGAAGGCTTTCCACTAGATGTTGGAATGTTGCTGTGGGGTCTTGCTTCCATTCAGCCACAAGAGCATTAGTGAGGTCGGGCACTGATGTTGGGCGATTAGCCCTGGCTTGCAGTCCAATTGACTTCCAATTCATCCCAAAGGTGTTCGATGGGGTTGAGGTCAGGGCTCTGTGCAGGCTAGTCAAGTTCTTCCACACCGATCTCGGAAAACCACTTTTGTATGGACCTCGCTTTGTGCACGGTGGCAGTGTCATGCTGAAACAGACGGTCGACACAAAGTTGGAAGCACAGAATCGTCTAGAATGTCATTTTGTGCTGTCGTGTTAAGATTTCCCTTCAAAGGAACTAAGGGTAGTCTTTTGGCAATCCCGAGTGGCGCAGTGGTCTAAGGCACTGCATCTCAGTGCTAGAGGTGTCACTACAGACAATGGTTCATTTCCAGGCTGTATTACAACCGGCCGTGATTGGAAGTCCTGTAGGGCGGCGCACAATTGGCCCTGTGTCGTCCGTGTTAGGGTTTGGCTGGGGTAGGCCGTCATTGTAAATAATAATTTCTTCTTAAGTAACTTGCATAGTTAAATAAAGGTTAAATAAAAAATGAAATTGTTCTAACCCGAACCCGACAAACAGTTATTGTGCTGACGTTGCTTCTAGGGGCAGTTTGGAACTTGGTAGTGAGTGTTGCAACCGAGGACAGATGATTTTTCCGTGCTTCAGCACTCAGCAGTTCCACGTGCCATGAGCTATGTATATTTACCACCCCCCATCTACAAAAAAATGATGACTCATGTAAGGGTTTTCCTCTGGTGAAGGCGAGGCGGACCAAAATGCAGCGTGGTGGTTATTCATGTTTTAATTACAGGTTAGTTGAGGAAATTAAGGTAATATGTACATTATCAGTCAAAAGTGTGGACACACCTACTCATTCATGGGTTTTTCTTTATTTAAAAAAAACTATTTTCTACATTGTAGAGTAATAGTGAAAACATCAACACTATGAAATAAAACATATGGAATCATGTTGTAACCAAAAAAGTGTTAAACAAATCAAAATATATTTTATATATGACATTTTTCAAAGTAGCCACCCTTTGCCTTTATGACACTCTTGGCATTCTCTCAATCAGCTTCATGAGGTAGTCACCAGGAATGCATTTCAATTAACAGGTGTGCCTTCTTAAAAGTGAATCTGTGGAATTTCTTTCCTTCTTAATGCGTTTAAGCCAATCAGTTGTGTTGTGACAAGGTAGTGGTGGTATACAGAAGATAGCCCTAGTAAAAGACCAAGTCCATATCATGGCAAGAACTTTGAAAGTTTATTCAAATGCAGTTGTAAAAACCATCAAGTGTTATGATGAAACTAGCTTTCATGAGGACCGCCACAGGAAAGGAAGACCCAGAGTTACCTCTGCTGTAGAGGATAAGTTGGTTGGAGTTACCAGCCTCAGAAATTGCAGCCCAAATAATTGCTTTACAGACATCAAGTAACAGACACATCTCAACATCAACTGTTCAGAGGAGACTGCATAAATCAGGCCTTCATGGTAAAATTGCTGCAAAGAAACCACTACAAAAGGACAGCAATAAGAAGAAGAGACTTGCTTGGGCCAAGAAACACGAGCGATGGACATTAGACCCGTGGAAATCTGTCCTTTGGTCAGATGAGTCCAAATTTTAGATTTTGTTTCCAACCGCCGTGTCTTTGAAAGACGCAGAATAGGTGAACGGATTATCTCTGCATGTGTGTTTCCTACTGTGAAGCATGGAGGAAGAGGTTTGATGGTGTGGGGGTGCTTTGCTGGTGACACTGTCTGTGATTTATTTAGAACACAAGGCACACTTAATCAGCATGGCTACCACAGCATTCTGCAGCAATACGCCATCCCATCTGGTTTGCGCTTAGTGGGACCATCATTTGTTTTTAACAGTACACCTCCAAGGGTGTGTAAGGGCTACTTGACCAAGAAGGAGAACGATGGTGCTGCACCAGATGACCTCCACAATCACCCGACCTCAACCCAATTGAGATGGGTTGGGATGAGTTGGACCGCAGAGTGAAGGAAAAGCAGCCAACAAGTGCTCAGCAAAACCCTTGAATGACCAGGTGTGTCCAAACGTTTGACTGGTACTGTAAATGCACAGTAGGTAGGGGTAAAGTGACTGTGCATAGATAATAAACGCTGATGGTTCCCTTGTGTGTAAAGGTGGTGGAATTATGAGAGAATTAAGGTCAGAATATGGCTCATCTCTGTAGACACATTTTCATTTCTTTAGATCTCCACCCCAGAACAAATAGCAAGTGAATAGCATTAAAGTCAGAATACGCAAAGAGAGAGAAGTGCATCATAAAAAGGGAATAACTTTCCATTTAAGCATGCAGATTTGGGGCCTTATACAGTATGTAGTACAAGTAGACTATTGCCAGAGAAGTGTATTATTCATGTGTATTAGCAATTTACCTGTTTACCTGCAATTTACCTGCTTTTTTCATATCTCTGTTTTTCTAGTCTTCCCAGTTCTGACCTTTGCCTGCCCTGACACTGGGCCTGTCTGCCTGACCATTCAACCTGCCCTGACCTCAAGCCTGCCTGCCACTCTGTACCTCCTGGTCTCTGACCAGGTGTATGATCTTTTGCCTGTCCACGACCTGTCTCAGCTGGGTCTCGCCCTGTATCGTTATACATTGTCTCTGATTTTCAAGCAAATTTGTGTCAGGACTGAGACTGGACCACTCAGGAACACTCAACACATCTTTGGAAAGCCATTCTGGTGTGTCTTGGTACTAATTAAAATGTGTGTAATTCTCCCACTGAAAAATAAAACTCTATCCCAGAGGCCTATCATGTCCTCCCCCCCGCCCACACATTCTGAAATTATCATTTTTTCCCTCCCAGTTTTAACATTGGAATATGATACAAAACGAGGCAAGTGTTCGGGTAGGCTGCTTGGAGTGTTTATCCGACTAGATTACATTTTTAAAAGTATGTCCTCCCACTTCTAAAACCAAAGTTGCGCCCTTGTTTGCACGTGATCCTCTGACTTCGACTCAATGGTTGCTGATCCAGAGCCTCCTAAATAGGCTACAGTGTTATCTATCTTAACAAACCTAACAAAATAAGAACTCAGTTTAAAAGAGCAGTACAAGATGAGGCCATACTGTTGTATCTAAGGAAGACGCCTCTGGAGAAGATAAAGGATGACATTCCTCCATAACAAAGCAAAGAACATCCAGCAACATTACAAAACCACACACATACAGAACAGAGGGATATGTTTCAAGTTATTTTACATGCTTGGATTCCCACTTACGTGCTCTATGCATAATTCATCTGTGATGTAGACAGCTTTGTTTGCTTAGCTCGACTTTTCTCCAGACTTTGTTGGTGACAAAGTTAGTTTTCATTTGACGGCTTCCGAGGTGACAACAGTGCCTACACTGTTCAACATCAATACATCACAGTCCTCTTTGGGGTGGAAAACAAACTAGTTTGAAATGGAGGAAAATATGAATTTCCTTGAAAAATATTTGAACTTTTAGCTTCCTCAAAGTTTTAACACCCCCCAAAAAACGATTTCTCAAAATATTCATAGGCCTACTTATCGGCCTAATCCAATATCTTACAATAACACCTCAAAAGATAGAAGTAGAATACATCAGAGAGGGAATAGAGAAAATAGCTGTGGTAGCATGACAGATGTGTGATGTAGCCTATATTATATTATGGATATGAGAGTTGACAGGTAGAATACAAGGAGAGGAAGAAGAAAGAAAGAGAAGGAAAGAGAGAACTTCCAAAGGGACATCCATCATTGTGTGGAAGAGACAAGCCGAGATCTGTTTCATCCACTGTTGTACTACAGGCTCCAGCCGTGAATTCATATCGCCACATCAAAAGAGAAGTGCCACTGTGGTAAGAAGATGTTATTGATAGTCGATGAAAGAAAGCTGAAATCCTGAAATCCAACTTTGATGGGTGAATATTATTTTGTTCTACCTTCCATCAAAAAAAAAAAACTAAATATAGCTCTTCTGCTTGTTAACCGAGTAACCTTTGACTTTAGCCTAGGAGAAGAGTTGTAAAGACCTCAACTCACACTGTAAGTGCTAACCTTTGAGATGCATATTCCTGTCGAAGTGTGCTCCCCCAGGAGGCCTGTCAGATCAGGCAAGAGAGAAAAACATGAACTCTGTGATCCAACCTGTCACCTTTCTACACACGCTTGACTTGGCCACAAGCTTGGAACCTATGGCTGCACCTGTGACCGCCAATGCAGTTTTTTTTCACACGGTAAAACACACTGTAAAGAATATATGTTGATTCAACGTACAATTGTAAGGCAACCAGCTGGAATAGGATCGTGACTTTGCTCAACATTTGGACATATAGCAACTTTGAATTTTAGGTTGAGTGAACATACAGCGCATTCGGAAAGTATTCAGACCCCTTTACTTTTTCCACATTTTGTTACGTTACAGCCTCATTCTAAAATGTATTCAATTGGTTATTTTCCCTCATCAATCTACAAACAATACCATAATGACAAAGCAAAAACAGTTTTTTAGAAATATTTGTAGATTTTAAAAAAAAGAAGGAAATATGACATTTATAATAAGTATTCCGACCCTTTACTCAGTACTTTGTTGAAGCTCCTTTTGGCAGAGATTACAGCCTTGATTTATCTTGGGTGTGACGCTACAAGATTGGCACGATTGTATTTGGGGAGTTTATCCCATTCTTCTCTGCTGATCCTTTCAAGCTCTGTCAGGTTGGATGGGGAGCATTGCTGCACAGCTATTTTCAGGTCTCTCCAGAAATGTTAGATCGGGTTCAAGTCCGGGCCCTGGCTGGCCCTTCAAGGACATTTAGAGACTTGTCCCGAAGCCACTCCTGCGTTATCTTGGCTGTGTGCTTAGGGTTGTTGTCCTGTTCGAAGGTGAACCTTCGCCACAGTCTGAGGTCCTGAGTGCTCTGGATCAGGTTTTCATTAAAGATCTCTCTGTACTTTGCTCCGTTCATCTTTCCCTCGATCCTGACTAGTCTCCCAGTCCCTGCTGCTGAAAAACATCCACAGCATGATGCTGCCACCACCATGCTTCACTGTTCACAAGTTTTCTCCAGATGTGACGCTTGGCATTTAGGTCAAATAGTTCAATCTTGGTTTCATCAGACCAGAGAATCTTATTTATCATGGTCTGAGAGTCCTTTAGGGGACTTTTGGTAAACTCCAAGTGCGCTGTCATGTGCCTTTTACTGAGGAGTCTCTTCCGTCTGGCCACTCCACCATAAAGGCCTGATTAGTGGAGTGCTGCAGAGATGGTTGTCCTTGTGGATGGTCCTCACATCTTCACAGAGGAACTCTGGAGCTCTGTCAGAGTGATCATCGGGTTATTGGTCACCTCCCTAACCAAGGCTCTTCTCCCCAGATTTCTCAGTTTGTCAGGGCGGCCAGCTCTAGGAAGACGTGGTTCCAAACTCCAAACTGGTTCTTGGTGGTTCCAAAATTCTTCCATTCAAGAATGATGGAGGCCACTGTGTTCCTGGAGATCTTCAATGCTGCAGAAATGTTTTGGTACCCTTCCCCAGATCGGTACCTCGACACAATCCTATCTCTGATGGCTTGGTTTTTGGTCTGGCATGTACTGTCAACTTTGGAACCTTATATTATAGACAGGTGTATGTGTTTCCAAATCATGTCCAATCAATTTAATTTACCACAGGTGGACTCTAATCAAATTGTAGAAACATCTCAAGGATGAACAATGGAAAGAAAATAGACCTGAGCTCAATTTCGAGTCTCATAGCAAAATGTCTGAATACCTATGTAGATAAAAAATGTTTTTCGCTTTGTCATGATGAGGTATTGTTTGTAAATTGATGAGGATTTTAATTCATTTAATATATTTTAGAATCTAGGCTGTAACGTATCAAAATGTGGAAAAAGGGAAGAGGTCTGAATACTTTCCGAATGCATTATACAATTCAAATTGAGAATGTATTCTACCTTATTTGCATATTTCCCAGTGCAAAATGAAACTCTTTATGACTATAGATGACACACAGTATATAATAAGGCCTTTCTTTACGGGTCAGTGGTCTAACACAGTGGTCTGAAACTCTTGGTTTACAGGTCAGATCAAGCCTGCAAGTCACATTATGCTGGCTTGCAAAGTGATATGTAATTCCTGTTGGAATCCAGCCAGAGTGAGTATCTCCAACAATTGGAACGTTTAATCACTTGTAACCTGCATTGAGAATGAATGCCAACGGGTGCACAAACCAATTAGATTCTTTTAGTTTTTTATTTATGTTATTTCCCTCAACAAGCTTTTTCAAATTCAGCCGAGAGCAGATTTTTGTTGAGTGTACAAACATTAACACTTTAGCTCAAATTCTTAATGTGAAGTCCACTCAACTCACAGAATAACTCTGATTAAGCAATTGGTTAAATTGGCTTGTTAAATATTTTTTTTTACAGTGCACAGAGACTGGGGACTTATGGTCATACGATACAGATCGATCAAAGCATTTGCAACATTGGTAGATCAACATGGAGTTCTATCATTCACCCATTGACCTGTACAGTATAAGGTGGTAACATGATACAACAAGCTTGTCTCCACCAGTTTGACAACACTATCGCTTTATGCCTACTGGCGTTTTGACTCTACAGGATCCAGGAAACTAGAATGAGGAAAATATTGTAATTTATTTGGACACATATGGACACATTCTACCATAAACTATATGTACACATTCTACCGTAAATTATATGTACACATTCTACCGTAAGGAGCCATGGAACCGTCAGCAGTTCTTAGTCAAAGTGTAGTATTGTGTTGTCCACTCAATGTGTTGTGTTGTCCACAATATTCCTCGACACAGCACTATGGTAAACACAAGGCTAATGGCCACTGTAGCAGCTGGTTGATTGGGATCATGGCTGGTTGGTTGGCTGGCAGCAGGAGCAGAGCATGCCAAGCCAACACTAACCCGTCCTGTCATTTTGCCTCTATAGCAAAGGCATCCAGGTTCAGGGCGCAGCCAATATAACATGTGGCATATCAACCATGATGGCCATCCTTGGTGAACGATCTAATGCCGACCCACAATGCACTGGGGGAACCAAATGAGCTGCCCTACGTGACCATGGCCTCTACACAGCTTGTTCCAGGCTTTGAATTAGGTCTCCGCTATCTACGTCAAAATGGTTTTATGTCAACGGTCACGTCATTAGGATATTGTTTTTCTGGCATCTGTTAAGACAAAATAAGCCGTGAACACCATGCACAGCACAGTATGTGCCGCCCCCCATCCTCCCTGAGTGACTGATCTCTGCATAGCTGATTAATAATTAACACTAGGACATGATGCTCTAATGAGCTTTAACACCCCTCAGATAGTCACACCATTTACCGACTGTATCTTAATGGTAGCTATATTATACCAATTGCCCCTAGAAAATATTTTATTGTGCACAATGAGTATTTAACATGGTCCTACACATGTATCCATTAATATGGCACGTACCGTACAGCCTCAGTAAAGGAACATACCATACCAATCATACAATATCTGCCCTATAAGCGCAAGGGTGACAATAAAGGAACAATCAATTGTCATAGAAATTGTGGGGGAAAATATAAGCAATATTGTTCTCAGCAGTTTCCTGTACTGTATGTAGACTGTGTTCAAAAGAGTTGTGTCTGAACGGTGTTTTCCTCTGATGTGACGATGACTACTGTCCACAAGCCAAAGGGGCAACAGTAAGGGTAACCAGCGACATGCAATCAACAGCAGTGGTGCGTGCCCGCACCCCTTTCTCTATCACCTCACATGGCACTTTGTTTGAGCAATTTGGAATGGTGAAAGCACTTGTTGTGTGCTGTACACTGACTGCACATGACATGTGTAACCTTCTCTGTCCAAACAAACAGCGGGTTAGTCATTATTTGGCATGCCCTCAAGACACCAAGGGAGGCAGTGTTTTTGAAGTGCGTGTGGGGTGCCGGTCAGGAGTACATTGCCCAGATTTGTTCTTCTTTCTGGAGACAGAGTTGTTTTGAGAGAGGAGAGGTTCGATGCAATTCCAGACATTGATGGTATTTTAGGTCTGTGAAGCTACATGTACAGTATGTAATGATATATGTCAACAATATGGTGAAAAAAATCTAAATTACAGTATGTATTTTGTGATGTAGTTGTTCCTGGTGCACCACTACCCAGAGCATTGGAGTGTATAGAGATTTACAGTACATGTGATCCTACTATAAGCCATTGGAGCATGCTGAGCTTTCCCTCTAGGCATCTCTACAGGGATGTATTGTATACCATCCACTACATGTTGTTTGTCTCCTCTGACTCGCTCTGAGGCCTGTTCAGTCACCCGGCTTGACTGTGGTTCAGCCAGGCCTCTAGAGAGTCTTCAAAGGGGGTGTAAATGTCCAACACACGTCTCTGGCTCCTCTGACACCAAAGTCAAGCGTCTCCTGTTTGAACCTGGACTCCCTTCTGCAGCTCTCCTGTGGACTGACCCTGTCCCCCACACACAGCCAGCCATGCAGAAAGACCGAGCGAGAGATAGATAAATAAAGAGGAGAGGGAGAGAGAACAAGGGAGAGAGAGAGAGAGAGATAGAGAGAGGGGGGGAGTGAGAAAGTCTCACTGGGCTCAATGTAGCGAGGCTTGTCAGGAATAAAGCCTTTGTTTATTTTCGCTAGGTTCACCGTTCTGTGCTACTCGCTCTGTGTTTGACCTGTCAGCCATGACAATCAATACTACACAGAGAAGCGGGCGGCTGTGGAAGAATGGAAATAAATGTTACGCTGGACTTCGTTGAATAGCTATAAAATAATCCTTGATAACCTTCTACGAAATAATTCATTTTGAAATGTCAAATTCCTTTTAATTTAACTATCCTTGCTAGAATAAGCTTAGCTACTAAAGCCCTTGAAATCTCAGGATTACCTCAATATTTCAAATTTAGATATAGCCTCAAGCACAGTGCAGACTAATTTCCTGGTGTGCCCAAATGAATGAGAAACATAATTTGTTGAAATGAGTGAAAACACGCACTCGCTTGTGCACACACACACACACACACACACACACACACACACACACACACACACACACACACACACACACACACACACACACACACACACACACACACACACACACACACACACACACACACACACACACACACACACACACACACACACACACACACACATTCTCTGAACCTAGGATGGGAATGGGGCTACGGACAGATACGGTATAATGGAGGATCTTGTAAATAATGTATTGAAAGTGCAACTGGGCAAAATATCGTACTTATGTGATGGGAATAGGATTGTCTAAGAAGAAAATGTGTGGATATCTTACCACTTTGCAGGAAATGTATTTTCAAAGCTCACTGCAATACAAAACCAAGACCAAACAAAGAACAATCCCCACAACCACAATGCAAATCCATGACACCTTTGCAATAGACGAGCAGTGTTGAGGGCTCCTCCGCAAAGCCGGTCCATTGATTATACAACCTAATTCCACAGCCTTCGTTAAAGCCGTCCAATCGAAACAAATCTGCTAGGCAGAGCAGCCAATCATTCCCGAACAACAATCTATTACCCCCACGGAGTCTTCCTGGTGATAAACAAATGGACAACAGCTAATTGGACGCATCTCTCATTGGATGACAGGAATGGATCTGTTTAGATTTAAACTGGTCATTACCAGGAACAACAAACCCAAATGTAGGAGGGAGGGGTTAAAACATCACACTGAAAATAATGCATGTATTACATATGGTTTCCAATTAATCAAATCAAATCAAATCAAATGTATTTATATAGCCCTTCGTACATCAGCTGATATCACAAAGTGCTGTACAGAAACCCAGCCTAAAACCCCAAACAGCAAGCAATGCAGGTGTAGAAGCACGGTGGCTAGGAAAAACTCCCTAGAAAGGACAAAACCTATGAAGAAACCTAGAAAGGAACCAGGCTATGTGGGGTGGCCAGTCCTCTTCTGGCTGTGCCGGGTGGAGATTATAACAGAACATGGCCAAGATTTTCAAATGTTCATAAATGACCAGCATGGTCGTATAATAATAAGGCAGAACAGTTGAAACTGGAGCAGCAGCACGGCCAGGTGGACTGGGGACAGCAAGGAGTCATCATGTCAGGTAGTCCTGGGGCATGGTCCTAGGGCTCAGGTCCTCCGAGAGAGAGAAAGAAAGAGAGAATTAGAGAAAGCATATGTGGGGTGGCCAGTCCTCTTCTGGCTGTGCCGGGTGGAGAGTATAACAGAACATGGCCAAGATGTTCAAATGTTCATAAATGACCAGCATGGTCGAATAATAATAAGGCAGAACAGTTGAAACTGGAGCAGCAGCACAGCCAGGTGGACTGGGGACAGCAAGGAGTCATCATGTCAGGTAGTCCTGGGAAATGGTCCTAGGGCTCAGGTCCTCCGATTGAGAGAAAGAAAGAGAGAAGGAGAGAATTAGAGAACGCACACTTAAATTCACACAGGACACCGAATAGGACAGGAGAAGTACTCCAGATATAACAAACTGACCCTAGCCCCCCGACACATAAACTACTGCAGCATAAATACTGGAGGCTGAGACAGGAGGGGTCAGGAGACACTGTGGCCCCACCCGAGGACACACCCGGACAGGGCCAAACAGGAAGTAACAATTACACAAAAATATAAACTCTACATGTAAAGTGTTGGTCCAATGTTTCATGAACTGAAAGAAAAGATCTCAGACATTTTCCATATGCACAAAAACCTTATTTGTCATAGATTTTGTGTACACATTTGTTTACATCCCTGTTAGTGAGCATTTCTCCTTTGCCAAGATAATCCATCCACCTGACAGGTGTGGCCTATCAAGAAGTTCAATAAACAGCATGATCATTACACAGGTGTACCTTGTGCTGGGCACAATAAAAGGCCACTCCAAAGTGTGCCGTTTTATCACACAACTCAATGCCAGAGATGTCTCAAGTTTTGAGGGAGTGTGCAATCAGCATGCTGACTGCAGGAATGTCTATCAGAGCTGTTGCTAGATCATTTCATTTGAATTTCTCTACCATAAGCTGCCTCCAACGTCATTTTAGAGAATTTGGCAGTACGTCCAACCGGCCTAACAACCGCAGATCATGTGTAACCACACCAGCCCAGGACCTCCACATCTGGTTTCTACACCTTTGGGTTCATCTGAGACCAGCCATCGAGCTGATGAAACTGTGAGTTTGCACAACCAAAGAATTTCTTCACAAATTGTCAGAAACCATCTCAGGGAAGCTCATCTGCAGGGTCTTGACCTGAATGCAGTTTGATGTCCTAACCGACTTCAGTGGGAAAATACTCACCTTCGATGGCCACTGGCATGCTGAAGAAATGGTTTCAACTGCACCGGGGGGCACATGGCAGATAGAGTTTAGGGCATCATGTGGGCGAGCGGTTTACTGATAAAAAAAAAAAAAAACATTTATATTTATCTAGGCAAGTCAGTTACGGCCTACCCCAGTCAAACCCAGACGACGCTGGACCAATTGTTTGCCACCCTATGGGACTCCCAATTGCGGCTGAGAGCGAGAGAGAGCGAGAGAGAGAGAGCGAGAGAGAGAGAGAGCGAGAGAGAGAGAGAGAGAGAGAGAGAGAGAGAGAGAGAGAGAGAGAGAGAGAGAGAGAGAGAGAGAGAGAGAGAGAGAGAGAGAGAGAGAGAGAGAGACAGAACACCGAAAGACCCATGCTGGCTGTGGGGCTATGGCATGGGCAGGCATAAGAAACAGAAAACGAACACAATTGCATTTTATCAATTGCAATTAGAACGCACAGAGATACCGTAACGAGATCTATATTCATCCGCCTTCATTACCTCCTGTTTCAGCATGACAATGCACAGCCCCATATCGCAAGGATCGGTACACAGTTCCTGGAAGCTGAAAATGTCCCCAGTTCTTCCATGGCCTGTATACTCACCAGACATGTCACCCATTGAGCATGTTTGGAATGCTCTGGATAAACGTGTACCACAGCGTGTTCCAGTTCCCACCAATATCCAGCAACTTCACATAGCCATTGAAGAGGAGTGGGACAACATTCCACAAGTCACTATCAACAGCTTGATCAACTCTATGCAAACGAGGTGTGTCGCACTGCATGAGGCAAATGGTGGTCCCACCAGAATACTGACTGGTTTTCTGATCCACGCCTCTACCTTTTTTTTAGAAAGCTATCTGTGACCAACAGATGCATATCTGTATTCCCAGTCATGTGAAATCCATCCAGGGCCTAATTAGTTTATTTCAATTGACGGATGTCCTTATATGAACGGTAACTCAGTATAATCTTTGAAATTATATTTTTTTTCAGTGTAGGACCAACACCAACTAGGTTGGATATATGAGTTGGATATATGCAAAACAGTTGTGACTGAATGCTGGACTGGGTAATTGGTGGAGGAGTGTTTCAATTTAGCATTTTCAATGGTTTATCAAACAATACATTTGCTAGATGAAAAAGTGGAAAGATTTATTCATCACCAGTGGTAAAAGGACTGAAAAGGTAAGTCCTCAGCCGATCTCCTCCCCGTCACAGCCTCAAAGCAGATGTTCCTATGAGGAGAGGCACATTTCAGACACCCCCTAACCACCCTACCCCCACCTGTTAATCCTGATACCCCCACTCCCTGGATCCTCTTATATCCACTTCATTACCTCTCATCTACAGACTATATGAGTGGGGAGACACCGATGTGTGACTCCAACTGTTAGCTTTACTGCACAGTGCTTCATATGGAATGACAACCTGCCCTGTTATAAATGACTGGCTTACAATAACATGCTGACAGGGGAGACTGGGCTAACAGCAGGACTGGGTTATACTTACTGGGCAGAGACTGTGTGGGACATTATGTACAGTAGTCTACATACAAATGTATAATCTGTTTCATAGTGATGTTACAGATAAGAGACATGGTGGTATAATGGTAAAAATGACATGTCGAGTAAATATGTTTCATCCACTGACTTTTCCTTTCCAATACATTTCAAACATTGACCATTTACATTGATAATTTCTTAATGAAGTTAACGTGCTTCATTGAGCAAAGACAAGGACATCCTGGAGGGGAAACGTGCAGTGAGACCCTCTGGTAGATTACATCACTGTACTGTCTCCCCTCACAGCTCCAGGTCCAGCCACATCAGACAAGAATACCCTTGGGGCAAGGTCAATAGACTCCCCACTAGCTACGTTTAAGTGCCAGACAATAGTTTTTTCCATTGGGAGAAAACAAGAAAGAAGAAAACGTGAAAGTTGTTCCAATGAATCAGAGTTTATAGACTGTGGCTTTCTTCTAATGATTGAAGGTCTGACATTTTTTTAAATTTAACCTTTATTTAAATAGACAAGTCATTTAAAACCAGTTGAAGCTATGGGGGCGCTATTTCATTATTGAGCGCAATAAGCGCAATATTTTGTCACGAAAAGATGCTCGACTATGCATATAATTGGCAGCTTTGGAAAGAAAACACTCTGACGTTTTCAAAACTGCAAAGATATTATCTGTGAGTGCCACAGAACTCATGCTACATGCGAAACCAACATGAAACCTCAAACAGGAAATGAGCAGAATTTTTGAGGCTCTTTTTCCATCGTCTCCTTATATGGCTGTGAATGTGCCATGAAGGAGCCTATGCTCTCTGCCGTTCGTCCAAGGTGTCTGCAGCATTGTGACGTATTTGTAGGCATATCATTGGAAGATTGACCATAAGAGACTACATTTGCCAGGGGTCCGCCCGGTGTCCTTTGTCTAAATTGGTGCGTAATTTTCAGCTGCTGGCATTTTTCCATGTGTTACAGAGGGGAAAGCACAATTCCACGAACGATATATCTTTGAAGAGATACAGTGCCTTGCGAAAGTATTCGGCCCCCTTGAACTTTGCGACCTTTTGCCACATTTCAGGCTTGAAACATAAAGATATAAAACTGTATTTCTTTGTGAAGAATCAACAACAAGTGGGACACAATCATGAAGTGGAATGACATTTATTGGATATTTCAAACTTTTTTAACAAATCAAAAACTGAAAAATTGGGCGTGCAAAATTATTCAGCCCCTTTACTTTCAGTGCAGCAAATTCTCTCCAGAAGTTCAGTGAGGATCTCTGAATGATCCAATGTTGACCTAAATGACTAATGATGATAAATACAATCCACCTGTGTGTAATCAAGTCTCCGTATAAATGCACCTGCGCTGTGATAGTCTCAGAGGTCCGTTAAAAGCGCAGAGAGCATCATGAAGAACAAGGAACACACCAGGAATGTCCGAGATACTGTTGTGAAGAAGTTTAAAGCCGGATTTGGATACAAAAATAGATTTCCCAAGCTTTAAACATCCCAAGGAGCACTGTGCAAGCGATAATATTGAAATGGAAGGAGTATCAGACCACTGCAAATCTACCAAGACCTGGCCGTCCCTCTAAACTTTCAGCTCATACAAGGAGAAGACTGATTAGAGATGCAGCCAAGAGGCCCATGATCACTCTCGTATATTGCACAAATCTGGCCTTTATGGAAGAGTTGCAAGAAGAAAGCCATTTCTTAAAGATATCCATAAAAAGTGTAGTTTAAAGTTTGCCACAAGCCACCTGGGAGACACACCAAACATGTGGGAGAAGGTGCTCTGGTCAGATGAAACCAAAATTGAACTTTTTGGCAACAATGCAAAATGTTATGTTTGGCGTAAAAGGAACACAGCTCATCACCCTGAACACATCATCTCCACTGTCGTGGCGGCAGCGTAGCCTAGTGGTTAGAGCGTTGGACTAGTAACCGGAAGGTTGCGAGTTCAAACCCCCGAGCTGACAAGGTACAAATCTGTCGTTCTGCCCCTGAACAGGCAGTTAACCCACTGTTCCCAGGCCGTCATTGAACATAAGAATATGTTCTTAACTGACTTGCCTGGTTAAATAAAGGTAAAATAAAAAATAAACTGTCAAACATGGTGGCAGCATCATGGTTTGGGCCTGCTTTTCTTCAGCAGGGACAGGGAAGATGGTTAAAATTGATGGGAAGATGAATGGAGCCAAATACATTCTGGAAGAAAACCTGATGGAGTCTGCAAAAGACCTGAGACTGGGACGGAGATTTGTCTTCCAACAAGACAATGATCCAAAACATAAAGCAAAATCTACAATGGAATGGTTCAAAAATAAACATATCCAGGTGTTAGAATGGCCAAGTTAAAGTCCAGACCTGAATCCAATCGAGAATCTGTGGAAAGAACTGAAAACTGCTGTTCACAAATGCTCTCCATCCAACCTCACTGAGCTCGAGCTGTTTTGCAAGGAGAAATGGGAAAAAAATGTCAGTCTCTCGGTGTGCAAAACTGATAGAGACATACCCCAAGCGACTTACAGCTGTAATCGCAGCAAAAGGTAGCGCTACAAAGTATTAACTTAAGGGGGCTGAATAATTTTGCACGCCCAATTTTTCAATTTTTGATTTGTTTAAAAAGTTTGAAATATCCAATAAATGTCGTTCCACTTCATGATTGTGTCCCACTTGTTGTTGACTCTTCACAAAAAAATACAGTTTTATATCTTTATGTTTGAAGCCTGAAATGTGGCAAAAGGTCGCAAAGTTCAAGGGGGCGGAATACTTTCGCAAGGCACTGTATGTAGAAAAACACCTTGAGGATTGATTCTAAACAACGTTTGCCATGTTTCAGTCGATATTATGGAGTTATTTTGGAAAAAGTTCGGTGTTTTTATAACTGAATTTTTGTTTTTTCTGGTAGCCAAACATGACGCAGAAAACGGACCGATTTCTCCTGCAAAATAATCTTTCAGGAAAAAACATTGAAAACATCCGAAGTTCTTCAAAGGTAAATTATGGTAAATGTTTTTCTGTTTTTTGTGAAAATGTTGCCTGCTGATGCTAATGCTAAATGCTAATGCTAGCTATCAATAGCTATCAATACTGTTACACAAATGCTAGTTTTGCTATGGTTGAGAAGCATATTTTTGAAAATCTGAGATGACAGTGTTGTTAACAAAAGGCTAAGCTTGAGAGCTAGCATATTGATTTCATTTCATTTGCGATTTTCATGAATAGTTAACGTTGCGTTATGGTAATGAGCTTGAGGCTGTATTCACGATCCCGGATCCGGGATGGCCGCAAGAAGTTAAGAACAAATTCTTATTTACAATGACGGCCTACCCCAGCCAAACCCTAACCCGGATGACGCTGGGCCAATTGTGTACCGCCCTATGGGACCCCCAATCACAGCTGGTTGTGATACAGCCTAGAATTGAACCAGGGTCTGAAGTGATGCCTCTAGCACTGAGATGCAGTACCTTAGACCTCTGGGCCACTCGGGAGCCCAAGCAATCAACACGTAATCTTCTTACAGTGTTTAACATCAGAGCAAAATCACCCCTTTGGAAAAACACACACTCACACGATCCATGTGAGTCAGGTATGGATACACAGAGCAGCTTTACTTCTCCTCCCTCCTGCACTGCCAGGGGGAAGAGAGAACGGCAGCAGGGGGATAACTGCTCTCTGCTGGGACTGTCTCTGATACACACACACGCAAGCACAGACACACACGGCCCATGAGAGATTTACTGTACAGTCCTGTGAGACAGTCCTGTCAAGGCCAGAACATAGACAGACAAAGTAAGAGAAGAGAGAGATGTACTGCACTATAACTAAGAGCAGAGGTGACATTGACAGTACAGCACAGATAACAAGAATGCTATGTCAGTTGTGAATGTACTATCATCTACTATCATGCCTGGTGTTGCCATGTGAAACAGGCAGGTTTAGAAAAAGCTATGAAAAGAAAAAGAAAGTGTGGTTGTTTGACAGAAAACAATGTAACTGGGCAATGTGGAATAGGTGAACTGTATACTATATATGCTGGCTGCATTAGCATTTGTTTGCTGGAGTCGTAACATGTTCAGAATACAGGACATGCACCATGAATTGTATGCATTTCACATGGCACCTAGTTAGCTGTGAGCATCAAGTTCCATCGAGGTGCGGTGCAGCCAGCACGCGAGTAATAAGAAGAGTATTTATGAGGCTGCAGTGGTGTCACTGACATCGACATAACCTATTCATGAATCTCATGAAGGAATCACAGCTACCCTCCGTTCCAATCTCACAGGTGACAGAGGGAGGAGGGAGGAGGTGGGGGGGGGGGAAGAGAGAAGCGAGAAAGGAAGAGAAAGGTGCAGAGAGACACCAGGGGAGGGAGAGAAAAGGGGGAGAGCGATAGAGGAAGCGAGAGCAATTACGGGGACAAAAAGGAGAGTACTTCAATAAACCTGGGTGCCTGGGTTCTCTTCCACACATAAGGTAGCTTAAACCTGTGCTCTGCATATCAACGATGCAGACACTGCAGCGCTGGAATACACAATCTACACAGACAGCAAGCCCAACAGGCCCCATTCCATTATTCATCTACTGCACAGGAGCGGATAGGGAGGAAAGCGAACTTGACATGGCCCTGCTTAGAAAGGACAAGACATGGAGTTTCACACATCAGTGAGGAGCTTTCTCTCTCTTTTTTTTCACTCTCTCTCAGGTCTATCAGGCTTCAGAAAGACATTTCCCACAAAGCACTGTTCTAAGATGTTCCCTAAACTGTGATATGATCCAGTCCTGGTAGCTACAAGCCATCAAAACATTGCCCTATAGAGGCAACGTCCATCTGCAAACACTATCACTATCCACAGCGGAGCTATTTTTCAGTCACCAGGTAAAGATGGGCGGCGGCACCTGTGCAGGAACACAAAGGGGGGAGCTGCAGGAGTCCCTCCCATCTCCCGGGCAATGGCAGATGGCAGCCGGCTCTGACTGTGTCTGACGCAATGCCTCCAAGGACGCACAGCGACCACCTCCTTGAGGTTTATAAGGACATAGTGTGACCCCCTACCTGAGGTTTATTATGGTTTATAAGGACACGGAGTGAACCCCCACCCAAGCGCCTAATCCTCATCTGTGACTGTAACAAAGGGGACCCGAACCTCTGAGATTAAAATGTGATCGAGGCAAAGTTTACCTACACACTTCTGTGATCCATATACTGGACTTGACATCGGCTAAAGAAAAAGGTCCTAGACATTGACACTGAATGACAGTTGTCTATTTAATAACGCTAACTTTAAAATAGTGAGCAGGATGACACCACCCCACCCCAGTCTGTGTACACCACCCTTCTTTGTGACTCTCTCTCTGGGCCCAGGGCCCATTATCAGTGCGTTAAACCTATTAATGGAAAATTGATCATAACTAATTAGCTAATGCTAGGTTAAGCCAGGCCACTGTCTGCTGAGTAGTGAGGTTGAATGTAGGGGGCCAATAACTCCACAGCGGAGCCCAGCGTCGCAGCACAGGTTGGAGCAGGCCATTAGTACCTTTCTGAGTGATGAATGGTCCTTAAGTACAGGGTTCCTCGCAATCCGCCGTAGGCCCATCACTATGGGGACGGGCAAAGGCCACCTCAGTGGCCGACTGGCCTGTTATTAAAACGGGCAGTATGCACACTCCGCTCAGCCAGGGTTAGAATGTTAGCCTGGAGGGGAATTAGCCATGTGAGCTGCTAAGTAGTAATAAGTAGCACTTTCTCCTGCTTATACATTCCAGGGAGGGGTCAGGGGTCACAGCTAGGGCTGTGGTTGACAGAGATGGGGTCAACTGGCAAGGTCAAATGCAGAAAATGTGATTAAATGTCCTAAGGAGGGAGGGAAAATACATCATAAGGTTATTTCCATTCAGACAAAGACTGATACAAATCAATACAAATAAGATATCACAACCAGGGAGACAGAAACGGAGATGAGGTGATTACTGAGCAGGCAAGGGCAAAGACCCCAAAATTAAACAATGTTATTGCTCTGCCTGGGCTTGTAGGAAAAGAAGAAGACAACCAGAGGAGACTCAGAGTCAGAGGCTATTTTACAGTCAGGCCAAGAAGAAAACCGCACAATGTTATTAACCCTGTAATAACATATTGACTTATTGCTGTTTATTATTGTTTGTCATTGGCATATGCTCTGACAGCATATTTAGTCACAATCAATCAATTCAAGCAGATGTCACAAAGTGCTATACAGAGACCCAGCCTAATACCCCAAAGCAAGCAATGCAGATGTAAAAGCATTGTAAAATTCAAAATCCACTCACACATCTGAGATATGTTTGTTGCAGGTGCATGGCAACCTTTGAATAAAGCGTTGTAAAGCTGAATAAAGAGCAGTGATACTAGCAAGAGCAGTGTGCGGGCTTCTGTCACAATGCATTGAAAAGCGCACACAACCTATTATATTGAATTGATATGTCTTAGCCAAGCCTGTATATGAATAGGATTGTTGAAACGGTTTATTTCAGAGTGAAAGCAGGGTTACAGTAAGTGTTTTCCACAGTTATAAACACAGGAAAGGAAAATAATGGTCCAATTACTTCGACTGTGTGCAAAGGTTTTCTGTCACGCATCCCATTCCACCATTTCCATGTGTACAGTATGTGTAGGTGTGGCCGTGCAACAGGGTGAGGGAGAGACAGAGAGGTACTGGACTAAGGATTGAGATAATGCCGATGATGATATCAAAACTGACCGACTGATACACTTGGGTTCAACATTACAGTGACTCAGTCAGTAGCTATTCTGGAATTAACCAAACTCTCCCACTATTTCTAAACTTTTTTTTCTGTCATTCGAAAACATGGATTCAATTTAGTTTGTGGCCAAACCGGCTGTGGAGAATTTTGCTTGCCTGGACACATTCCTCAGGCTTCTCCCACCCTCTGATTATTAGAGCCCTGTGTGTGTGTGTGTGTGTGTGTGTGTGTGTGTGTGTGTGTGTGTGTGTGTGTGTGTGTGTGTGTGTGTGTGTGTGTGTGTGTGTGTGTGTGTGCGTGCATGCGCGAGCGTTTGTGTGCGTGTGTGTTTGTGTGGACGTGTGTGTGGACGTGTGTGTACGTGTGCATGCATATGTGTGTTTGTGTGTGTGTGTGTGTGGACATGTGTGTACGTGTGCATACATATGTGTGTGTGTGTGTGTGTGGACATGTGTGTACGTGTGCATACATATGTGTGTTTGTGTGTGCATGCGGTAGATAAATCATGCGTTGAATGACATCTCTTCCCCATCATTACATAGAGAACAGAACTGCTGTCGCTAAAGGTATTATTAACCCTCATATGGTGTAGATTAGTAATAGCGTAATAAATTAGTCTAATACTCCAGTAATCAGAACGTTAGGACCACAAACATTGTCTAAAACTTAACTGAACACGACCTCAAAGATGGCAGACAGCGGAACCATATCATTAGATTACTACATAAGCATCAAAGAGGATTTTTTTTTTAAATATTTTTTATTTCACCTTTATTTAACCAGGTAGGCTAGTTGAGAACAAGTTCTCATTTGCAACTGCGACCTGGCCAAGATAAAGCATAGCGGTGTGAACAGACAACACAGAGTTACACATGGAGTAAACAATTAACAAGTCAATAACACAGTAGAAAAAAAGGGGAGTCTATATACAATGTGTGCAAAAGGCATGAGGAGGTAGGCGAATAATTACAATATTGCGGATTAACACTGGAGTAATAAATGATCAGATGATCATGTACAGGTAGAGGTATTGGTGTGCAAAAGAGCAGAAAAGTAAATAAATAAAAACTGTGGGGATGAGGTAGGTGAAAATGGGTGGGCTATTTACCAATAGATTATGTACAGCTGCAGCGATCGGTTAGCTGCTCAGATAGCTGATGTTTGAAGTTGGTGAGGGAGATAAAAGTCTCCAACTTCAGCGATTTTTGCAATACGTTCCAGTCACAGGCAGCAGAGTACTGGAACGAAAGGCGGCCGAATGAGGTGTTGGCTTTAGGGATGATCAGTGAGATACACCTGCTGGAGCGCGTGCTACGGATGGGTGTTGCCATCGTGACCAGTGAACTGAGATAAGGCGGAGATTTACCTAGCATGGCCTTGTAGATGACCTGGAGCCAGTGGGTCTGGCGACGAATATGTAGCGAGGGCCAGCCGACTAGAGCATACAAGTCGCAGTGGTGGGTAGTATAAGGTGCTTTAGTGACAAAACGGATGGCACTGTGATAAACTGCATCCAGTTTGCTGAGTAGAGTGTTGGAAGCAATTTTGTAGATGACATCGCCGAAGTCGAGTATCGGTAGGATAGTCCGTTTTACTAGGGTAAGCTTGGCAGCGTGAGTGAAGGAGGCTTTGTTGCGGAATAGAAAGCCGACTCTTGATTTGATTTTCGATTGGAGATGTTTGATATGGGTCTGGAAGGAGAGTTTGCAGTCTAGTCAGACACCTAGGTACTTATAGGTGTCCACATATTCAAGGTCGGAACCATCCAGTGTGGTGATGCTAGTCGGGCATGCGGGTGCAGGCAGCGATCGGTTGAAAAGCATGCATTTGGTTTTACTAGCGTTTAAGAGCAGTTGGAGGCCACGGAAGGAGTGTTGTATGGCATTGAAGCTCGTTTGGAGGTTAGATAGCACAGTGTCCAATGACTGGCCGAAAGTATATAGAATGGTGTCGTCTGCGTATCATATCTTGGGCTTTGGTTAGATTGTATAGAGCCTGGTTTCTGGGCCCTGGTCTCTGTGGGCAGTGTCTTGTCCATACTCTTGCCATGCTCCCAATCCTCTTAACCCTTGTGTGGTGTTTGGGTCTGTGGGACCCATTATCAATGTTTACCAAAAGAAACCTGAGACTCATTGACCTTGGCTCATTTTCTGCGAAAAACATGTAAAATAACACATTTTCATTGAGTGCACACTGTGCAACCCCATACATATTTATTTTACATACGTGGTATTCGGATCCACTGGACCCTAGGGTAATAAATGTGTGAAAAGTGTGTGTGTAGGTGAAAACAAGTAAAAACTAAACAAAAAGGTTTGCTGTGAGCCTTCGCTCTGTCTTCCTCCTCCCTGGGCCTGCTGTTTCAACATAGCACCAAGAACCTGTCTGTCTCTCTCCCTGTCTCCCACTTTTCTTGCATTCTTTACCCTTTTTAATGTGTGAAACTACACCATTTCTTGCCGGAACCTGCACAATGTAATTGCAATACATTATTTCAATATATTATTTCAATACATTGCAAAACATTCAGTATTTTCTCACACTCTACCCCAGCCCGCTGCAAACTGAGGGAGGGAAACAACAAATAAATAGCTTTGCAAGTGTGGCCCCTTATCACAATCAATCAGTATGGCAAAAATAATCTCTGCTCAGAGGGCCTTAGAAATTATTTTTGCAGAGAGAGATGCTAGTGTGGAAGGAGCATCATGTCTCTGTCAATTCGGAGTCTGACAGTGAGTTGCAAGAAAAGGATGAGATTGACCCTCATCAGCCCCAGGACCAGCCTGTCAGCAGACAGCCCCAGGACCAGCCCATCAGTAACCAGCTCATCTGCAGCCTGCAGAAGGATAAATATGGATGCCCAAGGAATGAGACACCCCGAAAGGCTGCCAATGTGATAAGGATGCAACCAGGGCCAATATGGGTGGCAGGACATAAAGTTTTCTTTTGAACTGTTCATCCCAGATACAATCCAGGAACTCATTCTGGACTGCACTAATTTGTAGGGAAGGCCTGCTTTTGGAAAGAGATGGAAGGAGATGGACCAAACTCATTTATAACAATACTTTAATAATAATAATAATTATTATTATATTATTATTATTATTATAACAATACTTTGGGGTTCTTATCCTTGCTGGTGTTTTCAGAACATCATTAAGTTTTCACACAACACAAAAGTGGTAGGCTTGATCACCGACAATGATGAGACAGCCTACATGGAGGAGGTCAGAGACCTGGCAGTGTGGTGCCGGGATAACAACCTCTCCCTCAATGTGATCAAGACAAAGGAGATGATTGTGGACTACAAGGAAAGGAGGACCGAGCACACACCCATTCTCATCAACGGGGCTGTAGTGGAGCAGGTTGAGAGCTTCAAGTTCCTTGGTGTCCATATCGCCTAATGGTCCATTCACACCCAGACAGTCGTGAAGAGTGTACGACAACACCCATACCCCCTCAGGAGGCTGAAAAGATTTGGCATGGGTCCTCAGATCCTCAAAACGTTCCACAGCTGCACCATCAAGACTGGTTGCATCGCCGCCTGGTATGGCAACTGCTCGGCCTCTGACTGCAAGACACTACAGAGGGTAGTGCCTATGGCCCAGTATATAACTGGCGAAACCCCGAGGACAAACCATCCCCCCCCGAAAAATGTTTTATCCTACCACTGATTTCAATGGCTGGCACTTTTATAATAGGGCAAAATAATGCCCGATTGCAGTTCCTAGGGCTTCCACTAGATGTCAATAGTCTTTAGAAAGAGTTTCAGGCTGGTTTTTGAAAAATGAGGGAGAAGAATTAGTTCCACTTTTCTGTGGAACAATGTTTCTGGAAAACGTCCACATTATTTCCAGAATAACCGAGACACCCAACCAGCTCGGCGGCAGAGAGACAAGCTAGCTGCAATCAGGTCAGTGTGGGACAAGTGGGTGGACTGCCTTCCCTGCTGCCCCTTCAGGCAGTACATACCGTCTAAACCCGCAAAATATGGAATCAAATTCTGGGCTGCCTGTGATGCTGCTTCATCATATGCGTAGAAAATTGCAAGTGTATACGGGGAAGCCAGATGAAGGAGCCCCTGAGAAGAACCAAGGGATGTGGGTTGTCCTGGACGTGACATAGGGACTCCGTGGCCACAACATCACATTTTTACTTCACACAAGCTGGGACAGGGGCTCTTCAAGAGGAAGAAGACAATGGTTAGAACAGTACAAAAAAACAAGCCAGAGCTCCAACCTCATCTGTTGAATACACGGTTTGTGTTCTCGGCCGACACGTCCGTAGTGTCCTACGTGCCAAAGAAATGCAAAAATGTGGTACTCATGAGAATCCAGGACCATCAAAAAATAGAAATCATAATGAATTACAATGCCACAAAAGGAGGGGTGGACAATTTAGACAAGCTGGTGACTGGCTACAGCTGCAAAAGAAGAACCCTACACTGGCCACTTGTGATATTCTTTCACATCTTGGACATCTTCGTACAACGCGTTTGTAATCTGGATGTCGTTGAACCCAGATTGGAACAGAGGGAAGCTCCAGAGGAGACAGCTCTTTCTCAAGAAGCTGGGCAAGGCATTGGTAAGACCTCAAATCCAGAGGAGGAAACATATCACAAGGACCCCAGCTTCTGCAGCCATCGTGAGGAGGATTCAGGAGGAGGATGCTGGTACCATCTGCCCGACCCACAGAACCAACAACTCCAATACCGGAAGTAAGTGTGAGTGATGTTCTGCAAACATCAGCATGAGAGGCTTGTAGGAAGTCACAGCAGCTGCTACAGAATCACAAAGTTGCCACAGATACATTATCAGTGTGCCCTCGGCTCTGAAGGCTGGCGTCAAACTTTAACCATAACATGTACAGAACTGGACAGTGCCTTCAGAAAGTATTCAAACCCCTTGACTTTTTCCACATTTTGTTAGGGTTACAGTCTCATTCTAAATTTGATTCAATCGTTTTTTCCCCTCATCAATACCCCATAATGACGAAGCAAAAACAGTACATATTATTTTTAGGATAATTTATAAAACATTTAAAACTGAAATATCACATTTACATAAGTATTCAGACCCTTTACTCAGTACTTTTTTGAACCTCCTTTGGCAGCGATTACAGCCTCGAGTATTCTTGGGTATGACGCTACCCAAGCTTGGCACAGCTATATTTGGGGAGGTTATCCCATTCTTCTCTGCAGATCCTCTCAACCTCTGTCAGGTTGGATGGGGAGCAAGTCCAGGTTCTGGCTGGGCCACTCAAGGACATTCACAGACTTGTCCTAAAGCTACTCCTGCGTTGTCTTGGCTGTGTGCTTCGTGTCATTATCCTGTTGGAAGGTGAACCTTCGCCACCATTCTGAGGTCCTGAGCGCTCTGGAGCAGGTTTACATCAAGGATCTCAATATACTTCGATCCTAACTAGTCTTCCAGTCCCTGCCGCTGAAAAACACCTGCTACACAGTAGAGATAGTGGCCAGGTTTCCTACAGACGTGATGCTTGTTGTTTTTCAGGCCAAAGAGTTGAATCTTGTTTCTCGTGGTCTGAGAGTCCTTTAGGTGCCTTTTGGCAATCTCCAAGCGGGCTGTCATGTGCCTTTTACAGAAGAGTGGCTTCTGTATGTCCACTCTACCATAAAGGCCTGATTGATGGAGTCCTGCAGAGATGGCTGTCCTTCTGGAAGGTGTCAGAACAAAACTTACAAGATTATGCTATAATACTGTTATTGCATCAAATGTTTGTTTCCTGCAACAGAATAAGGGGTTGTTAGAATGCTCATCTCTGGAAGATTTACCATGTCTTTGGGTGATACCGCATTCCAGAACATGAGTTAATGTTTCTGTTCTATAAGGTACTAGGGAGAGATGACTCCAGAGCCAGACACAATGAGATACTGTCTGTTGTGAATTATAAGTATCTTTCATACTAATCTTAACCTTGTGACCCATTCCATACATCTGTTGTTTGTTATGTAGCCAGAAGGGGGTGTCTCTTGTCTATAAAAGACCATTGTACTTTTGTCTCGGGGCTCTCAACAAATCATCTGAGGGTGATTCGTCGACCAGCCATCATTATCGTAGAGCACTCAATTGATTGACTATGTATGTGTGTGTTGAATTGACCTGCTACCTTATAAATAAGCGAATAAAGATTTAGTATAAGTATAACTCTGACTTGTGTGATAAGTTTGTCTCTCCTCATTTGATAGTAAAGAAATGAAACACCACAAAAGGTTTTCCCACCTCCACAGAGGATCTCTCGAGCTCTGTTAGAGTGACCATCGGGTTCTTGGTCACATCCCTGACCAAAGCCCTTCTCCCCCGACTGAAAAAGTCAAGAGGTCAGAATACTTTCTGAATACACTGTACTGTAAAATCAAGGTTTCCCCTCCTCCCACACATTGTGTTCAGTTTCAGGTCTAAATGATGTGGACTCCGCTCTGTGTATCTGTGCTAGATCAGACAGCTTCCAGCTCTCCAGATCCTGTAGACAGAGTAGCCCGACTCTCTGCTCACTACACACTCCGTACAGCCTTTGCCTGCTTATTTACTGCTCAGAAACAAATGGCAGCTTGGCACTGGGTGCATTTAACAACCCTGAGGGGGTCCGTAAGAAACGCATTAAGCACAACACGTTTATTCCAACCACCTGTCCTCAAGGGCGACACAAAGAGAGCTACTCTGAATCGCTAGTGGAAAATTCCATAATATAATAGGGCAGGACCAACCAACCTTACAGCATTGCGTTCAAACAAACACAGCGGCTAAATGGAGTGTTTAAATCATGATGATTTGGTGCAGTTTGAGATGAATGGAAGGGTGGCACCGACGGTTGACTTAAAAGCAGGGTGGAAAATGTCTGACAGTGGAGACTAATACAGCAGAGAGAGACAGAATATTAAAATACACGTCCATGAAGGCCACAGAACATTCATTATATAGGAAGGCTCTTTCAATTTCCTGTGGTCCCCGTTTCACTTCCACTGTGTACTAGTACAGAGAGTTTGTCTGTCTCCGCTCCTTATCCTTCAAATGCATTCATTGCAAACAAAAATATATTTTGTGAAAAGACCAAAACTGTCTTCTGCTCCAAGGTATTCTCAATTAGTCTCTTTTCAGAATAGTAGAATACTGTCAAAAGGCTCCTTGCATGGTCTTTAGGTATGCACATTGTACACTGTAGGTTAAATGGACATCAGGTTTTCAGGCATGGAAATGTTAAACTGCCTCCCTGATTGACAGACAGCTCTCAGGCAGAGTGTGTTTACTGAACCTGTAATTGGAGGAGAATGAGGGGTGCGAGAATGAGGGTAGAGAGAGAGAGAGCAAGAGAGATGGGATTCTTAATTTCCCTGTTTACTGTGGAGGTGGTGATGATGGTAGATGTGTCGGGTGTGAGGGAGTCAGGGAGTCAGACTCCAGGAGAACGCGCAAGGAGTCACTAAGCAGTCTGTAATTATTTATAAATCAATATTGTGACAGGAAGGCTCTGGATTGCCAAAGCACAGATTGAGATCATGGGATGGAAAGGACCAGAAACGCTACTACAATAGTGCTAATTTAGTATAAATGTACTCGTTGAGTAAATGCTATTAACTAAATTAAAATGGGTTTTACCATCCCCTACACCACTGCTGAAACCAATGTTGAAGGGAAATAGCCATATGCTGTGTTCAGTGTTGAAAGATCAGGTCTGAGGCCCATGTTGTTAGAGTGATATGTGAGAGTCATATACTATAAGCTGTATTTACATTGTGTGATGAGGCCTATACGCTAAAGGAGCTGTCCAGACAGACTTGACAGATGAGGCCACAGCTGACCATTAAGGAGCTACTTAACTTCTCCTTCTGATTAGCTCTGCATTTATTCCAATCTCACTCTGAGCGGAAGATTCTCAACGCAAATGATGAGTAAATGAAGTGTTAGGAAGCCGAGATTTCCTCAAAGCTATCTGACAGCTACTGACCTGCAGCATAAGGTGTCTTTCTCTCCTTCAGCCTGTTGCTCTTAAGACTAAACCGTTAGCAGACTGCGAAAAAATAAACAATGAAATTACCTGTGAACTAATTCATGTCCTGAAGGCTCTGCTTAATCTTAATTTGGATGACCTGTCCTGCTATGATTCCCTGCAGTCTGATTGACTGCAGCTGGCCAGCGTTTCACCATGCTTTTCAAATCAAGTTAGCATCGGGGATCAACTCACCGCAAGTTAGTCTTGGCCTGATTGATTTCTGTGATATCTAATGTAGCTGTCGATGACGATAGAACGTCATGCAGTCATCTGATTGTTTGCCACCTGTAAGCTCCTAATAACAGATCAAGTTCATACTTTTTTTGTAAGATCGGGTCGATCGGGTCAAACAACACCTGAAAATACATTTCCCAGTTGAAAGCCTACAGATGTAGGATCCTAATATGAGACAGTTTTCTACTGCAGGAAAATAATCCTTCAGCAACAAGAAAGTGTATAATGTGCGTTATAATGAATGGACATTTGTGGGTTGAGGGAAAATCAAGTCTGAAATTACTATCTTCAGGAGCGTTTTAAAACCTGAAATATACTGCACGTTTTAAATGTCCTGCACGGCAGGAAAGCTCTTGCAACAGGGTGATCAAATGTAGATCCTAAATCTTTATAGGTCTCACAATATTGTAGAACCTGACAGATCCATGACAAATTTCAGAAAAATTTCAAGGAGAACTGACACACATTTTTGAGAAACCTTTAGTGCAACACTGCAGAATTTATTGATTTCTAAAATAAACCATCACTATCAACACTATGAAAGAGACGATGCACCATTTTTGTTCTGTCTTCCATTCTTTTTCAGGGGATGAGAAACATAATGTGTCTGATTGGGCTCAAATGAGCAAAGGTCCTGTCTTTAGCCGATATGTCCAAGAACATACTTCCACATTTACTGTAAACGATAGTAGCATACTGTATAGAGCTCTGTGGAGCTACTGCTTTAATGAGCATGCTTTAGAGGAAGGAGCAGTTGTTCTCACTGTCTATCTCTCATTCACACACACACAGACACACTTTTCTCACATCTCACAGCCAAATATATCAAAATGTTAATCTCATCCACAGCCATTCAACCTGACACCTCCGGACATAAAACATACACAAATCATTCACTATTTGCCTTACAATGAGGCCCTTCTTGTATTCCTCTTGGCAGATACAACAATTACAAGACTTAACCTCACTGACCGTTCAACCTTGAACAGGCTATACTGCATGTTATCCATTCTAATGAACTCCAATAGGCTGGAGTTCTTGGGCACAGTGTATTCAGAAACAGCTTGGGTGTAACATTTGACCGGGAGCCGAATGTGGGGGTTAAACAATTAAAAGTTAGAGGATGGGTCAGACTCAATCCTAATCTGTGACGGAGGGATTTTCCTGATACGTTGGTAATCCAGCCATCACTTGGTCAGCATGACTAAACTCTGATGTCACTGGGGTTGACATCATTAGAGTGAAGGCTGTGGGAGAGCGGTGAAGGACAACTAGTGTCACATTAGTGTACATTGGGAGACATTCACACTTCCCAAAAGAAGCCTACGTACAAGAGGAAAATATTCAGTGTGAAATGTAGTGTTTATTTACAATACAAAATGTATACATGTTATGTGAGAAGATTGAGTCCCTTTTCTGCCGTGGAAAAAATCTGGCACTATTAAGACCGTAGGAAGCTGTTTTCACTGAGAGATAATGAGGAAAGCGGCAGACAACAAATAAAATGCAGAAACAAAGCTACCAGCATCTGTTTGTTTTCCTGTGTATTCCCTCTGCCAACAATGACAGAGACGCATGTGCTTCCACACATCAAACCCCATCATTTGGCGCCGAGGGCTCACACACAAATCACACTGCATAGTGATGAAAAGAGCACACGCGCACACGCACACACTTGCTAATGTCCAGGTGCTAATGTCCACATTACAGTAACTATATTACTTTTTGTGGTAACAAGTAATATAACGGAGTAGTGTTCCAATTTGAGTCATAATATTACAGTTACTGGTCAAAGATGTCTGAGTCTGACGTCTTCTCACCAAGTTTCTGTTTACACACGCACTACTACTAACTGCTTAAGTGTGGGAGATGAAAAATGACAGAAGTGTCTAAAATATTCAGTTTCTCATTGTGGAAGTACTCCCCTTACTTTGATTTTGGTAGATGACAAAAATATAACTGTAAAATGTCAACTGTGCCCATGCTAGAACCACCTCTCCATTGCTAGAAAAACACAATTTATAAACTCTTGAAGCACCTGCAAAAGCAACTGGCCAAGACAAAACTGGAAGCAAAAACTGGTTGACCACTGCAGCTGAAGATGACTGTCTACCTCATCCAAACAACCAAAGATGGATTTTAATTGTTCAGTAAGACACGGAATGAATGCTATGCTACTCATTGACTACAGCTCAGCGTTCAACACCATAGTGCCCTCAAAGCTCATCACTAAGCTCAGGACCCTGGGACTAAACACCTCCATCTGCAACTGGATCCTGGATGGGCCACCCCCAGGTGGTAATAGTACCCGCCAAACACCAGTCTCGAACATCAATAGTGTAGAGGCGACTCTGGGATGCTGGCCTTCTAGGCAGAGATCCTCTGTCCAGTGCCTGTGTTCTTTTGCCCATCGTTCATCTTTTCTTTTTATTGGCCAGTCTGAGATATGGCTTTTTCTTTGCAACTCTGCCTAGAAGGTTTTGCAGGTACTATTTAATGAAGCTGCTAGTTGAGGACTTGTGAGGCGTCTGTTTCTCAAACTAGACATGCTAATGTACTTGTCCTCTTGCTCAGTTGTGCACCGGGGCCTCCCACTCCTCTTTCTATTCTGGTTAGAGTCAGTTTACCTTGATCTTTGAAGGGAGTAGTACACAGCGTTGTACGAGATCTTCAGTTTCTTGGCAATTTCTCCATGGAATAGCCTTCATTTCTCAGAACAAGAATAGACTGACGAGTTTCAGGAGAAAGGTATTTTCTTTACAATCGATAGTTTTCAGCTGTGCTAACATAATTGCAAAAGGGTTTTCTAATGATCAATTAGCCTTTTAAAATTATAAACCTAACAGAACGTGCCATGGGAATACAGGAGTGATGGTTGCTGATAATGGGCCTCTGTACGAATGTAGATATTCCATAAAAAAGCTGCCATTTCCAGCCACAATAGTCATTTACAACATTAACAACGTCTGTTCTGTATTTCTGATCAATTTGATGCTATTTTAATGGACAGAAAATGTGCTTTTCTTTAAAAAACAAAGACATTTCTAAGTGACCCCAAACTTTTGAATGGTAGTGTACATATTACCTCAATTACCTGACTCTGTACCGGTAACCCCCCTGTATATAACCTTGCTATTGTTTTTTTACTGATGCTGTTGAATTATTTGTAACTTTTAATAAAAAAATTTACTTATATATTTTTACTTGACAGTTTTTTTTTTAAAGCATTGTTGGTTAAGGGTAATTAAGCATTTCACTGTGAGGTCCACACCTGTTGTATTCTGAGCATTTGACAAATAACATTTGATTCGATTTGATTTAATGCAAAAGCAATATAACGAGTAGGGTAACTAATTACTTTTTCCAGGGAGTTTTAAGTAAAATAATTTGTTACTGTTCAAAGTAACAAGTAATATGCAATATATTACCTTTTTTTTGTAACGACCCGAACACTGCTAATGACACAAACCATTAACGCAGACAAACAGTATCGGCATCATTAAAATACACAGGGCTAAGTCAGTGACAGCCTTGCCACACTGTTTCCTCAGAAGTCTTCTTCCATTTTCTATTCCTCATGATGAAAGTTGCCAGAGCGGAACAGAAGAGCCGCAGCGCACCATAGAATCTTACACAGCAACATGGCCTTGCCTGGGTCATAGAATCTTACACAGCATGATCATGGGGTTCCTTGCTCTGGTCCCTCTGGTTCATTATTCACTGGATATAAATAAAACATGTCCATTCAGTATGTTAGTGTTCTCATTATGATTTACCCTCGGGGGGAAATGGCCTGGGTGTGTTTCACAAACACGCAGATATGAACAGTAGAAACATCTTCATTGCTTAAGGACACCCATGGCTGATTTTATAGCTGGGGCTCTGTTTGGCTGGGGATGATCCACTCTTAGCCAACTTTGCAGTATATAGATACATTTTTGTTGTTGTTATTTCTTACATTATTCGCTCAGACCGTTTCCTGTATTTTTACCTAGAGCCAAATTCTACATTTGGATATTCAAGCAGAAATTCGACTTCCCTGACCTGGATCCTTTGTTTGAACTTCCCAAAAAAGTTCTATTCACCCCGGGGATGCTTCAAAACGCTGACACTGGAGAAGAGGAATAAGAAATGGGGCCCTAGTCAGACTCAGGTTGTGTGCATACCAAACCCAACCTCTTCCGAGTAAATTGCTCGCTAACGTTCAGTCCCTGGACAATAAAGTAGACGAAAGTAGAGAAGCTCAGGATGAGGATCTCGTTCCAGAGAGACATTTGGGGACTGTAACATGATTAGCAGAATCTGATTTACAGAATCATACTTCTTATCGGTTATATTGTCCCCATCCATTCGGCCAGCGGGGTTCTCCGTCCATTGTGAGAACAGGAAGAAAGAACTCTCAGTGAAAAAGGAAGGTGGAGGGGTTTGTTTTATTATTAAAAGCTCATGGTGTGATTGTGGTAACGTACAGAAACTCAAGATAATTTTCTTCAGTCATCATCATTGAGGTGTGTATTCCCCCCAAGCCGACACCATGATGGCTCTCAAGGAACTACACTGGACTATGTGCTAACTGGAAAACGCATATCCTGTGACGGCATTTATTGTAGCTGGGAACATTAATTAATAAAGCAAATCTGAGGGAAGCACTACCTCAATTCTATCAACACATCTCCTGTGCTACATGTGCATCATGGACTCTGGATCATTGCTACTCTCACTTCCGGGATGGCTACAAGGCCCTCCCCCACTATCTCTTTAGCAAATCAGATCACACCTCAATTCTGCTCCTCCTCACATATAGGCAGAAACTTAAGCAGGACGTGCTAATTGGAAATTACTGTTCCATGTTGGTCTGACCAATCGGAATCTGTGCTTCAAGATTGTTTTGATCACCCGGACTGGGAAATGTTCCGGGTTGCTCTTGAGAATAGTATTGACGTATACACTGTTGTTACCACTGTGACGATTAGAACATATTCAAACCAAAAACTGGATAAACGACAGTATTCGCGGAAAACTGTCGTTTGGAGCGAGCGGTCGCATCGGCACTTCGCTCCGCACTTCGCTCCGCAGGTAGTATAACTTTTTCATTACATTTCATTATAGCACAACGGTTTGATTTGTCTAATCTTAGCAATTTCTTCTTAGCTAGCTACATAGCCATCTTTGTATCAAAGATAATTGCGTAATTATCGTATTTCGCCGTCCTAACGTAGTCTTCACTGCTCTGCACAGCAGCTAGCCGGCTAGCCAGCTAGCCGGCTAGCTAACGTCCACCGATTAGCTGCACTGTAGAAACTATTACACTCAACTGAATGACTTGATTAGTGTAGTGTTAGCTAGCTACATAGCTGTCTTTGCTGTCTTCGTATCCAAGATAATTGTGTAGTTTAGAGTGTGTAGTCTTAGAGTGATTATCTTAATTTACCGAGGTTAGCTAGCCAGCTATTTGTCGTCCTTAACGTAGGAGACTCTGCTAGCTAGCCAACAGCTAGCCAACGTCTTCTGAATAGAACTCAACAACCCGGTCGCATTCCGCTTCGCTCCACAGGTAGTATCACATTTTCGTTTCATTTCATTACAGTACAACGGTTTGATTTGTTTGATCGTAGCTAGCTACATAGCCGTCTTTGTATTAAAGATAATTGTGTAGTCTAGAGCGATTTTCTAGGTTAGCTAGCCAGCTATTGTCGTTCTTTTAAAGCAACGTAACGTAATCAACACTGCTAGCTAGCCAGCTAGCCCCCGAATAGCAGCACTGTCGAAACTATTACACTCAACGGAACGACTTGATTAGTGTAGTGTCAACACCCCACCCACTGCCAGCTAGACTACTTCAGCAGTACTGTATCATTTTAATCATTTTAGTCAATAAGATTCTCGCTACGTAAGCTTAACTTTCTGAACATTCGAGACGTGTAGTCCACTTGTCATTCCAATCTCCTTTGCATTAGCGTAGCCTCTTCTGTAGCCTGTCAACTATGTGTCTGTCTATCCCTGTTCTCTCCTCTCTGCACAGACCATACAAATGCTCCACACCGCGTGGCCGCGGCCACCCTAATCTGGAGGTCCCAGCGCGCACGACCCACGTGGAGTTCCAGGTCTCCGGTAGCCTCTGGAACTGCCGATCTGCGGCCAACAAGGCAGAGTTCATCTCAGCCTATGCCTCCCTTCAGTCCCTCGACTTCCTGGCACTGACGGAAACATGGATCACCACAGACAACACTGCTACTCCTACTGCTCTCTCTTCGTCCGCCCACGTGTTCTCGCACACCCCGAGAGCTTCTGGTCAGCGGGGTGGTGGCACCGGGATCCTCATCTCTCCCAAGTGGTCATTCTCTCTTTCTCCCCTTACCCATCTGTCTATCGCCTCCTTTGAATTCCATGCTGTCACAGTTACCAGCCCTTTCAAGCTTAACATCCTTATCATTGATGCCTTGATAAGCTCCTTTCCTGAGGACGGCTCACCTCTCACAGTTCTGGGCGACTTTAACCTCCCCACGTCTACCTTTGACTCATTCCTCTCTGCCTCCTTCTTTCCACTCCTCTCCTCTTTTTACCTCACCCTCTCACCTTCCCCCCCCTACTCACAAGGCAGGCAATACGCTCGACCTCATCTTTACTAGATGCTGTTCTTCCACTAACCTCATTGCAACTCCCCTCCAAGTCTCCGACCACTACCTTGTATCCTTTTCCCTCTCGCTCTCATCCAACACCTCCCACACTGCCCCTACTCGGATGGTATCGCGCCGTCCCAACGTTCGCTCTCTCTCCCCCGCTACTCTCTCCTCTTCCATCCTATCATCTCTTCCCTCTGCTCAAACCTTCTCCAACCTATCTCCTGATTCTGCCTCCTCAACCCTCCTCTCCTCCCTCTCTGCATCCTTTGACTCTCTATGTCCCCTATCCTCCAGGCCGGCTCGGTCCTCCCCTCCCGCTCCGTGGCTCGATGACTCATTGCGAGCTCACAGAACAGGGCTCCGGGCAGCCGAGCGGAAATGGAGGAAAACTCGCCTCCCTGCAGACCTGGCATCCTTTCACTCCCTCCTCTCTACATTTTCCTCCTATGTCTCTGCTGCTAAAGCCACTTTCTACCACTCTAAATTCCAAGCATCTGCCTCTAACCCTAGGAAGCTCTTTGCCACCTTCTCCTCCCTCCTGAATCCTCCTCCCCCTCCCCCCCTTCTTCCCTCTCTGCAGATGACTTCGTCAACCATTTTGAAAAGAAGGTCGACGACATCCGATCCTCGTTTGCTAAGTCAAACGACACCGCTGGTTCTGCTCACACTGCCCTACCCTGTGCTCTGACCTCTTTCTCCCCTCTCTCTCCAGATGAAATCTCGCGTCTTGTGACGGCCGGCCGCCCAACAACCTGCCCGCTTGACCCTATCCCCTCCTCTCTTCTCCAGACCATTTCCGGAGACCTTCTCCCTTACCTCACCTCGCTCATCAACTCATCCCTGACCGCTGGCTACGTCCCTTCCGTCTTCAAGAGAGCGAGAGTTGCACCCCTTCTGAAAAAACCTACACTCGATCCCTCCGATGTCAACAATTACAGACCAGTATCCCTTCTTTCTTTTCTCTCCAAAACTCTTGAACGTGCCGTCCTTGGCCAGCTCTCCCGCTATCTCTCTCTGAATGACCTTCTTGATCCAAATCAGTCAGGTTTCAAGACTAGTCATTCAACTGAGACTGCTCTCCTCTGTATCACGGAGGCGCTCCGCACTGCTAAAGCTAACTCTCTCTCCTCTGCTCTCATCCTTCTAGATCTATCGGCTGCCTTCGATACTGTAAACCATCAGATCCTCCTCTCCACCCTCTCCGAGTTGGGCATCTCCGGCGCGGCCCACGCTTGAATTGCGTCCTACCTGACAGGTCGCTCCTACCAGGTGGCGTGGCGAGAATCTGTCTCCTCACCACGCGCTCTCACCACTGGTGTCCCCCAGGGCTCTGTTCTAGGCCCTCTCCTATTCTCGCTATACACCAAGTCACTTGGCTCTGTCATAACCTCACATGGTCTCTCCTATCATTGCTATGCAGACGACACACAATTAATCTTCTCCTTTCCCCCTTCTGATGACCAGGTGGCGAATCGCATCTCTGCAGACATATCAGTGTGGATGACGGATCACCACCTCAAGCTGAACCTCGGCAAGACGGAGCTGCTCTTCCTCCCGGGGAAGGACTGCCCGTTCCATGATCTCGCCATCACGGTTGACAACTCCATTGTGTCCTCCTCCCAGAGCACTAAGAACCTCCCAGGCATGATCCTGGACAACACCCTGTCGTTCTCAACTAACATCAAGGCATTGGCCCGTTCCTGTAGGTTCATGCTCTACAACATCCGCAGAGTACGACCCTGCCTCACACAGGAAGCGGCGCAGGTCCTGATCCAGGCACTTGTCATCTCCCGTCTGGATTATTGCAACTCGCTGTTGGCTGGGCTCCCTGCCTGTGCCATTAAACCCCTACAACTCATCCAGAACGCCGCAGCCCGTCTGGTGTTCAACCTTCCCAAGTTCTCTCACGTCACCCCGCTCCTCCGCTCTCTCCACTGGCTTCCAGTTGAAGCTCGCATCCGCTACAAGATCATGGTGCTTGCCTACGGAGCTGTGAGGGGAACGGCACCTCAGTACCTCCAGGCTCTGATCAGGCCCTACACCCAAACAAGGGCACTGCATTCATCCACCTCTGGCCTGCTCGCCTCCCTACCACTGAGGAAGTACAGCTCCCGCTCAGCCCAGTCAAAACTGTTCGCTGCTCTGGCTCCCCAATGGTGGAACAAACTCCCTCACGACGCCAGGACAGCGGAGTCAATCACCACCTTCCGGAGACACCTGAAACCCCACCTCTTTAAGGAATACCTAGGATAGGATAAGTAATCCCTCTCACCCCCCCTTTAAGATTTAGATGCACTATTGTAAAGTGACTGTTCCACTGGATGTCATAAGGTGAATGCACCAATTTGTAAGTCGCTCTGGATAAGAGCGTCTGCTAAATGACTTAAATGTAAATGTAATGTAAATGTTAACCATTGCTAGGTGACTGGGAACATGGATGTGTACAAACAGAACAGTCAAAGAAGCAAAACAACAGAACGGGGACAAAGTGTCGCAATTCAACGGCTCAAGCACGAGACATATGTGGCAGGGACTCCAGACAATCACGGATTATAAAGGGGAAGCCAGCCATGTCATGTTCACCTTGTTCCCAAACAAGCTAACCACCTTCTTCGCCTGCTTCTCGGAAAACAACATCGAACTGCTGACGCGGGCCCCAACCGCTCACAAGGACTGTGTGTTCTCGTTCTCCATGGCCAATGTGAGTAAGTGATTTATGCATATTAACCCTCGCAAAGCTGCCGGCCCCGACAGAATCCCAAGCTGTGCCCTAAGAGCATGTGTTGCACCAGCTGGCTGGATTGTTTACGGACATATTCAATCTCTCCATATCCCAATCTGTAGACTTGCTTCAAAATATCCACCACTGTTTCTGTACCCAAGCGAAGGTAACTGAACTAAATTACTATCACCCCATAGCACTCACTTCTGAAGTGCTTTGAGAGGCTAGTTAAGGACCATATCCCCTCCCACCTTGTCCAACACACTAGACCCACTACAATTCGCATACCGCCCCTACAGATCCACGAATGACGCAATCGCCTTTAAACTGCGCACTTCACTATCCCACCTGGCCAAGGTAAATAACTACTATGTAAGAATGATGTTCTTTGACTACAGATCAGTCTTCAACACCATAGTGCCCTCCAAGCTCATAACTAATCTCAGGGCCTTGGGTTTGAACCGCTCCCCATGCAACTGGGTCCTGGTCTTCTGGGCTGACCCCAAGTGGTGAAGGTAGGCAACAACACCTCTGCCACACTGATCCTCAACGCGGGGGCCCAACAGGGGTGCGTGCTCAGCCACCTCTTGTACTCTCTGTTCACCCACGACTGTGTGGCCAACTCACTTATCAAGTTTGCTGATAGACCTGAATATCAACAACGACGAGACAGCCTGCAGGGAGGAGGTGAGAGACCTGGCGGAGTGGTGCCAGGTAAAGAACCTATCCCTCAATGTCAACAAAATGAAGAAGCTGGTCGTGGACTACAGGAGCCTGGGCCGTAGTGGAGAGGGTTAAAAGATTCAAGTTTCTCGGCGTGCACATCACTGATGACCTGAAATGGTCCCTGCACACAGACAGTGTGGTGAAGAAGGCGCAACGGCACCTCTTCAACCTCAGGAGGCACCCTAAGACCCTAACAAACTCAACTACCATTGAGAACATCCTGTTGAGCTGTATCACCGCCTGGTACGGCAAATGCACCTTCCTCAACTGCAGGGCTCTCCATAGGGACGAGCCTGCCCTCCAGGACATCTGGAGCTCACAGTATAGCACCCAGTGTCACAGGAAGGCAAAGAAGATCATGGAGAACCTCAGCCACCTGAGCCACGGCCTGTTTACCCCGCAACCATGTAGAAGGCGGAGACAGTAAAGATGCATCAAAACTGGGGCCAAGAAACCAAACTTTTATCTCCGGGCCATCAGACTGTTAAACAGTCACCCCTAGCTGGCCTCCGCCCAGTACCCTGCCCCAAACCTTAGTCACTGTTTTTATTTTAATAAAGATAGGGCTGACTACTGCCCCCTTTGGAGGAATTGCGTGCCCATAGTAAACAGAACAAAATCTGTCCAAAATTGCTAATATATGCATATAATAATTATAATTGAATAGAAAACACTCTAAAGCTTCTAAAACTGTTCAAATTATGTCTGTATGTAAAGCAGAACTCTCAGGGCAGCCATTCTCCCAAACTCTCTCTTGTCATCATGAAAGTTGAGCCAACTTTGACGTCATCGCCCCCACCCTTCCCAACCAGCTACGGATCTGGGAACAGTTTCTATCTCTTCAGCGCGATGTCTGCTTTCAGTGGGGCCTGTCATTGTGAGAATTGCGCGCTCCCTCCACTTTTGGCGGGCTGAAACCTTCGGGTCATGCGACAATACATGTACTTTCATGCGCGCATCGGGTCCAGAACTCTTTCTTCCAGGATTGACCAAACGATGTCGGTTTGTCTGTTTTTGGTAAGTATGACTCATTCCACGGCTTCTGATCGAAGAACATCAAAGGTAAGGGAATATTTATGTGGTTATTTTTGTGTTTCTGTGGAGTCCAACATAGAGGAGACCTAATGCTAATGTGTGAGCGCCGTCTCATATTATAGCCTAGTGAATGAATTCTGTAACGTTAAAAATAAATGTAACACAGCGGTTGCATTAAGAAGAAGTGTATCTTTCTATCTATATGTAGAACATGTATATTTAGTCAAAGTTTATGATGTGTATTGCTTGTTATCTGATGTTATCTGGTGGAGCTATCATCATTTCTCCGGACATTTGAGTAGCATTTTTTCAACATGGCCGTCATTGTAAACAGAGATTTATGGATATAAATAGCATATTATTGAAAAAAACATGAATGTACTGTGTAACATGTCCTATTACTGTCATCTGATGAAGATTTTCAAAAGGTTAGTGAATTATTTTTCTTTTAATCCTGCGTTTGTTGATTGCATTTTTTGGCTATTCAAATGAGCTGTGTCTTTGGTGGTGGTTTGACATAAATATGTGCTATGTTTTCGCCGTAAAAAAATTTGAAATCTGACTTGCTGGCTGGATGAACAAGGTGTTTATCTTTCATTTGAGCTATTGGACTTGTTAATGTGTGGAGGTTAAATATTTCTAAGAATATTTTTGCATTCCATGCACCACCGTTCCAGCTGAACGTGGGAGGGGACGTTCCCAAAAGGGAACCCTACCCCGTCAACAGGTTAAAACCTTTTTTTTTACTTTATTTATACAAGTTTTTCTCATTGAGATAACATCTCTTTTCCGAGAGACCTGGTATTACACTACCAGTCAAAAGTTTTAGAACACCTACTCATTCAAGGGGTTTTCTTTATCTTTACTACTTTATACATTGTAGAATATTAGTGAAGACATCAAAACTATAAAATAACACATATGGAATCATGTAGTAACCAAAAAAGTGTTAAACAAATCAAAATATTTTTTATATTTGAGATTCTTCAAATAACCACCTTTTTCCTTGATAACAGCTTTGCACACTCTTGGCATTCTCTCAACCAGCGTCACCTGGAATGTTTTCCAACAGTCTTAAAGGAGCTCCCGCATATGCTGAGAACTTTTTGGCTGATTTTTCCTTCACTATGTGGTCCGACTCATCCCAAACGATCTCAATTGGGTTAAGGTCGGGGGATTGTGGAGGCCAGGTCATCTGACGTAGCACTCCTTGAATTCTAAATAAATCACAGACAGTGTAACCAGCAAAGCACCCCCTCCTCCATGCTTTACGGTGGGAAATATAAATGCGGAGATCATTCGATTCACAACGACATGGCGGTTGGAACCAAACATGTCAGGACCCGGTTACGAACCCGGGTCTCCGGAGTGAGAAACAGTCACTTAACCAACTGAGCCACGAATAGTCGGCAGAACCTAGAAGATGAGGCAGACACAGCAGTACTTGAGACGGTGTATTTAATGCAGTAAAAAGTGAAGTTCTTCAGGAAAACATGTAACTCCACAACCTCAAAAGGAATCCTACAAGAACAAAGGTAATCCTCCAAGACAAAAAAGGTAAATCCACAAGGTGGAAGGTAAAGCACAAAAAGCATCAAAAGATACTCAAAAAACAAACAAACAAGAACAAAAAACAGAATTCCACAAGAGCGTCCACCGGGATCAACGAGAGTTCTCAGAGTACTAGGGCTGGGTGCTAACATACAAACACAGAGCAAAGAACAGAGGAAAACAAAGGGTTTAAATACAATCAGGGGAAACGAGGCACAGGTGCAAATAATAATGGGGATCAAGGGAAAACAAAAGGTCAAAAGGCACAATGGGGGCATCTATTGACCAAAAACCGGAACAACCCTGGCCAAATCCTGACAAAACTTCTCCAATTTGGACTCCAAAGGACATATTTCCACCGGTCTAATGTCCATTAATTGTGTTTATTGGCCCAAGCAAGTCTCTTCTTATTATGGGTGTCCTTAAGTAGTGGTTTCTTTGCAGGAATTCAACCATGAAGGCTTGATTCACACAGTTGATGTTGAGATGTGTCTATTACTTGAACTCTCTGAAGTATTTATTTGGGCTGCAGTATTTATCAGTATTTATCAGAAGCAGAGGCAACTCTGGGACTTGATGGTTTTTTGAAACTGCAATTTGAACTTTAAAAGTTCATATCGACTGACTTTCATGTCTTAAAGTAATGATGGACTGTCCTTTCTCGTTTCTTATTTGAGCTGTCCTTACCATAATATGGACTTGGTCTTTTACCAAATATGGCTATCTTCTGTATTCCACCCCTACCTTGTCACAACACAACTGATTGGCTCAAACGCATTAAGAAGGAAAGAAATTCCACAAATTAACTTTTAACCTGTTAGTCCTACCCACACCGTATTTGGTAGCGTAATCATAGCCTCAAGCTCATTACCATAACGCAACGTTAGCGATTTCTAAAAATCGCAAATGAAATGAAATAAATATGCCTATCCTCAAGCTTATCCTTTTCTTAACAATCCTGTCGTCTCAGATTTTCAAAATATGCTTTAGAACCAGAGAAAATCAATAATTTGTGTAAGAGTGGTGATAGCTAGCTTAGCATTTAGCGTTAGCATTTAGCACGCAACATATTCACAAAAACCAGCAAAGGGATCAAATAAAATAATTTACCTTTGAAGAACTTCAGATGTTTCAATGAGGAGACTCTCAGTTACATAGCAGATGTCCAGTTTTTCCTGAAAGATGCTTGTGTAGGACACAACGTTCCGTTTTGTTACTATGCATTTGGCTACCGAAACTAACCGAAAATTCAGTCACCTACACGTCAAACTTTTTTCCGAATTAACTCCATAATATCGACTGAAACATGGAAAACGTTGTTTGAATCCATCCTCAAGGTGTTTTGTCATATATCTCTTCATTGAAATGCCATTCCTGGAAGCCTGCATTGTTCTCAGATTCGGATGGAAAAATACTGGTACCTGACTTTTGCGCACCAATTTCCACACAGACACCGTGCGGGACCCCTGGTAAATGTAGTCTCTTATGGTCAATCTTCCAATGATATGCCTACAAATACGTCACAATGCTGCAGACACCTTGGGGAAACGATAGGAAGTGTCCGTTCATTCCTGTCGCATTCACAGCCATATAAGGCGATCATGGAAAACGTGCCATCAGAAATCCTGTTGATTTCCTGGTCGCTCAAACATCTTGGTTTTGCCTGTAGGTTTTGTTCTAAGGCACTCACAGTGAAAATCTTTGCAGTTCTGGAAACGTCAGAGTGTCTTCTTTCCAAAACTATCAATTCCAAGCATAGTCGAGCATCTTTTCGTGACAAAATATTGCGCTAAAAACGGGCACGTCTTTTTATCCAAAAATGAAATACTGCCCCTATAGGACTAACCGGTTAACAAGGCACACCTGTTAATTGAAAGGCATTCCATGTGACTACTTCATGAAGCTGGTTGAGAGAATGTCAAGAGTGTGCAAAGCTGTCATCAAGGCAAAGGGTGGCTATTTGAAGAATCTGATATATAAAATACATTTCGATTTGTTAAACACTTTTTTCGTTACGACATGATTCCATGTGTGTTATTTCATAGTTTTGATATCTTCACTATTATTCTACAATGTAGAAAATAGTTTTTTTTAAATTAAGAACAACCCTTGAATGAGTAGGTGTTCTAAAACCGGTAGTGTATGTATGACATGTGTTATGTCATTATTATGACAGTCCTATGAAGCCTTTATGACTAAGGGTTCAAATAAAGTATAAACCAATCTCCTCCCTCAGGGTCTCTATGTTATCCACCCCTCCCTTCTCATACACTCCACTTTGCCCTTTCTTTTTAAGGAATATGTTTTTGCTTCTTCAAGCAACAGCTTTTTCCAGCAGCTTCCTTTTGATAACCGTCTTGTTCCATGTCGACATTCAACTACTCTGACAGACATTCAGAGGAGATGACAGTTTTTGAAATTGACCACTTCAGCCTGTTTCATGCATCCATATGGAAGGTTTGGAGACACCTGGACAGCTCTGTCTGCTCTGTACAGAGAAACACAGACAGACAGACAGACAGACAGACAGACAGACAGACAGACAGACAGACAGACAGACAGACAGACAGACAGACAGACAGACAGACAGACAGACAGACAGACAGACAGACAGACAGACAGACAGACAGACAGACAGACAGACAGACAGACAGACAGACAGACAGACAGACAGACAGACAGACAGACAGACAGACAGACAGACAGACAGACAGACAGACAGACAGACAGACAGACAGACAGACAGACAGACAGACAGACAGACAGACAGACAGACAGACAGACAGACAGACAGACAGACAGACAGACAGACAGACAGACAGACAGACAGACAGACAGACAGACAGACAGACAGACACACACACACACACACACACACACACACACACACACACACACACACACACACACACACACACACACACACACCTACAGGTCCAGGGATATCAGACAAGAAGGTCATTAGACTCCCCACTAGCTAATTTTAAGTGCCAGTCAATTGTTTAATCCATTATCTCAAAGGAGAAAAGAAGAAATCTCTTCCAATGAATTAGAGCTTATAAACTGTGGCTTTCTTCTCATAACGAAAGGTCTGAACGTGCAATAAACCTATAATCTTCTTACAGGCTATAACATTAGAGCAAAATCATCCCTCTGGAATTTAGCTTTGCCATTCTAGAAGCTAACTCCTGTTGCCATTTGCGATATATAACATATAAGATTAATTATAAAGATGAATTATCTTTGTACTACATACAATAAAAATTGCGTTTGAGTTTGTTAGAGCAAACCAAGTTTTATGTCAAGCTTATCTACAGTGAGCTGACCTTTTTGAATTTACTGCAAAACAATAAACATCTGCTTGAGAAAAACAACCGTCTCCTGCCAGTCTCTTATCTTTTAATTCTCCCTCCCCAATCTCACTATTCTGTCTGAAGGACTCAGGCAGTGATGTGTGTGTGAGTGCCCTTCACCGTATGATCATGTTAATTCATATTTTATCAGTGAAATGGGACGGAAGTCGGAAGGTTTTTACTATAGATTGTGCATGCAAAGACAGATGAACCTGGATCAATTCATTTTCAGAAGCAGACTAACAATATTACCTTAGGCAACAAGAAGAGAGGACAATAACTTGAAAAGAATTACAATATACAAGCTAGCTTTCCAGTGAAGATCTGGGATTTGTACAGCACCAGGAAAGTACAGCACCAGGAAAGTACAGCACCAGGAAAGTACAGCACCAGGAAAGTACAGCACCAGGAAAGTACAGCACCAGGAAAGGGTGCAAGTAAAGAAAAAGCAGTGGCAAAAAGCAATGGTACATGACATTTCTATCTGCCACCCTCCTAAATGCCCCATCCCACTGAATAAACCCCTAGTGGACAATGGGACTCTGCTCTGCTGTCTCTGCTGTTAGATTAAGGCTCATTTGCTCCCAGCAGGGTCTTCAATTACCAATGATTAAAACTCCTTTGGTGTTCCTGGGATTCATGGTATTACCAGTTTAGTACCAAAGGGCGTGCTAGTACAAGTAACAGCGAGTTTCCATAGAGCCTGCTAGGCTAAATATGTTAACAAGCACAAACGAAAATAAACAAATTGCAAAGACATGCAATCCAGCTCATTAAGTTATGCATATATAGGTAGTAGCGAGCGAATGTCATTTTTGTTGAGTTAGGAAAATTACAAGCAATTGGGAACGAGAGAAATGCAAATTAACAAAGTTTTGATGAATACTTGTCTGAAGGAAGAACAGACTGAGCAACGGGCCTGCCTTCTCCGAGAAAAGGGGGGAGAAGCAGACTGGCTCAACTGTTGGCTCAACTGTTCTGGTGAACTAATGTAAAATAATGTGACAGGTGAAATTAAGAATGTGATCTGCTTTATCTCCTAATGTAAGTTGACTGCAGGTATTTACTTAAAAAGCAGCAACAGTTATTCAAACGGATTAAAAAACCTTAAAGAAATAGTTTCAACGGTATTGACGGTATTGGAAAGCCATCCCATGGCTATTTCCAAATAACCCAGTATACTGTAAAAACGGTATACCGCCCAAGCCTAGTTCAAATGGAATTGATTGAATTCAAATACTTTTGCCGTGCTTATAAAGCTATCCAGGCAAAATGTAACCAATAGAATAGTTCCAAAAGTGCAAAACCCCTCTCAAGCAAGTTTAAAACCATTGGACCTATAGTGTAACTATCACAGATATATCTAACCTTTAGCCTAAGTGTCACACCCTGATCTGGTTCACCTGTCCTTGTGATTGTCTCCACCCCCTCCAGGTGTCGCATATTACCCTCGTTGTATATATCCCTGTGTTTCCTGTCTCTCTCTGCCAGTTCGTCTTGTTTTCCAAGTCAACCAGCGGTTTTCCTTGCTCCTATCCTTCCCAGTCCCTGTTTGTTTCTAGTCCTCCTGGTTTTTCGACCCTCGCCTGTCCTGACTCCAAACCCGCCTGCCTGACAGTCTGCCTGTTCTGACTACCAGCCTGCCTATCTCCTTGTACTGTTTTGGACTTGGATCTGGTGTCTGACCCCTGCCTGGCCTGACCTCGAGACTGCTTATCGTCTGGTACTGTTTGGACTCTGACCTGGTTTATGAACTCTCGCCTGTCCCCGACCTGTCTTTGCCTCCTCCCTTTGTCACAATAAATATCAGAGCTCTACCATCTGCCTCTGCCTCCTGTTTCTGCATTTTGGTCTCGCCTTGTGCCCTCACACTAAGCCAATTTTAAGAAAAGCATATAGTCAAAATGTATTTGTTTATATGACAAGACCAACAAGTTATATGATCTGAACAAGCCACATGTTGTACAACAGGAAGCCTATGGCAGTGAAAGCCAATGGCACTGCAGGCTAATAGACCCAGGCAGTCATAAATACATAAACCATGCCACAGCAACTCAATTTGACCACAGGACACATCTCTATTGAATTTGGGATCCAGAGAAAGCACAGACGCACAGCACCCATCCCAATCCCCAGAGTCCTCTGTGTGTGTCTGTGCATTCTCTCACTCTGGTTGTCATTTCACATGAGAAACCATTGTGCCACACACACTGATGAAATAAGCTTAAAAGGTCATCATATTCAATATGACTGAGAACATGTTTTATAAAGCATGGTGGAATATAGGATACGTACAGCAGGGCATGGAAATCATGTCATATGCATTTATCGAACAAGCAGCATCTGTTAAATCTCTCACCCTTTCTGTTTCTATCTCTGTCCTTTATCTGAGTCACATCTAACATTCCATCTCTCTTTTTTGTATTCCATTCCCATTTTCCCCACTTTTTATCTCCCTCCCTCTCTGTGCTAGACAGGATGAGACAGACAACCGTTGTAGGCCTCTCTGACCTCTCCTGATCTCCCTGTGTGTTTGACACCCCTGTTGTCACAGACTCCAGGATGGAGACTGCTGCTAACAGGTGCTCTCTGCATGCATTTGCATTAATACCACACACACCATACCTTTCCTGACACCCTCCTGGGGAGCTTGTGTATGTTTCCAGTACCTTTGTGTAAACGTACATACATATTTTTCACATACTTCAAACTCCCCTTGCCTACTTCTAATTCCAGCCAGGTCGCTCAAGATTGACTTTGAAATTGGATGTCCGTCCATGCCCCGAGGACATTGGGAGATGCCTTTAAAATCCGGCACTAGGGGCAATGTTGAGCACCATTACCTTCAAGTAAGCCTGGGTTTTGCTAGGGTTTTGTGGATGTGGACAGCGGATGTGCACAAGCCTCCAGCTCTGAGGGTCACATGTTCAATCCCAGTGGTTGCCACTCGTTTGACATTTGTTTTTAAACCTTAATGCTTAACTTAACCATTCCGAATGAAGGCAGTAGGAGCCGCAAAAAGTGAGGATCCTCAGTCGCAGCAGCGACCCAGGGTGTCCAACACGACACTAAATAAACGTGGATGAACATCCGGATCTGAAGTCAATTTGGTCAAACCGTGAGATCTTGCTAATTAAGTGGACAGAGCTTGTCGTGCTGTGTTTACTTTAGCAGTGTGCAGGACACCAGGTGGCATATATGGTCCACAAGTCACACAAAAAAACACTCACAAACACACAAATGCACACATACATGCACACACCCACAAGAACAGGCGTACACACGCGCACACACACACCAAATCACCTCCTTGCCACTCCATATTCTTGTGTTTACCCATGTGTGACCCTGTAGGGTTGGATTTAAGCGAGCATGAATTATAATGTCCAAATAGGCACTGGAGAGGGAAATGAAATTGCAGCAGCATGTACACGTACGAACACACACGCACAACCCATACCACTACACAAAACAAAAGCCATCATCTATGAAATAGACCTGACAAGCTTTGCTGTCTGGGGTAAGCCACCTCTATACTGCCGCTCTAATTCACACACACACACACACACACACACACACACACACACACACACACACACACACACACACACACACACACACACACACACACACACACACACACACACACACACACACACACACACACACACACACACACACACACACACACACACACACACACCAGAGAGTTGGGGAGTGCCCCCTACTGGTGTGGATGTGACCACAACAAGCTGTAATGAGATTTGGAAGTGTCCTCCATCTGAGTAAAGCTAAATACATTATCTATAGTTTGACTTGTAAATAAGATGTCTATCCCCATTAAATGAAAATGAACGCAAAGGAACCATTAGTGCTAAATCTGCACTATAAATCAGTGTTAAAAAACGATTTACTGAAAAGTCAATGCCTATGTGTGTGTGTGTGTGTGTGTGTGTGTGTGTGTGTGTGTGTGTGTGTGTGTGTGTGTGTGTGTGTGTGTGTGTGTGTGTGTGTGTGTGTGTGTGTGTGTGTGTGTGTGTGTGTGTGTGTGTGAACATGCATATGTAAATTGAGTGTGTGTGTGTGTGTGTGTGTGTGTGTGTGTGTGTGTGTGTGTGTGTGTGTGTGTGTGTGTGTGTGTGTGTGTGTGTGTGTGTGTGTGTGTGTGTGTGTGTGTGTGTGTGTGTGTGTGTGTGTGTGTGTGTGTGTCATGTCGACGTGGCATGTGATGTTTTTCTAATTACTCCAAAAAATGAATGAGAGCGTCTCCCTTGGACTGTGACACAAACTCCATCGCCACGACGCCCCACATAAATCACTCTAACTGGCTCAAATGGCTCTAATATGCCACTATGTTGCCTTCATGGATCACTGGTGTCGTCCTCAGAAAATCAATACAGAAACAACATGGGGAGAGAAGGAAGCGTTACGTTGAGGGCCAGCGTGCATAATATGATATTCAATGACATTATGGCTAAATATTTCAATGCATAACGCTAAAGGTTTTGTGTGTGCTCACTTAATTACTGAATATATTTGTACTGTACTGTTAAGATAGGGAACTTCAGGCATTAAAACATATCTCTAATATACTGTATCTCTTCTCCAAAAGCACATTTTCTTCGTTCACAGCCTTGGACTTGAGTGGAGGTACTGTACTTCAGTTCCTTTACTGCCTAAAACGTCCATTGGTATCTTAGTCTTTGACAAATTCCTTCACAATACAACATGAATCTGATACTACCCCAGAAAGCAGAGATACAGAGCAGACTCTATTTTCAATCAATGGCAACATAATATCCTGTATCCTCTAACCACATAAATGCACTGTAAAGAGACTTCACGTTGTTTCAGCCACCTATAGCTGTATATGGGATCCAACACCCTAAAGATCATTGTAAAATAATTAACCTAATCAATACAAGGTATATGTTGGTATAATCCTCTGTCCTTTCGGAGAGTAGTGTAGGTTCACTAACATGTTTTCTGTGACCTTTGAGTGTATATATTTCCGGCGCCGACAGAGATGGCCGCCTCGCTTCGCGATCCTAGGAAACTATGCAGTTTTTTTTTACGTGTTATTTCTTACATTGGTACACCAGGTCATCTTAGGTTTCATTACATACAGTCGAGAAGAATTACTGAACATAAGAGCAGCGTCAACTCACCATCAGTACGACCAAGAATATGACTTTCGCGAAGCGGATCCTGCGTTCTGCCTTTCACCCAGGACAACGGAATGGATCCCAGCCGGCGACCCCAAAAAACGACTTCGTAAAAGGGGAAAACGAAGCGGTCTTCTGGTCAGACTCCGGAGACAGGCACATCGTGCACCACTCCCTAGCATTCTCCTCGCCAATGTCCAGTCTCTTGACAACAAGGATGATGAAATCCGAGCAAGGGTAGCATTCTAGAGGGACATCAGAGACTGTAACGTTCTTTGCTTCACGGAAACATGGCTCACTGGAGAGACGCTATCGGAGTCGGTGCAGCCAGCTGGTTTCTCCACGCATCGCGCCGACAGAAACAAACATCTTTCTGGTAAGAAGAGGGGCGGGGGCGTATGCTTTATGGTTAACGTGACGTGGTGTGGCCACAACAACATACAGGAACTCAAGTCCTTCTGTTCACCTGATTTAGAATTCCTCACAATCAAATGTCGACCTCATTATCTACCAAGGGAATTCTCTTCGATTATAATCACAGCCGTATATATTCCCTCCCCAAGCAGACATCGATGGCTCTGAACGAACTTTATTTGACTCATTGCAATCTGGAATCCATACATCCTGAGGCTGAATCTGAAAACAAGACTCCCTAAATTTTATCAGCATATCGATTGCGCAACCAGGGCTGGAAAAACCTTGGATCATTGCTATTCCAACTTCCGCGACGCATATAAGGCCCTGCCCCGCCCTCCTTTCGGAAAAGCTGACCTCGACTCCATTTTGTTGATCCCTGTCTACAGACAGAAACTAAAACAAGAAGCTCCCGCGTTGAGGTCTGTTCAACGCTGGTCCGACCAATCTGATTCCACACTCCAAGACTGCTTCCATCACGTGGACTGGGATATGTTCCGTATTGCATCAGACAACAACATTGACGAATACGCTGATTCGGTGAGCGAGTTCATTAGAACGTGCGTTGAAGATGTCGTTCCCATAGCAACGATTAAAACATTCCCAAACCAGAAACCGTGGATTGATGGCAGCATTCGCGTGAAACTGAAAGCACGAACCACTGCTTTTAATCAGGGCAAGGTGACTGGAAACATGACCGAATACAAACAGTATAACTATTCCCTCCGCAAGGCAATCAAACAAGCTAAGCGTCAGTATAGAGACAAAGTAGAATCTCAATTCAACGGCTCAGACACAAGAGGTATGTGGCAGGGTCTACAGTCAATCATGGATTACAAAAAGAAAACCAGCCCCGTCACGGACCAGGATGTCTTGCTCCCAGGCAGACTAAATAACTTTTTTGCCCGCTTTGAGGACAATACAGTGCCACTGACACGGCCCGCAACTAAAACACGCAGACTCTCCTTCACTGCAGCCGACGTGAGGAAAACATTTAAACGTGTCAACCCTCGCAAGGCTGCAGGCCCAGACGGCATCCCCAGCCGCGCCCTCAGAGCATGCGCAGACCAGCTGGCTGGTGTGTTTACGGACATATGCTACCTAATATAATGTTTTCATACCCTACATTATTCATCTCATATGTATACGTATATACTGTACTCTATATCATCTACTGCATCCTTATGTAATACATGTATCACTAGCCACTTTAACTATGCCACTTTGTTTACATACTCATCTCATATGTATATACTGCACTCAATACCATCTACTGTATCTTGCCTATGCCGCTCTGTACCATCACTCATTCATATATCTTTATGTACATATTCTTTATCCCCTTACACTGGTGTCTATAAGGTAGTAGTTTTGGAATTGTTAGCTAGATTACTTGTTGGTTATTACTGCATTGTCGGAACTAGAAGCACAAGCATTTCACTACACTCGCACTAACATCTGCTAACCATGTGTATGTGACAAATAAAATTTGATTGGATTTTGATTTGATTTGATTTATAGTGGATAGCCCACAGAGGTCAATAGAGTTTCCCTTTAATCCTCTGGGTCAAGGCAGGAAGGGCACTGAACTATGTGCTTACTTTCTCTCTCTACATACTGAACTCTATTAATGTGAACATGAAGACATACGGTAGGCCGGATGAGTGTTGTCTGTCTGCTATTTGTACAATGTAAAATAAAAACCAAATGTTTTTTTTCTTTCTAGGCTCTGCAAATACTGTAATGCAGGTGTGAATGCATTCAGCCTTAAATATCTGGGGCTGTATTCTGTCTGTGTTAGATACTATAAATCCATGTATGATTCAAGATGTAATACTTTGGCGTGAAAAAACACCTGGGGAGATTTCTCATCGTTTCAGTGTCTGTGTGTATCTGAGCTGTGTGTCTGATACCGGATTGAAACTCTCTGAGATAAATAAACTACATTGCTCACCGTTAGACATGGACCAATGCCACAACAGTGAGTAATATAGGTAGTCCTCGCTTTGGGAAAACCACTGTCAAGAAATACCATTTTGCCAGACTATCTCTCTCTCTTGCTCTTGCTCTCCCTTGCTCGTTCGCTCTCTCTCAATTACATTTTAATTGGCATGGGAAACACGTTTACATTGCCAAAGCAAGTGAAATAGATATTACACAAAAGTGAAATAAACATTTTTTAAAGGAACAGTGTCATAACTCTCCTGTGACGATCTGAAGGATCAGGTCACAGTGGGTCCGCTCTACAGCATACACTTTCTCTCGTAGAGGGGGAGAGCGGGAAGTCGTCTGTTTTATGGCGGTCGTAAAATACTGTGCTCTGCAGTGTTCGAGCTGGAATGTAAACCCTGGAACATAGAGAGACACTTGGACAATCAAAAGTTTGAATAATTAAACAATATTTCTATTTTTGAGAATGTGGGAGTGGCCCGTGGGAACAAATCTGTCAAAGTTGTTTCATTTGGTGACCTCATGAAAGACAGGAGACCCACATTACCGTATCTGTTTGTGTACACTCTTCAATTATCAGCTACATCTAGATGTTGGATAAAATGAATGAGTTAATATGAAACTATTTGTGAAAAGATGTCATGTGTTGTTAGCCTTCTAAATGTATATATGGATTTTCATATAAAGTTGAACTAGTCAGTGGCCACACCCCCATGAGCCAGACAGTACATCAGGCGTCATGGAACCACCCTTTTTTAATCCAGAGTATAAAACCACCCGTGACGAAAGTTACATTAGACTAGAAAAAATGGTGCTGACATTACATGTTGAAATGGTTAAGAACTACAACTCTAGAAGCATCGATTCTATACAATGACCATCTGTACGCCTGATGTAACCATTAAAACAGACACTATCCAGAGCCGCTGAGAAAGCGACAACTACGAAAGACAACAACGACATATGGGCGCAAATATATCCATTGCAATTATTTTCGAATGAGCGGCCGTTCATGTGCAAAGGATTAGCATTTCAATTAAGATGATTATCAACTTTGTGGGGTGAGTTTGTGCAGATATCCAAAGGTTTGCGACATTCATTAATGAGAACTGATGAGGTAATAATGATACATTGATAGAGGACTAATTGATAAGATATGAAAATATCTGATGAGTCGTTCGGGAAATAGAGACTCGATAAAAAATGTCCGTGATGCCCCGACTTCCTAGTTAATTAAAGTTTACAGGATTAGTTTAATCACGTAATAATAATTACACATAGAGAATTGATTTGATAAAATAACAGCCTTCACATTTAATGATAGTCATATTACGACAACAGTAAACATTACACTCACAAAAGTTCTAAAATAATAAAGACATTTCAAACGTCATGTTATGTCTATATACAGTGTTGCAATGATGTGCAAATAGTTAAAGTACAAAAGGGAAAATAAATAAACATACATTTAGGTTGGATTTGTTTTCAAATTATTTGTGGGTCTGTATGATCTGAGGGAAATATGTGTCTCTGCTATGGTCATACATTTGGCAGGAGGTTAGGATGTGCAGCTCAGTTTTCACCTCATTTTATGGGCAGTGAGCATATAGCCTGTCTTCAATTGAGAGCCAGGTCTGCCTTCGGTGGCCTTTCTCAATAGCAAGGCTATGCTCACTGAGTCTGTACATAGTCAAAGATTTCGTTAATTTTGGGTTAGTCAGATATTCTGTCATGTGTACTCCCTATTTACGGCCAAATAGCATTCTAGTTTACTCTGTTTTGTTGTTCATTCTTTCCAATGTGTCAAGTAATTATCTTTTTGTTTTCTCAGGATTTGGTTGAGTCTAATTGTGTTGCTGTCCTGGACAGAGCCCCAGGACAAGTTTTCTTAGGAGGCTCTTGTCCAGGTTAATTAATCTGTAGGTGATGGCTTTGTATGGAAGGTTTGGGAATCGCATCCTTTTAGCTTGGTTGTAGAATTTAATAGCTCGCATCAGGACTTGGATAATAGGTGGGTGTCAGCCTAATTCTGCTTTGCAAGCATTATTTGGTGTTTTTTTAACGTTGTACACAGAGGATATTTTTGCAGAATTCTGCATGCAGTCTCAATTTGGTGTTTTCCCCATTTTGGTTGGTGAGTGGACCCCAGACCTCACAATGATAAAGGGCAATGTGTTCTGTAACTGATTCAAGTATTTTTGCGAGATCCTAATTGGTATTTCAAATTTTCTGTTCCTTTTGATGGCATAGAAGGCCATTCTTACCTTGTCTCTCAGATCATTCACAGCTTTGTGGAAGTTACCTGTGGCGCTGATGTTTAGTCTGAGGTATTTATATTTTTTTGTATGCTCTGGGGCAACGGTGTCTAGACGGAATTTATATTCGTGGTCCTGGCAACTGGACTTTTTTTTGGAACACCATTATTTTTGTCTTACTGAGATTTACTGTCAGGGCCCAGGTCTGACAGAAGATCTGGGTGCTGCTGTAGGCCCTCCTTGGTTGGGGACAGCACTGCAGACTGTTCTAGTGCCCTCGCCAATTCGTCGATATATATGTTGAAGAGGGTGGGGCTCAAGCTCTATCCCTGTCTCACCCCCCGGCCCTGTGGAAAGAAATGTGTTGTTTTTTTTGGGCCAATTTTAAACTGCTCTCTCTCTCTCTCTTTATCTCTCTCTCTCTCTCTCTCTCTCTCTTTATCTCTCTCTCTCTCTCTCCAGATGTCTTTTGATAAAGCAGCTGTGGTAGAGATATCTAACTCGTGTCATTGGTCTCTATTTGCCCATAAAACGGTGCAGGAATGATAAACACGGCTTCTCAGTCAACATCTCTCCTTACTTTAAACCCCCATCGCATCCAGCTCTGACCATGTCTGAAAAATAAATCCTGACTTTGGGATTCTGCTGCTTTATCATGCTATTGCAGCTGCTTGTGTTCAAAGGCACGGCTGCCCTGCTGTGTGTGTGGTGTGTGTGTGTGCTTGCAAATATGTTGTGATGCATGTGTCATACTGTGCAGGGAGACCGAGCTGGTTTAAGGGAACATGCACTCTGTTTCAACTCCACAGCCTAGCATAGAGGCCTGCCTGGCATCCGCTTCCCCAGCCATCGCCCCCTCTATTCCCGGAGCTTAGCATAAACACGGCTGTGTGTGTGTGGGATGGACTGGGATGCCGGCTGTAAACAGTGGGGACAGCAGTCTGCTGAGTGATCCATGGTCCCGCTCCAGCTAAGGGACGCGGCTTTGGGAGGATGTCCAAATATGAGCCTGTGTGCCTGGCGAGAGAGGGCCTGCACTGGGTTTCTCCAATGGGTGTTGATCCTACAGTCAAGGATAAGCAAGAATGCTATTCATCTTCATTAGTGTAGCTGTACAAGAAAACCCACATAAAGTACATAGAAACGGGCCTATATGTACGTGTTGGTCTACTGTACTTAAATCATTATTATTCAGTTGCCTTTTTCCCTAATGTTTTTTTCCACAAAATTGGAAGAAGATATCTTCAACTGTAAGACTGAAGTAGAAAAATTATTATTTGTAATTGCCTAACATAAAAACAAGCCATAAACTAAGATTACAGAAGCATTGCTAGGCTAGCTATTGCAGCAATGCTTATGTGTGTGGTAAAGTTAATAGCCTTAGCCAGAGCTAGTGTGGAGCTGAAGATTGCTCATTTGTGTATGGGTCCATATAGATCTATAGTTAATGAAGTCAGTGCCCTGGCAGTCCTTTTACGATAAATAAAATAAACCAGCCATATGGGAGGTTAAAATGTCTAGAGACATCTCTGCACACACATATTAGCACATGTTTGTACACAAATTAGTTTGTATGTGCTTGAATCAGGCTTGAAAATCTGTTTGTCAGGCGTTAATTACACTCAAAATCCAAACAATACAATTTTACAGTAGGCTACATCACATTTTCCCGGCAGCGCAGCACAGAATTAAAATGCACTTGGTTGAAGTTTACTGTTTACTGAAAGAAACCCTTCTAAAAATAGCCTGCAGTCTGATGTTCAACTAAAATAGCCAAGCTAGCAGAGTAGAGGCCCTAAGTGAACGGTGGCATGCAACCAAGTCTGGCACAACCATCAAGAAGACCTGGCCTCTACAGCAGAGGGTTAGAGGAGAGGAAGCAGGATCCTGCCAACAGGTGCATTAATGCATCAATGTAATTTATTCAAGCCTTCTCCTTGAGAACCCTCTCCATCTCCATCCACTCGTAACCAATTACCAGCCTGCATTCTGTACGTGTGGAAAATGCATGAATAAAATAATTTGATATTCCAAACATGTTTTCCATTTTACAATTTGAATTGCTGCCCCCTATGTAACCATTAACAGGTCTGTCCTCTCCTAGAGAGACCAATCAGGGCTAAGTGTGCACGGTCAATTTCCTGGAGAGACTTGACACGCACTGTATGACATCATCTACCCATAATCCTGTTGTGACTCTGGGTGAGGCTGTGTTTAAATGTACTGTATGACATAATCTACCTATCACATACATTTCTGCAGCATTGAAGGTCCCCAAGAACACAGTGGCCTCCATCATTCTTAAATGGATCAAGTTTGGAACCACCAAAACTCTTCCTAGAGCTGGCCACCCGGCCAAACTGAGCAATCAGGCGAGAAGGGCTTTGGTCAGAGAGGTGACCAAGAACAAGATTATCTGGTCTGATGAAATCAAGATTGAAATCTTTGGCATGAATGCCAAGCGTCACGCCTGGAGGAAACATGGCACCATACCTGCGGTGAAGCATGGTGGTGACAATATCATGCTGTGGGAATGTTTTTCAGTGGCAGGGACTGGGAGACTAGTCAGAATTGATGGAAAGCTGAACAGAGCAAAGTACAGAGAGTTCCTAGTTGCAAACCTGATCTAGAGCACTCAGGACGTCAGACTGGGGTGGAGGTTCACATTCCAACAGGACAACGACCCTAAGCACACTGCCAAGACAGTGGCTTTGGGGCAAGTCTCTGAATGTCCTTGAGTGGCCCAGCCAGACCCAGGATTTGAACCTGATTTGACATATCTGGAGAGACCTTAAAATATGTGTGCATCGACGCTCCCCATCCAACCTGACAGAGCTTGAGAGAATCTGCAGGTGTGCCAAGCTTGTAGCATCATACCCAAAAAGACTCGAAGCTGCCAAAGTTGCTTCAACAAAGTAAAGGCTCTGAGTACTTATTTATGTAAATGTAATATATTTCATTTATTATTCTTTTTTGCAAAACAATGTACATCCTGTTTTTGCTGTCATTATGCAGCATTGTGTGTACATTTATGAGGGGGAAAAAAACAATTTAATCCATTTTAGAATAAGGCTGTAACGTAACAAAATGTTGAAAAAGTCAAAGTGTCTGAATACTTTCCGAATGCACACTCTTGGCATTCTCTCAACCTGCTTCATGAGGAATGATTTTTTAACCGTAAGGATTTCCCACATATGCTGAGCACTTGTTGGCTGCTTTTCCTTCACTCTGCGGTCCAACTCATCCCAAACCATCTCAATTGGGTTGAGTTCGGGTGATTGTGGAGGCCAGGTCATCTGATGCAGCACTCCATCACTCTCCTTGGTCAAATAGAGTGATAGAGAGTGATGCATCACAAAAGAGAGTGATGTGGTGCTGCATCAGATGACCTGGCCCCCTTACACAGCCTGGAAGTGTGTTGGGTCATTGTCCTGTTGAAAAACAAATGATAGTCCCACTAAGCGCAAACCAAATAAAGAAAAACCCCTTGAATAAGTAGGTGTGTCCAAACTTTTGACTGGTACTGTAAATATACAGCTCTGAAAACAAATAAGAGTTCATATTCATTTTCAAACAACACAATAATAATGTTTTAATTTAGGAAAAGTTCAGAAATTAATATTTGGTGGAATAACCCTCATTTGTTGTCAATTACAGCTTTCATCCGTCTTGTCATGCTGTCCACCAGTCTTTCACATTGATGTTGGGTGACTTTACGCCACTCCTGGCACATATATTCAAGCAGCTCGGCTTTGTTTGATGGCTTGTGAACATCCATCTTCCTCTTGATCACATTCCAGAGGTTGTCAATGGGGTTCAGGTCTGGAGACTGGGCTGGCCATGACAGGGTCTTGATCTGGTGGTCCTCCAGACCTGAACCCCATTGAAAACCTCTGGAATGTGATCAAGAGGAAGATTGATGGTCACAATAAGTCCAAATAGTTGGTCTCTGCTTTATATTAACTGAATGTAAATATCTCGGTTTCAAATAGAGCTTCACATGGGAACCTAACCTTTTTCAAACATCTATTTTAGGCAGTAATCCATCAGTCGTGGTCTTGAAGGATGTGTCAGTTTAGGAAACGTTTTCAACTTCAGCATCTCTGACTCAAAGCACTTTAGCATTTAAAACTTTAGTGGCCTTGTGTACTCTCCCAAAAAGAGAGAGGTAGTTTTCTTGAAAACTGAAAGCTCTTGGACAAGATACAGAGCTATTGTCGGGTCACTGGAGGTTAGCTCAGTAATGTCTTTGGGATGTCGAGGAAGAGACTGATACACAGACCACTGATCCTAGCATCTTAACCGCATATACACAGACCCAGAAACAACAAACAAACCACCTGAAAGTGTCCAACAGAGTCTGAGCAGAGTGCCTCAAAGTTCACTAGTTCAGTCAAGTTTGTCCGACTTTGTGAAGGACTTATTTCAAACATTTTAAATTAACAGAGACTCTCCCTTAGATAGAGAGAGATATAGAGACCCAGTGCCTTAGGCCCCAGATATACTGTCACCCCAGTCCCATGCCACAGGGCCAGAGACAGCTGCAGAGCACCAGAGCTATCAGGACAGTTCATCAGTACTGTCCTCAGGTCAGGTTGGGACACACTTATAGTTTGAACACTGATCTGAGAGCATTACATTAGCACAACAGCTGCACACTTAGCATACAGTAGTATCTGACCATACTGACTTCAGATCAGTTTTGTCTGAACTGAGTTCAGTTGGGGACAACCACTTAAACCACCAGCCCCACAACACTAAAACAGAGCAAGGCTCACACTGTCAACTGCCATCATGCTGATCCCTATTACACTGTCACAACAAATCAGAACACATCCTTATAGCTTGCCTCTACATTTGTTTACTAAACTAAACCATGTCTGGCATGTAGTGGGGTGATAGTGCCTCTAAACCAACTGAACAACCCTAACACATCTAACTCAGACTAAAACATGGCAGTGACGGCACGTTATAAATGCCAGTTCTTCCTCTATTGTAGGAATTTCCTGCCCAACTGAACACCTATCGGAGGAAATAACCTCTTTCCTCCAGACACAATCAAAGGGCGCCAGCGACAAGGAGTGTCTGCCTGTCTCTTATATTAGCGTCTGGCTGTTATTGTACCGTTTCCCTGTTAGCACTCTGGGAGAGAGAGAGTTAGAGAGAGACAGAAAGACATACGTAGATAGTGAGACAGAGAGAGATAGTGAGAAAGACATAGATAGTGAGAGAGAGGGAGAGAGAGAGAGAAAGAGAGAGAGAGAGAGAGAGAGAGAGAGAGAGAGAGAGAGAGAGAGAGAGAGAGAGAGACAATGAGACAGAGAGATAGTGAGAAAGACATAGATAGTGAGAAAGACATAGATAGTGAGAGAGAGAGAGAGAGAGAGAGAGAGAGAGAGAGAGAGAGAGAGAGAGAGAGAGAGAGAGAGAGAGAGAGAGAGAGAGAGAGACAGAAAGACATACGTAGATAGTGTGAGAGAGAGAGAGAGAGAGAGAGAGAGAGAGAGAGAGAGAGAGAGAGAGAGAGAGAGAGAGAGAGAGAGAGAGAGAGAGAGAGAGAGAGAGAGATAGTGAGAAAGACATAGATAGTGAGAGAGAGTGAGAGAGAGAGAAAGAGAGAGAGAGAGACAATGGAAAAAAAGGAGGCTCCTATAGCTCACTTCAGCCCAGCCCTGCTCTGCTCTACTGTAGTCAAATTATTACAACTCATTAATTTAGTCCCACAAAGACTATACTCAGAGAAATACAAGGAGTCCTTTATTCCAATCAATGACTGAATGAAGCGCAGAGACAAAAGACAGAACCGTGTATAATTGTTATTGTTAAATGTTATTGCTTGGTGTCGCAACATAAACATCCTGGAGAGACGAAGGAAATTGTTCCTAAATTGGACACTAAGGACTTCCAGATAGACATGACCCAAAGTAATGTGACTACAGAGTACAATGTGGCATATTAAGGCTAAATAATTATTCATTATTTGCCATGGAAAATGAATATAAATTGTGGTAATTGGGCTATTACACCAATGTTATTCTAACAGATGAGAGCAGTTTGAGACAGACACGTCAGGGTTGCTCTGTTTACTTTACTCTGACGGTACTTGCAGTTGGCAGCTGCAGCATCCTAAGGCTATGGCTGATGTTAGTGTGTGGAGAGAGGAGAGGGAGGGAGGGAGGGAGGGAGGGAGGGAGGGAGGGAGGGAGGGAGGGAGGGAGGGAGGGAGGGAGGGAGGGAGGGAGGGAGGGAGGGAGGGAGGGAGGGGGAGGGAGGGAGGGAGGGAGGAGGAGAATGGTTAGAATCTGAGCTGGCATCCACTGCCCAAAATACTATCTAGGCCATCAGTATCTAGTCAACTGGTGTCTGTTCATTGGTGCCTTCTATGACCCAGAGTGGTGGCGAGTGAGTCATATTCTATACACGCAACATGGAGACATTCAGGTTGATAGTGTGCCGATGTCTGTAGAGTCAGTGAATCTAGCCAGTGGATGCTGCAGGGCAGGCGACTACTGCACAGAGGCATAGGGTTCTACAATGCTACTATGATCTACTATAATGGGAAGTGCTCGTATGACAATGTGTCCATTTGTGAGTTAGTTCAGCACCGGGGGGAGGATCATGGATTAGAAGTCAATACAGCACAAAAATGATTTCAAAACTTTACATTTTACCTATTTTACCAGGCAAGTCAGTTAAGAACAAATTCTTATTTTCAATGACAGCCTAGGAACAGTGGGTTAACTGCCTGTTCAGGGGCAGAATGACAGATTTGTACCTTGTCAGCTCAGGGGTTTGAACTTGCAACCTTCCAGTTACTAGTCCAACACTCTAACCACTAGGCTACCCTGCCACCCCACATAGCATATATGCAAAGATCATTCTTTCTTATTGAGTCGGTGACTTTTGGTTTTCAGCAGAGGGAACGGCAGCTCTACTCTCGAATTGGATAATGACATGAATGATCGCCTTGACTTCACATATAACATGCAGAAATGCAAGCACGCATTAGCAACACATTGCTATCATGAAAGTATTAGCTTAACCTAAGCGTTACTCTGTCAACACTGAACATGAGTCTATCGACACTGATGAATCAGGCAGGAGGAATCTAAAAATAAATACCATCACCTGATCAAGTGATCGTCAGTGACCCAAACCCATCACTGGAGAGTTATTTTCATACATGGGCTTGGCTGTCGGTGGAAGACCAAGTCCATATTATAGCAGGAACAGCTCAAACAAGTGAAGAGAAACAACAGTCCATCAATACTTTAGGACATGAAGGTCAGTCAATCCGGAAAATTTCAAGAACTTTGAAAGTTTCTTCAAGTGCAGTTGCAACAGCCATTAATCACTATAATGAAACTGGCTCTCATGAGTACCGCCACAGGAAAGGAAGACCCAGAGGTACCTCTACTGCAGAGGATAAGTTTATTGGAGTTACCAGCCTCAAAAATGGGCAATTAACTGCACCTCGGATTGCAGCCCAATAAATGCTTCAGAGTTCAAGTAACAGACATCTCAACATCAATTGTTCAGAGGAGACTGCATGAATCAGGCCTTCATGGTCGAATTGCTGCAAAGAAACCATTTCTAAAAGACACCAATAAGAATAAGAGATTTGCTTGGCCCAGGAAACACGAGCAATGGACATTAAACCAGTGGAAATGTGTCTTTCGGTCTGACGATTACAAATTTGAGATTTTTGGTTCCAATCTCTGCATGTGTGGTTCCCACCGTGAAGCATGAAGGAGGAGGTGTGATGGTGTGGGGGTGCTTTGCCAGTGATTTATTTAGAATTCAAAGCATTCTGAAGAGGTGTGCCATCCCATCTGGTTTGCGCTTAGTGGGACTATCATTTGTTTTTCAACAGGACAATGACCCAAAACACACCTCCAGGCTGAGGACTATTTGACCAAGAAGGAGGGTGATGGAGTGCTGTATCAGATGACCTGGCCTCCACAATCACCCGACCTCAACCCAATTGAGATGGTTTGGGATGAGTTGGACAGCAGAGTGAAGGAAAAGCAGCCAACAAGTGCTCAGCATATGTGGGAACTCCTACAAGACTGTCGGAAAAGCATTCCAGGTGACTACCTCACAAAGCTGGTTGACAGAATGCTAATAGTGAGAAAAGCTGTCATCAAGGCAAAGGGTGGTTACTTTGAAGAAAAATTGCATCAAGATTAATGGTTTAACCACCGATGTCTTGCTTTACTACAAGTCCCACTGATTTGATTGGTGCAGCTAGAAAACACAAGTGTATGTCCTATAATGAACAGGTACATGAAAAATACAATTCAAGGATCATATACATTTTGCTGTCCTGTTGTTAAATTTTTATTGGTGTTTCGTGTCCGATGTGCTCAGGTTCTTGTTACATGTAATTTTCATCGTGCATCATGAGAAAAGTCATTTTAGCCTATAATTTCACTTCCCCTGTGAGAACCATGAACACGGGCTGACTTGGCTTTGCTGTACCGCAGCCTAAGCCTGCCAGACGCCTACCTATATATATATATATATCTTCAATGTGCGAAGTTGCTGGATATGGGCGGGAACTGGAACATGCTGTCGTACACGTTGATACAGAGCATCCCAAACATGCTCAATGAGTGACATGTCTGGTGAGTATGCAGGCCATGGAAGAACTGGGACATTTTCAGCTTCCAGGAATTGTGTACAGATCCTTGCAACATGGGGCCGTGCATTATCATGCTGAAACATGAGGTGATGGCGGTGGATAAATGGCACGACAATCGGCCTCAGGATCTCGTCACAGTATCTCTGTGCATTCAAATTGCCATTGCTGAAATACAATTGTGTTTGTTGTCCATAGCTTATGCTTGCCCATACCATCGGTAGGCATAAGCTATCGCACTGTTTCTATCGAATTCATTCCAAAGGGTAAGTTTAAACTTCTTCAGGATCGGGGGGCCCCCACGGGATGATTGAGCTAACATAGGCTAATGTGATTAGCATGAGGTTGTAAGAAACAAGAACATTTCCAAGGACATAGACATATCTGATATTGGCAGAAAGCTTAAATTATTTTTAAATCTAACTGCACTGTCCAATTTACAGTAGCTATTATAGTGAAAGAATACCATGCTAATGTTTAAGGAGAGTGCACAGTTTTGAACTTGAAAATTTATTAATAAACCAATTAGGCACATTTGGGCAGTCTTCATACAAAATGTTGAACAGAAATGTAAAGGTTCATTGTATAGGTTTAAAACATTGCACATACACAAATCTAAATTGCACCTGGGCTGGAATAATAGATTATGGCATTTCTCTCGCATTTCAAAGATTATAGTACAAAAAAATTACCAAAAAAAAGTGTATTTTCTTTGCATTTTGTTTTACCCTATCTAATGTGTTATATTCTCCTACATTAATTTCCCATTTCCACAAACTTTTCCTTTCAAATGGTATCAGGAATATGAATATCCAGTTAGATTTGGGTATGTCATTTTAGGCAAAAATAGTTTATATTTGCTTGCATTGACAACCAAATACAATTCAATATTACTTTTGCAATACAGTAAATAGCCTAAAGTTAACACTATCTTACAAATTAATTTAACAGTATTTCATTAGTTTAAGGACCAGACATTGAAATGGGTTTAGAAGATGTATTGAGGAAATGGAATGCCTGTGAGAATGAGGATTCAGGGGGGTAATGAGAATGGACTGGCTGAGGCAAAGGGCTGCAGATGAAAGATCTTGGTGGTGACTTCTAGAGTTTGGCTTGGAGTCTCAGGTAGACATCATCGCAGGGCCATAGTAATTACGCTGCTGTGGTGATGGCAATCCCCAAAACCCCCAAATCCAGCAACCTGATCTCAGCATCTGGATGTAGGCAGAAAGGATGTCGATGGTGACGAGAGTGGGGAACGGACTTCGGCAAGGCTGGGCTGTGGCAGTTGAAGACTTGAAGAGAGGGTCTCAGCTGGTTAGACCAGGGGCAGAACCTCTGCAGGAGCAGTTACTGGCACGTAACTGGCTGGGATGTGGGAGTTTATGGCTGCTAACGATTGAAGGTAGGGTGCTTCAGGGGTGGCAGTCAGGGGACCAGCGGGACAAGAGGTGAAGAGAGGTTGTCACTAGCAGAGATAGGGGTTGAGCTGGAGTGTCGAATGGTGTAAAAGACAAATGTAATAAGCAGGTCGTTGGAGCACGGGGACGACGGCTTTCCCTCACCACAGAGAAGGAAGCAAAGGCAGAGTGTTGTCCAGAGGAAGGAAGGAGGTCGAAGCGGAGCATCAAGCCAAGGCAGTGCAGGGGATGCATCAGGGGCTGCTGGCGTCGGGGCAGAAAGGATGCAAACAGGATGACATGGACAACGTAGAGGTCGCAGATGATGGACATCCTGCGGACGAAGAGGCGACCGAATAGCTGTCGAGATCGCCGCAGTATGTGTTGAGAATCCACTGCAGGAGCCTGGAGGCAGTGACAGCTGAAAACAGGGCAATGGCAGTAGAAGATTATTGTGCCATCAAAACGAACAGCGAGATCCATATTGATGGATTGGTTACCTCATTTGTAGACAGACCAGACGTGGGGATGGTAGTCATCACTGGCAGAGAGAGAGAATGAACCATTGCTGTAGCAGTGGTCACAGGGCCAGCAGTACTGGATGCGAATTAGAGTGCATTGGGTGGAGGAAGAGCTAGGGCAGCAGTCGAGAGGGATGGTAAACCCGAGGCCAGGTCTGGGCTATAGCCAGCAGTGAAAACTGGAACATTGAGGCAATCCACTCACTGAATTGAGAGAAGGTCACAGCTGTGAAGACCAGGGGTCGAGCCACGGATGGAGCGGCAGGCAAATACTGTGGCGAGGAAGAGCATTCATCCACCTTGGCGCTCTTTCCTATTTTGTTGCATCACAACCTGTAATTTAAATATATTTTTATTTGGATTTCATGTAATGGACATACAAAAAATATTCCACATTTGTGAAGTGAAATGAAAAAAATAACTTAAAATTAAAAAACAAACGGAAAAGTGGTGCATGCCTTTGTACTCAATTCCTTTCATGTGAAGGCCCTAAATAAGATCTGGTGCAACCAATTACCTTCAGAAGTCACATAATTAGTTAAATAAAGTCCACCTATGTGCAATCTGTGTCACATGATCTGTCACATGATCTCAGTATATATACACCTGTTCTGAAAGGCCCCAGAGTCTGCAACACCACTAAGCAAGGGGCACCACCAAGCAAGCGACACCATGAAGACCAAGGAGCTCTCCAAACAGGTCAGGGACAAAGTGGAGAAGTGCAGATCAGGGTCGTGTTATAAAAAAATATCAGAAACTTTGAACATCCCACAGAGCACCATTAAATCCATTATTAAAAAATGGAAAGAATATGGCACCACAACAACCTGCCAAGAGAGGGCCACACACCAAAACTCACGGACCAGGCAAGGAGGGCATTAAACATTGGAGAGGCATCAAAGAGCCAACAAAGAGACCAAAGATAACCCTGAAGGAGCTGCAAAGCTCCAATGTGGAGATTGGAGTATCTCAGCAGAGCTGGGCTTTACAGAAGAGTGGCCAGAAAAAATGCATTGCTTAAAAAAAAAAAGCAAACACGTTTGGTGGTCAGATGAGACTAAAGTGGAGCATTTTGACCATCAAGGAAAAAGCTATGTCTGGCGCAAACTCAACACCTCTCATCGCCTCGAGAATATCATCCCCACAGTGATGCATGGTGGTGGCAGTATCATGCTGTGCGGATGTTTTTCATCGGCAGGGACTGGGAAACTGGTCAGAATTGAAGGTAATGATGGATGGCGCTAAATACAGGGCCCAGAGATTTGGGACAGTGGTTCACCTTCCAGTAGTACAATGACCCTAAGCATACTGCTAATGCAACACTTGACTGGTTAAAGGGGAAACATTTAAATGTCTTGGAATGGCCTAGTCAAATCACAGACCTCAATCTAATTGAGAATCTGTGGTATGATTTAAAGATTGCTGTACATCAGCGGAACCCATCCAGTTTTGGAGCAGTTGTAAGGGAGTGCATAAATGGCGGCAGGCAAATCAGGTGCAGGAGAGCAAAACTGGGTAATCAACAGAGCAGTTTTATTCATAAAACCACCGGAAACCAGAACAACAAACAAATGGGTACAAAACACAGCACACACCAGTGAAAACGTGCACATGCACAATAAACAATTCTGGACAAAGACATGGTGGGAACAGAGGGTTACATTTTTTTTTTTTTTTTTTTTAACCTTTTAACCAGGCAAGTCATTTAAGAACAAATTCTTATTTTCAATGACAGCCTAGGAACAGTGGGTGAACTGCCTGTTCAGGGGCAGAATGACAGATTTGTACCTTGTCAGCTCGGGGGTTTGAACTTGCAACCTTGTGTTTACTAGACCAACACTTTAACCACTAGGCTACCCTACACAACATGTAATGTGGGAAATGAGACCAGGTGTGTGGAAAGACAAGACAAAACAAAAGAAAATGAAAAGTGGATCGATGATGGCTAGAAGACCGGCGACGCCGACCGCCGCACAAACAAGGTGAGGAACCGACTTCAGCTGAATTCGTGACAGTAGTTTTGCCTTGAAGAATGGGTAAAAATCCCATTGGCTAGATGTGTCAAGCTTAAAGAGACATACCTCAGGAGACTTGTAGCTGTAATAACTTTCCATGTTCAAAATTGTGCACTCTCCTCAAACAATAGCATGGTATTCTCTCACTGTAATAGCTACTGTAAATTGGACAGTGCAGAATTAACAAGAATTTAGGCTTTCTGCCAGAATCAGATATGTCTCCGTCCTGGGAAATGTTCTTGTTACTTACAACCTTATGCTAATCACATTAGCCTACATTAGCTCTAGCAGCCGTGATTAGCACTAACTGGAGTTTATTTAGTGCTTTATCCGAGTAGCTGAAAAGTAGAGCATTGCTGTAGTCTAACCTAGAAGTGACAATAGCATGACATTGACAATAACGTGTCGTGAGTAGTTGATTCAAAAAGAGAGAAAGAAAACAGTTGAACAGTTTTGAACAAATTATTTTCTTCCTAAATTAAGGAGAAGCAAGAGAGAAATATATTGTCTAGTTATTTCTTTATTTTTTTACCCCCTTTTTTCCAAAATTTCGTGGTATCCAATTGGTAGTTACAGTCTTGTCTCATCGCTGCAACTCCCGAATGGACTCGGGGGTGTGGCAAAGGTCGAGAGCCGTGCGTCCTCTGAAACACAACCCAACCAAGCTGCACTGCTTCTTGACACAATGCCCAATTAACTCGGACATCAGCCAGACCAATGTGTCGGAGGAAACACAGTACACCTGGCGACCGTGTCAGCGTGCACTGCGCCCGGCCCGCCACAGGAGTCTCTGGTGCGCGACGGAACAAGGACATCCCTGCCGGCTAAACCCTCCACTAACCCGGACGATGCTATGCTAATTGTGCGCCACCCCATGGGTCTCCCGGTCGCAGCCGGCTGCGACAAAGCCTGGACTCGAACCCAGAATCTCTATTGGAACAGTTTCACTTACTTTGATAGTAAATGCAGCTAGCTAGTTTAGCTTACTGAAACACCCTGCTTAAACAGAGGGATACTATGTTAACTAGTTGGCTATGACTATTCAACACAAAACTGGAACTCTTCCAAGTCAATGTAAGCTTTTGGTTTTACTCATTTATTAACACTGAGGACCACCGGTGTAACTGCTTACTGACTGTACACTGTAACGTTACTGCATGATTGTAGCGGGTTTACTAACGCGTTAGTTCTATTAGATATGCTGACTATTATGTACTTTAGCTAAAATGGTGAAAACGATGAAGGATGTTTGTAGCGGTTTGGCTTGGAAAGGTTTTTTCACCTGGTCACACATAGCTGATGTTTTGTGCATTGAAATCAACAAGCAAAGGGAAAAGGTGACAGGAGGAGAGTGCATAGATGCCATAAGGAATACAACGTGGCTGCTATGAAATGGAACTGTGTTTACGCATGATCAGGGGTGTCTTCATTCTGCCGATTCTGTTGAAAAACGTTTCTTAAACAGAAGCAAATGAAACAAAACAAGGCTAAACATACCTGAATTTGTCCAATAGAAACTCTAGTTTTCAACTTTTGGACTAATGATTACACTCTCTATCAGCGTGATGCAGGGAAGAGTGTGCAAGGTGGTTTTGAATTTCACTGTCCAGGTGTCCCTTTCTATCACTTCAAATTTGTCTCTCGACCGGTGTGCACCTACATTGTAAACTTTAATTTATAGGCTAGGTTGTAGCAACCTCATGAAGGGTATAGGGAAAATGTGACTATCATGTAGTAGCCTAAACCTATCGCTGTTACATTTTAACTGGGTGAATGGAATATGAATGACATTCACCCAATATGCTGTAATAGAAATAAGGCCATGCTCATTAAAAATAATCACCCTCTCTCATCTGAAACGGCACTGACCGCCACTGGTGTGGACTAACAGTGAAATGTCTACTTACGGGCTCTTCCCAACAATGTAGAGAGAAAAATAATTAACAAGTAAAACACGTAATAATAGATACACAATGAGTAAAGGAAACTTAGCTACATACAAGGGGCACCAGTACCATGTCGATATGCAAGTGTACGAGGTAATTGAGGTAGGTATGTACATACAGTATACTGTAACTAGGAATAAAATTATATATATTAATTAGCAGCAGCAGCGTATGTGATGAGTCAAAACAGTTAGAGAAAAAGGGTCAATGCAGATAGTCATGGTAGCTATTTGGTTAACTATTTACCTAACTAGAGTATTTAGCAGTCTTATGGCTTGGGAGTAGGAGCTGTTCAGTGTCCAATACCGCTTGGCGTGGGGTAGCAGAGAGAACAGTCTATGACTTGGGTGGCTGGAGTCTTTGACAATTTTTTAGGGCCTTCCTCTGACACCGCCTGGTATAGAGGTCCTGGATGGCAGGGAGGTCGGCCCCAGTGATGTACTAGGCCATACACACTACCCTCTGTAGCGCCTTGCGGTCGGATGCCAAGCAGTTGCCATACCAAACGGTGATGCGGCCAGTCAAGATGCTCTCAATGATGCAGCTGTAGAACTTTTTGAGGATATGAGAGCCCATGCCAAATCTTTTCAGCCTCCTGAGGGGGAAGAGGTGTTTTTGTGCCCTCTTCACGACCGTGTTGGTGTGTTTGGGAGTGTGGATAAAGAAATGGGAAACATGAGTGTTCAACTTCCTGCATGAGTGCCAGTAGCAGGTTATCACCACACAACCAGCGGTGAAATCAGAAACCCACCACACTATCTAGGATTTTAATAGAGCAACATACAACTGTTTCTTTTTGATCAGATTACCAAAATAGGCTTTATTTCTTGCTTGCTTTTAGGTTTTAACTAACATTTCCAATTAATATTTTATACACTCACTAGCTACTAAACCATTTGTGATTGTATTGCCTTAGAAATTCACAAGCAAAGGGTGGCAGACCTAGCCTAAAGGGTCTATGTAAAGTGTCCTGCTATCATATCGATCACTCAGATATGAGCTGCTAAGAGGCTGTGACCATCAAAGTGACTTGAAATGTAGCTTGCCTGTTAAGCAGTCTCTCTCTTGCTCTCACACACAACCACAGCAAAGTTAGTTTTCAAAGTCAAGAGACAGACTAGCATCTCTCTGGTTTGCAACATTACTGCTAGGTTGCTGAAGTGGGTTTCATACACCCTTTAAACCCAAAGACCTGTGATGGAAAATCAATTATAACACCCACTCCCAAACCTGGCACATACTGTACAGTGAAATATATTGAGAGAGAGAAAAAATACCTTCACAGTTATTGCATAACTGTGTAAAGTACATGAGTGTATCCTTATTATAGCATCGGATGTGCTAAAACCATCGCATTAGGAGGTGTCCATCCTCACACTACGCTGTCAGCTCTGGGACTGAAAGGACCATGTAGCTAACTGTTGTTTTTCATCATCAGGGTTATTTCTGTCAGGTTGTACCATCACGTTGGCATTGGGTATGTCCCAAATGGCAACTTTCCCTATATAATTTGGAACAAAATTGCAGTCTATTATGAGCAGTACTAAATACAGAAGGGCCATACTTGCCAACATAACCAAGCATTTAAAGTTAAATGGGTTTTCATGGACAAAATGTGTATCAGCCAATGAAAAGTGTTGATTTACTTGCATGTGACAGAATGCTAAATTGTAGCTAGTCCAAATCAAATCAAATTCAAATCACATTTTATTGGTCACATACACATGGTTAGCAGATGTAATTGCGAGTATAACAAAATGCTTGTGCTTCTGGTACCGGCAGTGCAGTAATATCTAACAAGCAATCTAACAATTCCCCAACAACTACCTAATACACACAAATCTAAAAGGGGTGAATGAGAATATGTACATAAATATACGGATGAGAAATGATCGAGCGGCATAGGCAAGGTGCAACTAGATCGCATAAAATACAGTATATACATATGATATGAGTAATATAAACATTATTAAAGTGACTAGTGATCCATTTGTTAAAGTGGCCAGTGACTGAGTCTCCATATAGGTAGCAGCCTCTCTGAGTTCGTGATTGCTGTTTAGCAGTCTGATGGCCTTAAGATAGAAGATGTCTCTCGGTCCCAACTTTGATGCACCTGTACTGACCTCGCCTTCTGTAGGGTAGCGGTGTGAACAAACAGTGGCTCGGGTGGTTGTCGTCTTTGTATTTTATGCCTTCCTGTGACATCAGGTGCTATAGGTGTCATGGAGGGCAGGTATTTTGCCCCCGGTGATGTGTTGTGCAGACCGCACCAACCTCTGGAGAGCCTTGCGGTTGGGGGCGGAGCAGTTGCCATACCAGGCTGAACTGGAGGTACAGGAGGGGGCTGAGCTCACACCCTTGTGGGGCGCCAATGTTGAGGGTCAGCAAGGTGGAGATATTGTTTACTACCTTCACCACCTGGGGGCTGCCCATCAGAGAGTCCAAGACCCAAAAGCACAGAGCGGAGTTGAGGCCCAGGGCCTCCAGCTTGATGATGAGCTTGGAGGGTACTTTGGTGTTAAATGCTGAAGGCCCTAAATAAGATCTGGTGCAACCAATTACCTTCAGAAGTCACATAATTAGTTAAATAAAGTCCACCTATGTGCAATCTAAATGTCACATGATCTGTCACATGATCTCAGTATATTTATACCTGTGCTGAAAGGCCCCAGAGTCTGTAACACCACTAAGCAAGGGGCACCACCAAGCAAGCGGCACCATGAAGACCAAGGAACTCTCCAAACAGGTCAGGGACAAAGTGGAGAAATGCAGATCAGGGTCGTGTTATAACAAAAATATCAGAAACTTTGAACATCCCACAGAGCACCATTAAATCCATTATTAAAAAATGGAAAGAATATGACCTGCCAAGAGAGGGCCGCCCACCAAAACTCACGGACCAGGCAAGGAGGGCATTAATCAGAGAGGCAACAAAGAGGCACCAAAGATAACCCTGAAGGACCTGCAAAGCTCCACCGTGGAGATTGGAGTGTCTGTCCATAGGACCACTTTAAGCCGTACACTCCACAGAGCTGGGCTTTACAGAAGAGTGTCCAGAAAGAAATCCATTGTTAAAAAATAAATAAGCAAACACGTTTGGTGGTCAGATGAGACTAAAATGGAGCATTTTGACCATCAAGGATAACGCTATGTCTGGCGCAAACTCAACACCTCTCATCACCCCGAGGATACCATCCCTCCATGTTTTTCACCGGCAGGGACTGGGAAACTGGTAAGAATTGAAGGAATGATGGATGGCGCTAAATACAGGGAAATTCTTGAGGGAAACCTGTTTCAGTCATCCAGAGATTTGAGCCTGGGACGAAGGTTCAGCTTCCAGTAGTACAATGAGCATACTGCTAATGCAACACTTGACTGGTTTAAGGGGAACATTTAAATGTCTTGGAATGGCCTAGTCAAATCCCAGACCTCAATCCAATTTAGAATCTGTGGTATAATTTAAAGATTTTAAACCAGCAAACCAGGCTGTCGTCTTGTGAAACAGTGGATGTAAAGTAGTTACTGCAAATTGAATGTACAATTGTGTAAGCTTGCCTTACAATGCAGCTGAAGTAACATAGCTAGCTAACTATTTACTTGCTTATAGTATAGTGGAGGATAAAAATAACTGTATGCCTATGGATGTGTAGCTAACTACAGTATGTAGCCGATCTGTGTATGGACCATAAAACGTTAGGTTCTGAACTAATATTCATACCAATCTATGAACCTCAGCTATCATAGTTGCTGTATCAACTTCAAGTCTGAATGGCATTAATGAAGCCTATGGTTAGAGTAGTAGAATATAATAACTTCATTGTGCAAAGAATGCAAGTCCTATATACACATATACTGTAGTTATTACCACGCATGAGATTCCCACATTGTAGCCTGTACATTGAATATATTCACTGATCATGTACTCTTCCTTGGCAAATAAAGGTGCGGTTCAGGTATGAATCTCTGAGACATTCTTTTGAATTATTTGAATGATGCTGTTTCTGCAGGTATGTATTACAATTATACACTTCAACAGTGTTTACCACTCCTGGGACATCAATGATTACACATTGTAACTATGCAAAAGACTAGAAACATGATTGATTTGTAATTCATATATGCAGACAAAAAACGATGCATATCTAACTCCCTTCATCTGCATTAATCTGAGGACACAGGATAGTATTTCAATGAGATACTTAATTTCAACCAGTGGAGAATGTGAAACGCTTTATTGAAAGAAGTTAATTTTCCAGGTACATAAATGCATTATAGTTATGATAATTGTAATATTATAAATATGAGTTCAATCTGTACTTCAATGCACATACGGTGTGCATTATAAAACAAGGAAGAAAGACAAGGTGGGGAGAGAGGTGTTGAAGACAGAAAGAGAAAGAGGTAAGAACAGCGGCAGACAGCATATGATTAATGAATTACAGTGCTACCCTAATATTCTTTCAGTTCATCACAATTGCGGTGTCTCCTAACCAGCCGTGGGCCCCCAGTTGGATCGGAAGTTATCCTAAGAGCGGGTGAGGTGGATATGACAGGACTGGCTTCCTCTCTCACATCAAAACATACCTGCAGACAAGAGAGCATAATTAAGCCATGTTTTATTTTTTACATGGGCAGTCATCTTAAATCAGTAGGTGAAATGCAAAACTGACCTTGGATCATTAACTCTGGGACTACTACATCTCTGTCTGTATTTCAATGTAAAGCATCTCTTTAATAATACTTCCTGTTGACCCGACCAAGTGACATCTCACCTATGATCGTGCTGTGCAGCCAGTTCAGATGCGGGAGGGGTTCACCAAAATAGCTGATATAGCCAAGAGGATTTAGGGAGAAGGGGGAGAGGGGTGAAAGGAAGAAGAGACTGTTATTGTGTGTGTGTGGTCTCACATGGTGTCCACACTAAGTGGCTACAGAGTACTTTATGCTGAAAAACAGTCATGAGGACAAACAATAGAAGATAATGTCAATAGAAGATACTGTATGTGACGCAGACACCTATCGGAGTGTACCTGAAACATTTAAATATAGAGGGCTATGTGTCTCACCACTTGGTTATTGCAAGGCTAACCCCCAGGGAAATATGACTTGGCAGCAACAGATAGTCCAGAGAAAATGGCTGTGTTTATGAGTGTAAATCTGAAAATTAGCAGCTGACATCTTAAGAGTTTTACATTAATTCATGTGAGACATGTTCCATGTACAACAAGACAGGCAGAAATGGAGAAAAAGAACACAGAACAGTTTAAAACTTGTTGGGGATAGGGGGCAGTATTTTCACTTTGGATGAATTACGTGCCCATAGTGAACTGCATCCTACTCTGTCCTAGATTGCTAATATATGCATATTATTATTACTATTGGATAGAAAACACTCTGAAGTTTCTAAAACTGTTTGAATTATGTATGTGAGTATAACAGAACTCATAGGGCAGGCAATCTTCCAAACAAGAAGTGAAATTCTGAATGTGGGTCAAATTTGACGTCATCGCCCCTTCCCTTCCAACTAAGATATGGATCTGGTAGCACTTCCTACGCCTTCCACTAGATGTCCTCATTCAGTAGAACGTGGAATGGAGCCTCTGGTGTGAACTCTGACCGAATGGGAGGGGAAATAGTCACTGTCTTAGATGAATGCAATTTCCCTGTGGCGCATTTGTCTGTGGGTGTCACCGTCGTTTCATTTGGCTGCAGATGAAAACGTATGATCCGGTTGGAATGTTATTGGATATATATGAAAATAACATCCTGAAGATTGATTCTCTACTTAGTTTGACCAGTTTATTCGACCTGGAATATATCTTTTTGAAGTTTTCGTCCGAGTTGTCCTGGACCAGCGTCAGCTTTTGGGCACATGAGCTGAAAGTGCTTAGCAAATGCAGCTAATTGGACACTAGTATTGGACATTATGGACCAAAACAACGATTTATTGTGGAACTAGGACTCCTTGCACTGCATTCTGATGAAAGATCATCAAAGGTAAGGGAATATTTATGATGTAATTTTGTATTTCTGTTGACTCCAACATGGCGGAGAAATATATTTACGTCTGAGCGCTGTCTCAGATTATTGCATGTTAGGCTTTTTTCGTAAAGTTTTTAAAAAATCTGACACAGCGGTTGCATTAAGAACCAGTGTATCTTTAATTATATGTAGAACATGTATCTTTAGTCAAAGTTTATAATGAGTAATTATGTTATCTGGCGTAGCTTTCTATAATTCCTCCGGATATTTTGAAAGCATTTCTGCACATGGCGTCAATGTAAACTGTGATTTGTGGATATAAATATGCATATTATCGAACAAAACATAAATGTATTGTGTAACATGTCATATGAGTGTCATCTGATGAAGATTTTCAAAAGGTTAGTGATTCATTTTATCTCTAATTCTGCTTTTGTGACTCTATCTTTGGCTGGGAAAATGACTGTTTTTTTATTTGGTGGTGGTCTAACATAAATATATGTTGTGTTTTCGCTGTAAAACATTTAAAAAATCGGACATGATGGGTAGATGAACAAGATGTTTATCTTTCATTTGCTGTATTGGACTTTTAATGTGTGAAAGTTAAATATTTCTAAGTAATATTTTTGAATTCCCTGCGCCACCTTTTCAGCTGAATGGAGGTAGGGGTTCCCCTAGAGGATCGCCTTGCCATAACAGGTTTTAATTACCTCTGGTTATGTACACTTTTGCCAGCAATAAAGCTTCCACGGCCTGTTTCTCGGACGGCAAAATCTACTTTTTCGACCCCTTGGTCAGCTCGCTCTCTGAAAGTAAAGAAAACAGCTTCTTTTTTATAACTGAGATGTGACCGTTCAATCTAAAGTAGCCGTTCAATCTAAAGTAGCAGATGTCATTTTTAGGATACGTCAACACAGCCCAGTGCTGCTTACCTGAGATGCCATCTTCATAGGTGTCCGCTTTGACTTCCTTTGTGTCGTAAAAAAGTTGCTTTCAGAAAAAAAAAAATTTGGGGGGGGGATTAAAAATGTTTTGCTCTCGACAAAAAGACATAAGTGTACCTCCATAGCATATAACAATTTGCCTGTGAATAACCACACCTTCATACAAATGTGCTACCATATGCAGAATTCTTGACGCACAACCGAAGATGCTGCCATATCCTGCCAGCACGCCCACAAGCGAGCCACTGAGGAGCAGAATGATGACGTGTGGATGAGGGAATGGAATGAGATGGGAACAGCAATTTGTTGCAAGTTGGGGAGGGCTAATAGCTGAACAATAGACTATTCAATCTTTACTAAAAAAATAGTCTAGTAGCCGAGCCAGGAGTGAAAAAAAAAACTATCACAGACAAGATGTGCCCTAACGACCAAGGGGTAGCTTGCTACTCAATGTAATAAAGTAATTACTTTTCAAATAAGTTACCTTACATGTTATGTTGGCTGACAATTTGTTAGCTACGCTGTCCTTACGAACCACATAGCATATCATTACAGCAGTATGTACCGGTATGTTAACTAGCTACCTAACGTTAGTAGTTATACATCAAACTTGCCAGTATATTAACTATAGGCTAACAACCCAAAGTGTATTATTCATGTCATTCTTAGCTTAGCTAAATAGTATAGTCGTATGCTTTTGTAAATCCGCTCTGGCTAGCTATAAGATGGACAATAGAACTAGTCAAAACGGCTTTAGAACCTTGGCTAAACTGGAACACTAGCACAAGCCCATAGCAAATGAATGGAATCGAACGTTCGCAGAGTCTGTTTTGACTGGAGTGATGCTTAGAATTCCATAAAAAATGTATCCTTTTTATTTTACCACTACAATCTGTTCTTCGGGCGAAACTGGAATAAAACAAACTTGTGTTGAAAGTAAACATCCGCACCTCGATGGTGTCAACTGTGCTTGTGTCTGCGTAATGAAAAAGTAGAGGACAAAATGTAACTTCTGTCTATTTCTGGTCTAGTGATCGATGACAAACGAGCTTGCTGCCCAGACTTATATTATTAAAAATAGGAGATTGTCCTGATTTAAAATGGTGGCGTGTAACAGTTTTGCTTCCGTTCCTCTCCTCGCCCCTACCCGGGCTCGAAACAGGGACCCTCTGCACATACAGTGAGGAGAACAAGTATTTGATACACTACCGATTTTGCATGTTTTCCTACTTACAAAGCATGTAGAGGTCTGTCATTTGTATCATAGGTACACTAAAAACTGTGAGACGGAATCTAAAACAAAAATCCAGAAAATCTAATTTTACGATTTTTAAGTAATTAATTTGCATTTTATTGCAAGACATAAGTATTTGATCACCTACCAACCAGTAAGAATTCCGGCTCTCACAGACTTGTTTGTTTTTCTTTAAGAAGCTCTCTTATTCTCCACTCATTACCTGTAATAACTGCACCTGTTTGAACTCGTTACCTGTATAAAAGACACCCATCCACACACTCAATCAAACGCAATCCAACCTCTCCACAATGGCCAAGACCAGAGAGCTGTGTAAGGACATCAGGGGTAAAATTGTAGACCTGCACAAGGCTGGGATGGGCTACAGGACAATAGGCAAGTAGCTTGGTGAGAAGGCAACAACAGTTGGCGCAATTATTAGAAAATGGAAGAAGTTCAAGATGACGGTCAATCACCCTCAGTCTGGGGCTCCATGCAAGATCTCACCTCATGGGGCATCAATGATCATGAGGAAGGTGAGGGTTCAGGCCAGAAATACACGGCAGGACCTGGTCAATGACCTGAAGAGAGCCTCGACCACAGTCTCAAAGAAAACATTAGTAACACACTACGCCGTCATGGATTAAAATCCTGGAGAGCACGCAAGGTCCCCCTGCTCAAGATAGCGCATGTCCAGGCCCGTCTGAAGTTTGCCAATGACCATCTGGATAATACAGAGGAGGAATGTGAGAAGGTCATGTGGTCTGATGAGACAAAAATAGAGTTTTTTGGTCTACTCCAACTCCACTCACCATGTTTGGAGGAAAAATAATGTTTTAAATTCTCTTGTAATGCCAATACGGAATACTGTCAAATGCTTCTCAAATATGCCCTCTGCTAGTCAAACTAGCAATAACTTGCTGTAACAGAAGAAATGGCTCTGAATTAAATGAAGTGCCACAGAATGCTGCAGCAGCACGCAGGGTGTGCCCGCAGTATATTGCAACCTTTAAAGGAGGAACCACTGTATATCCTGTTTTAGTTTCTTCCTATAAGACGTTAGGAGCAAGATGGCATTGTGGTCGGATTTGCCGAAGGTAGGGCGGGGGAGGGATCTATAAGCATCACAGAGGTTAGAGTAGATGTGGTCTAGTGTATTACCCCCGTGCATAGTGCAATCAGTAATCTGATAGAATTGAGGTGGCCTTGTTCTCAAATTTGCTACAATAAATGCAACCTCAGGATATATGGTTTCCAGTTTACATAAAGTCCAGTGAAGTTCCTTTAGGGCCATTTTGGTGTCTGCTTGAGGGGGAATATACACAGCTGTGACGATAACTGACGAGAATTCTCTTGGGAGGTAATACGGCCAGCATTTGATTGTGAGGAATTATATGTTCGGAGAGTAGAAAGACGAGTTCCTGTATGTTGTTAACCATTAAGAATACACCCCCGCCTTTCTCTTCCCAGAGAGGTGTTTATCTCTGTCGGCTCAAGGCATGGAGAAGCCCGGTGGCTGAACCGATTCCGACAACATATCCCAAGAGAGCCATGCTTCCATGAAACAGAGAATGTTACAATTTATTTCTCTCTGGAAGGTAACCCTTGCTCGAATTTCATCTACCTTGTTGTCAAGAGACAGGACATTGGCTAGTAGTATGCTAGGGAGCGGTAGGCGATGTGTGCTTCTATGGAGCCTGACCAGGAGGCCACTCATTTATCAATGTTGTGTACGAACACAGATGTTGGTAAACCATGTGTGCGATCATTTCTAAGCAAGTGTGAGATTTCAATTTGAACTGATACTTGAGAATGTGTGGGATTTATCAATTTGTACTTCTACTTGAGAATGTGTATAAATTTAAGCACACCTCTGACAAGAAAAGTCAAACTAATAATGAAATACCATCACCCAAATGGAAAATGGTTTGACATAGCATATCAAATAATAAACTAAGAAAAAATATAATACATTAATAGTTTATTCATGTATTTATTTTATAAACACTTATAAACACATAAAGAGAGTGGAATGTAAGGTTGGAGGCAATTTAGAAAACCAGTTAAATAATATAAAAAGGCAACACTGAGGCATTGTGACTTGTCCAAAATGGCAAATCTTGATATGCTGGAGGATCTGGCACATGCTGCATTACGCAGGGAGCGTGTTTTCAATGAGCGTGCAGATTTGTTTTGTTGAGAGAAACGCCTGGCTTATTAGTAGATTTCGTTTTCCAATGAATATTTTATTGTATCTCTGCAAACAACTCTCTACAGTATTAGAAAGGGAGAAGAAACGCACCAATGCCATCCCAGTGCATACCCAAATCCTCTCCACCCTGGGATTTTTGGCCATTGGAACATTCCAACGGGAGATTGCGGCTCGGGCTAGCATTTCCTAACCAACCATGAGCCGAATATTGCCTGCAGTCCTTCGTGGCATTATTTAATTGAACCCACAATACATCCAGTTTCCGTACACTGCTGTGCAACAGGCCAGAGTGAAAAGGGATGTCCATACCATAGCTGGATGTTATTGTCATTGGAGCAATTGACTGCACCCACATCGCAGTAAAAGCACCATCATTAAACTAATTCAACTTCGTTAAAACAGAAAAGGTTTCCATTCTGTCCATGTGCAGGTCCTCTGTGATTCACATTTGGCTTTGGTGAATGTAGTGGCCAAATGTCCAGGTGGAACACATGATTCATTCATTGTGCATAAACAGTTCAGTCGGCCTAAACCTACAGGAAGGAGCTGTTGAAGATGGATGGCTTATCGGTAAATGGCCTATGTTTTATTTGTAAAGTTTAATTTGCCATGTTAGACCTCTACTGGGAAACAATATCTAAATGTTGTATTCATAACTACAGGAGACCAGGGCTACCCATTAAAAACAAGGCTGATGACTCCCCTCACAAACCCCTCAAACCAACAAGAGGCAAAGTACAACCAAGCCCACGCACACACAAGAACAACAGTGGAGTGCACCATAGACCTGCTGAAAGGGTGTTGGCTGTGCTTGTCTGTGACAGGAGGCACACTGCAATACCAGCCTATGAAGGATTTCCTCTGAAATGACATTCCTTAAAATGCCATTACGTGAATGTAATACAATGTGCAAATTCCTTTTTAGGTTTGCTACATTGTCAAGGCTTGCAGTGTGCTCCACAACATTGCAATCAAAAATGGCATTCCACTGAATGATCCACCCAAACCCGATGAGCCCATGCCTGACAGGGAGTGTCAAGAGTCAATATCATACAACGGTTTTAGGTATCTGTTCTTCAAAATATTGTAATCAAATCGACAAGGAAAAACATTTACATTGCACCATAATTTATTGTCTCACATGTTTGAGACATTCAACAAGTTCTTTCAATGATTGATTTCTCCCAGGCAGTTGCATACATCCTCTAGCTGCTGTTTGAGTCCAAGAATTGATGTCTTGATCTCTTCTTGCTGTTTCAGGACTGCGTCAGTCAAAACATGCGGCGCAGCTGAAGCGCTCACCAAAGAGGACACCATTCTGGTAGGCCTGGGGCTGAGGGGTCAGAGGACACCCTTCTGGTAGGCCTGGGGCTGAGGGGTCGGAGGACACCCTTCTGGTAGGCCTGGGGCTGAGGGGTCAGTGGACACCCTTCTGGTAGGCCTGGGGCTGAGGGGTCAGAGGACACCCTTCTGGGAGGCCTGGGTCTGTCAAGATTTCATGTTTTGTTATTTTATATTCATTTTGTTACATTTGTTCTGTTATATATATATATATATTTGTCAAGAAAACATATTTAGATGTGTTCCATGTCTGAATATGGTTGCGAAAATAAATCTTGATTTACCATCAGTTGGTGTGTCTGGTATTCCTTCAGGGTCTGGGAGAGGGTCCTCAGTACCAACATCACAAATTATGCCAGAGACTGAGGTCTCTCCAATTATGCTGCCAATGTGCTGGTCCAGTGCAGACAGTGAAGAGTCACTCTGCCCTCCTCCTGTTGCACTTATATATCTTTTGTGGATCATAATTTATGTTTTTTCATATGTTTTCAAATGAAACAATTTATTTAATTTCATTAACTGTTCTGCATTCAGATGACGCAGAATTTACCACAGCTCTAACATGCTCCCAAGCAATATTGTTTATCTTATTAGTCAAGCCACTGCTGAGGACTCCAAAAAGTATGTCTTGTTTTGCTTCCAATTTGGTGATCAAAAGTTCTATTTCTGCATCCTAAAAGTTTTTTTACTTTGTCTTCTTTGATTTCCCCATGTTGGCGGACAGAAATTACTGACATTTCGTGCAGCTTTAAAGGGAAGGTTTGTGACCATAAATTCTTTATGAAAATGAGACTTCACGTGCATTAACACAGTGTTTGAGAACGTGTCTGATTTATCAAGGCAGAATACTTAGAGGTGTGTGTAAATTAAGCGTACGAGCATTTGATAAAAAAACCTTTTTTTGTACTTGCGAACATTATACATTTTCTTTGTACGAGTTAATTTAGAAGCTTTTCTACGCAACATTGATCAATGAGGGCCCTGGGTGGTGGTCCAAACGAAAGATCCGCTTCGGGAATGTCGTATTCCTGGTCGTAATGTTGGGAAGTTGATGTCACTCTTGTATCCAATAGTTCTTCCTGGCTGTATGTAATAAGAATTAAGATTTCCAGTCCCATCCAATAATATGGCACACTTGCAAATTTGCTACACTTGCAAATTTGCTACAATAAATGCAACCTCAGGATATATGGTTTCCAGTTTACATAAAGTCCAGTGAAGTTCCTTTAGGGCCATTTTGGTGTCTGCTTGAGGGCGAATATACACAGCTGCGACGATAACTGACGAGAATTCTCTTGGGAGGTAATACGGCCAGCATTTGATTGTGAGGAATTATATGTTCGGAGAGTAGAAAGACGAGTTCCTGTATGTTGTTAACCATTAAGAATACACCCCCACCTTTCTCTTCCCAGAGAGGTGTTTATCTCTGTCGGCTCAAGGCATGGAGAAGCCCGGTGGCTGAACCGATTCTGACAACATATCCCAAGAGAGCCATGCTTCCATGAAACAGAGAATGTTACAATTTCTTTCTCTCTGGAAGGTAACCCTTGCTCGAATTTCATCTACCTTGTTGTCAAGAGACAGGACATTGGCTAGTAGTATGCTAGGGAGCGGTAGGCGATGTGTGCTTCTATGGAGCCTGACCAGGAGGCCACTCATTTATCAATGTTGTGTACGAACACAGATGTTGGTAAACCATGTGTGCGATCATTTCTAAGCAAGTGTGAGATTTCAATTTGAACTGATACTTGAGAATGTGTGGGATTTATCAATTTGTACTTCTACTTGAGAATGTGTATAAATTTAAGCACACCTCTGACAAGAAAAGTCAAACTAATAATGAAATACCATCACCCAAATGGAAAATGGATTGACATAGCATATCAAATAATAAACTAAGAAAAAATATAATACATTAATAGTTTATTCATGTATTTATTTTATAAACACTTATAAACACATAAAGAGAGTGGAATGTAAGGTTGGAGGCAATTTAGTGAAACCAGTTAAATAATATAAAAAGGCAACACTGAGGCATTGTGACTTTTCCAAAATGGCAAATCTTGATATGCTGGAGGATCTGGCACATGCTGCATTACGCAGGGAGCGTGTTTTCAATGAGCGTGCAGATTTGTTTTGTTGAGAGAAACGCCTGGCTTATTAGTAGATTTCGTTTTCCAAGGAATATTTTATTGTATCTCTGCAAACAACTCTCTACAGTATTAGAAAGGGAGAAGAAACGCACCAATGCCATCCCAGTGCATACCCAAATCCTCTCCACCCTGGGATTTTTGGCCATTGGAACATTCCAACGGGAGATTGCGGCTCGGGCTGGCATTTCCTAACCAACCATGAGCCGAATATTGCCTGCAGTCCTTCGTGGCATTATTTAATTGAACCCACAATACATCCAGTTTCCGTACACTGCTGTGCAACAGGCCAGAGTGAAAAGGGATGTCCATACCATAGCTGGATGTTATTGTCATTGGAGCAATTGACTGCACCCACATCGCAGTAAAAGCACCATCATTAAACTAATTCAACTTCGTTAAAACAGAAAAGGTTTCCATTCTGTCAATGTGCAGGTCCTCTGTGATTCACATTTGGCTTTGGTGAATGTAGTGGCCAAATGTCCAGGTGGAACACATGATTCATTCATTGTGCAGAACAGTTCAGTCGGCCTAAACCTACAGGAAGGAGCTGTTGAAGATGGATGGCTTATCGGTAAATGGCTTATGTTTTATTTGTAAAGTTTAATTTGCCATGTTAGACCTCTACTGGGAAACAATATCTAAATGTTGTGTGCCATTATTGCACTGATGGATCCTTGACTAGGCTACTAGCTACTACTAACGTTAGACAACATTTTTGCAAATATGACAAAATCCCACGTTTTTGTTTATTAGTTTCACAGCTTTTATGGGAAAACTATCAATTTGGTCCTTAAACCATATACGTTTGTCGTACATTAAAAATGATGAAAATTAAGAGCATTATGGATTTGTCAAAAAGCAGTCTGTGGACTATCGTGGTCATTATCGCTTCTTGTTGGCACATTACTCGCAATCGATAGTGCACTTGACGTGTTTTTCACGTCACTGCCGGTCCTTATGCTTGATTCAAACCGCATGTGACGAAGTGGATTATTATCATAATGTATAGCGGTTAGCCTGCATGTAAGTGTAGCCTACGTAAGACTATAATACTGACAGCCAACTGTCCTGCAGACTTGCAAAAAAAATATTTAAAATAACTGCAATAACTCGCTATAAACTTCTTTAAAATAACTGCAATACTGCCATCTGTTAACGAGAGTGCAAACTACCTGCTGTACACGTTGTAATGCTGATCCTTTTCAAGTCAAACAGGCATACAGTAAAAAATATTGTAGGCCTACATTTAGATGTCCATGTAATATAGCCTATGTAATTTGATTATTACGCAATAGCAGTGTATTTGTGGGCAAGGCTGAAAAACGAGGTAGCTCCTTATTAAATTCATTTGTAATCTTCATTTGCAAGCGGTTTGCTTACGGTATCCCTTTTCAACACAACAACAGTGCTTGACTTGGGCATCACCTATCTGCACCTCTTATAATATATTAGCTCAAATGTATTGTACAGTTCATGCACCTAAATATAAACAGTTCCAGCACCTATTTTTAGTTCAATTTACCCACTGCACACTAACACAATACATGTAATTCAACATGCCACAATCTGCAACGATTAAGTGGACTAGGCATTTTACACAGAGCAATTTGAGCAGTCAGTAAAATACTCAGTTGCTTTGATGATGAGAACATTCTGTTGGACTTAGGTATGTTAAGGACACTTCTAGCCATGAACAAGTATTAGAAGACGTCCAACTACTTCAATGATTTTAATTGGCTGATGCACTTGTGACAGGATATAATCAGTGTCACCTGTTGAAGTTAACATGGTACAAGTTAGCTCTATGCTAGCTGATGGAAAGGGAAAGGTGGATACCTAGTCAGTTGTACAACTGAATGCATTCAACTGAAATGTGTCTTCCACATTTAACCACTCTGAATCAGAGGGGTTGGGTTGAATGCTATGATTTACTGTTCGGCACATATGCAAGTAAATCAATGCTTTTCATTGGCTGATACACATTTTGTGTGTGAGAACCCATTTAACTTTAAACACTTGCTTACATTCAACCGTGTGAATACTTTTTTCATCTTCCAATTGATTGTTTATTGTCTGTGTGTTAATCCCTAAACAAACAATGTAATCATAATCTGGATATTGGTATCTTGTTTTCAGGGAGTTTTGGAATTAGACACTTGGCATAATCTCACATACATCTGTCTGCCTTCCTTATCCTTAATGTCCAGAGAGGATTATGGGAATCTGTCTCTCTAGACAATGGAGGGAGTCCAAAAATACAAACAAACACAAAACATAATTATGGCTTAGTCCGATCAGAGCTCATTGTTGGCCCTGGCCCTTGAAGGCAGACATTTTGAGTGTTTTAATTGGCTGGTACAGTAGGGAGCAGAGTATTTTTAACCACTCTATGTACTCAGAGCTCTACTGTTATCTCACTCAATATGGAAAGAAATGATGCAATATGAGGACACAATGCAATATGGAAGTTTACAACAAATCATGCAGATAAATAACCTGAGCATTTTTCTATGGTGATAATCATATTTAATAAACAAACAAACAAACAAACAAACAAACAAATAGAACATGATTATTTTGAAAATCATGCCATGCAAACCAGTTGGCCAGTTGGTGTATTTGTGTAAGGTAGTAAAACAGCCTGCACATATATCTGAATGGAGCCAAAACAGACCCTGGACACCCCTTTCATTCTCTGCAAACATCAAAGCAGTGACTCGCTCCTGCAGGTTCCTGCTCTACAACATCTGTGGAGTACACAGTAAACCAAGAATAGTTTAAATTACAATGTTAACATTTTTGGGGTTAAATGTTAACCCTCGAGTGATACGCTCCCTGGAATTAGTGTTGATAACTGGAGTTCATTGGGACGGAATACTTTAAACTTTTAACCTGAGAGAGTTAGTTAAATCTATGGAGTTAGCCAGAGGTGGGAGGGGCGTTATTGGCATATTTCCCAGCATGCTCTGTTGCAGGCAGATTTAAAAAATAGTTTGTTTCAGTTCCTGTGTTTATGCATGCACATTTATTTGTTTTGATCTTATGCTACACAAAGATAAGAAATACACATTTTTCTAAACAAATCCAGTCTCTAAGTGGTTGGATTTATAGCAACTGTTAGTGAGATAGTTGTTCCAGTTTACATGGTTTTCATGTAATGTACTCTTTTTGCCCCTACTCTGACAGGCATTCTAAATGTAAGCTGTGAGTGATGTAAATGTGCTGGACATCTTCCTGCAAGTTGGCTTCCAACATATAGTAGATTGGATATCACATTGGATATCACATTGCAAATCACTCGAAGATAACACATATTTCAATAAGGGTTTTGCACCCTTACAACTCTAAGGAAGTTAACTGAAAGAGAAATGTACTCTGCTGGAGTTGATTGTTAATTAAAAACAACACAGAAAAGTGTTGGCAAGAGAGTTGATTAAAAACAACACTGTAAATAGTAAAATGGCAATTGGAGTTCAATTTAAGCAACTCTCTGAGAGTTGGATATTTACTCCATTTCGTGTTGTTTTAACTCCCAAAATATCAACACCATGACCACAGTGGTTTTAACACAAAATGATGGTGGGACAATCTAAATCCCAGAATAGACTCCTTAGGAGTTTAATTGACTCTTGCAATTTTACTGTGTACTGTGTACTGTATGACTTATCCTCACACTAATCCAGGGACTTGTCATCTCCTGTCTAGACCACTGCAACTCTCTGTTGGATGGGCTTCCCGCTTGTGCCATCAACCCCTGTACAGTGAGGGAAAAAGTATTTGATCCCCTGCTGATTTTGTACGTTTGCACACTGTCAAAGAAATTATCAGTCTATAATATTAATGGTAGGTTTATTTGAATAGTGAGAGACAGAATAACATTTTAAAAATCCTGAAAAAGCATGTAAAAAATGTTATAAATTGATTTGCATTTTAATGAGGGAAATAAGTATTTGATCCCCTCTCAATCAGAAAGACACTCTTAAAGGGAGTGCTCCTAATCTCAGCTTGTTACCTGTATAAAAGACACCTGTCCACAGAAGCAATCAATCAATCAGATTCCAAACTCTCCACCATGGCCAAGACCAAAGAGCTCTCCAAGGATGTCAGGGACAAGATTGTAGACCTACACAAGGCTGGAATGGGCTACAAGACCATCACCAAGCAGTTTGGTGACAAGGTGACAACAGCTAGTGCGATTATTCGCAAATGGAAGAAACACAAAACAGCGGTCAATCTCCCTCTGCTTGGGGCTCCATGCAAGGTCTCACTTCGTGGAGTTGCAATGATCATGAGAACAGTGAGGAATCAGCCCAGAACTACACGAGAGGATCTTGTCAATGATCTCAAGGCAGCTGGGACCATAGTCACCAAGACAACAATTGGTAACACACTACGCTGAGAAGGACTGAAATCATGCAGCGCCTGCAAGGTCCCCCTGCTCAAGAAAGGACATATACATGCCCGTTTGAAGTATCCCAATGAACATCTGAATGATTCAGAGGACTACTGGGTGAAAGTGTTGTGGTCAGATGAGACCAAAATGGAGCTCTTTGGCATCAACTCGACTCGCCGTGTTTGGAGGAGGAATGCTGCCTATGACACCAAGAACACCATCCCCATCGTCAAACACGGAGGTGGAAACATTATGTTTTGGGGGTGTTTTTCTGCTAAGGGGACAGGACAACTTCACCGCATCAAAGGGACGATGGACAGGGCCATGTACAGTTAAATCTTGGGTGAGATCCTCCTTCCCTCAGCCAGGGCATTGAAAATGGGTCCCCAGCCAGAGCTCGTACTCAAACCTGATTGTACATCTCTGGAGAGACCTGAAAATAGCTGTGCAGCAACATTCCCCATCCAACCTGACAGAGCTTGAGCAGATCTGCAGAAAAGAATGGGAGAAACTCACCAAATACATGTGTGTCTAGCTTGTAGTGTCATATCCAAGAAGACTTGAGGCTGTAATCACTGCCAAAGGTGCTATAACAAAGTACTGAGTAAAGGGTCTGAATACTTATGTAAAAATACATTTTAGTTATAAAAAATTGAAAAAGCAAAATAAAATGTTTTTTTTTTCCAGTTTCTGCTTTGTCATTATGGGGTATTGTGTGTAGATTAATGATGTAAAAAAAAACAATTTAATCAATTTTAGAATAAGGCTGTAACCTAACAAAATGTGGAATCTTTTTAGGGCACTGTGTAGCCAATATACCATGGCTAAGGGCTGTATTCCGGCACTCTTGCATAAGAACAGCTCTTAGCCATGGTATATTGGTCATATACCACACCACATCAGGCTTTTTGCTTAATTATGTTCCAGGCCCCCAACCATCCACTCACCAGGAAATCGGCCAGCAGCTGAATCGTCATATTATATTGTATGACTGTTATTACATTGGTAGGCCAATGTAATGTCACCTAACTTAAAGTAACATATCATACTAAATGGAACGGTACGGATTTTAGTAAAATATATATATTTGGCTCTGAGACCAGGTTATTTTTCCAGTTGCATGTTTTGGTACATTCACGTCACTCTGCATCCTCTGAAGCGAAGCAAGGTTGGTCCTGGTTGGTCCCTGGATGGTAGACAGATGTAGCTGGATGTGGTTGAATATACGTGAAAAAAATACAACGTGGGATTATTTTTCACAAGGGAAAAAAACGTTAAAAATGTACATGTGAAACTTCACACGTTTCTGAAAACAACGTGTCTGACTAGTTAATTTTAAAAGTATGTAAAAAAATATATAAGGAATGTGACATTTTTTCCATGGGATTTGTTCAATAAATAAATATAATTGATTTATAAAGCCCTTTTTACATCAGCAGTTGTCACAAAGTGCTTGTAGTGAAATCGAACCTAAAAACCCAAAGAGCCAGCAAAGCAAATGTAGAAGTCTGAAAACCACATTCTTTTCATGTGTTTTTATTTCCCCGAGGGCTTTTCAGACTTATTTTATTATTTCAAACATCACTGAGCCCTGCCTACAGCATTTTACAATACAACTGGCATGAGGCCCTGCAAAACTTCAACTACATATCTTGGTCATTATCATTCAAACAGTATGTGGGTAATATCCTAAATGGCTGTTCACTTTTCTAGAGATGAATCTCTAACATTGAGTATGACCCAGTCTTCTCTGCTAATGAGGGCCTGATTTGAGGACACCCAGTCACACTACCTTAGAGGGTATCCCCTAACTGGCCAATACAAATGAACCACAAAATGTAGGCACCATACACAGGGTGTCCTATATGAAATAGACTAACACATCACTACATAGCCCGTTGTGCAATTGTATGCCCTGAATTGCATGTTCTATATTCATTCAATTATGTAAACTCCTCATTGGTTCTGCTACGAATACATCTACACAAAGTACAAATTATAAACAAGCTTCAAATACAAACTCTCTTTATCCACCGAAATCAATACTCATGCAGCTTTACCTAAATTACAATGCAAATAAGAATATGAATAAGCAAGAGAGATTATGATGCACTATCTGTCTATCTCTATAGCACAGCAAAGTATCTAATACCACATCTCTAATTGGCTATCACTGTCATTGCACCTCGTTTCAGAATGCCTGGGCAGTATAAATTAACAAGCAATCGCTGTTACCTAATTGCCTTGATTAGCATAGAGCCCTGCTACAAAGCAAAGACAGCAATCAGAGCAGGAAATCAACAGAGATTACCTCTACCCACATGACTGTGAACAGTGACAAACCTGCTCTAAATATTCAGTGCCGAATGAGGCAAATCTGGGACTGACACAGAATGTTTTAAAAGGAACAAAATAGGGTTGTGTGTGTGTGTGTGTGTGTGTGTGCGTGCGTGCGTGCGTGCGTGTGTGTATGTTTGTCTAATGGTGTGTCTCTTAGAATATGACACAGACCTCGCTGGAATAGTACTTCATTCCTGTGTCATATCTACAGTCTGTGACTCAAGTTGTCCACTAACCTCCAGCAGGAATGCATTAATTGCTGTTAATGAAAGTTGTGATGAATGCCATGGCGATTGGACCCGAGTAATGCATTAGCCCAGAGAGACTGTACTGGTTATTACAGCTTAATCCCCATGGGGCGCACAGGCTTTAATCAAGGAGCTGACAAATCAACACAGTGTCATTAAGCAGGATCAAGGCCTTTTAACACAGCCCTGCCCTGATGCCTTGGAAATGGACCAAGAGGTATAGCTGTGTTTTATCCCCCCAGGCTTCCAATGAATGATCCCGTATTGATGACCCTTGTTAAATCCTCGTCAATCAGTGTAGATGAAGGGGAGGAGACATGTTAAATAAGGATTTTTAAGCCTTGAGACAATTCAGACATGGATTGTTTGTGTGCCATTCAGAGGTTTAGTGGGCAAGACAAAGGATTTAAGTGCCTTTGAAGGGGGTGTGGTAGTAGGTGCCAGGTACACCAATTTGTGTCAAGAACTGCAACGCTGCAGGGTTTTTCACGCTCAACAGTTTGCTGTGTGTATCCACCAGCCAAAGGACATCCAGCCAACTTGACACAAACTGTAAGAAGCATTGGACTGGAGTCAACATGGGCAGCATCACTTTCGACACCTTGTAGTGTAGAGTCCATGCCCCGTCTGTTCTGAGGGGGAAAAGGGGGGAGTGAAACTCAATAGGAAGGTGTTCCCAATGTTTGGTGTACTCAGTGTTTATGGTAATGTGATTGTTTGGCAATCATCACAAAACCCTGAACTCGACTAATTAAAGGAAAACTTCAAGATATGTAACTTCTAAAATACTGAAATCATCGCCGCATGATGTATTTATATATAGATGTATTTATATATCTATAACTACCATCATCATTGCTTCACTGGCAAATGAGAGAAAGTACAAACATGCTACTGTAAATATACACATTTCTGATATTCTGAGAATATAGCAACCATGTTCTAGGCATGTTTCTGTTTCTATTCCTTTACTTTGGCAGTTACCTGACATTGTGAGACTCGGGTTCTAATTCAGCTGGTTACAATATCACATGTGAAATGGGAAGGGAAAGGGAGATACCTAGTCAGTTGTACAACTGAATGCCTTCAACTGAAATGTGTCTTCCGCATTTAAACCAACCCCTCTGAATAAGAAAGGTGCGGGGGGCTAACATAATCGACATCTTTGGCGCCCATGGAAAAGTGGGTTAACTGCCTTGCTGAGGGGAAGAATGATAGATTTTTACCTTGTCAGCTCGTGGATTCAATCCAGCAAACTTCTGGCTACTGGCCCAATGCTCACACACCAGGACATTTAAATCCTCGACAGGGATCTGTTGACAGGACTATCCCCTAGTGCCACCAACAACTCATCCCATCCCCTCTCACACTCACCCCTAGTTCCCCTTCTACTGGCTAATACATGTAATTTACTGAAGGCTGTTGTGCTGAGACATGAGGCTTTTGGTCTAGCTGAGGCATAGTAGAGCCTTAACGGATACAGAAGGCTGCATATACTGTACTAAGCTAAATAATCCACCGGTTACGGTCTCTGATTTGGAACAAGAGCAGAATCACCATCACCAACGTTCTGTTGGTAATCATCATCACAGACATTCCATTGTTCCTGCTGAGGCTGTAAGGCTGCATGCAGCAGGAAGGAAAAAGGAGGTAGAGGAGAAGGATGCAGAAAGTAATGGAGACTGGATGGGTTCACTGTAGCAGGACAAAGTCTTTCGTTCTCAAATGCAGATACAGGGATACTGTATAATGAATACAAGTCCGTGTTTGTCTGAATATACATTTGAGCATGCATGAATGTCCCATTGCAGTTCATAAAGTGTGAATCCATGTGTTTCTTCAGTAATTGATTGTCTCTCACATAGTTCTGGTGTATAAAGACTACAGGATGGAAATGCTGATGAGACAGTATAAAGCAGCCTATCCGTGTGGAAATGGAATGGGAGGGGGGTTTACACCGTGATGTGTTTCCACTGAATGACGGACTGCCTGTTTAACTGCTTGGTGTAGTGTAGTGTAGTCTAGCTAGTGTAGTGGTCGGGCTAATTAAGTGTAGAAAGAAGATGAAATGGCGTTGGGTGGTGAAAGTGCTGATGGTAGAGAGATTTGAGGGTCGACTAACTGACAGCTCCAATCACCTCCACAGATCACAGTATTCAGTGGATAACCACTTTAAAGTGTGTAGACAGGCATCATGGATCACTGGGCAACAAGCAGAACACGTCAAGAATCAATAGATGTCAACAACCAACAAATGACGCCAAGACAAAAAATCAAAGCAAAAGGCCAGGCATACAGGCATACAGAAAATCAGTTTCAGTTGCCCCCGGTAACAGATCAACCTGCATGGTTCAGAAGGCATGAAAAGGAAACGCTGACTAAACCTGAACCTCATGCTGTTTATTGGATTACCCATAATATGCTGCTGTGAGAGAGTTGGTTGTCCAGGGAACATTAATACTGAAATGGTGGGATGGCCATTATCTGCATGGCTGTGATTAGAATCCTTTGTTGGGTGGCAGCCCTGACAGACAGGTATGTAGCTATATATTATGTCAAGATTTATATTGCAGATATTTCCTGAAAAAACTATATTTACAATCAAATAATGAAGTAAAGAGCTTCAAGGCAACACTAAAACAAGTGACCATTAATCTGAATAAAATTCCACGTGAAAGACTTGATTAGCTTTATCAATGGTGAACAATACATGCTCACTTCCTCTACTACCCAGCAAACATTCCCAGAACATTAGCATTCATTTCTAGTTAGGGTCATATCTAACATTAGGATAACAACCTAATGTTTTTTATGGCAACATATTTTTTACCTTCTTTTAAATTAAATATCCTTGGAATGTTCTAATGTTCACTAAAATGGTGTGTACAACATAGGTAACAATGACTACAGAACATGCCCCAAAAGTTCTCATTAGCTTTCGAGGTAATGTAATAACACAACAACTGTCTAGTTGTGCTGATGATTATTATAGCCCGACCAATATGGGATTTTTGGCTCTGAAAACGATACCAATTTTAGCTAGGCAAGAGTCAAAAATTATAGATACAGTGGGGAGAACAAGTATTTGATACTCTGCCAATTTTGTAGGTTTTCCTACTTACAAAGCATGTAGAGGTCTGTAATTTTTATCATAGGTACACTTCAACTGTGAGAGACGGAATCTAAAACAAAAATCAAGAAAATAACATTGTATGATTTTTAAGTAATACATTTGCATTTTATTGCATGACATAAGTATTTGATCAACTACCAACCAGTAACAATTCCGTCGCACTCTTAATTTTTCTTTAAGAAGCCCTCCTGTTCTCCACTCATTACCTGTATTAACTGCACCTGACTTCAACCTCTCCACAATGGCCAAGACCAGAGAGCTGAGTAAGGAAATCAGGTATAAATTGTAGACCTGCACAAGGCTGGAATGGGCTACAGGACAATAAGCAGGCAGCTTGGTGAGAAGGCAACAACTGTTGGCGCAATTATTAGAAAATGGAAGAATTTCAAGATGACGGTCAAACACCCTCGGTCTGGGGCTCCATGCAAGATCTCACCTCGTGGGGCATTAATGATCATGAGGAAGGTGAGGGAACTGCCCAGAACTACACGGCAGGACCTGGACAATGACCTGAAGAGAGCTGGGACCACAGTCTCAAAGAAAACCATTAGTAACACACTACGCCGTCATGGATTCAAATCCTGCAGCGCACGCAAGGTCCCCCTGCTCAAGCCAGCGCATGTCCAGGCCCGTCTGAAGTTTGTCAATGACCATCTGGATGATCCAGAGGAGGAATGGGAGAAGGTCATGTGGTCTGATGAGACAAAAATAGAGCTTTTTGGTCTAAACTCCACTCGCCGTGTTTGGAGGAAGAAGAAGGATGAGTACAACCCCAAGAACACCATCCCAACTGTGAAGCATGGAGGTGGAAACATCATTCTTTGGGGATGCTTTTCTGCAAAGGGGACAGGGCGACTGCACCGTATTGAGGGGAGGATGGATGGGGCCATGTATTGCGAGATCTTGGCCAACAACCTCCTTCCCTCAGTAAGAGCATTGAAGATGGGTCGTGGCTGGGTCTTCCAGCATGACAAAGACCCAAAACACACAGCCAGGGCAACTAAGGAGTGGCTCGGTAAGAAGCATCTCAAGGTCCTGGATTTGCCAAGCCAGTCTCCAGACCTGAACCCAATAGAAAATCCTTGGAGGGAGCTGAAAGTCCGTATTGCCCAGTGACAGCCCCGAAACCTGAAGGATCTGGAGAAGGGGTCTATATGGGGTCTAGAGGGTCTAGAGGTTTATATGGAGGAGTGGGCCAAAATCCCTGCTGCAGTGTGCAAACCTGATCAAGAACTACAGGAAACGTATGATCTCTGTAATTGCAAACAAAGGTTTCTGTGCCAAATATTAAGTTCTGCTTTTCTAATGTATCAAATACTTATGTCATGCAATAAAATGCTAATTAATTACTTAAAAATCATACAATGTGATTTTCTGGATTTTTGTTTTAGATTGCGTCTCTCACAGTTGAAGTGTACCTATGATAAAAAATTACAGACCTCTACATGCTTTGTAAGCAGGAAAACCTGCAAAATCGGCAGTGTATCAAATACTTGTTCTCCCCACTGTATATCTGCCGATATATCATTTTTTAGAGGTGGAATAAATTATACTCCAAAGGATTCACATATACTCTAAATGATTATTTCTTAACTAAATATTAAAATAACATTATTTCTGAACATTTATTTGTGGTTTACATTATAGCCTCCAAAAAGCAACTACATCCTCTATTAATATGAAAGTAAATCAAAAACACTTGTTTAGATTCCCTTTCTTTAGGTACAACTTACACTGTTTAACCCACTTAATATGTACAGTATATACTGTATTCTAGTCGAGGCTCATCCTATATTACTACTGCTGTACACACCTTTTCTATTCATATACTGTCCATACGGTCTATACACACCATCATACACATACACAGTGTATATATTTACATCCTGGGGTTCGATATTGCTCGCACTAATATTTATATATTTATTATAGCTTTTTATGTGTGCTCTTCCTGGTACAAGAGTGCCCCCAAGATAATTAAAAATAAATGGCAGACATCTCAGAACAATTTCCACTTTGAAAGCCTTCGATGGCTCAAAGTGGAGGAGAAAGGCTCTCAGATTAAGTTGTAACTCGTACATAAGATTGTCCACAGTATGGTCCCCAGGTATCTATATAACTACTTTAACTTGGTCCGGGATAACCATAATTATTCCACTAGAAGGAGTGAAACTGATGATTTAAAAGTTCCTTTAGATTTAAAAGTGGTATGGAAAAATGTTATTTTTTTGTACTCAGCTGCCATTCTTTGGAAAAGTCTTCCAAAGAATTTGAAACTTCTACCTTCAATGGGTAGTTTCAAGTTCTCACTGCAATCAAGCAAGCAAACAATATCTCATCATGAATGTAAGCAGGCACATGGCATAAATGATAGATCTGTGTCAACTGTCTTGCAGATTTCAGATTTCGTAAAACAAACTAAATAAGCCGACTAACATAATAGGCACAACAGTAACAGTGTTATTGTTGTATCAAGGATGAGCTCACTTTGGAGCCATTCCAGTGTTTGCACTTAAGTATCACAGATTACTATCTAGCTAGGCTCTATCTAGCCAGCAAGGTAGTTAACCTAACTACATTGCTGGCTAGCAAGCCAGCTAACATTAACTAAGTGCGCATGTGATTAGGGCCAGGCTGATTGCCAACTAGTGTTGAGCAATTAGTGCTTTTTGAGGTCAATTCGGTTTCTGTTAGATTATAAAAAACATCACAGTTGGTTTTTTTCAACATAAAATGCATTATAAAATAATGACATTACAATGATTTTAGAGCTTTTTAATGTAAATTCCAAAGTCAAAATTAGCAGCCAGTTAGACCATCTAATGTTATGTCTTCCCCATACTGTAATGTCTTTAGTTTATCCTATTTAGCTAGCCTGCCTAAGTAAGCTGCAGAGCTGTCTGATGAAATAATTGTACAAGTTCTTCTGTCCCTTTATTTGTTGTGTACATTCTTCTCTCATGTGGTCTGTGCAGTCTGAATGTATCTAACCTAAATTGTCAGGAGTAAAAGTGCATCTGTCGAGAGCTGTATATAACAATGAGATGCTCAAGTGTCCGCTGTAACAATGGGAGTCATTGTCCAGAAGGCAGGAAGGCAGGCAAAAAGATGAAGTCCAAAATAAGCTCATAGACATAAGTCCCTGAAGATGGGACAAAGCGCATGACAAGTTGGCCCTGAGGAAGCCAGCTGTTCTCAACCACTTCATTGCTCCATTCTTCCAAGAATGAAGAGGCAAATACACATACACAACACCAGCTTGATATCTCCCTTGTCCCCAATCTTTTTACCCACAGAGTAACAGGCCTGGTGCTCTCTATCTTTTTCTGTTTGTCCTAGGTGTTGGAAGAGCTGACAAATCAGAACTGAAGAATATTGTTAAAGAGACCCATGAGGAACACCTAATGCTGCACTGACTTCTCTCTCCTGCATGCTCTCCTTCCCATACTGTCCTGTTGTGTTTCAACACCTCTTAACCCCCTTCCCTGAATAGAGTTGCCTTGCCCCTGATCAGATTTAGGTTTGTACCTAATCCCAATTTCAACTCCATCACTCTCTCTCCCCTACACCTTAATACACACACAGGCGCACTTTTTAAATTAGTGCTGTAATGACGCTCTTATTTGGTTACATGTGTTAACTGTTGTTACTTTTGTTGTCAATTAGTGTTCATTTGTTGTTCATGTTGTTACCAATTTGAATAAATGCATTTTATGTACAAATGTTTTGCTGTATTTACATTTAGAATATTTCAGGAATCATTTCCCCCATAAATTTACAGTGTTGGCAGCTTAATACTGTAATTTTGCTTTACAGAGATACTGTAATGTATTTTTCAGTACAATTTTCTTACTGTAAAACATTACATCATCCCTGCTTTAAATTTACACTCGTGTATGTTTAAGAGGTGGGTTTTAGGGTGTGAGAGATATGAAAGTAGAAGCAACATAGCAGTGAGTGTCAGATCAGTGTTGTGTTGTCACTAGTTGGCCCTTGTGTCCTTTAAGTATACATTTACCCAGAGCAACAATTTCAAGCAAATTATATTAATTTCAGCCCAACATAACTAATTTCAGTCAGCAGCTGATTTGATCCTCTTGTTTCCGTAGCGGGAAAATGGAAAAATTGTGACACATTGCCAAGTGTTATTTTAGATAAATGGTAGGCTTACAGGCTTATTGTTCCGAGTAGGTCAGTGAGGTTCTCTTTAAAATAAGTTTTTGAACAGCCTGGTTCACTGCTACATGTTTCTCTGGAGAGAAGCCTGACGTCAGCTGTTCAATTAATTTAAAATGACAGCTCAATATATTCCTCTCTACCATTGAGACGGTGTGTGTGTGTGTGTGTGTGTGTGTGTGTGTGTGTGTGTGTGTGTGTGTGTGTGTGTGTGTGTGTGTGTGTGTGTGTGTGTGTGTGTGTGTGTGTGTGTGTGTGTGTGTGTGTGTGTGTGTGTGTGTGTGTGTGTGTGTGTGTGTGTCAGTAAGAACAAAGATGTGTGTGTCAGTAGAAAGATATTTAGTTATCCCAGTGAATCATTCCGACTACAGAGGCAGACTGAGCACTGGCAGCAAAATCATCTACAATATTTATTTTCCTCTCAAACACTGTCAGCCACATCAAAGGTCTGTTAGGTGGTTCAACTAGTTCTAAGCCAACAGCAGACATGTCTATGGAAAAATACATTTCGAACAGTTACATTTGCATAGAAGATAATAATTTGTAGTGCTGTTTAAATCACTCTACATATTTTTTATTAGAAAGAAGGAGATGTTAACACCCATAAATAGATTCCTGGCTGGAATTAAATAACTACTAGCGCATAACTTGCAAAAGTAAATTCACACCAGTTCCTTTCATTTTCACTAAACCTCAAAATAATTAATTCATTAACAATGCAAAAATGTGTTCCTCAAATGTAAAATAAGATTTATTTGATTACAGCTAAAATGTGAATTATAGCAGAATACTTATAATTCATTCTAACGCAGTAAAAACTTTTTAAAAAAAGATTAATTCCCAATACAATATTCCATTTAGAAACCTATCCGATCCCAGGTGGTAGAGAATGCGGCTTTCAAAGGCAATATCCGATAAATGCTGCACATGTAGGCTCTACCATGAATACAATCTCCACACATGCATTGCTTTTAAAATCTACAGTCTTCAACCATTGATCAGATTGTATCCTGTCTGGGCAACACAGCTGATAAAAAAAAAAATGTAAGACAGTGAAAAAATAATATAACAATTAAAATCAACTACAACCAGCATCAACATCTCTGAGTACTTTCTACTCCTGTCGACGTTCATTGAGGAATAAATGTAAAAATATAATGTATAGCATCCATGTAAACAATCCTTAAGCACAGCTAGTAGACATTTCAGTCATTTAGCAGATGCTCTAATCCAGAGTGACGTTCAACACACACACACACAGTGTTAGTGATGGCGTCTGGTATAGAACATAGCCAGAGAGACAAGATCAATAGGGAGGATTGTGTTCCAAATAGAACCTGGAAGCATTCCAAGTGGGAACACTCAGAAGAACATTAGGCAGTTCTACGCATGGCATGGCTGGTGATTGTCGGGACAGAGACAGAGTCAACTCTGTGGAGACACACTGGGAACAGAAATAGGTTTAGTGTGACAAGCAGACAGGCATTAACAAATGACAGAGAGGACTGGGTAGATAGACACCAGACACAGATGGGGGCAGGGAAAGATGTTAGACTGAACACAAAAAGAGGAGAATACGCCTTTAAATATAATTGCATTATCCATTTTCTGTGTGTCATTGTGTGTGTGTGTGTGTGTGTGTGTGTGTGTGTGTGTGTGTGTGTGTGTGTGTGTGTGTGTGTGTGTGTGTGTGTGTGTGTGTGTGTGTGTGTGTGTGTGTGTGTGTGTGTGTGTGAGAGAGAGGTGAATGTACAGTTGAAGTTGAAAGTTTACAAACACTTGCATTCCAAGGCCTACCTTCAAACTCAGTGCCTCTTTGCTTGACATCATGGGAAAATAAAAATAAATAAGCAAAGACCTCAGAAAAAAGAAATTGTAGACCTCCACAAGTCTGGTTCGTCCTTGGGAGCAATTTCCAAACACCTGCAGGTACCACGTTCATCTGTACAAACAATAGTACACAAGTATAAACACCATGGTACCACGCAGCACTTAGGTTGGAGTCATACCGTCAAACCACTCAGAAAGGAGACACGTTCTGTCTCCTAGAGATGTATGTACTTTGGTGCAAAAAGTTTAAATCAATCCCACAACAACAGCAAAGTACCTTGTGAAGATGCTGGAGGAAACACGTACAAAAGGATCTATATCCACAGTCAAACAAGTACAATATTGACATAACCTGAAAGGTAGCTCAGCAAGGAAGAAGATCCCAACGTGAAGCATGGGGTGGCAGCATCATGTTGTGAGGGTGCTTTGCTGCAGAAGGGACTGGTGCACTTTACAGAATAGATGGTATCATGAGGGAGGGAAATTGTGTGGATATATTGAAGCAACATCAAGACATCAGTCAAGGAGTTAAAGCCTGGTAGCAAATGGGTCTTCCAAATTGACAATGACCCCAAGCACACATCCAAAGTTGTGGCAAAATGGCTTAAGAACAACAAAGTAAAAGGTATTGGAGTGGCCATCACAAAGCCCTGACCTCAATCCCATAGACAATTTGTGGCTCAGTTACACCAGTTACACCAGCTCTGTCAGGAGGAATGGGCCAAAATTCACCCAACTTATTGTGGGAAGCTTGACGTTTGACCCAAGTTAAACAATTTAATGGAAATGCTAATTGAGTGTATCTAAACTTCTGACCAACTTGGGATGTGATGAAAGAAATAAAACCTGAAATAAATCACCCTTCTATTTTTCTGACATTTCACATTATTACAATAAAGTGGTGATCCTAACTGACCTAAAACAGGGAATATTTTATACGATTAAATGTCAGGAATGATGAAAAACGGAGTTTAAATATATTTGGCTAAGGTGTATGTAAACTTTCAACTTCAACTGTGTGTATTTATGTGCGTGTATGCTATTCTGTATTCCCCCCAAAACACACACAGAGAGAGAAACACACTCATGTCTGAGCAAGCCTTCTATCAGTCCAGATTTGACACACACAGCAGCAGCGTAGCACCGTTCTGTCACTCCCAGTCAGCTAATGAACGAGAGGACGCTCTCACTCAAGGCTACCTGACCCTTTGGTACACTGACAGGCTAACAATGATAATCGATTTACACACACACACACACACCACCTCATATGTGCAACTCAATTAGTCCCCTTAGCAGAAACAGAGGCCCCATTCAGAACAGTAGGACTTTGTTAGCGGCTACAAGACACACTGACACAGCCAATTATTTTCATTTCAGACTGGTACAACTGGGCACAGACATCATTTCAACGTCTATTCCACGTCGGTTCAATGTAATAACATTGCAATTATGTGAAAACAACATTGATTCAACCAGTGTGTTAGCAGTGGGGTCCTTGTTAATTTTCAGTAGCTATCAGGCCTCAAAATTGTACAAATAATTCTAGACTAGAACTACACTAGCTACAGTACTGTAAGGCTACCGATTGTAATGCAACATATTTTAGAATGTCTTTTCCCCTAAGGATCAAGTATTACATTTGACTTATTAATGTAATAGATTGCTTGTCAGGTTGTTTTTATGGTCATACTAACCACATTTAAAATATAGGAAATTAGACGTTAGTGCCAAGTGATTGTTCTTATATTAAACATCTCACCGCATTCAGGTTTTATTGCTTTCCAGAGACAGCCATTCCAGGATTGTTCAAAGGCATGCCTTCATCTAATGTCCCAATAGGACATGGAGCAGAATGTGAAAGGGATTCATGAATGCCATGTTGAAATGGCATCACCAAACCCTTTTCTGGTAATGAAACTCATTAAAAAGTGAAACTGACAGTGTTTTAGCAACATCAAATGTTATAAAAAATCTGTTCATATACACCCCCATAAAGACTATGATGTATTTTTTAAACGTTTTTACGAGCACTTAGATCAAATCAAACTTTGTTGTATTCGGCGCATGTGACAAGTGTAAACTTTACCGTGAAATGCTTTACTTAAAAGCCCTTAACCAACAGTGCAGTTCAAGAAGAAGAAAATATTTACCAAGTAGGCCAAAATAAAAAGTTATAATAAAAAGTAACAATAACAATAACAGGGCTATATACAAGGGGCACGAGTCCGTGTGCAGGGGTACATGTTAGTTGAGGTAAACTGTACATGTAGGTGGGGGCGAATTGACTATGCATAGGTAATAAACAAACAGCGAGTAGAAGCAGCAGTGTACAAGGGGGGATCAATGTAAATTGTCTGGTGGCGATTTTTATAAATTGTTCAGCAGTGTAATGGCTTGGGGGTAGAAGCTGTTGAGGAGCCTTTTGGTCCTCGACTTGGTGCTCCGGTACCGCTTGCTGTGCGGTCGCAGAGAGAACAGTCTATGACTTGGGTGACTGGAGTCTCTGACAATTCTCTGGGCTTTCCTCTGCCACCGCCTATTATATACGTCCTGGATGGCAGGAAGCTTGGCCCCAGTGTTGTACTCAGCTATTTGCACTACCCTCGACTTACGGTCAGATGCCGAGCAGTTGCCATATCAGGCGGTGATGCAACTGGTCAGGATGCTCTCGATGGTGTAGCTGTAGAACCTTTTGAGGATCTGGGGACCCATGCCAAACCTTTTCAGTCTCCTGAGGGGAAAAAGGTTTTGTCGTGCCCTCTTCACGACTGTCTTGGTATGTTTGAACCATGATAGTTCGTTGATGCGGACACAAAGGAACTTGAAACTCTCGACCTCCTCCACTACAGCGCCGTCAATGGGGGCCTGTTTGGCCTGACTCTTCCTGTAGTTCTCGATCAGCTCCCTTTGTCTTGCTCACATTGAGGGCGGGGTTGTTGTCTTGGCACCACACTGCCAGTTCTCTGACATCCTCTCTATAGACCGTCTCATCGTTGTCGGTGATCAGGCCTACCATTGTTGTGTCGTCAGCAAATATAATGATGGTGTTGGAGTCGTGTTTGGCCACGCAGTCGTGGGTGAACAGGGAATACAGGAGGGAAATAAGTACACACCCCTGAAGGGCCCCAGTGTTAAGGATCAGCGTGGCAGACGTGTTGTTGCCTACTCTTACCACCTGGGGGCAGCCCATCAGGAAGTCGAGGATTCAGTTGCAGAGGGAGGTGTTTAGTCCCAGTCCTTAGCTTAGTGATGAGCTTCGTAGGCACTATGGTGTTGAACGCTGAGCTGTAGTCAATGAACAGCATTCTGACATAAGGGTGTTCCTTTTGTCCAAGTGAGAAAGGGCAGTGTGGAGTGCGATTGAGATTGCGTCATCTGTGGATCTGTAGGGGCTGAATGCGAATTGGAGTGGGTTATGACCAGCCTTTCAAAGCACTTCATGGCTACCAACGTGAGTGCAATGGGACGGTAATAATTTAAGCAGGTTACCTTTGCTTACTTGGGCACAGGGACTATGGTGGTCTGCTTGAAACATGTAGGTATTACAGACTCAGTCAGGGAGAGGTTGAAAATGTTAGTGAAGAAACATGACAGTTGGTCCACGCATGCTTTGAGTATACGTCCCTTTAATCTGTCGGCTACAGAGAGCGTTATGACGCAGTCATCCAGAACAGCTGGTGCTCTCGTGCATGCTTCAGTGTTGCTTGCCTCGAAGCGAGCATAAAAGGCATTTAGCTCGTCTGGTAGGCTTGTTTCTCTTTGTAGTTTGTAATAGTTCTCATGTCCTGCCACATCTGACGAGCGTCAGAGCCGGTGTAGTAGGATTCAATCTTAATCTTGTATTGACGCTTTGCTTGTTTGATGGTTCGTCTGAGGGCATAGCGGATTCTCAGAAGGCTCTCCAATCTGCGTCCGGTCATGAGACAATAGCAGCAACATTATATACACAATAAGTAAATAATAATAAATATATGCCATTTAGCAGACGCTTTTATCCAAAGCGACTTACAGTCATGTGTGCATACATTCTACGTATGGGTGGTCCCGGGAATCGAACCCACTACCCTGGCGTTACAAGCGCCATGCTCTACCAACTAAAAAAATAAGTTAGACAAAACGCAAAAAAAAATATTATAAAATTGCACAATTGGTTGGGAGAATGTAAAACGTCAGCCATGGTCTTCGGCACCATCTTATATGGTCAGTTTCTTACTTTCAAAGAATGTTTGGGAATGACGTAGAGTATGGCATTTGTGAAAATTCTATAGCAATGTAATAGAGCCGGTATGGTAACCAGTTTCTAATAGCAATACGGCACCCCAGGGGTTTGTGGTATGAACTGTAGCCAATATACAGCTGCTAACAGCTGTATCCAGGAACTCCGTGTTGCGTCATACTTAAGAACAGCCCTTAGTTGTTGTATATTGGCCATACCATACCCCCTTCTGCCTTATTGCTTAATCATAGCAGTCAAACAAGTTAAATCAACATCCATTGATGGAAAATAATCTGGCGAGTTTCATAAGGTCAAATGATCTTTTCTCTTGCGATATATTATGTCATAGCTCGCAATAATTATTATTTTGAGGAAAACCACATTTTGCTTCTGTGGTTACAAGTTAGTACGATAATCCTTAATTGGTTAGATTATGGAAAAAGGGTTTATGTAAAATATGGAACTCCTCTCTTGCTGTGAAAAAGGCCTTTTAGGCAGGTTTAGAGTGGTCAAGATGACTGGATATTTTTGCTACATCTGGCAACCCTGTTGGCAGTCAAAATTGCACTGATAAACTATGGGGAATAGTAGCAGGCTCGCCCTTCTGCAGCTTGCATGCCAATGCATTCTTGTCTCGACCCACGTTTTGACAACTGAATGGGAACTGCCTGGCCGACCATTTTATAAATGCTAAATTTGATTGACAACTAAGCTTTATGCATGCTAACTGTGGATAATAGTTGTTCAAGATCAGCATAGCTAGCAAAGTGATTCACATTTCTTGCTTGCTAGCCAAATGACACCTGCATCTCTAGCTGTAGCCACTGAAAAATTATATTAGGGGAGGAAGTTGGTCACTCACCCATTGAGTTTACATACTCCCAGCAGCTACTGTAGCTAGCTGGCTAATATAAGGCACTGGGTTGTTTGCTTGCTAAATAAATAGCTTCATAAATATATACGCTCGTCTATTAGCCACATTTTAACTGACTTGTGATCTTTGCCATTTCTGGTTTGATTGTATTGACAATCCCAGCCTTAGTAACATTTGTCAGTTTTTCTCCAAAATACGGAGTCACTAAAACTGAAATAGTGCATCCTGAATGGGTGGAGGCAGCAATCAATGTACCAACCCGATAGCAATATTTTTTGGACAACCAAGAAATGTATTAGTGAATCATATTAATCATGCATTGAACTGCATCCATCTATTCTGCCAACAATGCCCTGTTGAGTCAAACAATCTATTTTTAAAACCTCTTATAAAGTTGGTTTTGTAGCATAAACTGGGAATTTTGCAAGGCATGCTCTCCCATGTCCAAACCTGTCTCACAGAAGAGACATGGTCATCTTAGTGTGTGTAGGACATGGCTTTGATATTCCCACTCTCATCCCAAAGGCATAGGTGTGTGTGATGGGGAGAGGGATAGGGTGTGTGTGTGTGCACTTGCCTGTCCGCTTGGGCATGGCGAAATCTATTTCAGAATCAGTGTATCACCTCACGCAAACTCTCACACATGCCTCATTGCACAAAAATCTAATTTACCAGAGTGGTCCCCAAAGGTGACAGTGGTTTTAAAACCATTCCAGGCAATTACACAGATGAAATCCTGCTCTACTTGTGACCCCGGTCACAAACCTACTGCCTCTAAATCTTCCAGAGTATCCCCCACACTACACTTATAACTGCAGACATCTGAACCTAACAGCTAAAGAGCATTTAGAGAACCAGTTAACCTAAATAACCTTACAGCTCAAGAATGTTTACTTTACCAGTCAGTGACCACAAGCATGTCTGCAGTAACAGTGCATTGTTAGGTATCTAGCTGATTTACCATAGACCATACACTTTTACCTTTAGCCTTTACTCGTGACCAGAATACTCACTGCATGTAAGGCTTGTATGTTCTTTAACTTCAGGTTATAGTCGAGTCGTCCAAAAGCAAGAGCGTTTCCTGGTCCATCTTTTCAGCTGCAAAAGACAGTAAAAGTGGTACCTAATCAGTTGCACAACTGAATGCATTAAATCGACATGTGTCTTCAGCATTTAACCCAACCCCTCTAAATCAGTGAGGTGCTGGGGGCTGCCTAAGTCAACATCCACGGCACCAGGGGAACAATTGTTGTTGGGGGTTAACTGCCTTGCTCAAGGGAAGAAAGGCAGATTTTTTCCACCTTGGTGGCTCGGGAATTTGAACCAGCAACCGAGCTGGAAGACGTAGATGCTACTTTACACAGGGTCATTCAAATTTCGCAGTTTTACTTAACATCAAACTTTGGAATCAAAGAGGCCAGGTTCCATTCATTCAGCGTACCTTTACAAAGCTGCCCATTCACTGGCCTTGGACTCTGCATTTAAGTACAGAAATAAAGATAAACCTGCCAAATAGTTTGGTTAAATGAACCCAGATGGAGAATAAGTCAAATCTAGCTATGGCAACTTAGCTAGCCAGCTAACTTAGCTAGCTTTAACTAATGAGTGAAACAGTTTCCGAGACAGTCCAGAAGATGTGTCAGATTTAGCTAGCTAAGGTAGCGGGAGAATTAACCCACTGGCTGGGTCAAATATCCATAGCACAACGATAATAAACCAACACCAACAACTCTTGCTGTAAATACAGAGAAAAAACACTATTGACCCAATGCCTGCAACCCAGCAATTGGGTCAGCCAAACAACCCAACATGTTGTGTAACTGACATCTCAAAGCCATGCATGCAAAAAGCCTCGACCTGTCTGATGCTCGCATATTTCTCTGTCCTCAGTTTGATTGTATTTTTTGCCTTGTAACGGATTGCTTCTAGAAATACAGAAGGAAAAATACATCCAGATGAGCTAGCTACAAGTTTAAAGCAATTACATATCTAATTGTAACAAATAAAATGTATTGGCTACATTTTTTAGAATACATGCATTTACTTACCTTATCAAATCTTGAAGACGATACACTCATTTATCTCGAGTGGGAGCGCCGCAAACATATTTGCAGGGTGTTGATGCATCCCCCTCGCAACACCACAGGAAGGGGATTGGTATCCATCTGCAAAAGTTAAGTTTTGCTCTGATGTCAAATCAACTCAAATTGTTGCTAGCTTGCTACCTAAGATGTTGTGCTAGCTGACATGCTACTGAACCGTGATACTGGAATATTGTTATTAAAAGACAGCAACATATTCACCTAGAAATACGTGTTTAGGCAAATCATTAGTTAGCTTGCTACCTATCAAATAAATTGTGCAAAAAATATGATAGCTAACATTAGCTAGCTAAGCTCTAGTCAGTCAGTAGCACTGACATAATGAAACTCTACCCTATAAAACATGAAATTGCTAACTAAGCATCATTTAGCTAATAAAATGGTCACGTTTATTAGGAAGTTTAATGAATAAGTTACTCACCGGACAACTTTGGTAGGTACTGTAGATAGTTTAGTTTCCATTTTTCAACAAATGTTTTTAGTACCGTTGATTGGTCATCAATGGTCTTGAAACTCGTGTGTTCACCAGAAACGACTTCTGGCAAACTGTTGCCACTAGTAGCAATACATATTATTGTTGTCAAAGGTTTGCCGCAGATTCACCACTAGTGGCAAACTTTTGCATACTTCTGGTAACATTTTATGACACACTATTTAGATTGCAAGAAGTTTGCAGCAACAAATACATTTATGTACTAGTTGAACTGCTTTGAATTGCTAAAGTGAATGTGGTCATAAAATAACAGATAAACCATGAGATGTATCTTGTGAATTACATTTACACTATTGTAATGACCCGACTAGATCATAAAGGAACAATTGTCCAGACAGAGGCTTGAGTTTACGAATTGACGGTTTATTACACCAACTTTTCACAGGCTACTGTTTGGGCCGTAGCACACGCCAAATAGATGACACAAGCCAATCGTGACCTTCTCTTGTGAAGCCCAGACGTAAGAGAGAGAGAACAAAAGCTGAACCTGGTCTTAACTTCCAATGCTCCACCCCCCTGCCCAACCCCCCTCCACGCCACTCCGCCAACCACCAGGATGCCCGGCATCAGAACATTCCAGGCATTCCCGTGATTGGCAGATAGCAGGTTGATTGACAGGTCGGACCCCGCGAACACCGGGTACTGGTCAGTACAACACAACCACCTCCTAGCCTAACACATAACACACAGCTGTCTGTGCGGGTCGCTACACAGCCCCCCCACCACAAAGTCCCTCGTCCCTGAGGGAACAAACAAAGTCTCTGAAGCGACCCGGAGGTCTCCTTTGCCTGCATGGTCGTGATGGTCGCAGAGTGCCCCTCTGGGACCCAGGGGATGAAGGCAGGGATATGGGTGACAAGGAAGCGGGAACGGGTAATACAGTCTGTGGCTCTGGGGAACCACGCGGTGACACAGGGGGGGAGACAGGGGGAGTGGGCTGTCTGGAGCCTTGTCTGCGGCACCTGAGGGTGGGTGCCTGGAGAATGTCATTGCCAGAGAGGGGAATTGTGGGGGTTCCTGGGGTTTGGGGAGAAGAGGCCCATCTGTATGGGGCTAACCTGTCCCGGTGCAGTGCCACCTTTCTCCCCTGGGAGGAAGCTGCACCCGGTACACAACCTCCCCTACCCTCTCCAGGACACTGCAGGGTCCCACCCAGTGACTGTCCAACTTGGGGCATCTGCCTTTTTTCCTTAGGGGCTGTAGACCCAGACCAGCTCCCCAGCCACAAAGTGCCTTCCCCGGGTGTGCACGTCATAGTTCCTTTTCTGCCTCACACCTGCATTCACCAGCTGCTCTCTGGCGAAGGTGTGGGCTGTCTCCAGGCGGTCCTGGAGTCTCCGGGCATACTCCGGCCCCGGAGGAACATGAGGGCTATCCAGGGGCCGACCAAACGCCATCTCTGCAGGGGTGCGGATCTCTCTCCCCAGCATGAGGAGGGCAGGCGTGCAGGAAGTGGAGTCTTGGACAGCGGAGCGGCATGCCATGAGGACCATAGGCAGGTGCTTGTCCCAGTCACGCTGGTGTTTGGAAGAGACGATGGCCAGCTGCTGTCCAAGCGTTTTGTTGAAGCGCTCCACAAGGCCATCACTTTGAGGATGGAGAGGAGTAGTGCGGGTCTTGTGCATACCCAGCCTCTCACACATGGTGGCGAACACACGGGACTCAAAGTTTCTGCCTTGGTCGCTGTGGATGGACTCTGCAGCTCCAAACCTGCTGAACATCCCCGCTGTCAGGGCGTCGACGATGGTCTCTGCCTCCTAGTCAGGCAGAGCATAGGCCTCGGGCCATTTTGTGAAATAGTCCATGGCCGTGAGCACCCAGCGGTTTCCACTGTCTGTGGTGGGGAACGGCCCAACTACATCCACTCCCACCCTCTCCATGGGAGCCCCCACTGGGAACTGTTGGAGCTGAGCATGAGAGCGGCCTGGGGGGCTCTTTCTCGCTGTGCAGTTGTCACAGCGGTGACAAAAGTCCTCCACATCCCTCTTGTGCTGCCCCCAGTAGAAGCCCTGACGGAGACGGCGCAGTGTTTTTGTGACCCCAAAGTGTCCAGTCCCCAACCCCCCATGAGTACTCTGGAGCACAGCCTCCCGCAATGCTTTTGGGACCACCACCTGCCACCTCTCCTCTCCCGTAGCTGACTCCTTCCATGCCCGCTGTAGCACGCCATCAGCCAGCCGCAGTCTCTCAAACTTCGACCACAACCCTTTGGTCGCGAGTGAGAGCGCTGTCACCTCTTCCCATGGTGGCCTCACCTGCGCCTCTACCCACTGTAGCACTGGCTATAGGTCTGTGTCCCGTCCCTGCTGCTGCCGCCATTCAGCCACGTCGACAGTCTGCAGCTCACAGCAGACAGGCCCGCTCGCCCGACACACTGTGGCACAGACACCCTCCTCTGCCCGCAGCTCTCTCTCCCGTCCCTCTCTCCGTTCACAGTGGCGGCAGCCGTCTGCAGTACAGGGCCGACGGGACATGGCGTCGGCGTTGGAATGGCGTGCCCCTGCCCTGTGCACCACCGTGAAGTCATACGGCTGAAGCTCCTCCAACCAGCGTGCCACCTGCCCCTCTGGCTCTCTGAAAGACATGAGCCACTGGAGAGCAGAGTGGTCAGTCCTTACAGTAAAGGGCAGACCACCCAGGTAGTACTTGAAGTGTTTGACGGAAGCCACAACAGCCAAGAGCTCCCGCCGGGTGACACAGTAGCGGCGCTCATGTTTGTCAAATGTTTTGCTGAAGTACGCCACCACTCTCTCCCCCTCTGGCCCCACCTGGGCCAGCACCCCACCCATGCCCACATTGCTCGCGTCTGTGTCCAGGATAAAGGGCAAGGTGAGGTCAGGGGGCGAGCACGGGGCCTCGATCAGTGCACGTTTGAGGGTGTTGAACGCCTCCTCACACGCCACTGTCCAAGTGAAAGCCTTGTCCTTCGGCAGCAGGCGGTTCAGTGGAGCAGCAACGCTTGAGAAGCCCCGTACAAACCTCCTGTAGTACGAGGCCAGGCCCAGGAAGCTCTTCAGCTGACGCTGGTCGGTGGGGGTGGGCCAGTCTCTGACAGCCCCTACCTTGTCCTCCATGGTGCTGATCCCCTCCTTCCCCACTCGGTGGCCCAAGAAGGACACCTCTCTCCTCATGAAGTGGCACTTCTCAGGGTGGAGCTTCAGACCTGTGGCAGCCACCCTCTCCAGCACACGCCGTAGCGCCCCCAGGGCTGACTGGAAGGAGCTGCCATGGGCCAGGATGTCATCGAGGTATACCAGACACTGCTGTCGGGGGATGCCATCCAGCATCCTGTCCATCAAACGCTCAAAAGTAGCTGGAGCGTTGCACAGGCCAAAGCACAGGACCTTGAACTGCCAGTGTCCTCTGTTAGTGGAGAACGCAGTTTTGGCTCTGGCCTCTGGGGAGAGGGGCACCTGCCAGTAGCCACTGCGGAGGTCTAGTGAGGAGAACCAGGAGGACCCCTAACCAGGTCCAGCGACTCATCGATACGTGGTATGGGGTATGAGTCCTTCCTGGTTACCTCATTCAGCCGCCTGTAGTCCGCACAGAACCTCAGCTTGCCCCCTTCTTCGGAACCATGACGACTGGCGCCGCCCAGGGGCTGTCTGAGGGCTCAATGAAGTCTGCCCGCTGCATCTCCAACACAGCCTTGTCTGCCGCCTCCTGGCGTGCCAGCGGGATACGGCGGGGACGCATCTTGATGGGTCGAGCATCACCTGTGTCGATCTCATGCTGCACCAGATGAGTCTGACCCACCTCTTCCTCACTCAACGCAAAGCTGTCTCTGAATTCAAACAGCAACTGCCACAACCGTTCCTGCTGCTCAGGGTCAAGACCAACACAGTTCCTCCCCCATATCTCCCTCACTGCAGACAGTGTCCTCTCCTCTCCCATCTGGGGTAGCTGGGCTGGGGGTGCGACCCGGGCTCACAGAGGGCTGTGTCATGGAGGTAGCTGGGGGAATGTAACACACCGCCGTAGGTGACAGGGGGACTGGGGAAAAGTCACACACAGCTGTGGGGGAGGGGCGCAGCCATGAGTCTCTGCTGCTTTAACTGTTGGAGTAAAGGGTTTGTTGGGTTGAGTGAATGTGACATTAGGGGGGCCATGGTGACTTCCGTCCCTCCATGGAAGCTCAGTGTGCCCCTATTTAGGTCTAACTGGCAGCCTGTGCTCCTAAGAAAGTCCAACCCCAGGATACAAGGGTCCTGCACAGCCGCCACCCACACAGGATGACGCACAGTCCTGCCCCCTACTGTCAGAGTCATTATTCCCTTCCCTTTCATGGGTGCCAGCTCACCTGTGACTGTGCGGAGCTGCACAGTTGTAGGCTCACACTGAGTCCAACCTGGCACAATATCTGGCCTCACCAGGGTTACTGTGGACCCAGTGTCCACCAGGGCGGAGCAGGGCACCCCCTCCACAGTGACAGGGACATGACAAAAGTCCCCAACACAGGTCCGGCCCACCACAACAACAGGCTCCATCCGCTTGCCCTCGTCTGCTTCTGGGGGAAGTGGAGCCTTGCTTCCCGTCTGTGCCGGTGGGCTCCTCCTGAAGATGATGGTGGTTGGGATAGAAAGCCAGGGGTCCGCACTACCCGGTCTATGCGGACCCCGAGCCGTTTCCCTGAGCTCTGGGGGACATGGGGCAAACTCGGGGCAGATGGCCTGGCTGGCCACAACCCCAGCAGACCCTGGGACCAGGGCGTGTGTTTCGTTCCGCCTGTAGCGACACAGCACGAATGAGTTTTGTCATTTCGGCCACCCAAGCAGGCTTTTCCGGCTCCGGGCTGCTCTGCCCCCCAGCTCGCACAGAGGGTGTGTCTCCCTGCACCCCCACCAAAGCCCCAGCTGAAGCCCCAGCCCACACCAGCTCCCTCTCCAAAGCCATCTCCAAGGCTGTCTGCAATGACTCAGGATGAGCCAGCTGGGTCTGTATGCTCAGCTCCGTAGGAGAGCGCCTGTATGAACTGGTCCCGTGCTAGCTCGCTCTGCACGGAGGGGGGCATGTGAGCATATGCCCGCCGAGAGAGGCTCTCAATGTCATTAGCTAGCACCCGTAGAGGCTCTCCAGGCTGCCTGCGTCTATTACTCAGTTCGGAGCGCAGTAGCCCGGGCTGTACACACTGTCCATAGCGCCTCCTCAGTGCTCCCACTAAAGCCCCATAATCATGCCTGTCCTCGGGGCTAATCAATATCAAACAGGCCAGAGCTTCATCCGTGAGGCATAAAGCCAACTGCAGTGCCCTTTCTTCATCCGACCACCCCCTAAAATGAGCTAACAGTTCAAACTGAGCATGAAAAGCTTCCCAATCCGCCTTACCGGAATACTTCGGGGTCTTAACAGATACGGACGCAGCCGGGAACTGGGCGCCGCCATGTTTGTTTACATCCTGAGCCCCAGATTCCTCATCATGCCGCGTCGACGTCACCACATCGCTCTAACGTCCTCCCTCAAGCGGCCTCTGCGCTCCGACGCCCTGGCGATCTCCTCAGACAGAGCCCCCGACGTCCATTCACACGCAGCTCCTTGGCCATAATCGTCCCCTATCTCCACCTTCACTTTCGGATTCCCTCGAAGCATTTTCCATCCCTGTTCTCACCTACGGTAGCTAGCCACATAAGTCAGCTAGCTAGCTGGCTAACTTGTATCAACGTTTTTACTTCTGACACCAATGTAATGACCCGACTAGATCATAAAGGAACAATTGTCCAGACAGAGGCTTGAGTTTACGAATTGACGGTTTATTACACCAACTTTACACAGGCTACTGTTTGGGCCGTAGCACACGCCAAATAGATGACACAAGCCAATCGTGACCTTCTCTTGTGAAGCCCAGACGTAAGAGAGAGAGAACAAAAGCTGAACCTGGTCTTAACTTCCAATGCTCCACCCCCCTGCCCAACCCCCCTCCACGCCACTCCGCCAACCACCAGGATGCCCGGCATCAGAACATTCCAGGCATTCCCGTGATTGGCAGATAGCAGGTTGATTGACAGGTCGGACCCCGCGAACACCGGGTACTGGTCAGTACAACACAACCACCTCCTAGCCTAACACATAACACACAGCTGTCTGTGCGGGTCGCTACACTATATTTTAATTCAGGTCATACATTTTCGGTGCTGTGAAGCAAGACTGCAACTATGGTTGTGTAATTGCTCCTGGTTTATCGGGCTGCAGTTGATAATAATTAATTCCAGCATGCTCGATAAGAGTCATATCTGTGGAAAAACAAAGGAAATAGTAGTCACCAGCAGCCTCTAGGCAGATTCAGACGTAAACATTAGTTTAGTGCCCTTTTCTCCGTATCTGGAGAGAGTTGATAGGGGAAAGAGAGAGGGATGGGTGAGGGAAATGGAGAGAGAGGGAGAGAGATCAAGATATATTTTGAAAACACTGTGCCTTATTCGTATTGGCTAACTGACAACAACAACAACAAAACACATGCATTGTCTGCTAAACAAACATAAATCTGTGGCCAAAGACAGTCTCCAATGGCAGAAGATTGTTGCGGCCTTATGTTCCACCCAGGATGACGTGGACTAAGTAAGTACAGTGCCTTGCACAAGTATTCATCCCCGTGGTGTTTTTACTATTATGTTGCATTGAAACCTCTGATTTAGACAGATTTTTATTTGGATTTAATGTAACACAAAATAGTCCAAATTGGTGGAGTGGAATGAAAAACGATATTTGTTTCAAAGAATTAGATAAATACATAAATAAAGTCCACATGTGCGCAATCTAAGTGTCACATGATCTGTCACATGATCTCAGTATATGTACACACCTGTTCTGAAAGGCTCCAGAGTCTGCAACACCACTAAGCAAGGAGCACCACCAAGCAAGCAGCACCACCAAGCAAGCAGCACCATGAAGACCAAGGAGCTCTCCGAACAGGTCAGGGACAGAGTTGTGGAGAAGTACAGATCAGGGTTGGGCTGTAAAAAAATATCCAAAACTTTGAACATCCCACGGAGCACCATTAAATCCATTATTAAAAAATGGAAAGAATATGGCACCACAACAAACTCATGGACCAGGCAAGGAGGGCATTAATCAGAGAGGCAACAAAGAGACCAAAGATAACCCTGAAGGAGCTGCAAAAGTCCACAGCGGAGATTGGAGAATCTGTCCATAGGACCACTTTAAGCTATACACTCCACAGAGCTGGGCTTTATGAAAGAGTGGCCAGAAAAAAGTCATTTCTTAAAGAAAAAAATAAGAAAACACATTTGGTGTTCATCTGGGAGACTCCCCAAGCATATGGAAGAAGGTACTCTGGTCAGATGAGACTAAGAATGTTTGACCTTCAAGGAAAACGCTATGTCTGGCGCAAACCCAACACCTCTCATCACCCTGAGAACACCATCCCCACAGTGAAGCATGGTGGTGGCAGCATCATGCTGTTGGTATGTTTTTCATCGGCAGGGACTGGGAAACAGGATAGAATTGAAGGACTGATGGATGGCGCTAAATACAGGGAAATTCTTGAGGGAAACCTGTTTCAGTCTTCCAGAGATTTGAGACTGGGATGTAGGTTCACCTTCCAGCAGGACAATGACTGATTTAAGGGTAAACATTTAAATGTCTTGGAATGGCCTAGTCAAAGCCCAGACCTCAATCCAATTGAGAATCTGTGGTATGACTTCAATATCGCTGTGCACCAGCGGAACCTATCCAACTTGAAGGAGCTGGAGCAGTTTTGCATTGAAGAATGGGCAAAAATCCCATTAGCTAGATGTGCCAAGCTTATAGAGACATTCCCCAATAGACTTGCAGCTGTAATTGCTGCAAAAGGTGGCTCTACCAAAGTATCTGTTTTTTGTCTTATTTCTTGTTTGTTTCCCAATCAAAAATATTTTGCATCTTGAAAGTGGTAGGCATGTTGTGTAAATCAAGTGATACAAACCCTCCAAAAATCACTTTTAATTCCAGGTTGTAAAGCAACAAAATAGGAAAAGTGCAAAGGGAGGTGAATACTTTTTTATTTATTTTACTAGGCAAGTCAGTTAAGAACAAATTCTTGTTTTCAATGATGGCCTAGGAACAGTGGGTTAACTGCCTGTTCAGGGGCAGAACGACAGATTTGTACCATGTCAGCTCGGGGGTTTGAACTTGCAACCTTTCGGTTACTAGTCCAATGCTCTAACCACTAGGCTACCCTGCCGCCCTTTCACAAGCCACTGTAAATAAACATACATTTTGCTACAGTATTGCACAAAAACAGGATGAATCATTCTCTACTATTGTATTCCCTTATTCTACATCCACCATCCAGACCTACTGATGAAGGAAATTTGATCTACATTGGACAATGAGAAGGATCGTCATGTGTCTTCCACTGATTCATAGGCCTATAACTCAACATTCAGAGTTGTCTCACTATCTACTGTTTATAATAGAGTCCCTGTTTGAGTGATTAATAGTATTCACCCATTGTGATTGAAAGTTGCATTATCCCCTTATCTCCAGTAGAGTCAGACATTACCATACATTGCATCAGCTGATAACCGCATTGGTTGAGATGTCTCCTGGTCTTATTCTCCCTCTCCCAACCAATCACAGCATACTAATTGCGACTCTCCTAATTACAATTACAGATTCTGTTTTGCCATCGCTGCATCCATGCATATTGAAACAGGAATCCTCTCTGAGATGTAAAAACAAGGTCATATTTCATACCCACATGCACTTCAAGCTGGCACATTGAATGTGCGCTCTAACTGCAGCGTAAATGCTGAAAAATGCCCTTGTTGCTTGATTAAATTAGACATACAGTATAATCATCCCCTACATTTATAATTGGTTGTTGAATCACAGGTGGAGAAAAAGGCCTTCATCCCATCAAGGACCTGATGGGCCTTTAAATTCCAAGCAGGCCTTTGTAGAGAGAGAGGGGAGGGGGAAGCAAAAGGAAGGGAATAATTCTGAGGGTGGAAAACATTTAAGGCAGGCATTTGAGCCTCAAAAAGGCCATTAAAGAGAATCTTTCGGTAAACTTTCCAAATGTCGACAAAATCAAATTGTCTAGACAAGGCGAGATCTTTTGTGCCTGTAAAATACATTATTAAAAAAATGTCAGTTGAAACACTTATGTGCAAATATTGATATAATAACGTTCATAACAAACTCCAGATGAAACAAGTTATGATGAACTTCACAGGGTGGTGAAAGTGCAAGGTGGTGAGCTTGATGCTCCTTTCCAATAAATATCTACTTCTGGTGACATAATTATCAATGCTTGGCTGCAGTTTGAAAAATAATGTAGGCTATGCGTGCAACATAGTCAACTGCGTCCACGTAGCCAATACCAGAGTGGGCACACTGCTAAATGCAAATCTCCCGATCGTATGAGCTGGTAGCATAGCTAGCGGTAGTGGTGGTAGTCAAAGTCATGTTTAGACTGTAATGCAGTTGATTGGTGATGAGGAAATTAACATATCTTGGTGTTGACAACCACGCAAGCATTATACTCAGATTTTTACCCCAACATAGTGAGAAAAACACGTTTAAACAATAGCCTAAATGTAGGCAAATTTTGCAGGTGGGCAATGAGGAGATTCGTGATATTTCCCCCACTGCATCTTCCCCACACGCATTTCCATTGTTTTGGTCTAGTGCCATTGACCTTTTTACCACGTCTATTAGATAGCAACGTTTGCTCTAACTCTTAATACATTTTGCAAGCTAGCTAATCAAATCAAATTGTTTTGGTTGCGTACAAATATTTTGCAGATGATATTGTACGTGCAGCAAAATTGTTGTCCAACAGTGTAGTAATACCAAACAATACAAGACAATAAGCAGAAATAAAAAATAAAATCAGGACGAGCAATGTCAGAGTCCAGAATACAAATATACTGTATATACATTCAAATATAGGTATACCACCCCGTTCACAAATGACCTATGCAAATTTGAGCGTGTGGTATGATCATCAGTGCCAGGTTCGCTGGATCCATTATCTCAGAAACAGCCACCCTCCTGGGCTTTTCACACACGACAGTGTCTAGGTTCTATCGAGAATGGGGCAAAAAAAACATCCTGTCAGTCTGTGCGAAAACATCTCGTTGATGAGAGAGGTTGAAGGAGAATGGAAAGAATCGTCCAAGCAAACAGGCGGGCTACAAACAGACAAATAACGTCGCTGTAACGGGTGTCGTCGGTAGGATGAGACCAAGGCGCAGTGTTCTTTGAGTTCCACATAATTTATTAACGAAGTGAATTTTTAGAAAAGACAAAAGATTACAACGACAGAAAAGCTTCGTTGTGCAAACTCCCTGCACACAAACAAAAGAACAAGATCCCACACAGAAGGAGGGAAAGGGCTATGATTCCCAATCAGAGACAACGATAGACAGCTGCCTCTGATTGGGAACCACACTCGGCCAGAAACAAAGAAATAAAGAACATAGAATGCCCACTTAAATCACACCCTGACCAAACCAAAATAGAGACATAAAAAGGCTCTCTAAGGTCAGGGCATGATAGTCGCATTACAATAGTGGTGTGCAGAACAACATCTCGGAATGCACTACTCGTCGATCATTGTCATTGATGTGCTATTGCAGCAGACAACCACACAGGGTTCCACTCCTATCAGCTAAAAACTAGAAGAAACAGCTCCAGTGGGCACCAGCACTGGACAATTGAGGAGTGGAAAAACATTGCATGGAACATGACAGCCAGTTCAGTTTACTTGAGTCGCCTCTGCATTCCCTAGACCTCAATGTAAAGGTGCATCTTCATGATGAGACGGAACTGTCATGCAGGTGAAAGAGGACCCAAAAGCGACTTGGCGAAAACAGAGTCTTTAATCCAGTAAAGTAAATACAATCAAAAAACACAACTTTCACT